>NC_140075.1:54491308-55091308 GCF_964194135.1 Talpa europaea
GCTCCCCTCAAGTTGTCCTTGAGACCTCTGCAAACAGGTTCCTAGTCCTTCTGAGCGCCCTCTCCCCGTGATTTCACACTCATGGAACCTCCCCTCAAGAGACTCCATGATCATGGGATTTCTTACTCAGCTGTGAGGGTACGCTGCCATTTTTGAAGAGCAATTTTACCCAATAAACTGGAGAAAGTAGAGACCTTGAAATAATTAGCTTCCCCGAGGTCCCCACTGCCAGCCTAGAACCCTACTCGGCTAGAGCCGCCGTCAGCCCTGTGGTGCTCATCCCCACCCATTACCAAACTTAAGTTTCTCGGCTACTTCTCCCCACGCTCTTAATTTTCTCACCATGTTGCTATCAGTGCCCCACTCCATCTTCTGAAATGTTACTTAATGTCCTCTCTCTCCCTTTCCGTCAAAACTCTTCTTCTCTAGGAAGTGCTCCCCCCGCCCCCCCATCACTATGCAGTCTGTGCTTCAGGCTGCCCGTGCGCCCTGACAGGGTAGTAGGTGTCTGTAATCTCTGTGCCTGCCTGTGTCAGTCTTCTCGTGCCTGCGGCTCCCCAGGGCAGGTCTCCCAAAATGAGGCACCATAGTTTGTTACATAGAGAAAACGTAAAAATATTGCTGACTGTTGCACTTATCTATTGCTGGGTGACCTCCTCCCCCGCCCCCCCCCACCGCCCCAGTCAGTGGCTTTTTTTTTTAGATCGTAGAGACCTAATTTTTTAAAAAAATTTTTTTAAGACTTATTTATTTATTTATACAAGCACTGGGTACAGTCAGAAGCATGGGTGGGTGAGAGAATTCACCAGAGCAGGGAGCAGAACAGGCAGACTGATGAAATACATTGCTGAGGGGAGCAGCGGGCAGCAGGAGAGGTCTGCGCCAGTGGCTGGGGATCAAACTGGTGCTGCAGAGGCTGCGGGCAGCTTTGCAGCCCAGCGCTCACCCGCTGCGCCACCAGGGGAGGCCCCAAGTCAGTGGCTTTTAAGACAGCCGTTGCCTCATGAGTTTTGCCTCATGAGTCCATGGGCTTATTGGGATCCACTGCAGTTCTGCAAGTGACACAAAGTGGGGCCTCAGGCGTTAGGGGGGCAGGCTGGCTGGGGAGCCGGGATGTGTCCCTCATATGGCTGGTGCCTCAGAGTGTGGCTGAGAGCTGGGTTCAGCTGGGACACCAAGACAGAGCTCACACTCTCTCTCCTCTCAAAGACTCTCTAAGTGTCTGTTCCTTAGCTACGTGGAGCAGAGTCTCATTCTCTCCCTTCCTCTCCTTCCCCCCATATATTGTCCTTCTCCTTGTGTCCTGTCTACATGGTCTTTCCAACATAGGAATGCCAAATTCCTCACATGTCAAGCTTACAGAAGTGCAAGCTTCTAGGGCTTCTTAAGGCTTAAGCCAGCCCAGAACTGTCTCAGCGTCACTTCTACCACATTTTACTTGTTAAAGCAAGTCCCAGACCAGCCCAGACCCAATGTGGGAGGAGACCAGATGGGAGGCCTATGGGAGGCCTGGCTCACCAGGGACATGTTTTTACCCCCTGACCGGATACCACCGCCAAGATCTGGTTCACACACACATATCCCACCATGCCCTTTTCTGAAACTCTGCCATCCCAGCTGGTAAAAATACTAAGATCTCTAAGAGGGTGATATTGTGTGCATGCTGTGAAGAAGAGATTAGACACTATCATTTTTTTAGTTGCCTATTTAGTGTCTTCACCGTATTATCTCATTTGATCTTGATCTTCTTCATCCCCATGTTAGAGATGAAGAAGCTGAGGTGCAGAGAAGATACGTAATCTGCCCACAGGGTCGAGCTAGGTCAGTTCACCCCAAGGCTTTTCTTCATACTGGTAAGAGCTGCTCAGAAATGATGCCATGATTGTAGTCTGAAGCTAAGAAATGCTGCAAGGTGAAGAGTCCAGGGGTCTTCACCAGGTACTTGATCCCTTTAAAAGAGAGCAAATGCAAAAGAAAGCCCAGGGCCTGGCCGTGGTTGGTGGACACTGAGGCCGGCTGGCTTTGCCTTGTCTTTCCTGCTTGCTGTCACAGTCAGAGTTCAGTCCTGACACAGCGCTGGTGCTGGTGGGTAACTGGGCCTGGCTGGTTGGGGATCCTGGGGCGTGCTGGGAAGGGCTCTGTTCCCTCCATCTCAGCCTTTCTCTGCTCCCATTTCACCCAACAGTTGTTTGCTTTCTGAGCAGTCTGTTCCTGGAAAGCCGAGGAAAGTAACAGATTGATGCCTCGACTGTGTGTGGCCAAGTGATTTATTTTTAATGTGACTAAACAAGATGCACACCTGCCCAGGGAAACATAATCTCACTGAATCATCAGGGACGCCCATGGCCGTTGAGGCGAGGCAAAGTCAGAGAGGAAAGGGGGGTGGGGAGATATGGGGGGTGAGGAGAGATGGGGGCCAGCTCCCTAAAAATGACGATTTCAACAGCATCAGTGAAATGCTTCCAAGTAGGCCAGAGTGCCCCTGTTTAGCTTGACCTGATGTTTCATAATGACATTCATTCTGTGGTTTGATCAAACACAGTGTGCCCTGCTCCCCCCACCCTCAAGTATAAATGTAACAGGAGAAATAGTGCATAAAACTACACCAATCATTTTCACTTCAGTGAGAATGAATTTATAAGCTCTTTTATCAACACCAGGATCTTTTTTTCTGGCTA
The DNA here is from genome assembly GCF_964194135.1 of Talpa europaea. NCBI lineage: Eukaryota > Metazoa > Chordata > Mammalia > Eulipotyphla > Talpidae > Talpa > Talpa europaea. Next base: position 54,493,987 of record NC_140075.1, read on the forward strand.
GAATAGGCATTAACAAAATTTACGGGAGTCACCAGTGAAGGGACAAATGGGCACAAAGAGGAAATCTGGGGGTCCTGGAGGCTTTCTCTCCTCATGGCTCTTCTTGGTTGTAACCACTGCCTCTATCCGGCCTTTGCTACTTCCAGGTGCTGTGAGAACCATCCAAAGTGCTTGTCAGTCCAGGCCTCACAGTGGCCCTGCGAGTTCATGCTGGTGCATGCTGCCCTCCAGCTGAGGGAAACACTGTCCAGCTGGGCTTGTTGTCCTTCTCAGCCCTCTTAAGAGTGTCCAATGGATCCCAGCCCTGCAAATAGGGCCTGGCTCAGAGGCGGCCCCTGGTAATTACATGTCAACAGAGTGAAGTGGCAGAGATGGGGCCTGAGTGGGATCTACCCCTGAGCCATTTGTCATAACTTCCCCCTAGGTGCTCATTCCATCCCCGCCTTCCCACTTCTTGAGTGCTGCCTCCGAGAGGTTAGGTGTCCTCCAGCACAGCTCCCTCCTCAAGTGCCCTGGGTCGGTACCAACAAGTAGACAGCCAGATTACTGCTGGCACGCCCCCACAGACAGACAGGGAATCCCAGCTGATTCTGCTTGAAGGCCGAGGGAAGGATCAGGCAGGGACCAAAGCGCATCCACAGATGGGAGGAGGGCACAGAGCTATTTGGTACCCAGATGGTCATGGCTGCACTGGACAAAGAAGTGGGTCTCCTCCTGGATCTGTCCTGTACACTGTGCCTGTCCCCACCCGCCTGCCAGAGAAGAGGGCTGGGGAGGGCCTGTGAAAAGGAGCAGACCAGGACTGACCTGGTTAGGGAGAGACCAAATACCTAGTTCCTTCCCTGCCTCCCATCTCCCAGGCTGGGCCTCCAGCTCCGCAGCCACACCCACCCATCACCTTTGTCCTTACAGAACAAACTTTCCCTGCATCTGCCACACCACAGCTGTGGCTGTTTTTGTCACCTCCTTGCTTTAGCCCTCAGGGGCCCTGGTTTGGCCTTACGGAGCTCACTGAGCTTAAAACCTTTAGAGCCAATAACCTTACAAAGCTTATGGGAACCACCCACTCTACCTGTGGATTTAAAATGAAAGCAATCGAACTCCACCAACCATCTGGGTTTTCCCACATCAAGTTATTTCAACAGCAAGGACACATTTTGCCCTGTCTTACATGCAGTGCCTGCCCATCAGATGACCCAGCTGGGCTTGCAAGGCCAGTTGGCGTCTCCCAGCACCTCCACCTTGCCCCTGTGCCATTCCTACTAACCCAGTCCCAGTTCTTCTGCTGCTCTCGTTTTCCTGCCTGTGCTCAGGTCTTTCCCCAGGAGCCGAGTTGCCCGTGCCTGGCAGGCATTTTCATCCTCTCCACCTCTTTTCCACCTTCCCTGCCAGTTACCTCCCTTGACATCCCCCTTCCCAACTCCCCTTCAGCTTGGGTTCAGAACCTCCAGGGCTTTCTCCATAATGGGATTTGTTACACTGTAGGCTAATGTTCAGGACACCCCCTGAATACAATCCCAAATGTGGCTTTATTTAGAATAAAGAAACAATTAAAGTTGAATGAGGTTATGGGTTGAGGCCCTTTTAAGCTTCCCTATAAGAAAAAAACACCAGAGAGGCCCTGTTGTATGCAGGGAGGAAAGGCTGTGAGCGGTCTTGGTGAGTCAGCAGTTCTCTAGCAAGTGCTTGCATTAGAACCAAGCAGGACCTTGATCTCAGCTCCTGGCTTTCATAACTGAGAACACAAACGTCTGTTGTCTAAGCTACTCAGTCTGTGGCATCTTGTTACAGCATCCCGAGCCGACTAAGACAGGTAAATACTTCCATTTCTTCTGTCACCTTCTCTGCACTGAGAGTTCTTGGAAGGCAGAGACCTTGTCTGTGTTGTTTATAGTACAGCTTAGGACAGAATTTAGAACAGGGCCTGACACACCCTTGAGCTCAAATAAATGCATCAGTATTGAAATTATCTTTTTATACATAGCAAAACGAACAGCACAGAATAAAAATGCATACTTCATTCCGGCCTGTGCAATTCATCCACTGATTCCTTCACATTATTCAACTTGTCAACATTTATTGAGCTCCTGCTATGTACACAGGTAATGCTCAATACCCGTTAGTTTCCTTCATGCTAAAATGGATGTGGTGTCCACCTAACTTTGCCAGAACCCTAAAGGAAACCAATTATCCTGCCCTTTCCCTGGGTGTCTGATTGAACTCGGTGTGTCCGTCATAGCCACAGAAATATCACTAACAGGCAATGCCAGCAGGATTAGTCTGCAAAGTGTTTAAAGTTTAGCAAGAAAGCTTTCTGCAAATGTCAACACTACCACTCGGGTCCCTGCAAACCAGCATTCTAATCAGCAGGGCTGCTGTTTCCAGCTCATTGAGCAATGACATGAAAAACTGCGGCACAATCAATTCTCTAGAAGCAAAACACCAGCAGGCAGAAAGGAGGGGAGAGCAGTCATGGCTACCTACTGTGTGCAAGGCTCCAGTTTCTTGCCTTTGATCCTTACTACACAGACAGTTGGAGAAACTGAGGCTTACAGGAGCCACACAGCTCCAGCCAAGACAAAGTGAAGGGGGTGAGGGGGGTGGGGAGGGTTCTTCTCTTTTAGCCTGTGCCTCTGAGTGGGAGGACTCTGAGGCTAGTCATAAGGAAAGCAGGTTGCTGTGCCCCTCACGCCTGGGACTCCAATCTTCTCTTCTCCCTCTTCAGCTTCCATCAGAGGCCAGGTGTAGAGATGTAATGCTTCTGGAAATTTTGAGCTGAAGGAGGTAAACATTTTCTTCTTTGAAGGGGGAGCTATGAGGGTGTTTGCATGGTGAGTTCCTGGCACAGCACCTGGTAGACCTGATGGGATTTCAAAATGAAGCTACTAATGGAAATTTTACACTGGGGACTTTCCAGAGAAATTGCTAGTTGCGAGCAAGTTGTGCTGGGTGTCTAGAGGTGCTGTGCAGGGGGTCCCAGCTGTCGGTGCACAGAGCGATGGAGGCCAGCTACAGCTGCAGCGGGGAGCAGGGCTTGCCTCTGGGCTCGGCTTTGTACAGAAAGCATGTCCAAGGGAGAACCAGGCAAAAGTGTACAACCAGATGCAAAAGACGTAGAACCTGAGTTAGCCGTCCGTCTGTCCCTGGGTGTATATCTGAAGACATATCTTGGATGCAGGCAGGCAGAGGTATGCAAGAGCCTAATTCCTGATCCCTGGGTAGGGGTGGATAGGCTGGAGGGATAACAAATTCCTAATTTTGATCTGCATCTCTGAGACAGTGTAGTCCTCAGGGGTCATCTGGTTGCTCACTCTCATTACCTGGCAAACTTATAAATAGAAAAGTTTAGGAGACATGGATTATATCATCCATTTCTGGAGTGACATCATATGCTTTAATGTTCTTCCTGTGAGCCTACTACACAGCCAAAGGTCAAAGCCCCTAAGGCAGCCCAGCCCTTCAGGGATCACAATGGGTAGTCGGAGCTCTACCTAAAGGAATTTGCTCTGGCTTTCCCCACTAGATCTTGATTCAGTGGCCGGTGAGCCCGTGTTTTTAATGAGTTTCCTGGTGGTTGTTATGGTTTGAAAAGCTTGAGGAGCCACAGCTGTAATAAAATGCCACATTCTCATGTTACCATCATTACAATCAGCACTTCTGACACGCCATGTTTTTATTTGTGTGTGCTATCCATCATAGATGTGTGACTCATCCATCATAGATTGTTTCATGGGGTGCAGGCAGATCATGGGGACTCCCAAGTGTTTATTGAATGAATAAATGTGTTTTTTGCATTTTGTCGCTTCTACCTGGTGAACCAAGTCAAGGGTGAGATGGAAACTTTGGGGAAAAAAGAGAAAATATAAACAATACTTTTGTTTCACTTTCCTTTGTAGACTTTAAGTCCTGTTGTTAGGAACATGAAGATGTATTTTATATGGAATTAAATTTCCTTTGTCGAGTTTGGGTATTGGAGAGCCAAAGACTCAGAACCAGACATGTTCAGGAGGAAAATATTCAAGAGTAAGTCCTCTACTGTAGCCATTTTTTTTCCCTGAAATTGCAAGTCATTGCAAGTCTTGAGTAGCTAATTAAGCTGTGAGGCCTAAGTAGAGAACTACATGAGGTATTTTCAGAAAAGATGGTAAAGATTAATGCTTTTATTTATGCATTCTCAAAAAAAATCCCAAAACATTTATTGTGTACCACCTAATTTCCAGTAAGTACCACTGGTCATTCAATAAAAAATAACTCGTGGTCACCACCTCAAACCCATTTTGTGGAAAGAGGAGAGGCCTGGGCATTTGCAGTTTGGTCTGCAGCGTCACCCAATCTAAGTTGCCCTCCCCTATATGAGGCACCGTTCATTTCTGCTCCACTAAGAAAAATGCTGTGTGTTAAATGGTGACATGATGTGGATTGTAAGAGCCAATTTAATTTCAGATGTGCAAATGTGCATGTGTGGTTGGGGGCGGGCAGGGAATGTCCATGTTAGAACTGATAAAACATGTAAATGCTAAAAAAGGTAAACTCAGTTTGGCAGGCAGAATAAACTAAAGGGGGCTGGAGCAGGCTGGGGTGAGGGCCCTTGGGCAGCAAGGTGAGAGGTGAGGCTGGAGAGGGCAGCCGGGACCAGATCGTGACTGGCCTTGTAAGTGACCTTGGTCCCAGTGTCCCTCCATAGCACTGCCTTTCAATATCAAAAGGGCCCTGTGGAGCAATACAGTCTGTGGTTGTCCTGCTCAGGAGCCATCTTGACATGCGCGTCCTTCATCCTAACAGCAACGAGATGGCTGAAGGGTTTTGAGCGAGGAGAGTGACATCGTCAGGTTTGTGAGTGTGAATGTGTCTTGAGGGCTTGTGGGGATTGTTCCTTTAGAATTTTTTTTTTGAGGAGCGAGTGTGTTCATACAAGCCAAATGTTAAAGACGGAAAGTGAAAACCCTGCCTCCCATCACTACTCTCCCCCCTCCCACCCGCTCATTCTCCCCACTGACCCAATTTCCCTCCTGAGGACCAATGAGTATTATCAATTTCTCTCTTTAACACATGTAAAACAGATCTTTGTCTTTCACATCCACCGTTTTCTTTCTACTCCTTGCTTTATTTCCATTTAATTTGCATACTTTCCTTAGTCCTCTTGCCATCTCTCCTTCAGTTTTAATTGTTTATCTTCCCTTTAATTCTTTCAAATTCAAAACTGCAGTGCAAGGGAACCTCCCTTACACTGTGGCACATAGGGTTAAGCACCGCACTATGAAGCAATCCACAGCCTCTGAAGCATGAGTTCTATCCCTGTCCTGCCAGGGAGCTACCCACATGGCACAGCAGACCTCTCCTGCCTCGCCCCACTGCTCCCCTCAGCAGTGTATTTCAATCAGTCTGCCTGTTCTGCTCCCCCCTCTGTCTCTGGTGAATCCTCTCACCCCCCACATCTCTGGCCTGTACCCCAGCTCTTGTATGCGTAAATAAATAAATCTTTTTTAAAAAATAAAAGTACAGGGCCTCCCCGGTGGCGCAGCAGTTGAGCACTAGGTTGCGAAGATGCCCGCAGCCTCGGCAGCGCCGGTTCGATCCCAAGCTGCTCCCCGGCCACCGGAGGAGGGTCCCACATGGCGCGCAGACCTCTCCTGCCGCCCGCTGCTCCCCTCAGCAGTGTACTTCGGTCCTTCTGCCTGCTCTGCTCCCTGCTCTGGCTCTGGTGAATTCTCTCACCCTCCTGCGCTTCTGACTGTACCCAGTGCTTGTATAAATAAATAAATAAATCTTTAAAAATAAATAAATAAATAAAAGTACAGTGTAAGAGTGAAGGCTGGATGGTTGTCTTTATTCTTGCACTTCCCTGCGCTCTGCCCCTCCTCCTGCTGCTCCTCACCTAGTCCTCATCTCTAATGTATGCACTTTCCTCCAGAGGCAATTCCTTCACTGTTTTCTTAATTTTTTGGTTAGAATTTTTATCTGCTCTATGATAACATTTTTGGAAGTATATTCTTCTCCTGCTATTTATGTTTTATTCCCTCCCCTTTTCTTGTCAAATCTTTGTATAAGTTATTCAGGACTTGGCAGATATTTTTCCTTCCCCATAGACCTTCTGTAGGAGATCAGTCAAGGTTGTCTTCCAGGTAGGCTAAATTTTCCTTCATAAAAATGCACTAAACCGTGAATTCTCTCCAGCCAATGGGGAGGCTTTTCCCAGTGCAAACTCTCTCCTCCCCTGTGGCCACACAGACAGACCACTTTCCTTTAGACATGGGTCCTGTGCATGGAGCCTCACCTAGTCCTGATCAGTCAGAGCTTGTGCCACTAGCACATGTAGCCACTTTCGGCTGCTGCAGGTGGGAGGGCTTTCTGGCCTGTGTCTCCAGGTGTGCCCCGCATCTTCTGGTTAAATGTTTGCAGGGTGATCGTGAGTCTGCAGCATGGTATCCTTAGTCCACTCCTTCTATGGTGTCTCTGCTGAGGACCATTGTTTTTGGCAACTCTTCCACCTATTTTGTATTTCAATTTCTCTGCTTTCACTGAAAATGGAGTTTGTGTTTTGATTCTTCAATTCCTGTTTGCTTTTGGACTATTTCCAGTAAAAGAAAGGGTTCTTACCTTTGCGTTATCTTCAAATCAGAAGTACTCAGATTAGAATGATCACATTGGCTGAGGCATAGAGAACAGTCTGGGGATAGAAAGACTGGAGGTTGGTAGACCGGTTAGGAGATGGCTCCTGTGCTGGGGAGTTGGAGGAAGGAAAGTGGATCCATGGCATGCCAGGCAGAGCTGATGACTCTTGGGAACGATTAGATATTTGCGTAGGGGTGTTAGGGCTGTGGATCATAGATGGGGGAAGGTGGGATATCTCAGGGCTGGCTGGGAAGGTTCTTGTAACTTGGAGATGGGTTTCCAGTCCTGTTCTTCAACTTCCTGCCAAGTAGTATGTCTCTTTTCAGGCTGGGCCTTCTGGAAAGCACAGGATTGTCCCAAAGGGGCAATGAATTGCCACCATTCCTCTGGGAGGTCCTGCATCTATCCCAATGACACTCTTGACCGAGAGCATCAGAAACTGAGTTCACTGGTCATAGCAAAGTTCTGACCTGTTCACCTCATCTCCCCAATGAGGCTACCGAAAATAGAGTAATTTCTTCCAGAAAAGAAGCAACAACTGGGCACAAAATGCTCTATGAAATTGTTGATATCCCAGTGTTTTCTGCCAGGTCCTGACTAAGGACAAATTCCTAACTCCTAATGGGCAGGGAGGGGTAGAGTGAACCCTCCCCCCAGAAAGGCCTCTAGGGTATCTAAAATGCAGGCATTGGATTGGACAGGGAGTTTTGTCTCTCCTAGGCTTCTTGAAAGCTATATATGTATGTGTGTGTGTGTGTGTGTGTGTGTGTGTGTGTGTATACACATATATATGTGTATATATATATATTTATATGTATGTATTTATTTATTCTGTGAAATCAATCTGTTATAAGTCCTGGGCGTTTCCTTTTATTTTTCCCCCTTTAATGTACAATCAATGTTGAGAACTGAGAGAGTTGCAGAGTCTCAGAATTAGAGTTCAAAGTCAGGAATTTGCTAGTCCTGGGACTTGTTGACTCCTGTCCAGCAATACAGCTATCTGCTGTGTACAAGATGACCTGTCTTTACTTCTACTCCTTGGGGCCAGGTCACATCTGCCGACATATCACCCAGGTAGTGTATATTTTGCACTTGCTTTTTGTATCCTTGGTCCTCCTGGGAACATGTTTCTTGACCCTGTGACTAGCCACGATGCTTTGTGCACAAATCCTTGATTACCTGGGAGACATTTGCAGTCTAATATAAATTGGACCCTGTTGGCGATTTCTTTGGAAAGAATGCGCATTAGCAATTTCTGTGGAAAGTCCCCAGAATTTCCTAAGCTAGTTATTAGAGCTCTTAAGGATTTAGCAAGAATAATCTTGGGTTGTTGACTTTCTGCTCCTAAAAATCCCAGGCTGTATGCTACAAGGCAATGTTATACAATCACTTAAAATGGCACTTATATAAGACAGGATGTGTGAGGAGTCTAAAAAATAGAGGGAATACTTATGATATGGCAAAAAAAAAAAAGGCAGGATACAAAATTATACAATTTCAAATGTGTTAAAAATATGTGCGATAGAGTGAAAACAGACTTCTCACCTTCCCTTCCTGTCTCCCCCATACACAACCTTTATCCCTTCTCTAAACAACTAAAACAGTGTGCTTTTTGTCATGTTCATGAATGATATCTTGTCATCTAACCTTGCTGGAGAGGAGGTAAATGTTCGGCTAATAAAGTCTGGGTGTTTGCTCACAGGAAATAGTTACAAGTATAGTAATAGGAAGAATATTAAAGTCTTGTGTAGGTCAAATATTATTTGTGTGCTTGTGTTTTTTCCTGGAAGACACTAGTCTTTGGCTGGTGAGATATGTTTTATTTTAGATGCACTGTTGGGTGAAGCAGCTACAGTTTCAGTGGAAGACACACTGTTGCACCGCAGAGAACAGTGCCCTCCCTCCCTTATACCCTGCTTCCCAGGGAAAGCCTTCCCCTTCCTTCCTTCCCCTCTGTCAGAGCAGGAGAGAAAAGACGTGGTCATTCAAAGCCAGACATTGGGGATGTGGGAAGCACAAATGGCGACCCAAGGGTTCCTTGTTTGTTTCAGGAAGACAGAACATTCCCAGGAGAAGAGGGGCTGGATTTCTGAGGAGAAAAAACTGAACAGGAGGAGAGAGTGGGGGACAGAGATCCAAGCAGGAGACCCTGACAAGGTCTCAGAACATCACGAGATACCTGCTGCACCTTCCTGTGCCCACCAAACAGGACTGCAATTTGTAGGACTTGGAGACGGGCTTCTCATTCTATATTGAACTGAAACTTTCCCTCTGGTTTTAGGGTTACTGCAGAGAAAGGCTTTCAGCCTCTTCCCTGGTGAGTGAACATCACCCTCACTGAGAGCCTCTGGGCCTGCAGAGCATCCACCTGCTGGGAAACCTAAAGGTAGCAAGTTGACCTCCTGACACCCCTTCCCCAGAAGACCCCAGAAAGAACTCTCTCACAAGAGGTACAAAATATATGCATAGAAAAAAGACTAGGGGTCTGCCTGGTGGTGCAGCGGTTGAGCGCTGGGTTGTGAAGCTGCCCGCAGCCTCTGCAGCACCGGTTCGATCCCCAGCTGCTCCCCGGCCACCGGAGGAGGGTCCCACATGGTACGCAGACCTCTCCTGCCACCCGCTGCTCCCCTCAGCAGTGTACTTTGGTTCTTCTGCCTGCTCTGCTCCCTGCTCTGGCTCTGGTGAATTCTCTCACCCTCCCACGCTTCTGACTGTACCCAATGCTTGTATAAATAAATAAAAATAAATTTAAAAAAAAAAGAAAAAAGACTAGAAGGAAATAGGCTAATGATGCCACGTTTTCCTGCTTCTTTAAATTTTTCTGAATTTGTCAATTTTTTTTTTTAATAGGAGGTATGTGCTATTTTTATAAGCAAGAAGGGCAAATATTCTATGACCCTCTGTCTAGGGAGGCCTTAAGGCTGGATGTTTCAGAGTAAGAGAACCAAGGCAGATTTATGGGGCTCGGGGACACAGTAGCTGTCAGCATGTCAGACTGGAAGGTACCTAGAAAGGTCATACAGTTCACACCCCTGCCTCTGAGATATTGTACATGACGAACAAGACATTATTTAATCTACAATCTGCTCCTTACCCACTTCACCCTCCTGCTGGGGTTGGAAGTAGAAGTCTGTGGGAGGTTTAGGCCACACTACGTGTAGAGCATCCCAGAGATGGGGGATGGCCGCATGGGCAGTGATATTACTACCCCATTTCTCCCGCCACCCTCCTTTCTTTCTCACCCACATAATGTTTCCCCAGAGCACCCATGTCCTAATCCCTGGAAATTGTGAATACATCACCTTACGTGACAAAAGGGTATTGGACGATGAGGTTCCATGAAAGATTTTGAGATGGGGAGATTTTATCCTGAATTATCTGGGTGGGCCCAGTGTCTTCACAGGGTCTTTATAAGATGGAACCAGGAGGCCCAGACAGAGAAAAGATGGAAAGAGGGAAATAGAGGTCAGAGCGGAGAGAGGATGCTGTGCTTCTGGTTTTGAAGATGGAAGAGGGTTACCGGCCACAGTGGTCTCTAGAAACTGGGGAAGGCTGGGAAATGGGTTCTCCCCACAACCTCCAGGAGGTAGGCAGCCCTTCTGCCTGCCTAGTACAAGGCAGTAAGCCTGACTTTTTCTAAGCCACTAGGTTTGTGGTAATTTGTTCCCATAGCAATAAAAAATAAATACAGCCCTCTTTCTTCCCCGTAGGCATTGCAGGGAGTGGTCATTTGAGCTACCTCTAGAAACAAGAAATGCCAACATTGCTTTGAACGCAAGCAGTGAGCGACAGGAAGAGTGCATCTGCAATGCCTGAAGTAGACCAAGCACCAATTTCTTTAATTTGTCCAGTTAAAAAAAAAGGCCAAAAACCAGGTTTTTTAAATGAAAAAAAAATGAACATTGATGTGTTCAGCAAAAGACAGGTGGATGGCTTTGTGCTACCATGGAATGATCTTTTCAGGTATGTCCATGAATAAAAAAGAACAAACAGTAGGACACCCAGAGGGTGTGGAATGATTCCATTTGTGTCAAAAATAAAATAGACCTCTGGGATTATACATGCTCCTTTTTTACTGGAAGGAATCATGAGAAAATATTAGCAAACATAGCCTTTGGGAGAATGGTGGAGGGAAATGGTATTTAAGTTTTTAATTTGCATGCTGTTTGACTTTTCCAAGCTTATATCTAGATTGTTTTTGTTTTAATTTCAACAAAGGCTAATCTGATCAGGGAGGTTGGATTCATTTTTGACCTTCTTGGTAACTCTCTGTATTAAAAAAGTTTCAACCAGCATGAGGAAAAAATCAGTGGGCCGCATAGGGAGTATCCTGGCGGAGAAGCTATCATGGTATATATATATTATATTATATTGAATATCTTTATATAAATATAAATTTTAGATCTCTATGTATGTATGCATAATTTTCTTGCACTAAGTTTGCTCACTGAGCTGTTCTGTAAGGCTTAACTTCTCAGGCTTCTCCTCGAGGGCAGAGTCAAAGAAGCGTGATAAATCCCCAGTCCCTCGTGCTCCTGGCATCTGTGACACAGGTCTACAGGACCCTACGATTGTGTCAGCAGCTGGTGCCCCTAAGGCTATAGGAACAACAGATTTACATCTGGGCCCCACTTCCTCCCCTCGCCCATCACCCCACCTCCGGCCAGTCAGGGGGCCTCTCTGGACCGTTGTCTCATCATCTGCACAAATGAGGATGAAGGATGTTTGTCTCCAGGGTGACTGGGAGGTTTAAACAAGATAATGCTTGTGAGGTGCCCAGGCTGGAACACAACTGGCCGGGTTTTCTTCCCCTTCCTTACCTTTCTCTCGAAGCCCACCAGGGCTGAAGGAAGCCCTTGTTCCTCAGGAGAGCGAAGAGCCAGTCTTTGTCTGTGAAAGGACAGAGACCTCACAGAGAGAACCCAAGTCACGCAGCCATGTGTCTATTTCCACATTTGTGGGTTTGCTATCTCTGCCAAGTCACAGAAGGTTAATAAAGCTTGCAAGCTCTCTATAGCCACATGGGCACATTTCCCCTCTCCCTCATGCACGTTTTCATGGCACTGCGGCAGCTGAGTGCTAGGTGTCGTTAGCCCACACGCCACCCCCGTGACCAGGGTGGGGGAGAAACAAGCACACTTTGTTCCCAGGGCCCCTGCTGCTATGTGCTAGCTTTCTAGTGAATTCAAACAAGAAATGGAGCAATTCAACTGTTAGGAGCTAGCAGACTGACTGTGCTGAGCTGAAGAGAAACACTGAACTCTTGGAATCCAGAGTCTGGAGATCTGCTGGGTCTTTAGGAATCCTTGGCCTCCATGGCCGCCTCACACCAGAAGCCTCTCTGCAGCCCCCCGGCCGGTGGTTGGCAGCCCTCCCCTGATGCGGGGTGGGCAAGGTGGGTCAAGTTCTTCGAGGCTAGCACCTGCAGTCACAGGCACCTCCTGGCCCGGGGCCTTCGGGGATGTTGACCTTTCCCCCCAAGAATTCCCTTTCTCTTCTCATGCTCACTCATTCATTTGTTCGACCCACATATTTTGGTGGAAATCTTTAAGCACCAGGCACTGTGCTGGACTCTGTCCATGGAGCAAGATGCTGTGGCGGCAGAGAACAGGAGATCCTGCAGCATGGTTGGGGAGGGAGGACTTTGGGGAAAAGAAAAACCCTGGGTCACCAGTACTTCCTGAGCACCTAGCTGGAACCGACAGCAGGGCTACAAAGAGGTGGATGGATTCCAGAGAAAGATTTATGATCTGTGACTTGGCTTCAATTTGAGGGCAGTGAGGAGAGGCAGGAGTCCAGGATGAGCAAGTTTCCAGCTCAGTGGAGAATTCAAGAGCACATAAAGGGAAGTGGGACTGGCGCCAGGTGGTTTGGGGAGTGAGAGTAACTTGGGTCTTAGATATGTTGAGTACCAGGCCCCAGCAGTACCTCCAAATTGACCAGCCAAGCAAGCAGTTGGATCTGTGGTTCCAAGACACAGGAGCAACCTCCAGACTGTGGATTTGGATTTAGGATTCTCGGGAGAGAACATCCTATCCTAAAGGATGGAAAATTAGGGGGCTCTGAAATCTAAGGGGGTACTGTAGAAAGTTAGGAGGATATATGGGAAAGTGATGTCATAGCTGCCCCATATCTGTACCCCAATTTGGGTGCTTTGAGAAGCCACCCTTTCTCCTTTGTCTTTCATGTCACTTGAATGAAGGCAGCGGGTCCACAGGCAATCACATCCCTTCTCTCACTTGCCTGCTTAGGGATGGCTGTGTTAGGGATGGCTGTGTAAACCCTCATCACCAAAGGGGGGAAAGGAGGCACGGATGTGAGTGAGGAGAGGAAAGGAGGCTATTCTCAGATAGAGGAATCCTTCAATCAGAAGAGACACCCCCTTCACTTGGAGGAGTAGAGAAAGGATATGAGGTAAGGATGTGAGGTCAGGGAACCAAAGCAGAGTTGTGATTATGAGGGAAAGGCCTGGGGCTGCTGGAGAGCCTCTAACTGAGGACTGGGGAAGATGGCAGGAAAATTATAGACGGCAGGAAAGAGAAAAACCAGATCTTAGATGACATTGCTTGAGCTGCTTGATCAAGCTTTGCCTGAAGCCAGACCTACCTCAGGTTTCTCAGTTACGCAAGTCGATCAATTATGCAAGTATAAGTCTGTTTGAACTCAGATTTTATATGTTTGTTTGCAATAGAGTCCTAAACACACAAGCTAAAGAAGAGACTTCCTATGAAGAAGAGACTTCCTCAGGTGAGTGGGATGTGGGGTGGGAGGGAAGTTGTCAGGATTTCACAACTTTGACACTTCTATGTCCCTGAATCACTGTCACCTACAGAACATCAGTAGATTTTCTATTTTGCAATCTATAGGTCTCCCCCTCTTCCCAACCCCCCTTCTGTTGTATCATTTCCCTGACAGTACAATTAACATGATTCTAAAGTTGCTTACTCACTAAAATGAAACATTGGAAAATAGGTTAGATTCCCCTCTTCTAATGTTGCTGCCCAGATACTGGAGTGTAACCAGGGTCAGTGGTGTATAATGGCATGTCCTGGGTCTGCCCCACTGATGCCCCACATCTGATGATGCACTTCCCAGAGTGCCGCTGAGCTTTGCTTCCCATGGCCGGAGGAGGCTGCAAACCCAGAGCATGGTGGACGATGACATGTGTGCTCTAGATTCGAGTTCGCTTTCCAGCCAGTGCTGGACCAACTGCTTGTGATCAAATGACTTGAGGGTACCAGGTGCTTCTACATCTTGGGCTTGCCTTCCCTGCCCCGGGCTGGGAGAGGTGGTTCGGAGCAGCAGCGGTGTTTACTGCCATTCTCTGCTGCCGGCCACTCTAGCAGACGCTGCCCTCAGACTACCTCATTCAGTCCTCACTACTTCCTGACAAATAGGCTGCTAGACTCCCCTGTTAGGCCACCCCTTCCCGTTCACTCAGCCTCAACCACTCAGACATGGGGGACGAAGCCAGAAAAACAGATCTGGGTTCTCAATTGAGGGCAACCACTGGAGTTAAGGAGTAGATGGCACGCTGATGAGGAAGGTCAGCAAAATATATGAGAGCTCGGAGTCCCGGAAACATGAAGTGGGGAGAACAGGAGAGGAACTGGGGGTGTGGGTGGCAAACTGTCTCTGTTGATGTTGGGATTCCTCTTTTGTTGAGACCCCATGTGATTTTCCAGACCCCATGTGATTCAGGCTAGGTCCTCTGGGCTGTGTTCCACCCTGGACACTACGGATAATGGTTACAACCAGATTTCCTGGACACTAGACCCCTAGGGTGCCCTTCTTAGAACCACCCCTTTTCTGCTTGGAAGAATCTCCCAATTCTCTATTGTAGTTGCTTCAATCTCACTCACTCCAAGCCCTCCCTTTTGCAGACAATCTAGCATAATTCCCCTGAAAACACATTTTCACAAAACAAAAGCCAGGAAGGGGAGGGAAGTCTTCTGGGTGCCTGGCAACCGGGGCCTGCGGCTGCTCCCCCAGAAATGCAAAGGCCTCTGGGAACAGAGCTCACAAAGGCTGGGCTTCCTCCCAGGCTGGGGGGGTTGTTTGCAGCAGTGGGGCGGCGCAAGCACGAATGCCTCCACATGCCCCTGCCAGATCGTTGCTGTGCGTTCACTGGATGAACGTCTGTCTCTACTGCTGGTCACTCGAGTGCAAACTGCATGAAGTCAGGATTTTTGTGTCTGTTTTGTTTGCTTTGACCCTAGCACAGAGTCTAGCACATGCTCAGTAAGTGTTTGTGGAAGGGAGGGGAAGAGGGAAGAGAGAGGGAAAACTTCATTCATTCAACTTGTATACTAATGAGCACCTCCAGGCCTTCCTCTCACGTGTGAAACTTACCTTCAGAAAGTTCTACGTAGGCAAACACAGGACACCTGCCGTGCCAAGGCCAGGGGAACTGGGATGAAGGAGGTAGTCCTGTCCAAAGGGGGGGTCACATTTGCCCGAAGACATTCTGACTCCTGGTTTTCCCTTCTCGTCTCCTCTCATGCCCCTGGGCTCAGGGCACCCTCTCTCTGGAAGTGGGGGAGGGCGCTTTAACACCTGTTTCTTGTGGGGGTGTCCCAATCTTGGCTGTGCCTGTTTTCCTCGCTCCCCACTCAGAGGGGTGCAGTAGCACCTCACCAAATGTTAGTGCCTAGAGGAGGAGGAAGGTCAAACTCTGCCCCAGCTCCTCTCCCTACTGGGAAAACTCCAGATCTTTGCTCTTGTCTCTCTTCCATGTCTCTTCATTTGTATTCCCATCTCTCCCAACTGAAAGAGACTGAAAGGGGAAGGGAGATGTACCCTCAATGAGGAGGCGTCCTCTCTAGAAGGACTTCCCAAACCCCAAAACAGAAGGAAACACTTCAGTCCCACTAAGGTGTTAGGTATAGAGGGCCTCACCAGCTCTCCTTCCCCACTGGCCCCCAGAAATATGACTCTCAAAAATGGGACTTGGGGATCTGATAAAGGACTTACATATAAAGAATATATAAAGAGCCTATATACAGAATATACAAATCACTAAGGCAAAACCTTAGAGCAGCCATTCCACAAAGGTTCCAAATGGCCAGTAAGCACATGACAAGGTGCACCCTCACCAGCCATCAGAGGTTCAGATTAGAGCTACACCAGAGCCGGAGTGGCTGAAATGAAAATGATGGACGATATCAGATGTCCGTGAGGCTGTGGAGCTGCTGGAACTGTCTTGCACGGCCAGTGGAAGGGTAAGTTGGCACTGCCCCTTTGGAAAGTTCAGAAGTACCCCGGAAGCTGAACATACTCATGACTACCCCAGATATTCATAGCCTAGGCAGATATCTAACAGAAACGTGCTTATAAATGTACCAAAGTCAGCATAAGAATTGTTCATAATAGAGATATTTATAACAGTCACAAACCAGAAACTCCCCAAGTGCCCCTTAGCAGTGAGTGTATGGTAACTTGCGATTCACTGGCGCTCACAAACACAGCATTGAATGAAAGAAGCTAGACACTGCGTGATCCCTTTAAAGTTCAAAAACAAACAAGCCTTGCATCTGTGGTGTTAGAAGCCTTTGGGTGGGAGGGGCCTGCAAAGGGAAAATTCTGTTTTCTGATCCAGGTGATAGCTGCAGGCTATGTTCACTATGCAACGATTTGAGTTGTACATAATTTGTGAGGTTTTATTATTCTGCGTACATATTATTTTAATAAGAAAAGCCTTCTGCAGCTTCTCATGCAGAACCTGAGAGCTGATACACCACAGGGTCTTTGCAGTTCCCCTCCCATCCCTTGGCAAAATCTTAGCTTGGGTGGCTTCACCCTGGACTTGACTCATTTGGTGAAATAAAGCTGTCCTTAAGATTCAGACATCATCTCTTCCAGGAAGCTCTCCCTGATCATACTCCTTTCCTAGGAAGAGTGGATCCTTGTTCTTCTGAGCCCCGTCCAAGCACCCTAGCACCCACCTCTTAGAAATCTCATGTTGCCCTGTTTATCTGCCGGTGTCTCCCACAGGAAGCTGTTTGAGGTGGAGAGGACTTACCACTGCACAACAGCATTGATGGTCACTGTGAGTTGAGTGTCTGCTACTCACATGGCACTATGCTGCATTCTTGCCTGTGTGAATTTACTTAACTCTAACAAACAAACTTGTGAGGTGAGAGTAGAGACTTTTTTTGTTAAAGATTTATTTATTTATGCATACAAGAGCTGGGGTACAGGCCAGAGGTGAGGTTGAGGGGGTGAGAGGATTCACCAGAGACAGAGTGGGAAGCAGAACAGGCAGACTGACCGAAATACACTGCTGAGGGGAGCAGTGGGCAAGACAGGAGAGGTCTGCTGTGCCATGTGTGTCACCTCCCTGGCAGGACAGGGATAGAACTCGTGCTACAGAGGCTGTGGATAGCTCCATAGTGCTGTGCTTAACCCCTTGATCACCAGAGAGGCCCCGGTAGATACTTTTTAAAATAGAGGGACATTTGTCTACAATTACATATTCACCAAATATCAGAGTTAGTACACAAATGGGAGTCTAAAGCCTGGAGTCCTCTGGAAGGGGTGGTTAGGGAAGGAGAGAGGGAAAGGAAGGGGCAAGGTTTTAAAGAGGGGAGAAAGGGAGGGAAAGGAAGGAGGGAAGACAAGATAGGAGGAAGGAAATGCACCACCCTGAGGGCACGTCCTTTGGCAGCCTGTTTCCTACTGGGGACCCGACTCCCTAAGCCTGGAACCTGCTGGGTGGGAGGGGCAGCTTCCAGTCCTCCCATCCTCTAGCCCTGCCCATCTCCCTGTTCCCAGGACCCCTCAACCCCCAGGGTCCAAGTCCATCAGTGGGGGAGCCTCCAGGGGCCAGGGCTGGAGCAGGGACAGGGTTAGTCCACAGTTTTAATCCTGATGTTTCCTTTCTTTCTTTCTGCCCCCAGTTGCTCCCTTTGAAGACCTGCCTCAGGGTTCATGTTGCGGCATCAAACAGGGATGGAAGATGCATATCCTGTTAGTAGTGGGAACCTCTAAAGCAGCTTAAGTCCCTTGAGGGGGCTGGCATGCAGAAGTCGGGACTGAGCCCAAGCCCAAGGAGGGGCGGGGCCTCCTAGGCTGACTGGGAGCAGCAGACAGACACACAGGCCTTCTCACAGCTGTGCCTGAGAATGCCAGCCACGGGCACAGGGTCATGCCTAGACCCCATTGTGCATCCAGCTGCCTCACACTCGCGGAAGCCCAGCAAGCATGTGGAGAGACACACACCCACATGCACAGTCATGACAGAGACGCACCAGAGGTTTCTGGCAAGGAGTGTAATTTTGTTCTCAGCATCCTGCCAATGACAGTCTACTGATGTCTGAAATGTCTCTGCTATGAAATGTCTCTCCCCTTCACCCCCTTCCTCACCACAGCCCTGGTCCCTTGACAGGAGCGATCGTGTCTTGACCACAGCCCTTATTCTGGCCTACCCTTCAGTCCATCGTACACCCCAGAACAGGCGGTGTCTGGGGTCTCACCACATCACTCCTCACTTAGAACCCTTCAGAGGCCTCCCCTTCACTATAGGAAGAAGTTCAGATCACTTGGCATCCCTGTAAGGCCGTTGCCATTTGGGTTCACCAGTGGTCTGGCCGCAGCCCCTGCACTGGATGCCCCTGCACTGAGTGCCCCAGAGGAAGGGTAGTAACTGAAGCCACCCTGCCCCCAACTTCTTTTGCTCATGTTAGGGTCACCACGTGAAAATCCCTCCTGCCCTCACCCCATTTCTTTTGCTAAACTGTCAACAACGCATCCGTCAAGGCTCAGCTCAACCACCCTGACTTTGGGGGCCCTGCCGTTGGCCTGCCCCTTACCCTCACAGTCCTTTCTTGAGTCCTGGCTGCTGTCCTCCTCACTGCGTGCGCCTCGCCTCCTCCCTCTGACGCCACGTGTCTAGTCCCTACTGGATTGAACACATTTCCGGGTGTGAGTGAGTAGAGTGAGCCTGCACGATGATGAGGTCACATTCAGTGACTGCTCCTGGCCAGGGGTTACTCAGGTATGCGCTGTGACCCCATGTGGGTCATAGGGCATGCTTCTGCCTCCTGGTCCAGTTTGTGGTTTGGAACTCAGCTGAGTGGCTCACCCTTGGTGGCCACTCCACAAATGGTAACCTTGTCGCTTTTTAAATTTCTATGGCTCCACTGAGGTCTCAGACCTCCTCATTGCCTTCCAGAACTGACTCACTAAAGAGCTGTTGCTGGAGTGCTCAACAACATGGTGTCTTCGGGTGTGTTTCCAGTCTGAGACTTTTGAGCAGAGTGTGGTCCTCCTCCCGCCCCGCCTCCCCCAAGCCTAGAAGCCAGCAGCACCGGGTATGTTCCTCCTCCCGTTTCCCAAGTGCAGCAGCTGCTGTTGGACTTCTGTGACCCAGGGGAGCTGGGGCCTGGGAGACAGGAACAGCTGGGCCTTTCTGCTCCAAAAAGCAGAGTCATTGCTGTCAGCACCCCCAGCAGCTGCAGGCACCCCAGAACACTGAACCTGTGGCTGGGGTTCCCATGGCAACATCTGTGGGGAAAGGCTATTCCTACTTCACCACAGCAACTCCAGGACTGGAGGGGAGACACTGGAAGGGCGGTCCATTTGTATTCAAACACTTCAAGTCATAATCCTCACAGTAATAGGTAAGGAATGAGCTATTATTGTCTTCATTTTACTGACAAAGAATTTGAAATCCAAAGACTTCAGATTCTAGCCCAAATCCCCCACACTGAGGAACAAGAGAACTGGGCTGCACCCCCAGCAGTTTACACGGGTACAGTGAGATGGGTGGGCACCCACAGGGACCTCTGGTGGCAAGCCACAGAAACCACCTCCCACTGTTGTAAATAATAAGGAATCAAAGACTGTGGTTGGTGCAGCCAAGGAAAAGTGAGCTGCATGACCGGCAAGGGCAGGAGGCAGGGCAGTTGTGAGGACCTGGGGAGCAGGAGTGAACAACCATCTTAGCAGCATGCGTACACTTCTGTTTTCAGCCTTTTTGCCTCTCCATTTAGGACAGGGTCTCGGGGGCCTGGGGCCTGTCAGCTGGGAGAGGGCAGAGGCTGTGACTGACTGTCCTACCAAAACTGTATCTAATGGGGTAGGGAATGGTTCCCAGGAAAGCATGGGGTGCCAACTCCAGAAGTAAGGGGTATGAATGCCAGGCTAGCCAAAACCCAAACTCACCTCACTATGGTGAGCTGTAGTGGATACAGGTGGGTGAGTGGCTATGGGGATGAGGGAGGAAATGTGATACCCAGGTAGGGGAGGGGGTGCTGCCCAGAAGCCAGAGCCAGCAAGGAGGCAGTGGCAGTTGGGAGTTGGGCACCAGAAGGTAGAAGCTGTGCCCTGACAGTCTTCATTTTCATGACATCAAAATACATTCATGTCTCCATGTCTCTCTCTCTCTCTCTCTCTCTCTCTCTCTCTCTCTCTCTCTCTCTCTCTCTCTCACACACACACACACACACACACTTGCACAAACACACTCCTTTATCCTTTGGCTTTTTACCCAGTATCCCCAGGACCACAGAGAATTATTCAGCATTAGCCTGGATTCACTGTCTGCCCCAGTCACTGTCTGCCCTTGCGGGTGGTTTACTTACTCTGTTCATTGTTTATTGCCTGCCTCTCCTGTCCTACCTAGAACATAAGCATCAGGAGGGCAGAAGTTTCCCCTTGTTGGTTCTCTGCTCTGTTCTTAGTACTTTAAAAAGAGCCTGGCACATGAGGAAGTACTGAGGATTTGTATCCCAGTGTACCTGGGATAGGATGGCAAACTCAAAGGGGGATTCTGACCTCATGGAGCCCACTGAGGCAGACACAGCAGCAAAAGTGTACAGCAAAAGAATAAAACTAAAATGATGAAAATTATGATAAGTGCTTTGCAGGATGCAAGTGGTTTCTTTAAAGAGGAACTAAGTGGGAAACTATTTAAGGTATGGCTGTCATAGCACAGAGACCCAAAGGGCATGATGGGGCTGACCATGAAAGCAGGAGGGAAAGTGCTTCTGAGCAGAGGCAAGATCAAGTGCAAATGTCCCGAAACTGGGGATGTTTAGACCCCTGGCCAGGGCGGCTGGAAAGAGCCAAGGCTGGGGAATGCAGGCTGAAGACAGAGCGTGTGCCTGGCGCCACCCGTCTGCAGCCTTGCAGGAGATGGCAGAGAGTGTGGATTGCAATCTGGGTAAATTGGAAGGCTGTTAAAGGGCTTTTAACATAGTGCCCACCCCTGTTTATGATGCTAGCTGATAGCTCTGGCTTCTGGGTGAAGAACATGCTAAATCAGGGAGGGGGGCCAGTCAGCGGCAACTGTGGTTGTCCAGGATGGCTGAGCACTGGTGGCCGAGGTCAGAGGACAGCGGGACACCTTCTGATCACCTCTCAGTTATATCAGGTACCACAGTTAGGCTGGATGATACCAGCTCTCCCCAGGCTCTGGGTGATGGATGGTCCCACGGGCGATCCCGCTGGGCCCTGTGCCTAAGTGATGGGTGACGAATAGCCTTGGAAGCAAATGCTCTGAGCCATGTGGCCAATGCATTGCTCCAAGGAGGACTTGGAGCCAGGAGTTCATTTAAAGAAAGGAGTGGGGGAGCTCGATATCACTTCCTCCACTGCTCAATTAGTAGAGAGGGCTGTGGGGAGCTGGAGTTTTAAAGATCCCCTTAATCATCTTCTGTCTGCCTGGCAGTAGGCAGGAGTGTGCCAGGGATAATTGCACCTACCCATTAACAAATGCAATTAAGGCACTGGGGCCTCCAGCACCCCCTTCTCCAATTAGACAACAGATGAGGGCCCATGAGGGTGGCCTTTGAGATGAATCACTTGAAGCTGAAAACTCGGAGGCTGGATGTCTGGACACAGAGGTGATTAGAGTTGATAAAATCATGAGGAGAAGGGAGAGACTGATTCAATCCCAGCCCGAGATCCTCCCTGCAGCCTTCCTGCAGCTGGGTGGACATTCTTTACAAGTTCAAAGTTCTGCCTCACGCCCAGGAGAGTCAATATCTGGAACCCACTGACCACCTCCTCCTGTCAGCTCCTGCCAGCTGCTTCCTCTTTGCCAAGGACACACCCACAGAGTCTTTAGATACCAATGAGTCCTAGATAATTAATTTTGTGGGAAATGAGACTGACTGTGGTGTGTGTGTTGGCAGGGCAGGTGCTGGTAAGGCTGACCTGAGGAGGGATGGGAGTGGAGGGAAGGGGACTTCCTTTCTCCGGCATCTCCAATATGCCAGGCCTCACACAGCAGCCATGATCTCTTTGTTAGAAGTAGGAACAGAAGCTCGGGGAGTTCAAGTGCTTTGTCTAAGATCACAGAACTACTAGGTAGTGGAGCCGGGATTTGAACCCTGGCCTACCTGACTTCCAAGTCTTTGCTCTCTCCACTAGACCTAGAGGCCTCTTTGAAATCCCAACTGCCAAATCCCCTGGGGATCCTTGATGCCCCCATGGTGGTGGACAAAGGGGGACATTTCAGATGCTCTTTCCAACTTTCTCCCCACTCCTCTCTGCCCTGGCTAGATCTCTGAACTTCTGAAAGAGGTTTCTGTAGGTTCTGATGTGGCCGGAGGCAGGACTTGGTAGGTTGGTGAGTTTTGAGGTGCCATCCAGTATGCTCATCTTCAAGTGGAAAAAAAAGGAAGCAAGAGATCCCTCCTTCCTTCACTGTCTCTCTCTGTTGTCTCCATGTCTCGCCAACTACAAATGGTGTGAATCATGCACGTGCATACATCATCACTTTCATTTAGCATCTGCATGGAGGCTCTGGTGCTGAAGTGTGTAATCAAAAAGCTGCATGACTTGAGTTTGCAAGAGGAGACCTGGCTGCACTTGAACATGACAACTGACAGGTTCCCCCCATGCAGGGCCCAGGAGACAGCTGCCGCCTCTGCACAGGGCCCCAGCTGCTGTACAGGGAGCGCCCAAGGGAGCTCAGCGGGTGAGTAATGTGTTCCCAGTCCCCTATTCCCTCATCATATTTCCCTGGGAACTCCGTTTAGGTTATTGTCTTGTGTTGTTTTTCCTCTGTGGCTTCTGTGAAGAGCTGGATCCACAGAGCAACAGAAGTCACCGGGTTGAAATGATGTCAGCAGGAGAGGCGCCTGCCTGTCACCCTTTCCTTTGAGGCCTTCTTACCAGAACGCCTGCCACGTTCTGTGGCCTTGATTCTCTCTGGACTTTAGGATCTCCTAGGTCTGCCTCCTTCACTCCCGAATCCAGGGAAGCTCTGATAAGAAGGGCAGAGATGGGAGGGGGCGACCCAGTTGAGGAAGCTGCTGCTCATCTCTTAATAGTAACCAGACACATATTTAGCTGCCAGAGGGGGTTCTGCAGCCACCACATCCCTAGGACTTTGCTGGGAGTTTAGGGTAGCAACCTCCTCCCTGTTCTTCCCTTCTCAACATTCATCAAATATCTGTTCTGAGTCTGGCCAAGTTCTAGGGCCTGGGGACCAAGCGATAATAAGCGAGCGCCCTGTCCAGCCAGAGACTTAGGTAAGGAACACACGATGATAAATAAAACGTGAGACTTTTTCAGTAGAAGCCAGGTGAAGGCCTCCCTCGGGGAGGGAGGAGGAGGGAGGAATTGATTCCGCTTAGAGAGGCAGGCGATTGCATTCGGTCTTGAAGGTTGACTAGAGCTGAGAAGGCACAGGATTTCCAGGAAGAGGAAACTCCAGAGCCAAGGCAAGAAAGACAGAGAATACTGCATGTCTGTTGCTACCTGCCCTCTCGGCTCCAGGGCTCTGGCATCACCAGAGTCCCACTCAGGCCTCTCAGAGGGCAGCTCTGTCCAAGTGGGAGGCTAAAGGCCCTCTCCTCCGTTGATGAGCTGGGGTGGAGGGCAGAGGAGGCTGCAGACACTTGCTGTGGGGCAGACTCAGGGGGAGCCTGCTGCCTACACATCTTGGATATCAACCGCCTCAGGGATAGTCTGGTCAAGACAGCACTAAGCCAAAGTGAGTGCCCACACATGTGAGCACACACACAAACACACGGCCAGAGCTGCAGGCCTTAATCTCTGGATCCTCTCACTGTCCCTCCGTGTCTGCTTCCACGAGCAGTTTCCCCTTCAAACCAGGCCGAGCACCCCCTCTCGCCTGGTACAAACAGATGGCTGGAAAGAGCTCGGGCTCCAAGGGGTTGGGCAGCAGGGTCGCTGCTGACACCTGAGGGCTGGGTGCAGGGCAGTGAGAACTTACCCAATGGCTTTCCCCTCACCTGCTGGATCAACCAGGGCCTTTCCCAGCCCTGCCGCCATAATTAGCTGAGGAGCAGTTCCCTGTGTTGCTGGGAAGCAGAATCCCTTAAGGTACACATGCCCCAGCCTCACCTTTCGCTTCTCACCTCAACTTCCACTTCACTTTCTTAGTTTAAGACTCTTCTTTCCCCTCGACGCTGTCTTCTCTTGCTTTTGGTGGTGGAGATATCGGGGCGGAAATGGCAAGGAGGGCATAGCCATGAGTGAGAAAGCACAAAGTGGCAGCCCCTGACATTCGCATCTGGCCTGGTGCTCCAGCGAAGCCAGGTCCTTCTCTTATTAAGAACAATTTCACAGAGTAACGACCTCAGTAAGTTTACCCTGAGACAACAATAAAACGAGATTCTGAAGCAACTTTATCATTTTGTCTAAGTGCTGATAAAAACACGGTCTCTCTACCACCAAATGCCAAACACCCCCTCTCTTGGCCAAGATGAATGACTATTACATCTTTACTGATTTCAACCTTGTCTTCATTCTAGGACCACCTCCCCAGAGACAGGACTCATTCTGTCAGAGTTGCCCCTCGTCTGGAGCAACCCTTGCTTGCTTAGACCCTCCCCCAAACCACTCCTATCAAAGCCAGGTGCTATCATCAGTTCTTTGTAACACTCTCTCCTGGGTACAGCACACTCCAAGTTTCCCCTTGAGGTATGTTCTCCCTCCTCTCTCCACAACAAGGAATAAACTCAGCTTGTTTAACTGCAGATGTGTTCCTGCTAGTCTTCGGCTGAAGGACTTCGGAGAATTAAAGAAGTTTCCATCAAGATTCAGTCAAGACACCACTGGCCCAGGACCCTCACTCAAAGCAGAAAGAGGAATGTTTTTTAGGGATGGGGCCCAGGTCCTGGTCTTGTTTAAAGCCCACATGTGATTACATGTGCACCCTGACTTCCAAGCGACGGGGTGAGGATCCGGGCAGTGCCTGGAAAGCACTGACTGGCTGGCACACAGCGCTTGGCTAGCAGGAGCTGTCATTTCTCTGCGTCTAGGCCTCATTCATTTTGCTGTCCTTCTCCATAAGCATCTGTTGAATGAACACTGATGTTGCTGATGGGAGGCTGCACATCACATCAAATGTAATACACCTCAAACCAAGCTGCCATTTTCCTCGCCAAGACAGTCTTCCCTCTGACTCAGCAGAGACTCTGATTCGTCCCAATGTCCCGCACCCCCTCCACACAGGACCTCTTGGCACCTCTTCCTTTCTGACCCCACTGACACACCCAATTTGGATTCCACAGGCCCCAAGGCAGCTTAGGGCTTTTAGACTCCCCTCTTTTTTTCCCCCATGCTGGTTATGCGCCCTAGAATGACTCTAAAATGTCACAGCTGGTTGGCCTGCTGTGACACACCCTACTTCAGACACTCTCCACACACTTCATCCTCTCTGCATGAAGTTCAGAGCTTGATCTTAACACCCAAGTCCTCCCATAATGCAGCCCCCCACTCACGTGTTTGGTAGTTAAATGTCTTACTCACTGTGGAGTGTGTCTGAGCTGTGGAGAGTATCTGAGCTGGGGTGTGTCACAACAGGACAACCTGTGGAGAATCATTTTAGGGGGCATGGCCGACATAGGGAAAAAAACCAGAGGTGAGCCTGAGAGCCCTAAACTGCCTCGGGGTCTGGGGGATTCAAACTGGGCGTGTGCAGTGCCATCAAGGCACAGAGCAGGTTCTCTATGGACCCGGGCAGACGGGTAAAAGAGGAGTCCTGGAGCCCTCAGTGGCTTTTTAGACTTTTAATGGTCTTTCTGCACCATTTGTAGTGAGATAACAGACACAGGGCAGGTGGGGGGTGAGGGGCCAAGAGGCTGGCAGGTGGCCTAGTCCCTGGCCAATCTTTACTCTTTCTGGGCTCGCTGGTGTTCTCTCGGTGGTCTCTTCTGTACTCTGTCACATGATCCTCTGCTGCCTCTGTCTTCTGCTGCCACCCTTATATGCTCCGTCTCTTGGTTCAGGCATGCCACTTATGCACACCCACACCACTCTCCAGGTGCTGCCATCAGGCATGCGTGTAAGACCACAGGTGTCCATCATTGATGTTAATGGCAGAAGGGCAGAAAAATCCTGATCACTTCCATTTACCCTACAGCGTGTCAGTGGGGTTGGAAAGGAGGTACTAAGATATCCTAACTACCAACTAACGTTTGCTGGTGCCTTCACGTCATTGTGCTCAGCCAATCCTCTGCCTGGAATGCCCTTCGCACCATTGTATTTGTATGAATTTACTCACCATTCAAGTTCCAGCTCAAATGCTGCTTTTTCCATCTCTGGTCACTGCAGCCAACAAGGGACCACTACCTCTTTATGATCTCTTAAAACTGTTCTGTAAAACTCCCTTGAGACATCATACAGTCTGAATCATACAATCTGAATTGTGATTGTCTTTACTCACCCTTCGTCTATGTGTGACATGAGGCACTATGAACCCAGGGTTAAGCATCCAGGCTTTGTAGTCAACAAGCCCTGGAGTGATAATTCCATTCTCATCTCTCTAGTTCAGTGATTCTGGAAAGTTTTTTCACATCTCTGAGCCTCATCTTTTTCACGTGCATAATGGGGGAACTTCATAGACTAAATGAGATAAGCATAGAAAGCCTCACACAGAACCTAGCAGAAACAGTCATTTTATTTATGATAATACAAACATTATTAGTTTGAAATGAGGTTGAGTTGGGTGTCTCAACTTTAGTGCACACACAGCTCTCCTTGGGGTCTTGTTAAAAATCCATCTGTGATTCATGAGGTTGTGGCGCGAGGGCAGACCTGAGATTCTGCATTTTTAGCTTCCAGGTAGTGTTGATGCTGGCGGTCCAAGAATCACACGAGAAATCTCCAAGTCCTAGAGGTTAGGTCTTGTGTCATGTAACAGTTTCCCTCTTGCAGAATCTACCATGGCTCCCTGCATAGAGTGGGAGCATGATCACTTTTTTAAATGAATGTGTCCTCATGGTGGTGGTAGGAATGATATTGCATATAGCTTTTCTTACATACACACACACCCCACACCAGTTAATCTAACCTTGTGTAGGACTGAAATTTCCCAGGGGCCCAACTGCTGTGTTTCAGAAATCAGTGCTCTGAGATGGAACCGGCTAGGCACTAACCTTATAGCCCTGATTAATTCCCTCCCTTTGTTTGCCTCATTATCGTGATTAGGTTCTGCCCGTAGCATAGCAACAGCTAATTGTAGGCTGGTTGCAGAGTGCATAATTCCCGCTATTAAAATTTTATCGAGCCTTAATTGTGCTCCTTTTTGCAGCAATGAAGCTTCAAAGTTTCAGAAAAGAAGGGATGTGGTTAGTGGGAGCTGATGATTTTTTAATCTTAGCAAGCTCTGTAAAGCCCCGCTCTGCAATATCATTGACCTTGAGATGGTTTCCCGTGGCCAGAAAGAAGTCCATCATTTATTTATTAACCCTCCAGAAGGTCTGCAAGCAATCCCCTGTGGCCAGGCAGAAAGCATATTATGGGTCAAATGCCATTACAGAAAGCCCCAAATGGCAACTAGACCAAATAGTTTGGCTGAGGGGGCATTTGGATGGCAGCCTTTGCGTACAGAGGTGGTGTGGTGTGAAGATAGTGTGTCACTCTGGAGCCCTTCAAAATCAGCAGCAGAATGACAGGGCTTTGAAAGCAGTTTTCCAGGAACTTGGTGCCAAATTGCCCCAACTTGTGCTTAGTGAGAGGTAGAACGAGGTGACCCCATTAGCGTGTACTTCTACAAATGCTTTCTAAACCTAAGTGATCAGGAGAACCACCTGGGGAGACTGTTAGACTACACACCTCCAGGCCCTGCCAGCCCACTGATTCCAGGTGGGAGGGGGGCTGATGCTGAGCCATTTGGGGAATCGCTAACCTGCAGCCATGAGGGGCTTTGAAAAATATAACAAAGGCAATAGAAACAGCCGCAGGGGAGGGGGTTCCTTGCTCTGCTTAGCTCAGATTGGAAGTACAAGGTCTAATGGTGTCAGGTGACTCTAAGTCAGTGGCTCTTAACTGCAACATGTTTCAGAACCACCTAGAAACGTCATTATAACCCAGCTTCTGAGGCCCTACTCCCTGAGTGTCTGACTCACTAGGTCGCAGGGGCCGGGCAGAGACTGCATTTTTAGCCAGCTTGTGGGGATACAGTTGCTGCTGCTCTGAGGACCACACGTTGAGACCCACTGCCCTCAAAATCTCTAACTCTGGACCAAGTGCACCTGTTTGGAAAGGACTCAGTTGTGTTTCTTGTCTTCAAGTGATAGTATTTGCATCATATGAAGACTCCCTGTGTTGAGCATCTTTCCATAATCCAGGGCATGTGGCATTTGTCAGCCAGCTCTGACCTGAGACTTCAGAAGGAGGGGTAGCGTTGGACTCCTGGACGTCAGCTCGGCTGAATTCAGATGAGTGCGCTGCTGCTTTGCCATTAGGAAGTCAAGCAAGGCTGTTGTAAAGGTCTGTTGTAAGGGCTGTTGTAAAGGGATTTTTGGAAACACTTAAATGAGTAGCAAGGCATTATTTGATGAGTGGAACTCAAGCTGGGAAAGACTTTGGAAGAGGCGCGATAATGGAGTTATGGTGAGTGAGCAGAAAATAACAATCAGCATTTTTTATAGCGGGATAAATTGGCAGAGGGTGTGGTGAAATAGAAAATTCAAAATAAGCTTAAAGCAGGGGTTGTAACTCAAAAGCCTCAGATGCCAGGCAGATAACAGAAGTGAGCGAGTGTAAAGGCAGGAGGACACAGAACAGGTTCTCTATGACCTGAGCAGATGGGGTAAGGAGAAATCCTGGAGCCCTCAGTGGCTCTTGCAGGCTTTTATTGGGAGTTACCTGGTACACAGCAGGCAGGGATACTGGGGGGCCGGGAGGCTGACAGGCCTCCCAGCCCCCAGAAAGTCTTCACTCTATTTGGGTTCTCCAGCGTTTTCTCGTGGCCTTCTTCTTTGCTCCTCTCGTGGTTCTGGTCTCTACTCTCGTGGTTCTGCTCTCTGCTGGCATCCCCGTGATGCCACCCTTAGATGCCCAGTCTTAGCCCAGGTGAATCCCATCTGCATATGCCCACACCCTGTTCCAGGTGCCCGCCATCAGGCATGCATTCAGGACTGCATCAATCCTAATGGCGGGAGGGCAAAAAAGCCTGATACTTTACTTCCCCTACAGTGAGGCAGAGAACTTCTCATTAGAATGCTGGTTTCTT
The DNA here is from genome assembly GCF_964194135.1 of Talpa europaea. Classification (NCBI taxonomy): domain Eukaryota; kingdom Metazoa; phylum Chordata; class Mammalia; order Eulipotyphla; family Talpidae; genus Talpa; species Talpa europaea. The sequence continues at coordinate 54,523,037 of NC_140075.1, forward strand.
GGGCCTCCCTGGTGGCGCAGCGGTTGCGCACTGGGTTGCGAAGCTGCCCGTGGCCTCTGCAGCTCCTGTTCGATCCTCGGCTGTTCCCCGGCCACCTGAGGAGGGTCCCACATGGCGTGCAGACCTCTCCTGCTGCCCGCTGCTCCCCTCAGCAGTGTACTTTGGTCCTTCTGCCTGCTCTGCTCTGGCTCTGGTGAATTCTCTCACCCTCCCGTGCTTCTGACTGTACCCAGTGCTTGTATAAACAAATAAATAAAAACATGCCTTTATAAAAAAAAAATTAGAATGCTGGTTTCAGTGGGAACAAGACACTGTGGAGCAGTGGGGACAATGGTGACCTGGAGCGCCTGGGCCTGCTGCGGGGGAGTTTCAACTCGGCCCTTACTTGTGGCTGTGGAAGAATATAGGCCCAGAAATTGGTTGCTCTAGAAATTTTCAAGAGAAGTCAGGAAACTGAATTCTAATATGAAATTTCCCTACTTAAAAAAAAAAACTGCGCCCCCTCAATCACCCTGCCACCTTCAAAACATGTCTCTAGGTAATCAGGTTATGTCTAGTTTAAAGAGTTCAGATCCTAATTCCTGATTCTTAATTCCTAATTCCTGATTCCTAATTTCTAGATCTTGATTCATTGGGATGCATCTGCAGGATCTTGGCGGTGTTTTGCTTTTTTTCTGGGGGAAAGGGGTGCGGATTAGTTATAAGGAAAGGGAGGGAATGAGCAAGAATGAGAGGAAGGATGAAATTATGGAAAACATTGCACAAAGAAAAAAAAATCTACCATGTAGAAGGGAGCTGGGGACTTACACAGTCCTATTTTCTTCTGCAGCATCCCTGGGTGCTAAGCTGTTAATTTGGTGGCCCTTGCAGGGTCCTCTCCCCGTGACTGACTCTGGGCTGAATCAGTGAGCTCTTAGCAAGTGTGATGTAAGCACAGGCTGGGTGTGTCCTAGCCCAGGCAATGTGCCCTCTCGGGAAGCTCACTCTCGGGAGCCAGCTGCCCTGCAAGGTTAGTCTTGGCAAAAGGGAGGCCCCTGTCGCTAGCTGTTCTTGCCATGGTGCCAGGCATTGACAAAGCCACCTGGACTTTCTGACCACAACCACATGAGACCTCAAGGGAGACCAGTGGAAGAATCAGCTAGAAATAACAAAACTGTGATTGTTTTAAGTCATTAAGTTTTGGAATTTCATTACATAGTAAAAGTAGGGGGAAAACCTGGTAGGTAGTTATTAATAGCTGGGAATTTGTGTTATAATTAAAAAATAAATATTTGGGGTTTCTTCCTAGCCCCCAAACTCCTAAAACCCTTGGAATCACCGAAGATAAGTACCTTTTGTATGTTAATGAAATGGCTAGTGGCTGGAGGCCCCCCAGATAGCTTCCAAAGCATGATGAGAGGGTAGGAAGTTTCAGCCTTATTTCCAGGGAGGGGAGAGGGGCTGAAGATAGCTTTCAATCACCAGTGGCCATGATTTAGTCAGTCTGCATGTGTAATGAAGCCTTCATAAAAAACTTCCAAACTGTAGGGTTTGAGGTACTTCCAGATCAGTGAACTCTTGGAAGTGCTAGCAGGTGGTGCTGGGAAAGGGCTTGAAGACTCCACACACTCAAGAATACCAGCCCCCGCAATACTTAGCCTTATGCATCTCTTCCATTTGACTGTGAGCAGTATCTTTTATAATAAACTAGCAAACCCAATTAAAGTGGTTTCCTGAGTTCTGCAGGCATTCTAGTAAATTATAAAACCTGAGGAAGGCTCTGTGGGAACCCCTGATTTACAGCCGCTTAGTCATAAATACTGGTGGCCTAGGGAACCATAACTGGGTCTGAAATGGAGGCTGTCTTATGGAACTGACCCTTAGCCTGTGGGGTCTGACGCTAACCCCAGGTAGATGGTGTCAGAGTTGAATTGCACTATTGGCTACCCAGTTGAGCATTTGAGAATGGCAGACATCCTGTTTTGCTGGAAGTAATAGAGCATCTGATACAGTGACTTAAACAAGTAAGAGCTTGATCATGCTCATGTCACAAGAAGTCAACCTCTGTTTCATTTGTCAGAACCAACTGCCCCAAAGGGGCTTGGGGAAGTGTGATTAACTGGGTACATTCACAGCCCCAGCAAAACGGGTTTTGACTAGTAAGGAGGAAAAAGTAATGCAGTGTCTACTATTTTTCAGTGTCTGCCATAGACATATTCTGCCAAAAAAAAAAAAAATTGTGTTCCTTTCAGGATTTTCCCTTTCTCTGCCAAATTTAGCCCTAAATTCACAAACACCAGCAGCCTATACAACCAGCACATGCTTGAAGGAAGAGATTATGACTCAGTTTAATGGCTCAGAATTTCCTATTTGCCTGTCTGCTTCTTCCAGTTTCATTTCATAATAAGCTGATGGATCTTGAACTTGATTCATCCTGTTGCTATCACTACTGATGAAAGGTCTCAGGACAATCAACTTTAAATTTGAAGCAAGGGAGATGGGCAAATATTTTCAAATGAGCATATCTTCTGCAAACCTTAGCAGACTTCCAGGACATTTGGCACAAAAGAGGCTGCAGAAGGAGCTAAAAAATAAAGTGTAGTTCACAAAGTTAGCCTGTGGCCATTTTATGAGTTAGAAGTGCTTTGGTGGGAGTGGGAGAGAAGCAATAAAAGAAAATGAGATTGAAATTCACTCATTTTCTTTCTTTTCAGCAACTTCATGGAGGGAGGAAATGGAGATGAATGAGACATAAAAATCACAGAACTTAGAGTTGGCAACGCTCTTTGAAATAAATTATCCAACCTTTCACCCAATTGCAAACAATAACTAACATTTATTGAGTGTTTACTGCATGCCAAACATTATACAAAATAACTTACTTGCGCTCTTTAATTTTACCCTCACCACATCATTAAATGGTAGCATGATTATAAGGTCTGTTTTACAGGCATCAAGTTAAGTGATTTATTTAAGGTCACTGTGAATAAATGGTGGGACCAGAATTCCTGGCTATACATTCCCTCCTCCTTTATTTCTTTCTAGCACATTCCCTGACAACATCTGCCTCCTCTTATAATTTTTCACTTCTCTAGACAACTCATTCCCATTTGGAAGGCTTGATTGCTCAAAAATTCATCTGTATATTAAGCTTAAGTCTGCTTTTCTAAAACTCTCATCATCTGGTCTGCCCATCAAAGTAACAAACAGGTCACTCCCTCTGCACTATGGCAATCATTTTTTATACCTGCACTGCATCCTTTGAGCCTTTTCTTCTTTAAACTGAACCTCTATAGCCACTCTAACCTGTCCCCATAAGATATTTCTATATGCTACACTTCTTCCTCTACATACACTGCACTCCTTCTGCAAATGCAACTTCTACAAACACCAAGATAGAAATAAAAATAAATGGAGCTGGCCAATTACAATAAAAGTGTCTGGTCTTCTCACTCTTTCATTTTTCTACTTTCTGTAGAGACATAGACATAGACTTTTTCTCTGCTAATTCAGTGACAAAAGGCAACTGACCCTCAGCCTCAATTTTGGGGGACAATAGGGAGTGGTGAGGACTGTGGCAAACTGGCAAGCAAATGCTTGATCTAAAGGAAGCAGATACTGCTCAGATCCAGGCAAGTGTTGTCACTAAAGACTGGTGCCAGATTTCCTGGAATTTTCAAAAGCTGTTGGTAATCTGGTTTTCTGTTTGAATATTTTATTTCTATCAGGTCATTAAAAATTTTTTGTTGTTTTTTACAGAATTGCAGAAGCCTAACAAAATGTGTGTGCAAGCTGGATCCAGCCTGAGGGCTGCTGGTTTGCAATTCCTCTTGTTTTTTCACTGGCTGAGAAGTATCCCCAATGAAGTGAGAAGTGAGAAGTGTCCCCCAAAATTGAGGCTGAGGTCAATTGTCTTTTGTCACTGAATTAGCAGAGAAAAAGTCTATGTCTATGTCTCTATGGCCAACCTTAAGGACATGTCACTTAACCTCATGTCACTTAACCTAAATACTATGGTTCCAGGAAAGCAGAGTAAATTTATAACAGTTCTTCCTAAAACTATTGTGGCATATTGTACTTTATGTCCACACGGCACTTGTGGCCAAGTGAGTAACTTCAAGTTTTCACGTAAGGTGTTACCAGCCTGACCTGCCAGCCATCTTGAGTTGAATAGCTTGAACTTAAGCACGTGACTGCCGTTCATCCCCGCTGGTCCCCATTCTGTCAGGGAGAATTTTGGCTATTTCCCCCAGTCTCTTTTGTACACAGTTTTGAACAATGTACCTTCCATGAAATCACCAGCTAGAGCCACTACCCCAGTGACACTCACCATCCTGAAGCAGTAACAACAAAACTGGCTAGAAATAATGGCGCTCCCAGGCACCTCAGATGTCACCAGTAATGTCACTCCATAGCTCCAGGATGAAAGGAAACTAGCCTATGTTCAGCACCTACTATGAGCTCAAATCTGCCCTCTCCCTCACCCTCACTTTCTACCCAAGTTGAGACACATCGCCCCACCAGCTCTGCCCCAATGATCAAGGAAGAACCCCTCATTCCACCCCATAGGGTTAATTCTGAACTCTCAGCTCTGGTCTGAAATTCCCAGCTTGATTCTTGACTAAGTCCTATATTTGGCTCTGGATCTCTTTTTCACCTCCAGATGTAGGCCCACATTCTATGCCCAATTATTGCTGTGGCTCCTGCTTAGTGCCACTACCTGTGGGCTGAGATTCCTGCTTGTCCAGGAGGACAAACACTGTGCCAGGCACTGCCCTTGGCACTGCAGCATCCATGTTCTCTCATAATGAGAATGCACTGGTTCCCACTGCCATTTGGCCTGCAGTTCTCAATGATTCCTTTTCAGTGATGTAGGAATTTGTATTCTAGATGCTCTTCCTGCCTCCTCTTATTGTGAGCCTTTGAGAGCAGAACACCAAGCTGTTCAGCAACTTGTACAAGCCAGAGGTCCAAGCTCATCAGATTCCTTCTCCTTTGCACCTCACTGTTTTTGTCTATACAAAGGAAACTATGAGCAGATGTGAAATGCTTATAACAGAGTCAGGTGTGGCTCATGAACACCAGCTTAAAGGAGTAGCAACAGGCCTTCCAGGTTGTCTTGTTGACAAGAGAGAAAGATGCAAATCAAGCCTTCCATTTGGCCTGATGGATGATGGCCTCTGGAGGCCCCAGGCTAACTCCTGCTTTGCCAATTACTGGCTGTATAACTTTGAGCCAATTGTTTACCCTTCTGAGCTCATTTTCCATCTTTAAAATGGGGGTGCTAATATGTAACTTATAGCATTATAGTGGGAGGAAATAAGATTTATAATAAAACACCTGGCACTTCATAGGCACTTGCTATGGTGATGATGATGAAGGCAGCGGCGATGAAAATACAGAGGCAAGCTCTGTCATTGGACTTTCCCAACGAGCAAAAGCAGCCTGTCTTTCCTGACAGATTTGCAAAAATTAAATTACAGACCTATTTCTTGCATGGTTGTTGAAAAATAATTCAAATAGATAACACAGGCATTTATAAAACAAAAAGTGGGGTCCTCTGTACTCCCATCCTTCTCTACAGAGGGAGCCATTGTTGACTGCTTGGTGTGCCCTGGCTGATGTTTTTCTATACACACACCACACACACACTATTTTTAAAGCAATTAGGATCATATTTGACATACTCTTCTGCAATTTGCTTCCTTCTTTAAGCAGAATTTTATAGCATTTTGCCAAGTCAGAGTATATGACTGAATTTTCTCCCAGATTCATAACCCCAATACCTCAGAATGTGACTGTATTTGAAGGTAATGCCTTGGAAGACATAAATAATTTAGCTAAGAATGGGTCGTTAGGGTGGGTCCTAATCCATTATGACTGATGTCCTTAAGAAGAGATCAGGACACAGAGACATCAGGCCAGTGCCCAAGCAGAGGGACAGTCCAGTGAGCACAGGCCATCTAGGAGGCAAAGAGGGAATCTGCAGGAGAACTCAATCTGCTGGCACCTGGATCTCAGACTTCTAGTGTCCAGAACTTTGAAAAACTACATCTCATTCTGTGGGTCACCTGGTCTGTGGGATTTGTTATGGCAGCCCTAACAGACAAATGCATCCTGACTTTCCTAAAATACCTAGTAATCCATTTCAGAGGTGGTAGAACAAATGTGTGTTGATGGACTTTTAGATGATTTATGGCCTCGGGCCATAGTTAAGAATGCTGCAGGTATTCATCTTGCAAAATGTTCTGTGCACCGTCGTGAGGGTATTTGTAGGTTCTGTCCCCGCCTGAGGGGTGATGATGGTGGTGCTCATCTTAAATGGTAGATAAATTAATAGTATTATTTGAAACTTCAACACTATAGGCAAATTCCTGCCCCCTTTACTCTTAAAGGATAATTTACATTCCGTGACCATAAAACATAACTCAGATAAGTCAACAAAAGTGTGACTTCCTTGACCTTGGCTTTGCTCATTCTGACCACTCCTGCCATTTCAAAACCTTGGCCCCATTAACCATCTGCAGAAACAAGTTTCCTGAATGGAAAAAGCCCTCATCAGACTTTATAGTTTCTTCATTGCGAACTTGATAAGAATAAATGGCTATGCCACAGACAGAAGCATTGATTTTAATTTTTTAAGAGTATAAATAGGTTTGAATCACATACCATATATTGGATTTGGGGAGAAAATATTTCATGACAACCTGCCAATATATTTTGTTTTCTCATCTTTTAACAAATAGGAGTGGGGGTGGATGAAGTCTCCAGAAATGGACAGAGACTGGCAATGCCACGCAGATAGGCAGAGTTCTTTTGCTCTGAGTTGAAGTGTCTGGCTGGCCTTTTGTTTGGAATGAAAAATCAGAAGTGGGAACTATCTTCTGTAGTGGCAATGAACTTGGGGGGGGCCAAGTTAGGGAATTCCCCCAAGCATAAGGGACTTTTCTTTCTTTGGCTTGCTCTTATTCTTTCAAATATGTGCAGTTCAAAAAAACCTGAGATTTAAAGGAAGTCTTGTGAAAGAGAAGCCATGACCTACAGGCACTTGGAGGAGTAGTGGAGGAAGGGTGACGTCCCAGAGTGGCCTGGGTGCTGGTTGGGGAGGAGGGACAGCTGGCACTTGGGACACTGAGCACTGATCTATACACTTGCCGTCCCACACCTACCCCCATCATAGGCTACTTGGGAGTAGGAAACACCAAATTCTTTCTTGCCCATAGCCCAGCACAAGTCCTGGTACCACTTTCTTCTCATCCAGCTCACTACTGAGACAATCCCATCCAGATACTATCTACATGCCAGAGACCAGATTTACATCCCAGCCCAGTGCTCTCCCCTTAACTCTCGCATCACTAGACTCCTGCCCACCTGACACCTCCACGTGGATGCCTGATATGCATCTCAAGCTTAAAATATTTAAAACCAAACTTCTGATTCACCTGCAACCTTTCCAACATCCATCCATCCTGGCAACTCCATCCTGGTGGCTCAGCTGAAAACTGGAGTCATTCCTGACTTCTGCCATTCTCAACCCCCTCAAAATACATTAAGAATTAAATCACTTTCAATAGCTGCACTTCTTCATCCTGGTTTTAGGCCACTGTGGAGAATTGACTCCTGGTTCTGAGAAGCTATGCCCCAATGTTCTAACCCCTGCAACCTATGACTGGCCTTATGTGGGAATGGGCCTGAGTAGATATAATCTAAGATCTTGAGATGAGATCATCCTGGATTTTGGGTGGGCCCTAAATCCAGTGACAGGTGTCCTGATAAGAGAAGGGCAGAGGAGAGGAGAGACACAGGGATGCAGAGCAAAGGCTATAAGAAGACAGAGGCAAGAGATTTGCGTTCAATAGTCCAAAACCAGGGAGAGCCAGCAGCCACCATAAACTGGGAAGGCAAGGAAGTTATCTCTTCTGGAGCCTTCGAAGGGAACACAGTCGCTGACACCTGGATGCAGGACTTCTGCCTCCAGAACTGGTGAGAAAATACATTTCTGTTGTTTCAAGTCACCCAACTGGTGGTAATTGATTATGACAGCCTCAGGAAATGAACACAGTCACTATAAGTTCTCGCCTGGATTATTGTAATAGAGTTTCCCATTGCCACATTTACCTCCTATAGTCTTTTCTCAATACACAAACCAGTGTAAGTGAGGTCTCCACACTCTACTCAAAACTTCAGTGGCTGCTAACTTAACTCAAAACAAAAGCTAAATTCTTTATTCTATTTTGAAAGGCCCTATCCAGTCTCCCCTGCCCGCTCCCTCTCGCTCTCTCCCCTCTCCACATCTCTCCATCTTGTCCCAGCCCAGCCACTCACCTCCTCGCTGTCCCTCCCCCTCAGAGACTTCCCTGGCCATTCTCCCAGGCTGCGGGGCTCTTCCTCCAGCTGTCTCAGCTTCTCCTGTGCCTCCTTCAACTCTCTGCTCAAAACTCACCGTCTCTGAGAGGCTGACACTGACTCCCCTTTTAAAAATGGACCCCTGACAGTCTCATTCTGCTCAACCTCTCTGATGTCCCCCTGCTCCCCAGCCCCTCACTATCACAATCTAGCTTGCACTGCACTGCGTTCATTTGTTATATTCATTGTTTCTCTCCCGCCAGAGTATAAACCCACAAGGGCACAGATTCTTGCCTGTTGTGTTCATCGTAGCAGGTTCAACAACCATCTGTTTTGTGGATGAATAAGGAAATAGTGATTTGAACATTTTTTCTAGCTATAACTTATTTTCTGAAATTGTCACAGATTCACATTGTTCAAAATTTAAAAGGTACAGGGCCTCCCCAGTGGCACAGCAGTTGAGTGCTGGGTTGCGTAGCTGCCCTCAGCCTCTGGAGGGCAGGTTGGATTCGAGGGTCCCACATGGCGTGCAGACCTCTCCTGCCGCGCAGACCTCTCCTGCTGCCTGCTGTTCCCCTCAGCAGTGTTTCATCAGTCTGCCCGCTCTGCTCCCCACTCTGGCTCTGGTGAATTCTCTCACCCTCCTGTGCTTCTGATTGTACCCGGTGCTTGTATAAATAAATAAATAAACAAAAATTTTAAAAAAATTCAAAAGGTACAAAAAGATTTATAGCAAAAAGTCTTCCTCCAACCTCTGTCCACCCAGCCCCAGTTCAGTTCCTCTCCCAATGACAACCAAAGATAGTTTCTTTTCTGTCCTCCTAGACTCTATCTACCTACCTACCTACCTACCTTCTATCTCTGATTTTTAATTCACACTGAAACTTGCAGATATTTCACATCGGTGCCTAAGAACTTCTCATTCTGTTATACAGTGGCATAGCATTTCATACTATGTATAAACCTTAATATTATATAATATTATTATAGCCCTCAATTACTTGACATTTCAATTGTTTTCAATCCTTTGGTATTCTAGACAATACTGGAACATTTTATATATATATATATATATACATATATATATAGGTTATTTTCATACTTGTGAACTTACCACTGTAAAATTGTATATTATTTAAATGAGTGAACTTCTAAATGAAATTTTTATTTTTATTTTTTTAAAGATTTATTTATTTATGCATACAAGAACAGGCCAGATGTGTGGGGCGGGGGGTGAGAGGATTCACCAGAGACAGAGTGGGGAGCAAAACAGGCAGACTGACTGAAGTACACTGCTGAGAGGAGCAGCCGGTGAGTCAGGAGAGGTCTGCTGCACCATGTGGGTAGCTCCCTGGTCGGGGATCGAACTTGTGCTGCAGTGGCTACGGATAGCTTCATAAGTTGCATCTTAACCCATTGCACCACCAAGGAGGCCTTTAAATGAAATTTTTAATAAGTGAACTTCGGGCTGGATTGCATGCCTATGATGCAGGGCTGGGGGCCATCCTGTTACTCACAGCTCCTCTAGCTCCCATTTGAGGATGGGCTTGTATCCCAAGGCAGCAAAGAGTAAAAACTGCAGTTTATTGGATGTTGACTCAAGCATTTGACATTATTTGAAGGATTTTACTTAATCCCACTTAATTTGCTACTAAGGAGGGATAGCATCCTATTTAAAGTTGAAGAAACTGAGGTTCAGAACAGTTATGTAATTTACCAGCCCACAAGTACACACTTAGTCTGAATTAAAAAGCAAGATTCTTTTCCAGGTCTATTGCTAGAATCTGGAATTGTCATCACTACATATTGAACCTCTCTGTGCCTCACTTTCTTCAATCGTAACTTAGGGACAATAATAGTGGTTTTTACAGAAAGTTATTTTGAGGGTGGGAGAGCAGGCAGCAGAAGCAGTTGGAAAGAAGATTGAAGGAGGTCAGGGACAAATGGAGTTTCTCAAAGTGTCATCCAGGATCCACCACATTAGCATCAGTTTGGATGCCTATTTAATACCAGAAAAAAATTCCAGGAGCCTTTCCTGGATTCCTTCAGGAGCAAACCAGCATGCAGCTGATTCTGGTACACATTGAATTTGAGAACTCCAGCCTCTAGGGGGTGGGGGTGGTGTGTGTGTGTGTGTGTGTGTGTGTGTGTGTGTGGTGTAGTTCTATCCAGATAATACTACTATGGGTCTATCATAAGCCTCTCTTTACCTTTCTTCCTCACCTCCCACACACAAGTAGTGTTTTTCTCAACACCAGAATAGCAAGTGATCTAACCAAAAGAGGTTTCTGGATTCCCACTCCAGAAGTGTGTGTGTGTGTGTGTGTGTGTTTGTGTAATATTAAGTTTCTGCTTTCATTTGCCAGGAAAAAAATAGTAATTGATGACCCACATGTGATGTGAAGCTGGGAGCTGGTATCTACAAAGCACAGGGACCCACCCCTGCTGTAAGGATCACCCCAATGCTCATGGGTTCACCAGTCACTCGGATCCCCTGAATTTTGAGACTAGTTCTGTTGACCTAATTCCTTCTACAAACTAAGTAGGCAGTGATAATTTAAGTAAACAGTATTCATTAACGTTATGATCATGTGCAGCATTTTTTTGTTACTAAATGATGCAGGTACACAGATATTATTCACTTAAATAATCAGTCACTGTCAGCAAATTACGGATGTAGAGAAAGAAAAGCAAAATGAACAATGGATGTAAAATTCATTTGAAATTCATTTTACTAACAACATTGGCTTTCAATTGGTCTGCCCAACTGTTTGAACATCTTCCTTTTGCACAGATTTTTTTAAATGTAATTAACCTCTACTGTTCAATTGTTAGGTGTAACATTATCATTATTACATGGCTCCTATTGTTTGGGAGTGAAACAATGAAATGCTGACTTGGGTTGGGGGCATCAGGGCAGTGCTGAGGCTGTTTCTGGAGCCCAGAGGGGTGGCAGAATTAGAGGAGTCTAGGAAGTGGAGATGGGCCAGCTTTGGCTGTGAACCTTCCCTAGTGGACATCATCTCTCCCTGGGATTATTTCTGCCTCCTCCAAGAAAACTTCTGAAGGCTCAGCTCAAGCTCCAGATCTCTCATTCCCTGCTCCACACACAGTAGCTTGCTTTCTACATTTCCTGCCGATTCCAAGGGAAACACATTCCGGTCCCTTCCACCACCTTATTTCCTGTGGTTCTGTTACCTTCATCCAGTCTCTCCAGCTACAGAGCCGGAGTTCCTGCAGCTCCTGCCTGCTGCTAAGCTCCATGGGCAGTAGTCGCGGGACCCCTGCAAGTCTTCTCCCTGTGGAAACTGCCACTCTCTCTTGCAGCTGCAGGGAAAAGTCATGTCTCAATAGTAAGAAACCTCTTTCCTTTAGCAGCCTGGGAGCAATATTCTCCAGGAAGCTGTAGAGAATCTCTGTGAGTTCTTGGGATCCTTCTCCAAGAGTCCTGAAGCAAGTGGCACAGCGGCTGAACTTGTCCCTTCTGGGTCTGAGCTCCTCTGCCTTCACCTGCAGAAGGCAAGGCGTTTCTCCCTTTGCTAGCTAGCTACCACTCACTAGACTACCATTCAAGTGCCAGAAGGGGCTGGGGCGGTGAAGGTGAGGATGTGGAGAAAAGCCCCTCACTCATCTGGGTAGGGAAAGGCGCAGAGCTGGTGGGGTGATGTGTCTCAACTTGGGTAGAAAGTGAGGGTGAGGGAGAGGGCAGATTTGAGCTCATAGTAGGTGCTGAACATAGGCTAGTTTCCTTTCATCCTGGAGCTATGGAGTGACATTACTGGTGACATCTGAGGTGCCTGGGAGCGCCATTATTTCTAGCCAGTTTTGTTGTTACTGCTTCAGGATGGTGAGTGTCACTGGGGTAGTGGCTCTAGCTGGTGATTTCATGGAAGGTACATTGTTCAAAACTGTGTACAAAAGAGACTGGGGGAAATAGCCAAAATTCTCCCTGACAGAATGGGGACCAGCGGGGACGAATGGCAGTCACGTGCTTAAGTTCAAGCTATTCAACCCAAGATGGCTGGCAGGTCAGGCTGGTAACACCTTACGTGAAAACTTGAAGTTACTCACTTGGCCACAAGTGCCGTGTGGACATAAAGTACAATATGCCACAATAGTTTTAGGAAGAACTGTTACAAATTTACTCTGCTTTCCTGGAACCACAGTATTTAGGATAAGTGACATGAGGGTCCTGGAGACGAGGCTGTTTGTATTATGATGAGAAGTCCCTATGTTATAGGACAGGGAGAGGGGCAGCCCAAACCCCACAAACCTGCCTATTCTACATGGGTTCTGCCATCCGCCGCATCAACACAAAACATAGGAGACTTTAATGGGAAGGAACTTTAATAAAACTAGGAAACCATACAGGTAAGGCAAAGAGTCTAGTTTCTAAATCAAGCACCCAAAGTTACCCATCCCCTCGTGGGTAAAAGTCCATCCAAATGGGACTGGCCCAGAGCAAGGCCCCAAAGCCTGCTACAAGTCTAAAGCATCTTCCAGTGGGGACCCACAGAAAAGAGTCAGAAACAACCCAACAAGCCCGGAAGGAAAAGAGCAAAATCAACATCAAGATAAAAGCTGCCATTGTCACCTCCCCATGGGTCTCACCCACATCTGTGTCACCCAGTCCACGACCAAAAGACAAGCGCAGTTTCTTCACGTGTCTCTAGGCTCCACGCGCCTCCTCCAGGTCTCCTGGCTCCATCCTGCTTCCTTCCTCAGTCTCTTCTGCAGCTTCTCCTCTTCCTGCTCAGCTCCACCCTCCCTTGGGTGGGGCAGGGAACTTCCCCCTTTCCTGGGGACCACCCTGTTACAATCCCCCCTTTTAATTTTTATTCCAGCATATCTATGGCACCAAACTGTTGTAGAGCAACCCCGATACAAAACGGGGTGCCTGACTGTGGGTCCTCACCCGCGCGCTTAAAAGGACTTATCAATGCTCTACTGCAGGCACACGTGAAAGGTTAATAAAAGGTTTATTTACAAGGGAAGGGGAAATGAGGAAATGTACAGCTCTGGGAGAAAAGTGGGAGACAAAGTTTTAAATGAGTCCTACCCAATCCGCCGATCAGGAATCCCAAAATGGCGCTCTGAGAGCTGGCCGCCAGCCAGGAGTGGTGAAGCCAGGAGGCGAGCGAAAGCGAGCCAGAGAGCCAGCAAGGCCCACGTGTTTGGTTTTTATACCCAACCTGGCTGCCCAACTCCACACTCAGGTCCCAGCCACCCTCCCTTGGTGGTGATGGGATTTGTCTTTCCCAATGTCTTGATGGCTTTAGTCTGGAGTGGGGGTGGGGTCCACAAAGCCTGTGTGGGATTAACTCAGGACATCATTTCCCCCTAACACCTACACTTAACCCGTCATGACATTCATCACTCTGGATCACTTGTTTTTCTTCTCCATATCTGTGAATTTCTTGAAGGTAAAGACTGGGTCTCCCCTTCTTACCCTGGTGCCTAAAATGTTTAAATGAGGGTATGCAGTAGGAATGAATGAACGATGAACGAAGGAACCAACTAGTGAAAAAGGGAATTCAAGCTCAGTGGGGAGAGAATGCCACAGCGAGCTCGGCATCTAGCGGAGATACGTTTGGACACAGGTCTCAGCTCTGCTGCTTTAGGCAAATTTTCCATCTCCCCAAACCCCACTTTTCTTAATTGTAAAATGAAACTAATGAATCCTTGATCGTGCTATTGTAAGGAGCAAATGACAATCCATCTAGTGACTGGTACCTGGAATATATGCCCAATACACATTAGCCTTGACAGAATGGGCAGGGAACTGGTCATTCAGACCCTGCCCTTTTTGCCTTATTCCACTCATATCTGCTTCAGTTGTTTCCTGGGACTGCCAGGGTGCGCACGTGGCTCCTTCCTGCATCTGAAGCTGTGCCAGCATATGTCCGGTGGTGAGGCAGCTACCCCACCCTGGTGGGGTGCCCAGGGATGAGCAGTTGCTCTGCCTCTTAGCCCCGTTACTGCTTTGTGTGTGTCGGGGCAGCTGGGGGCAGCTGCTGCCACTGGGCAGCATCTGCTGTGGCCTGTCAGCCTCCGTGTCAGACTCACCCCGGGGGCAAATAGGGCTCCTGCTAATGAAAACCTCAGTCAGCCTCAGGGGCAGCTCACAGCTGCTGCCTGGCTTTTTGTCCTGTTTTCCATTTGCAGTTCCCGCCCTCAGCTTGACCAGTGCCAGAGACCAGGCGCCCTTCTCGTAAGATCAAGTTACAGAAAGTACTCTTTGGCTTCACCTTGAAGAACATCAAATAGTTCAACAAAAGCCGCCTGCCTGGGGGATGAGCAGGCTGCTGCCTACTTGGGAGGATTCCAGCGGCATTGGAAAAATCCCTCCATTCCCCAATATTTTCCTGCTATATGACTGAACTCTGCCTTTAGAGGTCAAATCTTAGGATTTGGAGCAGCACTTCTGAAAATGTGGTCCCCGCCTGCTGAGGGAGCTTAGCTTTGCAAATTGTTGGTGCACCCCAGACTTCCTTATTCATAAGGACCTGGGGGAGGAGGGTCTGTGTTTAGCTCACCCTGCAGGTGCTTCTGAAGCATTGGTAAGCCCAGGGAAGGGAGGCAGCCTCTTCGAGGAGGTCGTAGCTCTGATCTACTATTCAGCCTGATGGGCCGTGAGGAGGTTGGAATGAGCCAGGGAGAGGAAGGAAAGGGAGAGGGAGGACGGTCTCATCTAGTTCAAGCAGTCAGGCGGACTTAGGACAGGCTCAGAGCTCTGCCTTCTAGCTGTGTCGCCCCAGGCAAATTACTTAATCTCTTCAACTTGTTTTGCACGACTATAAAATTCAGATTGTACAGCCAATTCAAAGGGTCAAAGGTGAAATAAGATAGCCCTAAACTCATTTCCCGTGGAGAAGTCTGAGTGCCATGATAGGAGAGGGTCTGCAGTGGGGGATTTGTGTCTCTCCAACAGGTGAGCCAAGTCAGAGAGGTGATAGGAGTGGCTGGGATGCTGAACCGGGAGGAGGAGCAGACACAAGATAAGGAGCCTCCATCTGCTTTCCTTTGTTCCAGGGGGCTGGCACCGTGGCGAGGGTCCTGCCTCTGGTGGCCCATCACCACCGTCCTGCCCAGATGCTGGGTGAGGCTGACTTTTTGCTTATCTTCCTCCTAACGCGTTCTAACCTGGTGTGGGTGTGTGCCTAGAGACTGGTGGAAATACAGGGAATGAGCTTTGCTGTAACTGGGCCCTTCGAGTTAGCAGAGAGCCAACAGCTGCTAGAGGCCACACTGGGGACCTGACTTGCCCACACACTGCCAGGGCCTCCCAAGGAGCCAAATGGCTCGTAGTTGAAAGCATCCCAAGAGAGGCAGAGGTGCCCTGGAGAAATAGAGGTTTGTAGCCCAAACTTCTTTTAAAGACTTCACACAGCATCTTGAGCCTTTGAAGGGAGAACAAATTAGGATCCCAGTCTCAGAAGGCAGGCTCACATGTGGTTCTGGGTTAATGATAGCCTGATTTCCCTAGCTCCCCACTGCCAGGAATTCCGGAGGCAATGTTTCATCATTAATCTAAGGGTATGAGCCCTTTTAGAAGCTGTAGCTCCGCTGAACTATGTTCTGGGTTTGGGTTCGTCAGCCTGGACTCAAACCCTGGCTCTACCGTTTGTTGGTTGTTATATTCTGGGCTAAATATTTAACCTCTTCAAGCCTCAGTGTCTGCTTTGTAAAATAGGGACAGTGATAATATACTTGTAATTATTTTAAGGATTAAAAATATGCAGTGCCATATTTGGATTCCTGATGAACATATTTCATTAGAATTTTGGGGAAAAAGTGGAGGGGTAAGGCCTGAAGGAAACGGCTGAGATCAGGGATGCTAACTTGGGAGGACTCACAGGTGACAGGGGCCCTGCACTGTCAGGGCCGTGAAGGACTCAAGGCCAGTCTCCGCAGACAGTGCATGGCTGTGGAAATGTCTGCTCCAACGCGGGCAGGGGGCTGGTACTCTGTGCTGCCCACATGGGCCATTTCTGCTTCCGTGCTTCCTCCCTGAAGGAAAAGGACAGGCTGTGACCCTTGCAATTGCCTGCAGTGGAACTACAGAAGTCATTACTTGGGATCTTCAAAGGTTCCCACAGAAAGGGTAACTCAGCCTTTTCATGGAAGGATGGCTCCCAGCATATTCTGGAACTTGGAGCCACCGCCAGTCACAAGGTCCCTTCTCTTGATCTTTGGGATAAAAGTCCTGCTGGTGAGGGAGGACAGGGCAGAGTGCTAGGCAGCTGTTCTGGTGAGCCAGAAGCCCGCCTTGTCAGGTGGGGACTGAGGGCACCCAGGGGAAACCTGAACTCCAGCCTCATAGCTGCTGGGGGATCAAATGTGGCTTGTGCGTGTGGCCCAGTTGGAGGGCGGTGAGGTGCACAGGTGTTTTCCATTATTCATCAGCTAGCTCTGTTTTCCCCCTAATAATCTCATCTCCCTCCACATCTGTGGCGGTGCTTTGAAAGCCGGCAGCAGTGTATCTGGCTGTGCTGGGTGTTTAATGCGAGACGGCAGGGCGGGTCTCTGAGGACAGTGGGCACTGTGCCTGGGGCCCAGGAAAATGTTTTACTGTTTTTTATTTCTTTCTTTTAAAGTCAGAAGGGAAACAAATTAATATAAGAGTAATGAATGCAGAATAATGAGTCCAACCTGGACTTCGTGTGCAATGCCCCAGGAAATGTTGTTCTCAAGTATGGAGACAAGACTGGTCCCACCTCGGACCCTGTGGACCCGGTGACCTTGAGCAAGGGGCTCATGGGAACGTGGTTTTCTTGTGGCCCCTGCAGGGCTTTGCAAATGCAGGAGAGGGCTGAGGGCTCCTTTCCTCCCCCTCGCCCTAGTTCTAAGGAGAAAGTAACTGTGAGCTGTGAAAATGGTTAAATAAGCACCAGGTGTCTAAGAGGTCAGGTTTCTCATCACCTAGTGGGCAGGTGGAAACCCACCTCCCCAATTCCGGAATGGATGGCACCACAGGAGAGGTGAGTGGCCCTACCACACCCTCAGATCCACCAGGCTGGCACCACCTGTTCCATTTCTGATAAGAAATAAGTTAGGAGAGCCGTGATGAAGAAGCTGGGCCTTTGGGGGTTGTGGGAAGGTTGTGGAAAGCAGCTTCTCCAGGGAAATGGAAGCCATAAGAGGTTGATCTAGATTCTAGAATAACCCAGAGGAGGGGAGCGCTACTCCAGGTACAAGAAACCAGGTGGGTGTCCAAGGGGTGGGCACCAAAGTTGAGATGAACATTTGATATACTTTGAAAATTAAAGGGAGTTTTCAAAATCAGGCAGTGGGGGAGTTAAGGTAGAGGGGAAAACGGGGACTTTTGATTAGGGTCTGCAGCTCTGGGCCATGACGTAACCTGTCCTTCTCCCCAAGGGATCTCCTTGAAGGCAACGTTACTCACCCGCTCTGGGAGTTGAGGTGTAGGTTTTGGAGACATCACTAACTGCCAGACAAATCTGTGTTCCAACAACCCTCGACCTCATCAGCCTTCCCCTGGCCTCCTTCCTGGCTCTCTCCCGCCTGTTTCCCTTTTGCTCCCCTTCCCCTCCCCCACCTCTCCCCCCCCTTTCCCATTCTCCCTCCCTTCCCCCTGGCCCAGGCTCTTCCCTCTTCTCCCCTTTCTTCAGCTTTCTCCCCAGCCCTGGGGAAGCTCCAGCAGGAGGGTCTGGAAGCAGGGACAGCCACCTGCTCTCTGACAAGTGGAGCTACCGGGCTTATTCTGACTGCCACCTTACCCAAGTTTTGTCAGAGGCATTAATTTTTTTTTCTAACTATTTTTTTTAAAAGATTTATTTATACAAGAACTGGGGTACAGGTCAGAAGCGCAGGAGGGTAAGAGGATTCACCAGAGACAGAGCGGGGAGCAGAACAGGCAGAAGGACCAAAGACACTGCTGAGGGGAGCAGCGGGCAGCAGGAGAGGTCTGCGCGCCATGTGGGTATCTCCCTAGTTGGCCAGGAATCAAACTCACTCTGCAGAGGCTGCGGACATCTTCACAGCATGGCACTCAACCCGCAGCGCTGCCACCCGGGAGGCCCGAGGCATTATTTAAATATCACCTCTTTTCTTTTCCTCAAGCACCTTGATAGAATGGACAGGAGTGGGAGGTGGAGGCAGTGCCTTTTCATCCATCAGTGAGAACAGGCTTCCCCTACTCAGTGATGGAGGCCAGACAGCAGAGCTCACTCTGCCAGGCCCCCTGACATGGCCAGCAGGTGGGGGGCACAATGCCAGCACCTTCATCTGTAGAGGTAAGCAGGTCCCCAAAATGGCCTCTGCAAGGACTCCCCATTGATCCTGCTCTGCCACAACCCCTGGAGAGAGAAAAGGGAGATGATGGTTCAGAGACCAAGATGTCCGTGGGCAGGTCTCCATTTCTTGCCACAGGGGCCTCTCCAGAGGGCAGCTTGAGTGTCCTCACCGCCTAGCAGCTGGCTTCCCGGCGATCCCAGAGAACAAGGCAAAGATGGCCAGAGCTCATTTTTTTTTAAACTCTTGCCATTTATGAGAAGATGGATGGATCTGGAGACACTCATGTTAGGTGAAATAAGTCAGAAGGAGGACGACAAATCCTAGATAATTTCACTTACATGTGGAATGTAGAGAAGTAAAACAAAGGGTCAGAGAAAAATCAAATCAATGGCAAACCCTTGAAATCTGACTGCAAAACTGAGGCCACAGGAAGAGGAAGGTGGTAGGGTCAGAGGAGGGGGCCCAATGTGGAGGATTACTGGGGCTTTGGTGGTGGGGAAGGTGTGAAACATACAATTGGAGAGGTTTGAACCTATAGCTCCTAAAACAAATACAATTATGGAAACCAGATTTACTGCAATGAAAAACAACATAGACAAAGATGACAATGCTTTTCATGGCCCACAGCAGAAGTCATACTTCATCCTTCCATAATGCTCTGTTGAGAATCCAGACTGGCCCTGTTCCATGTGGAGGGGGGCACAGCAGCTTGAATGCTGAGGGCAGGGGCCATTGAGGTCCTCTAGGAGGCTGTCCGCCACAGTTTCTGAGTGCCTACTATGCAGCAGACCCTAGTGGTAACACTGGGGGTACCCATGTGAGCAGAGACAAGCCTCACTTGCCTGGAGATCACATTCTAGGGCAGTGGGGGGGGCAAGAGGCCCTAGAGAAGTGAGAAAGGTAATAGTAAACAGTGATCGGTGAACAAGGCAGACATGGGGCAGATGATGTTAGGGGCAGACGAAGAAAAACCTCATAGCTCACCTAAGGAATTTTGATTTGATTCTAAAAGCAGTAGAAAGCCACTGGACAGCTTTAAGTAGAGCAATGACACAACCTGATTTAAATTTTAAAAACATCACTCTGGTTCAGTATGGAGAATGAATTGAGGAGCAAAAGTGGAAATAGACCAGTTCGTTTCTAAGAGTAGTCTGGTGACAGTGACTTTGATGGTGACAGAAGTAATCCCCTCTGAGTCGCAGGACAAGTGGGACTTGGAAGCAGGTTGAAGAGGAACAAGGAAGAGCCCAGGATAGTGACAGGGATGAGTGCAGGAGGTGGGAACTGAGAAAGGGAGGCGCAGGAAGGAAGTGGAAGTGGTTGTGGGTTGAATTGTGCCCCTCCCCCCCAAAGATATGTTGAAGTCCCACCCCTACTATCTGACTATGGCTTTATTTGGAAATAGGGTCCTTGCAGGAGTAACAAAGATGAGATCATATCAGAGTAGGGTGGGCCCTTACTCAGCACAATTGTTTTCACAGCTTGGCTGTTGCCAATAATGCTGTAACCAAAAGAGGAGTGCATATATCCTTACAAACCAGTGTTTCCAATTTCCGCAGATAAATACCTGGAAGGGGAATAGCAGCTCCCGGGGAGAATGATAAAGAGGATGTAACACGTTTACACAATGAAATACTATCCAGGATGTATAAATACTCCTCAATTATTTAAAAAAAAAATGAAATTCTGCCGTTTGCACAACATGAATGAACTTAAAGAGTACTAATGCTAAGTGAAACAAGTCACATGGAGAAAGACAAAGCAATGTTGCCCTTTTATGAGAAGAAAGAGACCCAGACAGGGAGGAAACCTGTGGGGACAGGGGTCAAAACTGGAGAGGCAGTTGCGAATCAAGGAACAAAAAGCTACCGCCGGAAGCTGGAAGAGGCGAGGAAAGCTGCTCACCCACAGGCCACAAAAAAACATGATGACCCTGCCAACAGATTGACTTGGGATCCAGGCTCCTTCACTGCAAGACGACATAGCGCTGCTGTGGGGTGCTTTCTTACAGTAGGCCTGGGAAACACATGCAGCAGAAGAGATATTAGAGCAAGTTTGTATGCTACTGGGAATGATCCAGAAGACGACCCCAAAAATGCATGAGAACTGGGAAGATGGGAGAGCAGAGTCACTGGGCAGAGATGGGCTGACATCGAGTGCCCAGGGGTTGAAGTGTTGGTTCTTGATCCAGCAAGTTCTCTTCCTTTGCAGAGAGGGGAAGAGGGAAAGTGAGAGTGTGTGTACAGATGGAAATAAGCTCAGAGGTCTGGGGGTGTCAAGAGAGTTCAAGTATGAGGTTTCTATTCAAAGGAATGAGGTGAGAAGCATGGAAAAGCAAATTTGCTGAAGAAATATGGTAGGATTTCATTTGGCTAGAAAAAAATTGGAAAGAATGCATTCCAGGTCTTAATAATAGATATGATTAAGATGAGATTTAGGATGATTTTTCTTCTTTCCATATTTCTAATATATAACTACTAATTTTCTTCTAATGAGCATAGGTTAAATAGCCAAAAAAATAAAATTTTTCAAGGGCCTCCCTGGTGGTACAAATGTTAAAATCTCAGTGCTATCAAGCTATCAGCAGCCACTGTGGCATGAGTTTGATCCCTGGCCAGGGAGCTGACCCACATGGCTCAGCAGACCTCTCCTGTCTCGCCCACTGTTCCCCTCAGCAGTGTGTTTCAGTAGATCCACCTGTTCTGCTCCCCACTCTGTCTCTGGTGAATTCTCTCACCCCCAGCACTTCTGACCTACACCACAGTTCTTGATGTATAAATAAATAAAAATAAATCTTTAAAAAATTATTTTCAATTTGTAAAAGTATATATCATAGCCTCAAGTATCTCCCAGTTGTTAAGGGGTACAAATGTACCCTGGAAATGGAAGTTGGGATGAAAGGGAGAAGCTGAGGGGCTTTCGAGGTAAAAAAGAATGATTACAATCGAGGAGAAGGCCGTAAATAGATGACTTCAAACAACAGTCGTCACTCTTTGGATAACTACCAGGAGCAGAAGCACGACTGCCAGACAAGCACTCAGCCTGGGTGCTGCAGGGCCTGTAGGGATCAGGAGCTGGGCTACTTCCCTCCTTGAAAGATGCTTCTCTTGTTCCTGGAGGCTCTGGATCTTGTTCTGGGAGCTTCTGGACACATGCCTATTTGCCCAGGGCCTCCTCTCAACTGGAAATATTGGAGAATAGTGTGCTTTTTGATTCTTTGGGGAGAGATCCAAATTTCTGTTGGAAATACCATAAAGTCATGGCATTTCAGGACCCTAAAACGGAATTCTGGGGTCTCAAGATTCTCAAAGTGTAGTTGTTTTTTTTAAATATTAAATTATTGGTTGTTGAGGTGATGTTGGTTTACAACACTGTGTATGAATAGGTCCGTCCTCAGGTGCAGGTCCCTATACCACACCCTCCACGAAAGTACCCATAGTCCTCCATGCTGGTCCATTGGGTTGGGCCCCCTCCCTACTTTGCTCCACCCACCACCAAATTTCTTCTTCTGGTGACCTCAGCTCTGTTCCATGAGTTTCTAGAGTTTGTTTTGGTTTAGTTTTGCTTGTTTCAATGCTTTGCTTCTTTATACTCCACAGATGAGTGAAGTCATCCAGAATTTGTCTTTCGCCTTCTGACTTATTTAGCTTAGCATAATCCCCTCAGTTACATCCATGTTGATGCAAATAACAGGATTTCATCTTTTTTTTTATTTCAAGTAGTATTCTATTGTGTATATATATTACATTTTGTCTTTATCCACTCGCTTGCTGTTGGACACTTATGTTGTTCCCAGAGCTAGGCTATTGTAAATAGTGCTGCAATGAACACTGGGGTGCATAGATCCCTTTGAAGTAGTGTTTTTGTATTTTTCAGGTAAGTTTGCCTAGAAGCAGGGTTGCTGGATCATATGGTAAAATCTACTTTTAATATTCAATGTGCGATTCTTGAATCACCTCCCTCAGAACTAGCTCTACCCAGGACCTGTGTTATTAGAAAGCCCCCAAGTGATTCTAATGGCCAGTAGGGTTGGGGAGCCACTGCCCTCATCTAGCTCCCCATTATTTGGCTGAAGAACCATAGGGGAGTGAGACAGTAACTGATTGGCACAGCTTCAGGGTTAACATCCCATGACTCCCCAAGTGGGGGTCTTCCCTTTCCCTACTCCTTTACATCATTCCTCCTCAATGTCTCCCTGCTTCTCTTCCCTCCTCCAAGTCCCTCTCGTCCTTGGGCCCAGCTCAAGTCACCAGTGTTCTTGAACAACTGACTTCTCCCTCCCTGAGCTTCTGCAGCTGAACTTTCTACCAGACATAATCCATCAGGGACAGCAGCCTCAGGCATTCAGTCTTTCTCCACACCCAGATTTCCCAGCCCGGTGAGGAGCAGCATTATTTTTATCTTCATCTGTAAGGGCAGGAATGGACACAGTGCAGGTTTTCTGATGATCCCATGCAGAACGGGTAAAGGAGGAGTCAGAGTCCTCAGTGGTTTTGCAGGTCTTTTATTGGGGTTCACCAGGCATATGGCAGGCAGGGGTGCTGGGGGGCCGGGAGGCTGGCAGGCCTCCCAGCCCCCAGCAAATCCTCACTCTATCTGGGCTCTCTGGTGATCTCGGCTTCTCTTCGGCTTCTGCTGTTGCTTTCTCGGCTTCTGGAGTCCCTGTGACACCGCCCTTAAAAGCACAGTCTTAGCCCAGGTGTACCCACTTCAGGTGCCCGCCATCAGGCATGCATTCAGGATTACAGGGTTCCCTCATCTAGCCTGATGGCGGGAGGGCAGAAAAGCCTGATATTTTTTCTTACCCTACATCATCACTCTGCCCTTTGCTGACCACCATGTGGGGCACATGATGAGGTGGAAGACCAAAGGCATTGGACAGGTCATCAGGAGAACACTCCCCAGGGTGACAGGCAAGCAGGCCAACACTGTGCCTCAACTTTCCCATCAGTAAATTGTGGTGAATGAGCAGGGCCAGTGGTATGAGAGCTTTAAATTAATTTAAGATCTTTAAAACCCCTCTTTGCATTTAAAATCAGCACCCTAAGGTACATGCCAGAGGAAAGAGAGATTGGATAGCTGAAGGCACAGTGGGACCCTCAGCTTTCCCTTCTCCCTGCTCTGTGTGGTGCAGGAATCCAGTGAAAGGACTCCCAGTTGACCTTTTACACCCACTAAGGCTCCACATGCCATGTGTTTCACAAATTCTCAGAATTGGCCAGTTGGTTTGATTTCTGCCAGGCCTTTGCTGCTGCCACGTTGAAATGATCTGTTCCATGGCCCGCTGGCCAGCAGTGTCTGGACATTCCATGCCGTGCTGGGCAGCTGGGCAGCTGAGTGCTGCCCTGCCTCTCGTGGGGAGAGACCTCAGCATCTGGGCCTGGTTGCTGAGTTTTCATTATATTTAAAGTGAGATGCAGGGCTCCCTGGGGAGGAAGGAGCTGATTTGAGATCCCCCCTTGTAAGCTATCCGATGAGTGGCTGCTTTTCTCTAAGCTCCTCGGATGAAAACTGTCAGGGGAGATTTCCTAGCTGAAATCCTTACTGTGGCCCAGACACTCCTACCCCTCCCAGCAGCTCTGGCATCCTTTCCTTCTCAGCCAAGTATTTTACTTATTAGCAGGGGCCCTCAAAGAAATCACCTCAGTTTTGAACCTTGGCATCTTCATCTATGAAATGGGAATATCAACACCTTCCCTGCGAGGTTGTTATTCGGCCAGGTGCACAGCTGTGGAGGTATTCAGTAGTTAGAACATTCAAATGCCTCCAGAGGGGTTGGTGAAGCTACTACCCTAAGTCCTGGATTCCCCTCACCCCAAACACTCTGGCCACCCTTTGACAAGGCCCCCAGTTAGCCACAGAATCGCAGTCTGGAGGCCACCCAGTCAGAAGGAGCCTGCAGACTGGGGTCAAAAACTGTGACCAGGGCCATTTCTGACAGAGTGGTGTCCCGGCCTTAGTGGTTGTTAAATATCTTAGCGTTACCCTTAGCAGTGGCAATTTCAGATAATACATGAGCAGTACCCATCCAATTAGTTCCTGGAACACCAGAGAAGTGGTGTTTTTATTTTTTTTAATCACTCATACTTCACAGCTGTGGGTCCCCCCCATGTTCATTTCCCTCAGTGAAAGCTCAGCTTCACTGAATCCTTTTTCATGCTGTCACATCACCCCTTGTTTCCTCCATAGAAAGCTGAGAACTTGAGCTTGGTGCCTTGTTTGTGTCACCTTTTAAGAATTCTTGGTCTCCATGTGGTTTTATGTCTATTTCCTTTGTGGGCTGAATTCAGATAAGGCACAAGAGGGGAACCCATTTTGTAAAGAGTAAAGTGCAGGGATCAGGGACTGCAGGCGTTTGCCTGCACTGGCACAGTGCTGGGCAAGCTCGCCTCACCATTTCATAATGTGTCTAAGACAAACTTCAGAGAAAGAATATTCTATTCATTCACCCTCTCATTTCATATGTGAGAGAGCTGCAGCCTAGCACAGTGACGTGTCTTGCCCAACAACACCTAATCTAATCCCAAATCATACCTTTTCCCCAAGTAGCCATGCTACTTCTGAAGGATGGAGACAGTCCGAAATACTCAGGTCAAGGAGTCTCACTGGAAGAACTTGAAGTCCCATGTAGGGGCAGGAACAGGACACGGTGCAGGTTTTCTGATCCCATGCAGACCGGGTAAAGGAGGAGTCAGAGTCCTCAGTAGTTTTGCAGGTTTTTTATTTGGGGTTCACCAGGCATATGGCAGGCAGGGGTGCTGGCTGGGGGGCTGGGAGGTTGGCAGGCCTCCCAGCCCCCAGCAAGTCTTCACTCTATCTGGGCTCTCTGGTGTTCTTTCTGCTGCTTCTCGGCTTCCGCTTCCGCTTCCGCTTCCGCTTCTGCTGCTGCTACTGCTGCTGCTGCTGCTGCTACTGCTGGCGTCCCCGTGACACCGCCCTTAAAAGCACAGTCTTAGCTCAGCTGAATCCCATCTACCTATGCCCACACCCTATTCCAGGTGCCCGCCATCAGGCATGCATTCAGGACAAGGATCCATCGTCTATCCTGATGGCGGAAGGGCAGAAAAGCCTGACATTTTCTTTACCCTACACCCCACTAACATCTTGGAACTTGCTAGAATTGCTAATTCTAAGACCCCACCCAGACTGGGGCAGTGCACAGCACCTGTGTCTTCATAGTTTTCCAAGTGATTCTGACACACCCGGAAGGTTGCTTTAGGCTAAGGAATGCATCTCTAAATAATTTCCAGAATTCTGGGCAGTTTTACAGATGACTTTCCTGGGACTCCTCCAATAGCCTGTCCAGCTCTGAGAGATCACTCAGGGGATCAGCAAATAGAGAAGCACTAGGACAAATAGAGTTGAGGTCACAGGTGGGTGTCTTCTATTGGGTGCGGGTGGTTTTTGAGGACCCGGAGAGACCTATGAGTCAGGGCCAGACCTCAGGAGGTGGTACAGGGAGGTGCTGGCCAGGGGCCAGCCAGCACCTAATTTCCATTTCCTTGGCAACCCTTGTGACCATGGCAGTTACCTGGCCTGTCCAAAAACATTAGCTTATTTTTCTCCCAATGTTTACAAACCAGCCCCTTTTCTCTCTGGGCATAGTCTGAACATTTTTGCAGCCTCTTTTTATTCTTGTTTCTTTTATCCTTTGTCACTGGGATTTCCTCTATACCTCCAACTGATGAAAGTCCTCAGTTGACACTAATCCAAAATAACCCCGCTCTAAGCTCCAGGAAACTCATATTTGTTTCCCTTAGCCTTGGCTCTGTCACTAACTCATTGAATGACCTTGGGCCAGTCACCTAATCCCATTAGTCTTTAGTTTTTCCATCTATTAAACAAAGGAACTAGGCAGAGTAAGTTGGTTGTATGTTCCTTAGAATCAATGATGGAAACTGTAGACATTTGGAGAGCAGGTTACGAAAGGGCACCCATGATCTGCCACCTGGTGAAAGCCTGTGTAGTTTACAGGAAATTACCCAGGAAGGAGGCAAGAGGCGACAAATCCACTCCACACATAGGAGTGTAGGGACCTCCCATTTAAAGAAGAATGGTTTGCTGTAGATTTGTCTCTGTCCTAATGACTAGGAAACAGGTTAAAAAAAGAGTCCCTTATAATAATGGGCAGATAAGTTCAAGTGCCACATGCTTAGCTTGCTGTGACACAACCATGCTTCGGTCCATTCATCCATCCATTTATTTTATACCTTCCAAAAATTATTTGAGTCAGATATAACAAAACTAAAAACTATTATTTTGTCACTCCAGACATAAATGCCTCTTACTGTGTTGAGAGAGAAAAGATGGCAGAGGAAGAAAAAAAGAGGAGGGAAGAGAAGCTAGATAACTGACAAGCAGCTAAGAGAAGAAAGAGAAAGAAAATACTATGCCCACCTAGCAAAGATCCATTCTAAGCAAACTACCCTTTCTATTCTTTGGCTCTGATCTGAAAAGGCCTCTGCTGAGCAGTGTCAATTAGAAAACTGGGATACAATCCCCTGCCAGGCAGAATCCATCAAGGCTGCCCCAGTACTCACAGGAGCTGATTGCCCAGCCGTGATGGGGCAGGATCCCAGCAGGTTCTTTGCAGGAGCCAGTTAGGGCCTAAGTGTGTCCCCAGGAGAAGGAAAACTGAAGTAAGATCAAAGAAACCAGGACAGGGGGCTTAGAGGAGTTGAGGTTCACCTCATCTGGATGCTCAGGTGCAGTACCAAGCCCCCCTGCTCTGTAAGCTGGCCCTGGGGCCTTGCTCCTGCTCATTAAAATGCCTTTCAGTCAGTCAATCAATTGGTCAAGAGTCTTTATTGGGTACTTCTCAAGGTACCCTGGGGAAGACACCCAAACTGAGCTGCTTGGCTACTCACTGGAGACATTTGCTAGCAAGGAAATATTGCTGTATGCTTTAAAAGGTGAACCACTCCTGTAAGCTGACCAATGACTTCAAATATTAAAGAAAGGCAAGAGGAACAGGGTGTGATTGTCTAGATTGACTAGCCTTCATAGGAGAGCTGACTCAGTAGCAGGAAGTTCAATTCAAGGGTCCCAACATAAAAATCTTGGAATGCAAACCCTTCTTTTTCATGGAAACAGAACTACGCTAGCAGTGCAAGGCCTTGCCTAGTGTGGACCTGAGGAAGGCAGAGTTGGTGTGCCTCCAGACCAAAGCAGGGGAAGCCACCCTCAGCAGGAGCCTACAGGGCCCACTCAGGGGGACAAAAAAAGGAGGATGGAGGTGAGAGCACCGACAAGGGCAAAGCTGGAGTACGAAGCATGTTTGGGGGCAGTTGTGGCTCAGTCTGATGGGGGTCTGGCCTGCCTACATTTTGGGCCTGAAAATAGTAAGACAGGCCCAAGGAGGCAGAACTTCTGAAACACTAATAGCTCACACCAGTATGGTGCTAATGTGTATATTCTGTCCCTCACACTCTGCAGAAGATGGGCTTCAGGACCCTCTGGGTATGCTCAAGTCCTTTATATAAAATAGCATCATATTTGCATGTAACCTATATACATCATTCCATATACTTTAACTCATCACTAGGTTACTTATAATACTGAATGCACTATAAATGCTATGGAGGTAATTATTATGCTATATGGTTTAGGGAATAAATGACAAGGAAAAAAGTTCAGTACAGACACAACCATCGTAGATCTGAATATATAATAGGTATTTTCCATCCAAGATTGGTTGAATCTGCAGATACAGAAGGCCAGTTGTATTTATAGTGTATTAGCTGGTGAAGTCTCACAACAAACCTAGAAGGCAACTACCATTGTCCCCCATTTTTATAGATAGGGGAAGTGAGGTACAGAGAGATTAAATAACTAACCCAAGGTCACCTAGCAAGTAAATGATGGAGCTAAAATGAGAACCCAACATCCTGGCTCCCAGACCCTGAATTCTTAGCCATGATGTGACCCTGTGTCCATCAGTGTAATTGAGAAAGTGAGCCAGGGATGAGGACCGTCGTCTCTCAGCTTGGGACCTGTTGCTTTGAAGAGGGAGCATTGACCAGGGGCTCCTGCGAGGGGTGCAGAGTATGGGTGCTGGAGAAGGCTTTCTGGATGTTCTGCCCACATTCCCACCTCTTGGGCAGGAAGAGGTGGGCATTGGAAACTGACTGTTTTTTTACGTCTGAGCTGGTCCCCAGGACAAGGTTAAATATGTATATATAAATGAAGAGATGATGAAGGATATCGATAGAAGAGGTTAGAGGGTGTGTGTGTGCGTGTGTGTGCATGTGTGTGCGTGTGTGTGTGTGTGTGTGTACCCATCTAGCAGCATACCATTCTTTCTTGGCTAGTACAAAGGCAGACTCTTTATACTGAGTCGATCAATGACCAGCCAGATCAGTCTTTTCATCCATGAAAAAAATCAATTAGTTAGTCTGAATCAACAAAGAGGAGCAATAGGACAGGCCGAGTGATGAAACCCACTTCTGGGAAAGCTTATACTGCGTAGTTATTCATTTAATCTTCACAAAAACCCCATGACGCAGGCACTATACCACACCCATTTTTACAGATGGACTCCTTTCCCATGGACATAAGTCTTTTAAGGAAGAGGTGCATTTTTTGATGGACAGAAACGTGTGCCAAGAATCAGGACACATGGCGGTAGTTCCCACTTTGCTTCTAAGAAACACGTGATGGTGAGTCTCAGTCTTCTCCCCTGTTGTGCAGGAGCATGAGTGGGAGGAAAGCTTTGCTACAGATCCTATCCATTAAGGCTCTGGGACCTCATCTCTGCATTTGCCTCCTCAGCCCAGGCCTGCTTACCCCGCTCCTGCCCCAGTTGCCCAAGCTGTGCCTTCCCTGGGCTGTCAGTGAGCATCTGTCATTGCTTTCCTGCTTCTTGGCATGAAGTCAGGGAGGGGCTAGCACCCCTTGGTGTCTGGCCAAAAGACAGGGCTCCCTCCACCCCCATCTGGCTGAGGAGAGGGAAGAGCATGGCAGATGGTGAGCAGAGCTGCCCCTGCCACCAGCCCCAGGTAGCTGTCATCTGTCATCCTCACTCTGGCTGTGGTCCTTCTTGGCTGGTGACACCCACCCTGCAGCCCAGTCAGTTGGCCAAATGGCCTTTACAGATGAAGAGCACTGGGACTTGGTTTTATACTTCTCATTGCTTTTGATTTTTGAGTTGGCATTTCCATTTTGTTGCGTGAGGAAATTCAGATTCTTTTCTGCTTCCGATGTGCTCTGGCACTGGGTCAGATTAAAATAGGCTCCCTGGCCCTCTTCTCAGCTCTGTGTCAGCAGCTTGTACCTGGGGTGAAGTCCACTTCAGTAATGTTACACAATGATGTGGATATTGGGAGAATCACAGGCCTGAACTCCAGACCTCGTTCTGCCTTTTTCTGTCCCTTTCAGAGCTCAGAAAATGAGTTGGCGATGGGATAGAGTAGGTGACGTCTGGGGTTCTTTCCAGTTCTCAAACCCATTCCTCTGCATCAGAGTTGGCACATCACAGCCTGCAGGCCAAATCCAGCCAGCTGTCTGTTTTTGTAAATAAAGTTTTATTGGAACACAGCCATGCCTATTTATGGTAATCGCTTTCGAGCAACAGAGTTGAATAGTTATAGCAGAGACCATATGTAGCCCACAGAGCCTAAAATATTTACTATTGGCCCTTTACAGATAAAAGCTGCCAGCCTTCTCCACACAGCCACGGTCACAGTCATCAGGCTAGTAGGAAAATGCCTGCCGTGCTTCTTTAGCCAAGGTTATATAATAACACTGGGTTCTGTGGCCAGAGGTATTTCAGGCCCTAGAACTCTTTAGATTTTAGTATGTTTAGTTCAGAATTTAGTACATAATTATAGTGTATTACCTATCACCCCTGGCGGGGTTTGAGGCAGCACCAAAATCGAACACATTCATTGTATTTCTGTAGTGAAACATGTAATGATTTGCTCTATGTGGGTAAAGAA
Source organism: Talpa europaea (assembly GCF_964194135.1). NCBI lineage: Eukaryota > Metazoa > Chordata > Mammalia > Eulipotyphla > Talpidae > Talpa > Talpa europaea. The sequence continues at coordinate 54,553,555 of NC_140075.1, forward strand.
GAACCTCAGCAGGTTCCCATCCAATCAAGCTGGGTTCTACCGCCAAATAGGTCAGGTTGGGTCAGATGTGGTTGCCAAATGAGTTATAAAAAACAATTATAGTTTTCAGAGTAGAGATATCAGAAAGGCTTCCAAGGGAGTGTGCCCTAATTGGGACACCTTACTGGACACCTGGAGGTGGGAGTAGAGATGGGGCCATAGTCCTACAAGGGGATAAAATGGTTCTATTTGATAGGCTAGAAAATTGCCTCAAAGAAGGCACGTGGCCAGGGCAACCCAGTCAGTGAGGAACAGAGCTGAGGCCCAAACCCAGATTTCTCTGCAGACCTCCTTTAACACGCAGATTTAATCCCCCAGCTCCTGCCACCTTTCATGAGGCCTTGCCTGAGAATGCAGGTCTGCATTTACCTTTGATTTTTCAATTCTTTTCTTTTGCACTTAAGTCTATGTCTCGTGGTGTGGTTGTGCCTGGGTGGTCTCATCTCCTGGAGTGCAGAGCCCATGAATTCCATCTTTCTTTTCTTCACAGTGATCAGAACCAGGCTGAGTGCTCGGTGCCTCCATAAAGATCCACTGTTGAAGCATGTAGCCAACCCACTTCCTGCACCAAGAGCAGTGTGGAATAGAGTGGGGGAGGGGGACTTGTGGGTATCATGCAGTAGGCAGGTGCAGAGCATTTGGAGCCTTAACACTCCTTAGCCAGAGTGGCAAACCTTGGAAGTACACAATGGTGGAAGTGAAGCACAGGTGCGTCCTATTTTGTTAAACTGAACAGCACCCCTGCACAATGGTAGGTGTGCACAGACACCCCTCCTCACTTAGCCACAATCAGGTGACTAGTCTGCTATGGTTGGTGTCAGCAAGGAGGACAAAGACAGAGTCTGCATTTAGGAAAAGCATTTGGGTGAATCTCCTGGCTGAGGTCTCTCGTGGGGCTTGGTTAATGCTGATGAATATGTGCGTTTTGAAATGATCAGGAGTCAGTCTGATAATCTATCATATATAAAGATGCCTTTGGGGGCCACTAACCCTTTCTCTACTGCTGTGAAGTCTAACCCTTTATGAGGAGGGGGACCTGCACAACATCCCCACAGTCTTTATCATTATCAGCATCATCATTGCCAGGGGGTGCTACTGCAGTGCCTCCTTCCGCGAGGTGATTGGGTAAAGCTCTGTCTAGTGTAAGGCCTGAGTCCTCATCACTGCTGTTAAGGGTCTTATGGGCCAATCCATTTCAGCCTACGCACTAGGAGACCCTGGGTGTGATGGACTTCTGGAGTTCCACATACCAGGGTGTGTATCCTGAATTTGCTCCTTACTGGCTGCCTGAACTTGAAGCAAATTTCTTACCTTCTCTGCATTTTAGATTTTCATCTGTGAAAGGGGTTGTTAATAATATTTCTTTCTCAGGTTTGTTGTGAGAGATAAAGAGACACTCACTGTAGAGTAAGGTAAAAGGTATCAGCTTTTCTGCCCTCCCGCCCTCAGGGTAGATGAGGGAACCCTGTGATCCTGAATGCATGCCTGATGGCAGGCACCTGAAGTGGGTACACCTGTGCTGAGAAACTGGCCTTTTAAAGCGTCACGGGGACGCCAGCAGCAGCAGTAGTGATCAACAGGGCTAGGGGGCAGTTGTAGCATGAACAACCCTGTATGTCATGTGCAAAGTTCCAGCTCTCCAGGCCAGAAATGCCCAGCCACACAGCCCCCCCACTTGGCTGGCAACCGCAGGGGGTACGTGGACTCGGCACAGGGACGAGGCTAGGCCCAGAGGCAGGTGACGCGGCCACGCAGCCCGCCAGGCCACCCCATCACCCAGTGGCAGCAGAAACCGAAAGAGAAGCCGAGAGAGAAGCAAGAGAAGCAGAAGCAGAGAGAAGGTCGGAGAGCCCAGAGAGAATGAAGACTTGCTGGGGGCTGGGAGCACTGCCAACCTCCCGGCCCCCCAGCACCCCTGCCTGCTGTGTACCGGGTAAATCCCAATAAAAGACCTGCAAAAACCACTGAGGACTCTGACTCCTCCTTTACCCGGTCTGCATGGGATCAGAAAACCTGCACTGTGTCCAGTCCTGCCCTTATACTCACTATTAAATATTTGTCTCTTCTTAAGCAAGTAAGTCCCTTCCCTTCCAATCCATTCATTCCTCTCCTAAGACAAATAGTAACCAAGGCCAGGACGGTACAGAGGTGCACATGTGGCATCCCCGCTCTTCTGATGCATGTGGCAGGCATCAGAAATGAATTTAATTACATGAAATAACAAATGCACTGTGCCTTCTCCCTAAGCTTAGCTCTCCCCTGGCCGCACAACCAGCTAGGACCCAGACTACTTTGTGTCTAACTCCTTTGGTTTCCACTTCCATAGTGGAAGACTCCAGTTTTGTGGACTTCTGGGAGGCCCACTTTGGGTCTACTTATATGAAGAGCCAAGGAACCACCTAGAAAAGAACTTATCTGAAAGAAAGAGAGAAGGGAGTCACTGAAGTCAGATTTAGGGAGAACAGCCCATGTGGGTAGTGAACTATGGACTCGCAACTCCAAATGAGTTTTGCCCAGCCCCATGGGGTATGTCTGAGCCCCTTTCTTTAGGAGGGACTATAAAAATCATTGATAAAACAGCAGCTTGCATTGATGGTCTTGGGGTGCTGGTAGTTTAGGATAGCTGTTGCTTTGGGGCCAGCAACTGTTGCCACATTAGGGAAGAGAAAGCATGTCTCCAACTGGGGCATCTTGCCAGGTGTGGGGCATGAGAAGGTATAGGCTTAGACAGGTGTGGGGCAGAAATGGCCCCAGCACAAGTACCTGAGGACACCAGTAGCAGCAGCAGCAGCTGTAGGGCCTTGGAGGCGTCTCCAATGCACCAGGCTTTGGCAGGCCTCCTCTGTGGCTACTGCATATATGATTAGTAGTGACCAAAGACCTCAGCTCAGCAAAACAGCAGATGAGCAGCCTGGTGTCAGGTGCCCGGAGGTCCCATAAACAGTATGTCCCCAGCTGGGAAACCTCAGAAATACATGGCAGGAAATTTTAGGTGTAACAGAACAAATGGGAGACAGCTGAGAAATATTTCTAAAATAGTATTCCTGGAGCTCCCCTCCAATCCAGCCTCTGGCAACCTAGGAAACTACAGAATTGATATGTGACCTTGAGCATCATGTTTCTTATACTATTTTTTGGTCAAATATTCTTTTCATGATCTTCTGGTATAGATACTAGAAGCAGTAGCTGAATTTTATGCTTAATGGTGATCAGTCTCTAGAAGCAGCTGGAATGACAGGCCCTCGAATGAAGGAAGGAAGGAAGGAATAATGGAATGAATGATGGCTGCATGGGTGAATGGATGGAAAGACAGAGGGGTGGATGGAAGGTCATTCCTGGAAGCCACTGTTGATGGTCCCTATAACTGATCTTTATTTGCATCTTGTTTTCCTCTCCGCTTCTCTTTTTCCCTTCCTCCAGCATGTTTCCTGCTTTCCTAGGTCTCATCTTTGTCTGCACTGTGAACTTCCCTTCTCATAGTTTCATCCTCTTGAGATCAGAAGGAAAGGCTGGGTCAATTTTCCTTCAATTAATTAATTAATTAATTGTATAACTGTTTATTGAGCTCCAGCTGTTCCTTTGTCCATTCACGCCATCACAAGTTGTTTACTGAGCAGCAAGCTGTGTGTGTGTGTGTGTGTGACTGAGTAGTACCAGTTCACCGATGGGGAAGTGGAAAGATCTAAACACAATCCCTGCTCTCTGGGGTCCAACAGTGTAAATGACAAAACTGACAGAAACCAGAAACCACTGAGCTCTGCTGATCTGTGGCTCCACCCTCATCACTTACCCCACACCCAGGCTGCGCAGGGCATCCACTAGCCATGGGGCTTTGCTTCTTGCCCATCTCCTCATTGGCCTAACACACTGTCTGCAGTGGCTGTGTAACCACTGTTGCACTTACAGAGGTTGTCAAGCCTCTGGACACATAACCTCCCTTCACCTGCTCCTTTTGTTGTTCTAGCAGCCTTATCTTCAATCTTTCCTTCTCCTTCCTGGATTTGAATTCTTAGGTCTTGAAACTAGAGGTCATTTTGGAGGACATCTGGTTTTACCTTGTGTCTCCCCAAAGTTGGTTCCTGGCCTCTGGTGCAGGCCTCTCACAATAGCCTGCTCTCTCCAAGAAAAGGGTCTCCTGTCCCAGTTCCTCTGGGCAGTCATATGTTCAGCTCAGTTTGACCGACTATGTCTGCAGGAGTTCAAGTGTTCAATAACCTGATTCATCTGTTGAGCTGCAGCCTGTCAGATATTGGAATTATAGCTCTTATGTTCCTTTTCAGGGTTTTCTTATTGAGAATAAATATTTCCAGTTTCTCAACTTTTCCAAATTCAAATACAATCTTTCACAGTCTTGAAGAGCTTTCTCTGAACAGATGTTTATTTTCCTGTAGACCCCTCAAAATGTGCCCTAGTCCCCAAATTGACTGCTATAAAGAGGTCTGTCCAATAATTGAAGTCAACTGAACTATTGTCTTAAGGGATCACTATCATCCTACATGCACATCCTATGTTTGCATCAACCACAATTTGCATACTTTTAGCTCTTATTGAACTTAGAATCAACTAAGCTACCAAGTTCTCATGATATGGATAAAATGAGATAGAGTTACTTGATAAGGTTAAAAAACATATGGATTATTACAGTAGTCCAAATCACTACTCTTCCGTAAAAGGAGACTGAACCCCAGAGAGGTGAAGTGACTCAGTTTACGTAGAATGGGGGCAAAGCAGAGGCTCCCAACTTCTGATCAAGTGTTCTATCTACTACAAACTACCTTCTGATTGGCTCTGTTTCAGAGAGGAAGTAGAAAGCATCTTCTGCTTTCAAGTCAGTATTTCACATTCATTATTTTGTATAATTGGGATTTTAAGCCAATGCATGACCTTGGGTTTAATTCATTTGCTTTTCATCTTTTTCATTTCATTCATTCTGTTGAGATCATTTCCAGCCTTGGTTTGCTGCTGCATTGCCATGACACATCCTCCCAGCCTTGTGTCAAACTTCCTCCAGCTCTGGATGCTTTTCATTCAGTGCTCTCTGCCAGCTCATTCCACTAGGCACTTGGCAGAGAAGACACACTGCCTGAAGCCAGTCTCTCCATGAGCTTCCTTCTCCCCTCACCCATGGGATTGGCCATTGCCTTCCACAGTGAATCTGTCTCCTCCCATTTGCCTCCCACCCTACTTATTGAGAGCCTTACGTCCATTTTAGACTCTTCTTCCAGTATGGAATTCAGGGGGAAAATAGGACAAGCAATATTTACTTAGCTTGTGAACCAGCTTTTCCTGGGAAGTCTATCTGCGGTAATGAGAATAATCCCCAGACCAGGCAAGAATCACATTATTTCCCCCCTCAGTTTTCTCACCTATGTCATGGGGACATACAGAGCTTCACAGCCAGCGAGCCCCTGCTCTGCGCTAGCAGCTACGCTAGAGACTTCATTTGCGATAGCATTTCTCTTCATTGTCAACGCCAGCCTGCAGACAGGCAATAATCCCATTTCAAAGAAAAGAAAACTGAGGTCAAAGGATTTAGTTTGCCAAATTCAGTTAGTAAGTGGCAGAATTTCTTTACCGCCTGCTCTCCCTTGCTGAGTAATTGTGAAAATCAAATAAGTTAGTAATGAATGTTAAACTGCTTTGAAAAGTACTAAGCACTCTGCTCCTAACATGCCTTCTTTCCTCCTTTTCTGTCACCTCCCTAAAATATAAGTAGCTGCCTTTGGTTCAGACTTATCAAAAAATGCCATAAAACCATTTTTCAAAATGTCAAATACCTGTGTACTTTAACCCAAAGTAATTAAGCCCTTTTATTTTCTCCAAGTCTCAATGCAGAACCCTGGGAGCTTCTAGAATGTGCCCTTTCTCCTCTAGCTCGAGCTAATGGAAATCAAGGTTGAAGGCTGAGCTTGCCGGGGGTGGCAAGGGAGGTGTCCCCCACAGCTCTTCAGTACCACAGAGGCCTGGTCTGATGTTGGCAGGTCTCCAGCAGTGACCACAGAGTACTAAATAACAACAAGGTTGAATTATTTATCCAAGGACCAATGACTCATGATGGCATGGCCCACTTCTAGCAGAGTGCCAGGGTCCCAAGGTCTAAGGTGAGTGAATTTCAGAGGCAGGATTACAGTCCTGGCCTCCAGCCCACCTCACCCCTCCAGCTCCCTCAACCATCGCACCTCGGGCACAGCAGGCGGAGCCGGAGCACAGTGCCTGGAGGGCAGCTAACGTGTCAGGGACGTTATTGAGTGTTTACCCTGCCCTACATATCTGCACATACATTTCCCCATTTCATCTCCACAACAACATTTGTTTTCTGTTTTTCCTGATAAAGAAAGTGAGGTTCATGCTCCCGGTTACACAGCTGACAGTGGGCAGTGCCAGCAGGAGAACCCAGGTCTGACTTATTTCTAGGATACCATACATGCTTCCTCTTGAGTTCTACTTACCTGACAACTAGTTTTAGAAGGAAGTCCAGGTGGTGCCAAGCACAGTCTCGGGGAGCGTAGGATTCTTAGCACTGAAGGCCCTCCCTGACCTGGTCCCCGTCTACCTACTTCTTCTTGCAGATGGTGCTTTCCATCATTGGGAAGCATTATATACAGATTCTTGGATCCCAGCCTGGTTTACTGTAGCCATGTTACTTGGTACTGACACCCAGGAATCTGTTCTTAAATCTCCAAATGATTATGATGCTCAGTTGGTTCAGAAACCATCATCTTACACGTAGCTTCTCTTTCACCCCTTTCCAAGATACCATCCACACTTCCTTTCTGCGACTTGGCTCCATGCATGGACTTCACTGAGACTCTTTTCTCAACTTCCACCCATCATTCTCTTAACCCTACTCACATTCCACCATCTATAAGGATCTTGACCACCACCGCTTTTAGAAATGACCTACCTGTAGCCCATGAATACTTTTGGCTGTGAGTTAAGTTTCTGTGAAGGATACCCAAAAATAACAGCTGTGCCTCATTTAACACCCAGAAATATATTCCTGTCTTTCCTAACAGTGCAAGAATTATCAGGCTAGTGCTGGCTGCAGAGACCCCAGCTCCTGCTCTGTCGCTCATCCCTAGGAGAATGCCTCTGTCCTCACGGCTCACGCTGCCCCTCCACTGTCCACATTCCAGCCAGGGGAATGAGGGGGAACGGGGGAATGAGGTGGAGGGAGCAGTCACCCAGGAGACACAAGAACAGTTCTGGTCGGTGTCATTCCACTGTCCCGACCTCGTCACATGGCCACATGGAGCTGCAACAAAGGATGAGACAGTTGACTTTGTCCTGTATCACTCCAGGCCCAGTTCAAACTAGGAGTTTTGTTACCTGTGTGAATGAAAGGGGGGACTATAAACTGGGGAATGACCTAGTAGTTTTGTAATTTTCTGTTTCTCTCTGTGTTCCCGGCTAAACTGTGAGCTCCATGAGGACCCGGCTCCTGACTGAGACCTGTTTGTGATCCACCTGGGTGTCTAATAGATGGACAGTGCAAGGTGAGTTCCTCTGCTTGGCAAGAGAGACCAGAGTGATTGAAAAGGCTCTGGAATTTGAGTCAGATTTTTATTCAAGGGAAATTTTAGGGAACATTTCTTAACCTCTCTGGGTGACCGTCTTAGAGAATCAAAAATTTTCATTAGCGGGCACTTCAGATGTTATCTAGTTCAGTTGTCCTATTTTAACATGAGGGAACTGAAAGCAAGAAAGAGCAGTGACTTGTTTAGGACACAAAGCTTCATAAATAAAGAGCCAGAGACCAGGTATCCTAGCAACCAAAACTCATGCAGCACTAAGGCACCTGCCCATTTCAGACAGTGGGGACAATGGACAAGGTGACCTGTAAGTTTCCTTCCAGCTCAGAAATTCTGATGCACATACATAGTCACGTCTGCCCCTCCATCAAGTGAAACACAAAGCTGGCACGGAACACTGTGACCTGCTGAATCTTCTGTGCACTTCAGCAGCCTCGGAAGTCACTCAGAGGCAGAAAGTTTCAGAGCTCGGGGTTCCCAGGTCATCTGAGAGCCAAAAACCAGTTGGGGAAAGCAAGGAAGAGAGACTTGGATGATGCGGCTACTTGGTCACAAGCAGCATTATTCCCTTGACTTCTTCAAAGAGGACACAGCGTGGCCACGAAGCAGCTGCCTTGGGGAATTTGGAATCCAGGTCACACCCAGTTTGATGGCAGTGGAGGAGGGGGTATGTAACATTAACCAGGAGAAAGACGCGTTCCAAGGCAACCTGGCCCTAATAATAATACCAGCTTTCATTTATTGCTCCACTGCAATGCGGGCCCCACTCTGTGATAGGTATTTATTTTATGGGCTTGATCTCATTAAATTCTCACAAGCTTCTGGGATTACTGAAGGTCATGCAGCTGGTAAGTGGTGATTAATTGTTGGAGGAGTGGTGCGAAGACAATAAATTATAGAGCAGTTCAGAAGGGAAGAAGCCTGTGCAGAGAGTGGACTGGAAAGCCTCATTGGGGGAGGAGAGAGTTAAACTGAAGATGGGTGGGATTTGTGGGAGGGGAGAAGGGAGGGATGGTGAGTGGTGAGCATAGGGGGCAAGGCCAGGGTAGGTAGAGGGAACCCCGACTAAACAAATTCCCAGGTGAGGTGTGGGAGTAATTATAGACCAAGGTACACAACCCAGTTGTGGAGTTGTGGGGCTAGGGAATGCTGGGGAAGAAGAGCACATTCCAAGCTCATTCTTGGAGAGGGATGACGCGAAGTCAGGCTGATGTCCCGCAGAGCACATATGGCCCACTGCGAAGAAAAGTAGAGGGACTGAGAAAAGTACAGGGACCGAGAAATGTAAAGGCAATTTGTGTCAAGTGCCTTATGAAAAAAGTATATATCTTTTCATCCAGGAATCTCACTTCTAAGATTTAACCAGAACCAGAAAGCAAATTTCAGAGACAGTGTGAAACTGGAAACAACTGGATATCTAATAATAGGGGAATTGTTGAATATATTCTGCTACAGATACAGATGACTAAATGTTCTGTTGCTTCTGCAAAACATACTTTTGAAGAATGTGTAATATCACATAATGTCAAGTAAGGAAGCAGAATACGAAGCAGTAGTACACAAATTCTTCAATATAAATTATACATATATATGTATTTATAACAAAACCATGTGTGTGTGTGTGTTCATGCACAAGCACATGTATGTACACAGGAAAGAACTGGGAGGGAAGGCACCTGGCATGTTCACTGTGATTATCATTGCAGGGTGGGGATACCAGGGATTTAACTTTTCTTAACTTTTCTGTATTTCCCAAGTTTCATTCAGTGAGAAGTTCACTTTTGAAAATTTGATCATCTTTTTAAAATTGCTCACTTTGCCAGGAAGCACTATGTTAAACATCTTGCTTTGTCTTTAAAGATAATTCATAGTCTCTTCCTCAAGTATACAGATACTAATATTCCAACCAAATGCTAGTGCAGTAATTGCCACATCCAGAGATTTTGGGGGGAAGCTCATTTAAACCTGATATGCCTGGATTTCTCTCAAATCTCCCAGCTCTACAACTCCCAATCAGTTGGATGAGAAACCCTAAGGTCTCCTATTAATATTCTGTAGCCATTTAGATAAATTGTCTTCCCCAGAGTCATAAATCCTAAATGAATGACACCCTTATTCAGGGGACAGGCACCAAAGCCTCTTTCAAACGCCGTGATTTATGAAACTGGAGCTTTCAGCGTGTCAGAGACCTTCATCAATACCACAGGGCTCCCCAGGTGCAGGACCTATCACATCAGATGGAAAGGCATTACTACATTCGGGTCGGTAGTTTTCACCTTTATCCTTACTGCTCGGTTTGGTTTGGGGGTTTATTATTTCTTCCTTCTGTTGAAATAGTTGGGATATTAGCTGAGTATGAGAGGCAGTGCATTAAATGTAACTTGATCAGAGTACTGGCCCGCCATGGCCCTCACTGCTACAGGAGCAACATACAGGTTAATAACCTAGAGCGGCCCCTACGTGCTTAACCACAGCACAGCACCCCGTCATCAAGTGACAATTAGGGACTTGCTGTGAATGCCAATGACTGGTAATCAAACAGCGCTTCACCCAAACCAGGCAGACCTCTGCAAGAACTCAGCTCTCCATTCATCACTGAGCTGACAGGCTGCATTGCTGGGTGTGGACAAGTGGCTCTGTCTTTCTGCTTTACCTGCTGAGATGATCTATGCTACAGGACCCAGCGGGAGAGGCTCAGGGGAGGGAACGAGGGAAATGAAACAGGCTTGTCTTTGGCATGCTTGGGCAACAGCTCAAAGTGTCTGTTGGAGACTTGAAAAGAAATATTGCACAATGATCTTGCTTGTCCCTGCTTGCAACTTTCTGGCTCTCAGACAAGTATGATCCTACCCTAAATAGTTCTCTTTTGGGAGGTAGCAAACAAACAGGAGCAAGCACATAGCTGGCTGTGTGATTTTGGACAAGTGACTCTGGGTCTCCCTACGTTTTCTCATGCACGAAATGAATGGGTTGATAAGAATGAAAAGTGGTTTTCAAACTGGTTGCAGTGTCTTGAGGTTCCTTAGAGGTGCCTCAGCACCTGCCACGGCAGGGGGTGAGGAGGTTAGTGAATGCTGGCACAACTGCTTCATGTAAACTTATCAAATTTTATTTGTAGGCCACTTAAAGACTGCTGGAGCATAGTCTTACATGCTAATCTCATTGGATCTTCACAAATATTCCAGTTACTATTGCTGCATAACAAAGCACCCCAAAATTTGATGGGATGAGACAATCATTTTCTGTTCATGGATCTGTAGGCCAGGGTTCATATTAAACAACAGGGAATGCTTTTTTCTGCTTCATGATGCCTGAGACCTCAGCTTGGAAGACTCAAAGACTGGGGCTGTCTCAAGGCTAGAGGTTAGACTTACCTGATGCATCTGCACTCACCTGGTTTGCCTGTTGACTGGAACCTTTCTCTTCAGTGACCATTCTCTTTGTTTTGATTTTTTGTCATGTGAGCCAGTTTGGATTTCTACACATGATGGTCACTGAGTTTGAATCGCTAGTGTCCCAAGAGCAAGACAGAATTGTGTGACTCTTTTATAATCTAGATTCAGAAGTCACACAGTATTGCTGCTGCTCTGATCTACTGTTGAGACAGTCCCAAAGCTTCAGTCATGACCAAGGGAGAGGACGAGATGAAACACAAGCCAATGTCACAGTGTGACAGAAGCATGAGGAATGGGAGCAAATGTGACCATCTTTGGAAAATACAGTTCACCAAGTCCTGAGACAAAGAATCAGTGCACATCTACTAAGGCAGAACTGGGACCAGTACTAATTTCTTCACATTTGTGTTCTTTCCACTTCACCATACTGTTTTTGGCTCTGAGTTTTATCTTTCTGATCATTAATTTAGTGAGTAGAATGATTCAAATATAAATCCTTATCATGGCAGCTGAGGAGAACAATATCTTCCAGTGATGGAACATTTTGGTCTCATCTGAGCTCAGAAAATTGAAATGGAAAATGTATACAAATTTCATTAAAATAAAGGTAAAAAGCTACTTAATAAAGGGTTTTTTTTTTAAATAAATCAAGATTTGATTTGGAATTTTTTCCAAAGCCGGCCATCTAAGCAATTCTTCTAGGTTGATCTGATGTTTTGCTCATATTTAGAGTTTACTTTTATCTTCAACAATTGTCCCACCACCTTTGTGCATTTATTTAACAAAGAAAATAATGAGAGTTGAGAAGATAAGAGAGAGCCAAGGACAGAAGATGAAGTGTGAGGAAAAAGTTGGACTTTGAGGGAAGAAATGAAGTAGAAAAGTTTTCACTGACCAACAGCCATCTCTTGGGAAGTAACAAGGCCTGCTTCTATGTTCCACATAGAATTCTGAAATAAATTAATGATGGTCTCTGCCATTCAGGGCCTCACAACCTAGAGGAGAAGATATCTAACATAACCAGTGCTGCAGAGCACCTAACAAAGCACTAATAGAACACAGAGGAAGAAACAGCAGGATTGCCTGGGAACCTGAAAGGCTTTTCTGGGGAGGTAATATTTCACCTGCCCTTGGAGCTTTGGGTTAGAGCTGCACAGGTCAGCTGGGGTGGAGAAAGTCCTGAGCCTGGAGGAAAACACATGGGAAGCACAGAGACGTGACAGGGCACTATGCAGAGAAATGCATAGTGATCTGATCAATGTTGGAGGACAGGGATGACAGTGGGTACACAACCAGGAGAGAAGGCTGGAGCAATAAGTTGAGGTCACACTGTAAAGGAATATCAGTCGCCTCACCAGTTACTCCTATTTCTGTGACCTTTACTTCCTTGTAATGTTACCTCTACTTTTCACACTCTGTCCTCTGCTTCTCCACAATTAAAACCAACCCTGGAAAGTAACTAATATCAGTTACTTACACTATAGTATAAATGAGATTATCTATAGCCTAGAGGCCAGTGTGATATTTCTTGGAGGATTTTTTAAATTAGAAATTTGACTTTAGCTTATAAAACAAAAGACCGTGTCTCTCAGAGCATGTTGTAGAGATTGCGCCTATGGCCAATGAAATTTCAACTTACATTGAGTCTTGTGAGGAGATATCTACCACTCTTCACCAGAGGGTTCAACTCTTTATCTAACTCAATATGCCTGTACCAGCCACGGTCATTTTGAGTTCCCTTGGTCTCTGGATGAGAGCTTAATTATTCCAAGAGCTGCTAACCACTTTACAAATAAAATACAGTACACCTCATAATGATCAACCTGCAGAACTCTTATCCTTGACATATAGCAAGCTAAACTCCAAGGCATGGGGCAGAATCTAAATGTTAACAATCTCATAGCTCATTGCCTATAAAAACTCTTTTATGAGAGTCTAAGTAACAGGCCATTGTCCAGAGCCTGCAGCTAAAGCGATAATTTCACTCCCTACTAGCTGAATGAGATGAGTGTTGATTCTCTATGTGAGGCCATGTGGGTTATAGTGGATGTCCATGGAAAGCCAGACCTTAGCTACACACTGAACACTTTTGTCACAGTCAAGGTCCTGTAAGGGAGGAATGAGGATGCTTAGGAGGAGTGATTGGTCTCCTTTTCTTACTGATTGGTATAGGTTACTGCCTGACCCCCTTCTCTCACCTGTGGTTGTCCTTTAGTCTATCTGACCTGATATTAGAAGGTCCCCCTTGCTTATTTTCCTCATATTACATTTTTAACTTCTCATTCCCCACCAACCCCTCTTCTGTCCCCACCTGACCCTGCAACTAGCTTCCTGACTCTTGTCTCACTTCCTGAGCTCTTATTTTCTGATCTCTCTCTCTGCTGGTTGACTTCTCTCTGTGCTCCATGCTCTGACTGTGGTCGTTAAAGTCACTTTGTATTCTACTGTAAGTACAACCCTACTCAACCCTCCCAAGATATCATTACTCTAGAAGATTGACATTGAGTCAGCCATGCTGTAGCTGCTCCTCTGACACATCTCTTTGCCAGAAAAGAGGTTCTTGTCTTGTTCTTCTGTGTCCAAGCCCTTGCCTGGTGTTGCAGGTTTAGTCATCAGGTCTATGTCTTATCCTTTTGTTTGAAACTTTACCCTGCCTGATTCCTTTCTAAATGCTGTAATGCAGCCCAAAGACTCCCTAAAGGCTAGAGACCAGTGGGAGCCCCAAAGACTCCTTCTCATGAGCAGCTAATGCCAGGCTATATTTTCTAATAGTACTTTGTAGACCCCGATCTGGACTCCAGCCCCTTTCCTGTTCCATCTAATCTAATCACTGCACTTTGTTTCCCTAGAAGGGCTTCCTGCTGTTTTCTGTTGCTGAAGTTGCCCAGAAACCCACATATCTCAATGACAAATATCAGGGTAGGCCAACTGCTATGACAGACAACCCCAAATTGCAGCAGCTTAGCACAGTAACAGGTTCATTTTCACCACCATCATTTTAATTGTTTGACAGCTCACCAAGTGGTGATTCAGGACCCTCTCCTTCCATCCAGTAATGTCTTCATCTTCTAGAACCTTGGTAGAATCCTCAACTGTTTCCTCTGCAGCCCATCAACCAGTTAGATGAGGGCAGTGAAATAGCAAAAGATATTTAATGAGAATTTAGGGCCTGACCAACAAATGCTGTTCTTTGCTTCTGCTCTTTGCTTGCTAGAACTAAAACCTAGAGAATGAAATTCTCCTGAGTACAAGGAGAAAATGGCATGGCTTGCTGTACAAATAGCATTGTCTCTGCTACCAGAGGAGGCATCTGTTTTCTGAGGGAAATCTCCTACCAATCCAGTCCACTTCACCCTGCCCTGCTTATGATTTGTCTAAAGCCTAAAAAGGACTGAATTCCTGAGAACACATCTAAGGAGAGATGGAAGATAAGAGGGGGGATACCTTGTGTGTGTGTGTGTGTGTGTGTGCACGTCTTTCCATCACCTGAGCGCAAGTTGATTGCCAAGTAGAAAGTCCCTCTCTGGACAACCTCAAGTCCTACTTAAATCTGACACATGGGGCTCTCTTTGACAAGTATCAGCCTTTCATTTCTTCTAAGAAATACTCTCTTTCCCCTTTTGGGAACTTGTTCAAACAACAGATACTTGTATGATAGCTGCTTTACAAATATTTCATCGATGGAGGGGGGAAATGGCATGAGAAATAATTTAGAAAAAACAATGTAGATTGCCATGCAAACAATCTTTAGAACACCTCAGGGAGAAGGAATCATTGTTAACATGGTTCATATTTTGCAGATACTAATCAGCCAATTCAATTCTGGCCTCATCAATCATGCTACCTTCAAAACGCTGGGGTTGTGACCACCACAGAGCAATTGCTAGTTTTCTGGGAGCCCTCTTGTCTTCACCTCTAATCTTTAATGAAGATAATGCTTTGATTAAGGCAACTTACCGTTGCCCTCTTGGTTAATTTGAAATCAGTGAAAGGTCAAGTTACCATTAACACAGTGAGTTTACTAAGCTGTTCCTGAAGTATTTTTATTCTGACAGCAGAGGCTTATAGGAATATGGCAAAAGTATGTATTTAGTTGAAATGTGCACAAAGAAAATAGGAAGTTTATCTTTCATGGTCCATAGAAAGGAAAAGAAAAACCATCCTTAGCTAATCAAAAGCAGCTTTTCTCAGATTTGTCTACCCCAACATATGTGAAAATGTGTACAGGGGGCCATGACTCTTGGTCAGTAATAATGATTCAATAGGGCTGTTGGAACGAAACCTCCGGGGGTTAATAATGAACAGATTGTTCCAGGTGGCACTAAAGACATGTCAGTGGCTTTTGTAAGTGAGGCCTTCGAGATGTGGGGTCACCAGAGCCGGGGGCCCAGGCTGACCTTGCAGGTATGCATGTGCAGTGTCTGCCATGGTCATCTGCACACTCACTGTTCTCTCGGGGCGCCATCCCTGCTGGTTCCCCAGATTCCTGGCCCCTGGGGACAAGCAGAATGTCTTCCTTATTGGAAGGCAAAGTCATAGCCTCTCCTTGTGGTTCATGCACCCCCCTCCCCCCTACCCCCCCCCCCCGTCCCCAAGGACTCCTGGACTCATGTCTCTCCTTTCCTTGATTTTAGTCTTATGAGTACCTGATACATGTGGGCTCAGAGAGAAAAGAACCAATTCGCTTGCTGAAATAGATGCCACTTATAAGATAGATTTCTACCTTCCATTTCTTCCTACATTGTTTGTTGAGCATGTGCTATGTACTAGGTATTCTCTCTGGTGCCTCCAGTGTTTCTTTTATGTATCCTTTTTTCCCTTTATGTGACTCCCCCCCCACTAACTTTTGGTATCAGATTTCCTCCTGTCCTCCAAACCTGTGACCTCAAAATGGGCTCCCAGGGAAATTGAGTTTATCGGTTTTTACACCTCAGTGCAAATGTAAGTAGCTATGTTCCTTTTTCTGGAGGAATTAGCATTTGACGTTTGATTTTTCATTATTCTTAAATGAATTCCTATTTAAGAAGTTTTAGAGATCAGTTTGCAAGCAGGGTGTATTTTCTTTCTTTTTTCTTTTATTAAGATTTATTTATTTATGCATACAAGAACTGGGGTATAGGATAGAGGTGCAGAGGGTGAGAGACAGAGTGGGGAACACAACAGGCAGATTGACTGAAATACATTGCTGACGGGAGCAGAAGGCGAGACAGAGGAGGTCTGCTGCTCCATGTGGGTCAGCCCCCTGGCAGGGGATCGAACTGTTGCTTCAGTGGCTGCGGATAGCTTCACAGTGCTGCGACTAAAACAGCAGGGGAATATTTTCAAGGTAGATATTCTCCAAAACCTGAGAGTCCCACCATTTAGGGACTGCCCACTTGGAGTATTCATCAGGTTGAGTCCTTCCTTGTTTCATTGTTGTGATGGAATCAGTTAATGGCATTGATTAATCTCAGAAAAACATGAAACATTGCTCTTAGCATAAAGTTCTAAGTCTTCTTCATTGCACCTAAGACCCTGTATAATCTAGTCTGGTTTAAGTAAAAATAAAAATGAATTTATTGGTTCATGTAATCGATAAGTCCAGGGATAGACTTTAAATATGACTTGGGTATTTAGGTAAATATCTTTAGGGAAATCTCTTTAATAATATTTCTCTCTTCTGATTCTGTTGATTCTTCTGATCTGTCTGAGTTAGGTTTATCAGGGAGTGAGTGGTAACTGGTTTCATGTGGTAGCCCCAGAGAAGCCCTGGAGGCCTATACCATACCAGGTTAATAATCTCAGGGAGAAAATGAATTTCTTTTTCTTAAAAATCCAAACAAAAGTGTCAAAGAAGGAAGGGTCACATGGACATCCTATTGCTATGGTGCTCTGACTGACCAGGTCTTGGTTACGTGTACACTTCTGGAGCCCATGGGTGCTGTCAGCCTCATAGAATTACCTGAATGGACAGTGGCAGTTTGGCAGGTCCTTGAAGAAAAACTGAAACCTGTTACCAGAAGAAAGAAGAACAGGTGTCAGGCTGGCAAAAACAACCTGTATCCATTCTGCCACTCCAAATGGAGGTGTTCTCTTCTGCCCTGAATTCCCATCCCTTTTTTTGTCATATCACTTAGAACTCATGGCCTGATTTCCCCATGGTCACTAGTCCCAAACACCACAACTCAACGCCAGTATTCCAAGTAGCAGGAAGAAGGCAGCAGATAGAAGCAGGACTGGCTCAGAGAAAGAAAGTTGCCTCTAGATGCCATTAAGAAACTTGGATCACCTGGTGAGGAGGGGGTGGAACAATTATCTAGCAAAGGGGAACAGTCTAGCTGACACTGGATTAGTTCAAACGACATTGCTGCGCTGGCCACACTAATGAACAGAAGCAGACTTCTATGAGAGGGAAGAAGAGGGTTGCTAGAGAACCATTAATGTCTGCCAAGGTGTTTTTTCATCAACTTATCTTCTAGCAATTGAGAACATACTACATGCAATTTTACTACATGCCTATTTCTGATTCTCATCTAGTCCATATGGCTGTTGTTTTTTTTTTTAAGTGCAGGAACTGTGACTTATACTTTGCCTCTTCACAATGCCTTTGCACCTAGTTATTCAATAAGAATTTGCTGACTTTGTTTTATTTGATAGTGAGGGGTTGAGAGATGGTGTAGCATTCAGTCTTGTCTAGGATCTTGTTCAAAGACTTCATTTTGTCCTTTCTGCTAAAGGAAGTAGAAGTGTTATGATCTTTGGAACCATCGAGATGCAAATAAATATCAAATCTTTTTAGCTATAAGTTATTTCCTGGTTAACTTGTAAGTACTTTGATTCTTAGTATGGATGGCCCATCTATATGGTCCTTACATATGTGAAATGAATTTATATAGACAGTATAGGTAACCTTGTTAACTGGTCTCCTTTTTTATGTGTCTTTTCCTCATTTTTAATTTAATAGGAAAATTGCTCTCCCACTGAATCTTAATTCACGGTGTTAAGACTTCAGAAATAGCTTTATATTCAGAAAGAATTTCCATCTTCTTGCTGTCAAACACACTCTGCTCTCACATGGGCACTTAATGGTGTCAGGATGTCAATTTAATTTTGACAGGGCCCTATAGATGGAATTTTCAACGTTCTATTCTTAGTTAATATGGATGGGTAAGAGCTTGTTTGAGGTTTTTTCCCCTTCTGTTTTCATGGAAACACACTTTCCCATTAGATTGGAGGTGACTAGTACATTTGTAAAACACTCTAAGCGTTGCTCAAGACCTACTATTAACTGCCTCCAAATGACTTCATGATTGTTGTTATCTATAATTTCTGTGATGCTGTTAAGCATCTGAAGGCACTGGGATCTTTGTTCTCACCAAGAAATGGTTTCTTCCAGTTTATGTTGGTGTAGTACCACTTGCGTTTTAGATGTAACAAGTTTTGGCTATAAATCTATTGTTTTTGCTTTAAAATTTTTAATATTTATTTTATTTATGCATACAAGAACTGGGGTACAGGCCAGAATTGTGGGGGGGTGGGGAGAGGAACCACCAGAGATAGAGTGGGGAGCAGAACAGTTGGATTGACTGAAATAGACTGCTGAGAGGAACAGCGGGTGAGACAGGAGAGGTCTGCTGCACCATGTGGGTAGCTCCCTGGCCATGTAGGTCAGCTCCCTGGCCGGGGATTGAACTCATGTTACAGTGGCTGGCAACAACTTGAGAGTGCTGAGACTTAACCCTTGTGCCACCAGGAAGAACCTGTTTTTTGCTTTTTAGATTATATTAAAATCTGATGATTAGTAGGATATGAGTTTTTTTGTTTTTGTCCTAGAGTAGACTGAACTATTCCCAGCACTCTTGAATTAGCCATCTATTGCTGTGTAACAGATGATACCAAAATGAAGTGGTTTAAAACAGTGGACTTGCATTATGCCTCACAGTTTCCTCGGGGAAACTGGGAGGAGCTTAACTGGGTGGTTCTGGCTCAGGGTTTTTCATGAAGTTATGTCAAGGCACTGAGGTGCCTGAAGCCTTAATTAGGGCCAGACTGGGATTTCCAAGATGATTCACTCAAACAGTTATTGACTGGAGGCCTATGTTTCTTGCCATGTAGGCCTCTGCTTATATGACTTTGTGGCCTGGCAGCTGTCTTCCTCCAGAGTGAGTAGTCAAAGGGGAGACCAAGGAGGTTGTAATGCTTCTTACAACCAAGTGTCAAAAGTCACAGGCTATCACTTCTATTATTCTATTTGTTCGAAGACAGTCATGAGGTCTAGCTCATACCTAGGGAAAGAAGGGGGGAATTAAGTTCCACATCTTAAAGTGAGGTATAGCGAAGAATTTGTGGACATATTTTAAAATCATTACAGTATGCCGCAGACCAGCACAGCAGTAGACGATGAGGCCACCTCAGGGTTGAGAGAAGCGTGCAGGGTGGTCAGGGAGTCGGCGAAAGAAATGACAAACAGATACACTTCAAGAGTGAAAATCTGAGTGTAATTTTCTTTGAGTTTGTGACCAGTATATATATGTTTTCCAAAAGCACAGGAATGAATATCAAGGAAATTAGCTTGCTCATGGGCTCAGTCTATCACTATCAGGGAGGTGATCTACATAACAAGCAATGACCATTATAGAAGAAAGAAGGAAGTTTAGAAAGACAAATAAGGGATTAAAGTTTGTAGTTCTAGAAAGACAGGATAAGATTTTTAGCATTCTTGTAGTGGTTCTTGGTGGTCGTTAGTTATCTTTTGATAAGCTTCTGCCTTTTCAGGGAACTTCTGCTGCACTTTCTCTGCTTCAGGCTGTTCTCCCCCCCCCCCCGCGCGCTGGTTGCCCAGCCGGATCTAGGGACCGTGGCGAAAGCCATTCCTAAAGATCACTGCGGGGGGAGGTGCAGCAGGTAGGGTTTTGCTGTTCTCCCCCTGCGCGCTGGTTGCCCAGCCGGACCTAGGGACGGTTAGCCCTAAAGGTCACTGCAGGGGGAGGTGCAGCAACAGTTCCTCTTGATTTTCCCCTTTAATGACTGGGTATCTGCAATAACCACACCAAACTCTAAGGTTTAGTCTGTCAGCAAATGCACAGATGAATACTGCTCCCTCAGTCTTGGGGTAACTCATTCAGAATTTCAACCTACCTACACACTCAAATAGGTGCTTCCTCAACACTCCAAAAGATGGAATGTTGGTTTAGTCTGAGAGAGCCACATCTCTGCTTTTGGCTTTTCAAACAATAGTCTCCATACCCTTTATGAATGTGGAGGTAGCCAGGTGGTATCTCATCCAGTGGCATGCTCAGAATGTGGGACACCAGCAAGGACTGGTTTTGAACAGGAAGAGAAGTATTTGGTTACACTCACCTGAACTCATAGGTCAGATACAGGCGACAGATGGTAAGACCTGGGCAAGAAGTTAGCTGCTTCTGTTCTGCTGCTAGTTGGCACAGCCCAACCACAGATGGTGAGGGAGGCAGCGAGCAAACTCCAGCCCTAGGATCAAGGAAGTGCCAAAGACTCCCGCTGAGAAGATCCGCAGCACCACAGGGAGATGTGCAGGATCCACAGGCAGGATTCTCAGCTTGGATCTGGAAAGCAGAGACCCTGACGGTTTGGGCTCCATGGTGGCTCTTAGCACACAACATGAGGAAGGGAGCACTTGGTAGCAGATGGAGAGGTTACAAGAACAGGCCATAGAGTGAAGCATGAAGCCATAAAGACAGATGGTGAGGGAGGTGCCCTGTCTGTGGTGGCTTACTGCCTTTTCAGTACTCATCCTGCCTGTGTACCCTTCACACAGGGCCTCTGCAAGAGCTTCTACTTCCAAAGCATCTTAATTTAGAAGTCAAATATAAGTGTTCAAAGCTTTCGTCCAGACTGAGAGCACTTCATTGCTTTCCTATTTTCTTACATGCAGGAACACCTGGACTTCTGATATGCTAATTAATAAGGGAATCAAAGAATGGTACAATTTATGAAACTGGTCATTGGAGAGAACATGCCAGATAAGGATAGAGTCAAGAATATTTTCTTTCTGGTACATTCTGCCATTAAGATACCAGAGCAAGAGTAAAGGAGGCACAAAACAGAAAAAACACACATTTGTACTTCAAGGTGTAGACGGACAGCATATGTCACTTCCCTACTATAGAAAATCGGATGGCTCTGCTGCTTCCATCTTTAGACCCAGAGGGGAGCGGTCTGCCTTTAGAGAACTTAGCCCTCCTCTAGCTGCACTTGTCCACAGGAGCAAGAGTCCATTAGCTTAAGGAATGTGGCCATTCAGAGTTTAGTTAAACCCTCAGACCTCACTGCAGAAGCCAGAATTCTCTGCCTCAAACTTTGAGAGAATATGGGCACTTTCCCCTTATATCCTGCGACATGCACCCCTAGACCTGTGGAATAGACAAGAAATGACAGTTTCGTAGATGGAAAAGTGGGAATGGAATTTGAACATGTGGGCTGGAGGGCCCATTGAGAGGAGCTGAACTGGCTGTGTGGGGACCAGCCCTCCCTGACTTGCCTTGTTCCAGCAGGGAATTCTAAGAAGTTCTGGAATTATAAATTCAAGCCTCCTCTTCCAAGTTGTTATGACTCTATATTTGTCAAGGTAAAAAGGCTATAATTTAAAAATTTTGCAGTTTGTTACTTTGTGTTATACTTTTTACATATTTAAGCATTTGTTGTGTGGGTCTCCACATGTAGCCTTTTGTGGGTTTTATACATGTCAGGGTTGGTTCTGCCTCCAGACTTACTACATAGTCAAGTTGAGTCAGCTTGGCCTGGTTTTTGAGGCATTTTACTATTTGGCTCCTCTCTAATCTTAATGTCCAGTGCTTTTCTGCAGCAGTGTACTAGCCACCAAAATGGTCTACCCACAGCAAGGCTCAGCCTGGCTTTCCTCTGTGGTCAAGTTCACACAATTTTCCCCTGAAAGGCCTCTGTTTCTGCTCTGAATTTGTATGGGCCAACCTACTATTTTAAGACTCAGTCACGGTCACGTCTTCTCCCTCTGGACTCTTTCCATAGCTTTTGTGGGAGCCACTCATTGGTACTCAACATGTACAAGAGTGTGTGGCCATTTTTCTTATAACACACAAGGTGTGACTATAAGATAAGGAGACATTAATATGCAACAGTTTTCAAACCAGGAAAGGGAACCAGAAAAAGTAGTTAGAGTCAGGCAAACGCTGTCAGGCAGGTACCCAAGAAGGAGATGCCAGCATTGTCAAAAGGCCACAAAAAGGTCATTGAGGAGGATGCCCCCGAAAGGCCCTTCTTAGTCCTTTAAAAAAGAGTTCGTTTATGACCACTGTAAGAACAGAGTGTGTCGGTGAAAGTAACTTAGTAGTGGGAAAAATGAGAGATGAGAAAAATAAGAGATAAAATACACAGCATATGCAGTGTATTTTAAGGAGCATGTTTCTGAGAAGAAAGGAGGAAGGGTAGCTTGAGAAGTGGTAGAGGTAGGTTACTTCATTCTGTTCAAAGGTCAGGGTAGGCAGGGTGTGTTTGTGGGAGACAAGAGCTAGCATGGAGGGAAAAATTGATAATGGGGAAAGGAGAGTTATTTAAACAAAATCTGGGCCTGGGGGCCTCCCTGGTGGCGCAAGGGGTTGAGCGCAGCACTGTGAAGCTATCTGCAGCCACTGCAGCACGAATTTGATCCCTGGCAAGGGAGCTACCCACATGGCGCAACAGACCTCTCCTGACTTGCCTGCTGCTCTCCTAAGCAGTGTATTTCAGTCAGTCTGCCTGTTCTGTTCCCCACTCTGTCTCTGGTGAATGCTCGCATCTCCCGCACCTCTGGCCTGTACCCCAGTTCTTGTATGCATAAATAAATAAATCTTAAAAAAAAAAATCTGGGCCTGGCTGACATCCTGGTCACTGGTGCATGGTTAACCTTAATGAGAAAGGGGCTTCTCACTGAGGACGATGGTGGTGGTGGGGGGGGACAATGAATGGAGGACACTGCAGAATAGGAGTAATAATGAAGAGACTGGATTTAAAGATGAAGAAATTGGCTGTCATAGAAGTGAGGCTGAAAGCCCAAACTTTCAGGGGCAGGCCCAGATTTCACATAATCATATTCTTTGTTTATTCCTTTCACCTTTATTCAGTGCCCTGCGTATGTATGCCCAACAATGGAGTCTACAGATACACGCCTTTTCATGCGATTTGGGGATTTGTTATGCTGGAGACTCAAGTGAGATTTACTTCGAAAACTTTAAGAAGAAATAAAACGCCCACAGAAGAGGCTAAATAGGCAAACAGAAGAGGGTCCTCTGTCAGATCAGACGTCTGAAGTTGGGGTTGGAAAACACCTGCACCTCACCAATGGCACCCCGTTTGAGATGGAGAGGGAGAAGTGACCCAGATGGGGGAAAGTAGATTTTGACTGCAGTAACCCCACGAGGGTACCCCTTCAACGAGAGGAGGCGAACATTCTGCGCACTCGAGGCAGCGCTGTAACCCAGGGTAACAGCGCCTCAGCCTATACTGCCGGGAGACTGGCTTCCTTCCTGAAGCACGTTTACCTGGGCTGCACCGGGACACACCACCTCCGCGGGAGAACGTCCACAGCCCCGACTACTTAAGGTCATTGGTACCTTCGCCTCCAGCTTATTGATGAGGAGCGGTCAGGGCAGGAGAAGCTGTGGGCGGGGCCAATTACCTTTTCTTTTTTGCTATTGGCCGTAACGTGCTCCGAGTCCCACCTGCCTCGCAGCCGCCAATAGGCTCTCAGGGCTGTCACTCGCGCTACCGCCCCGCCCCGCCGTGGCTCCGCCCCTCGCCGTGGCGCGGATCTCGCGGGAAGAGCGGCGGCCACGGCTGGGGCTCGGTCTCCCGGCTGCGCGCGGGGCGGGCGGGCTCTCCTCACACCAGCGCTTCCTCGCGGAGAGGCTGGAACTGCGGCAGCCGCAGGCCTGGCCGCCCCTTCTCGTGGCGCGGGCTTCTCTTCCTCAGTCCGCTCGGGTCCGCTCGCCCTCCGACGCTGACCAGGTGAGGAGGCGCGGAGCGCGTCGCCGCTGAGGAGGCGCCGGGAGCGGGACGCGGAGCCGCGGGCGGGCGGGCTCCGACGGGGGCGGCTCCGGGGGCGGCGCGGGGCTGCCTGGTGGGCGCGGGGCTCGGCGGGCGGGAGCGCAGGGGGCTCGGAGGCGGTGCCGCGGCATCGGGCTGCGGCCGCCAAGGGCGGTGTAGCGGCCGCCGGGGCTTCTCGGGGAAAGGGGGCGGACTATTGGGGGGCCCTGGGGGCTCCCGACTTGCGGTGAGGTGGGTGGCGGCTTCCAGGGTCCCAGGTGCTCGGGGTCGCGGGAGATTGATGAGTGACCCGTGTTCCTTGAGGCGGGGAGCGGGGTCCCGGGACAAGGGGTTCGTTTATCGGGGTCCTGGGCTCTTTGGGGCCAAAGGGTGTAGTTTCGCAAGGTCCCGGGTCTCCAAGGGGCGGATGGTTGAGGTCGGGCCGATCCGCTGAGCGGGGCTGGGCGCCTGTTTCTCGTGTCTGGGGTGAGGCAGCAGTGTATTTGGGGTCCGGGGAGAAGGGTCTGTTTAATGGGGTCTCGGAGCCGGAGTGGGATGCCTGCGTCCGGCTTCCGCGGCCGCTTGGTGGGCTGCCGGGGGGTGGGTGTCTGCGGGCGCCGGCGTCTTCCCTGGGATTTCTGCTGTGCCCAGAGGGGGGCGGTAACTTGGCCAGGTTTCCATTCTTTTCGGGGCGGCTGGGTGAGGTAGCAGGTCCCCTGGCGACTTGGAGTGGAGACGCTGGGTCCGCCCCGGGCGCGGGGGGCTGCTTGGGTGGCATCCTGACCCAGTGGAAGCCTGTGGCTGGGCGGCATCCTGGAACAGGTCTCTCTCTCCCCAGCTGACATGTGCTCGCTGCTTGGTTGGAGAATTGATCTGTGTGGTTGCCTAGTTGGAGAAACCACGGGCTGCTTCTGCAATTTTCTTTTCTTTGCCCTGGGATCCCCGTGGGGGCGGGGGCCGTGCTGGTCTAGCTGCTCTGGGAGTCGCGCAGTGGCAGCACCTTAGGTGGTCACTGTCGACTAGAAGGCGAGCGTGTCCTCTGGGTGATTGTGGGAGCTGCCAAGGGTGGGGAAGACTGTGTGGTTTTGGCTTCCCTTCCTAGGGGGTCGGCTTTGCTGATCTGCATTATTAGCTCTGTCCTGAAGTCTTGCCCGAGAGTTAGGCAGGTAGTGCTGGGAAGTGTGTTCTGGCTTCTCCCCGTCCTTTGAAAAGCATTTGTGGAGAGGCAGGACTTCAAGTTCAGCTTGCAGACAATGTATTGGAATTTGAAGTCCTAAAGCTAGAGCTCTACGAAACGTCATTTGAAGCCTGTAAGGATGGCTAACAGGACTCTTGTAGATAATCCTGTTTAGCACTTTTATTATAAAAGGAACGATTAGCCTTGATTCTTAAGTAGAGTTCTTGGTAACTAGTTCAGGACTAAGTGGTATGACATAGAATGACATGTGTGGGTAAAGAAATGGTTAGGTCAGGAAGTTTGTGCAGTAGTTAATTTATTATAGAGGCCTGTAAAAGACATTTGATGTGACAGACAGTGAAGCCCATACTAATAGTAAAATTCTGTAATTTTGGGTAAACTGACAAGTTGAGGATGCCAAAGTAAAGAATTGTGCCTGCCTATGTTTTTTTCTCAGTGACAGGTTTTTTAAAATGACATTTCTTTTGATCTTGAAACCAGAAAGACTAGGGATAATAAAGTTAATCTTTGACATTTGCAATCATTAAAAAAAAAAAAAAAGCAACCACCAAAGGATAGCTACATAGCAATATTTAATTCTTTAGAGAGCTTAAGGTTTTTGCTTTGTTTTATTTTGATTTTGATTCCAACCAAATATGTCAGTGAGAGTGGTCACTTGAGTAGATATATTTGTTGAAACTCCAATCAGGAAACCTTAAGTGGACCTTTTTTCCATTATTTTTGAAAGACTGATGATTAATTAAGCGGATTTCGGTAATTTAAAAACTCAGCTTTCTTAATTTCTAAGTATACTGATCAATCAACAGTTATTTGATTATCTGCTGGGTGTCACAGTACCTTAAGTATGATGATTTCAACTCTCATGTAACCTACATAAAGTGAGAAAGGCAACAAATAGATAAAATAAGTACTTAAAATAATTGAGATGCTGATAAGGAAGAAATATACTTGGGTACTTGGGGTTCAGCTCACTTTTTTTTAATCCCCCTATATGATGAAATAATTGGTGTCAGTCTTTATAACCAAAAACTAAGCAAGAAAATAATCTGTCTTTTGAATTATTAAAAAAGATTAAGTGATCATCTGAGTTTGGGAGTTAAATATATCTATATATTGACTGAGGCATAGCACCTTTTAAGTAGGCATAAAAAAGTGTTTTATGATACACATGAAACTGTTTTGGGGGCTTCTTCAAAGGAGAGTTGCACAGGCAGGGAAGAGAGCTGTTAATTTTATGCTTTTATATTATTTGCATCTATTTCAATGAGCAGACATTACTGAAGTGTAGATTAGAGAAGACTAGAAACATTTTGGTCCTCATGCAGATTTGTGAAATGTACAATATTTATAAGACTTTTATCATTATTGTCACTTTCACTGTGCACTAGTGAAGGAAAAAATGTAATTCAAGTATCAAAAAATCATAGGGGTGGGGGCCACAACGAAATAAGAGACTGAGACCTAAGTAAAATGTTAAAATATATTAAAGATGTTGGATGTTTGATTAGTTAGATGAAGATAGATCGATCGTAAGCATTTCTTTCAAATTTAATTGTTTCCTGAATTTGAGAAAAGAACTTTTTAGATTCCCTAGAGAAAAATACAGTAGCAGGGAAGAGCTTATTATGGCACTTACGGTAGAAGTTTCTTTTTGTCAAACATATGCACATCTAGTAGATATGTTATTCTTGTGAGGCATATGAAACAAAAATAGTTTTAAAGTTCATTATTACACTGCTGAAAATGACAATACCAGAGTGTCTTTGGTATTGATAACCCAGTGTCTGTATCGTCATTCAAAATTCTAGACTCATAAATGTGATATACTAAAGCAGTTTCTAGGAAATCATGAAACATGAATTCCGGTCTTCACTGTGCTTATAACTGTATGAACTTGGGTGATTACTTAGTCTCCCAGAGCCTTAGTTTCCATATAGATGAGCTTAAAGCAAGAGAAGTCTCTGTTAATAATAAACATAGGCTCCAATTTCAGGGACTGTATTGCATTAGTTTTTAGTTTGGAGATCTGCAGTTTTTATAAGAAGGGATAGATGCCATAAATTAGCTAGTTCTAAACATATAGCTAGTTCCATGTAATTTTCACATGTCACAGCTAATTTTAGAAGCCTTTTCCTTTGTAAGACATATATGTGTGAAATATTTAACTCCAGAATATACATTCATAAAGGTAAGTGATTTCCTTTTGATAATTTAGCTTTATCTGTTAAAACATTTTTATTTCTGGTCCCTGCTTCTGTAATAGAGTATCTATATGATAATGTATTTTCCTTATTTAACTCTGAGTGTAGAATGAGGTCTCTAGTAGTTGACCCCCCTTTAATCCATCCTTTACACTGCTGCTAGGGTGATTTTTCTAAAATGTAAATCTGCTCAGTGCTTCTTTCTTAAAGCCCGTACTTCTCTCTTACCTCCACTCTTTATTCCTAACTCTTTATTATGATGGGCCCTTTATATTCTGGGTCATTGCCATTTTCCCACCTATATCTCAGACTCCAGCTGTCCCAGTACAATTAGTTCACTGAAAGAGCCATACTGTTTACTGACTTCAGGCCTCTCCTGGATTCTCCCTGCTGTTTAGAATGACTTTCTTTCTCCTGTCTTTCTGACAAAGTCTACTGATTTTTCAAGATACAACTTAAGCACTATCTGGTTATATATTTGAATTCTCAATGCCAAAATTAATGTTTACAAAATGTCTGAGATGAGCTTAGCCCACATTTCAGTATTGTCCTATTTTTATAAATTTTTTGGCTTTCTCAATTATTAATTAATGAAGCTGGAGTTCTTTGTATTTAAGAAATGAGACTCCTAGCACTATAGTAGTTAATTGTTGCAGAATTTTGAGGCAACCACTGCTTCCTAATTCTAAAATTGCTGGGAGAGTTATGAACTAGATTGAGTATTTCAGATCTTGGAAATGAGTGATTTGTAGATACTTATCTTGGCTTCTTTCTTTATTGGAAATGATTGTTTCCAGTGTGTGTGATTTTTTCACATTGGCTTAATAAGTGCTTTACATACATTACCTTTAATTTTCACAACAAATCCTGAAGATTTAGTAACTAGCTGAAGGTCATTATCTACTAAGAAACAGTCTATGACTAGATCAGTGTCTGCCTTACTCTGATTCTATGCGTTTTCAAATTATACTGCTTTCGGTAAATGACTACTCAGTGTGATTAAAGTTATTGGTAGATATTTTATTCACTTTACAAATTGAAGACATAGATTGTAAGCTTTATTCAGTTTTTTCAAAAAAAAATGTAGAGAACTTGATGTTGAGTGGACTTTGGCAACCTTGTAATTCAGCCCCCTCCTTTAGCATAGAAGGGAATGACAAACAAGAGTAGTGGCATGACTTCCTCAAGATCACACAGCTAGTTGATTAAGGTTTTCTTTAAGCTAGTTCTGAACAGTGGTGTTTAAAACTATTATTTGGAAGAAATGCCAGGTGCCTGATTTTCCCCCCAAGGGGAAAAAAAAAAAAACAAACCCAGAATGGCTTATAGAAAAGTGATGTTGAGGATCTCAGAGTCTTAAGGACAGGGCTCAGAGTAAATCCTGACTTTGGATCATGACACATGGAGACGCCTCAGTGGTTTTATTCATGCAGTTCCCTAGTCTTGCTTTCTTTCCTTTTTTCTTTTTAAAAATCTGTCTATAGTTTACTCATCTAATGCCTCATGAAGTTGTTACTAGTATCATCCTTTTAACCATTTAATTGCCAACCGTAGACCAACTCATAGGGATACAAGAAAGCATAAAGCCTAGACATGCTCCTGAGAGGCTTGGTTTACTTGGGATTGAGAGGCAGTGTATATTTCATACATGGTAGCATATAAAGATGCCATAAGTGATAAAGTTGTAAGAACTCAAAGGTTAGTAAGTGTGGACTGGATTAGTTGTAACAGAAGTTCCTATATAGAAAAAGTTTTACTTAAGGTAGTTTTAAAATGAAGACTTAGAGTGGTGTAAAAGGAGAAAAAGACTGGGGAAAAGAACCGCTCACTTTAAAAAAAAATTTTGACTTTGTTCACTTTCCTTCAGCCATAATGTGAGACCCCCTTGCTGTTTCAGAAGACCTGGTACATGTTCTTCCAAATATCCAGCTGTCTCATGTCCTCCCTTCCTTCAGGTCTTTTTTTTTTTTTTTTTATTTTTATTTTTTTTTTATAGAGGCATGCTTTATTTATTTGTTTGCTGGGTTGTTTGTTTTGTTTATACATGCACTGGGTACAGTCAGAAGCGCGGGAGGGTGAGAGAATTCACCAGAGCCAGAGCGGGGAGCAGAGCAGGCAGAAGGACCGAAGTACACTGCTGAGGGGAGCAGCGGGCGGCAGGAGAGGTCTGCGCGCCATGTGGGCCCCTCCTCTGGTGGCCGGGGAGCAGCCGGGGATCGAACCGGCGCCGCAGAGGCCGCGGGCAGCTTCGCAACCCAGCGCTCAACCGCTGCGCCACCAGGGAGGCCCCCTTCCTTCAGGTCTTAATTGAAACATCATCCCTTCCATGAGAGCTTTACAGGCCCTCTCTCTTTTTTTTTTTTTTTTTTTAAAGATTTGTTTATTTATTTATACAAGAACTGGGGTCCAGGTCAGATTTCCGGGAGTGTGAGAGGATTCACCAGAGACAGAGCAGGGAACAGAACAGGCAGACCGACAAAATACACTGCTGAGGAGAGCAGCGGGCGCAACAGGAGAGGTCTGCCGCACCATGTGGGACCCTCGCTGGCCGGCTGGGATCGAACCGGCACTGCAGAGGCTGCAGACAGCTTCACAGCGTGGTGCTCAACCACCTGCACCACCAGGGGAGGCCCTTTACAGGCCCTCTTATTTAAAATTACAACATCCCCGGCCTGCCTGGTGGTACAAGTAGATGAGCGCAGCGCTGTGAAGCTGTCACAGCCTCTATAGCATGAGTTCGATCCCAGCCGGCCACGGAGATACCCACATGGTGTGGCAGACCTCTCCTGTCTTGCCTGCTGCTCCCCTCAGCAGTGTATTTCAGTCAGTCTGCCTGTTCTGTTCCCCACTCTGTCTCTGGTGAATCCTCTCACCCTCCCACACCTCTGGCCTATACCCTGGTCCTTGTATAAATAAATAAATCTTTATTAAAAAAATAAAGTAAAATTAAAACATCCCTTTTCACACATACTCTTCCTATTCCTTTTCCCTGCTTTTTCCTATCTAGCGTACACTGTATTTTTGTTGTCTTTCTACATACTATAATAAGATCCATGAGCGCAAGCATTCTTACCCATTTTATTCAGTGTTGTATACCCAACACAGAATAGTACCTGTTACAAAGTTGGTGCTCAAATTTTTGTTGAATGAATGAATAAGGTAGTGGAACTTTAAGTCTTTAATGAATTTTGGCTTGATTTTTGTGTCTTAATCTAGTTTCATTCTTTTGCACACATGTGACTGCTGAGTTTTCCCAGCACCATTTGTTTTTTTGGTCCCCTGTCTTTTATTATTTTCTTTTATTCTTTTACGTCATTGTTCATTTTTAAACAATATTTGCTTCCCCCCACACCCTCAGGTGTAGTCCCTATAGAGTTTCCTTCACCAATGCACCCTTTTGTAGTATAGCTTAATATCTGGGAGTGTAATACCTCCATTCTTTAATCATGAAAGCTTTGGCTATTCGAGGTTTTTTTTTTTTTTGTGATTCCATATGAATTTCAGCAATATTTGTTCTATTTATTTGAAGATTGCTGTTGAGATTTTTATTGGAATTGCATTGAATCTGTAAATTGCTTTTGGTAGGGTGGCCATTTTGATAATGCTAATTCTTCTGCTCCATGAGCAGGGAATATCTTTCCATTTCTTTGTGTCTTCCATTTCTTTTAACAGTTTCTGTAATTTTCTTTGTATAGCTCTTTCACTTCCTTTGTTAGGTTTATTACAGGATATTTAATTTTTTTGATGGTTTTCCTGATCTCTTCTTCAGACAGATTGTTTGCATATGAGAAGGCTACTAATTTTTGTGTGTTGATTTTGTAACTTGCTGCTTTACTGAACTGGTTTATTGTTTTGATTAGTTTTTCTATGGAGTTTTTCGGGTTCTCTCTATATATTGTCATATCATCTGCAAATAGTGATAATTTTACTTCTTCTTTCCCTGTTTGGATTCCTTGCATGTCTCTCACTTGCCTAATTGTTCTAGCTAGGACTTCCAGTATTATATTGAAAGACAGTGGTGAGAGTGGGTATCCTTGTCTTGTTCCAGATCTTAAAGGGAAGGCTTTCAGTTTCCTACCACTCAGAATGATATTAGCTGTGGATTGTCATATATCGTTTTTATTACATTAGGTATGTTCCTTCTATCCAAGAATTTGGAGGGCCTTCATCATAAATAGATGTTGAAGTTTATCAAATGTAAAGCAGGAATTTGAGGGTCATTTTAGTCTAATGTCTGTCCTTCCATCCTGTCTGGCATAGAGGGAGAGAAACTTTATTTTCCATAATTTTTTTTAAAAGATTTATTTATTTATTTATACATACAAGCACTGGGTACAGTCAGAAGCGCGGAGGGTGAGAGAATTCACCAGAGCCAGAGTGGGGAGCAGAGCAGGCAGAAGGACCGAAGTACACTGCTGAGGGGAGCAGTGGGCGGCAGGAGAGGTCTGCGCGCCATGTGGGACCCTCCTCCAGTGGCTGGGGAGCAGCTAGGGATCGAACCAGCGCTGCAGAGGCTGTGGGCAGCTTCGCAACCCAGTGCTCAACCGCTGCGCCACCGGGGAGGCCCTTATTTTCCATAATTTTTAAATTTATTTTTATAGGACTTAAAAATTATATACAGTAAACTACACAGATTATACTTCAAAGAATTTCAGCATATGCAGACATATAAATCACCAACCAGATCAAGATACAGAGCATTTCCAACACCTTAGGTGCTTTTCTCAATCTTTCCTAATCAGTACTTCCCAAAGGTAACCACTTTTCTGACCTCCACCACAAGAATTTTGCTTATTTCTGAACTTAATATCAATGAAATCAAAGCACCTTTTTATATTTGGATTCTTTCAACACTGTGAGATTCATCCATGATTTTTAAGTTACCCATAGTTCATTTTTTCAGTACTGTGTAGTATTCTTTTGTGTGAGTGTAGTCATGCATCACTTAATGATCAGGGTAAATTTTGAAAAGAGTATTCTGAGAAATGTGTCATTAGGTGATTTCATTGTGTCAATGTCATTAAAGTATAACTACACAAACCCAGATGGTATAGCCTTCTACACACCAGGGCTGTATGTTATAGCCTATTGGGATAACCAAAATATGTATGCTATTTGTTACTTATGGAAACTTTGTTAAGCAGTACATGACTGTATCTATTCTGTTGATGGACATTTGGGCAATTCCAATTTTTAGCTTTTAGGAATAAAGTTGTGGTAAGCAATTTTGAACATGGCTTTTGGTGGGCAGAAAGATTCAATTTCTTTTTTTTTTTTTTAAGAAAGATTCAATTTCTTGACTAAATAACTGGGATTTATCCTCATCTCCATAAATGTGTAGGTATACACATATAATTCTTGAATATACATGGTTCCTAGCACATGTTAGATGATCATTAAGTGATTGAAGATAAATTATAACTAATTATGTAATATGTGATTAACTAAAATTTATTAAAAATATTGGAGAACAGGTTGTGTTGTACAATTTTTTCCCTCTTATCTGACATAAATCATGTGGCACGTAACTTATCCAAGACCTACAGATTTCTTTTTTCTTTTGGTTGTCTTAAAAAAATGCCTTATTCTTTATTACTTGCTCTCCCACCTCCAGAAGATGGGAGAAATATGTGCAGAAAAGAAGAAAATTCAAATTAATTTATTTCAAGATGTGAATTTCAGAACTGGATGGTTATTTTCATTTTTTTTTTGCAACAATAAAAGTCATTTCTTTTTGCCAGTGTGTCTCTACTTATGTTTTTCTGCTATTCTCTGCAGTTTGAATCAATTATGTCAGTGCATTCATAGCATGGGCAGAAAAGCTATGAATCTAATTTTTATTTTCGTCATGTGTTAATAACTTATGTTTTGGAATTTGTCAAGCACAGACTTTCTTTAGAAATGACTTTAGTTGGTGAAGAATGCAATGAGAGGCCCTGTCATAATAGAAGAAATCTTGAGAAATATTTTTCTACTTCTGGAAAAGTTTTCACTTTCCTTTCTGAAGTGATATCTAAGTTAAGTCTTAAAAGGTGAATAGGGAAACAAAGTGACTGGGGGGTCCCTGTAGGGATTGAGGTAAAATAGCACTCTAGGTAGGGAATTGCATTTGCGGATCTGGGAGCAGATTTGGGAATCTGCGGGCAATTCAGGAGGTCTAGAGCAGCTGTTGTCAAATTATAATGTGTGTATGAATGTAGGAGTGGGACTCCTGAATTTGGAGTTCAGATGCATTCACAGGTGATAGAGATGTTGCTGGTTCATGGATCACATTTTGCATACTACTGGGCTAAAATACAGGGAGCAAGTGAGAACAAGTGGGGAGTGACAGCAAGGACCCTATCAGAAAGAATCTAACAACCAATGTAAGGAATTTGGACAGAAGGCAGAGTGGTAACCCACTGATGAGTGATAAGCATAATGAGATTGGTGATTTCTGAGTGAGGAGTAGAGGAGAAAATAATCTGTAGGGGAAAACTCCATCTACGTTGAAACTGTACAGATTGGTTAGTGTCTGAGAAATGATAATTTAGCCATTCATTTATAAGTAAGTGTTGTTTCTCCCACTAGCAGACCGAGTTCATTTAAAGGAAAAGTTTAGTTGTATATACTAATTTAGATGCTGTATGTTAGTTTAATTAGTTTCTTTTCCAGGGATATTATTTATACTAACACATATTACTTAACTCATAATTACATTATTAATTCTGTTTGATGGGATTTTATCTTTGCCCAAATTGTACTATGTGATAGTCCTGTCTTTTTTTATTGTATCATTTTTAAAATAAGCTTACTTATTTTAAGCTTATCATATAATAGGAATGATCTTAATGATACAGTTATTTGGAATAGTTTGTCATTGGCTTTCATAAATTTTATAATTAGAAGGTTTTAATTATTTTAGCTGTTTAAATGTAGCATCAGTTTTGCAATATTGCAAATCAAATTTTAGAATAAATTGTGTTACATATGTATCTATATCTATTCAGAATATGAATATATATATTTGCATTTTGACTTTTATAAGTTCATTTTAAAAGCTTGGAGAAATACAGATAACAACAATCTAATGCCTTATACAAATATAAGCATTTCTTCCTCCTGTGAATATATTGATGTTTACTTATTTGTATACTATTTATCCCCCACTACGCATTATGTCATGAATGCTTTGTTCATATTGCCTGAATTTTAATAGCACAATACTGTTCTACTGAATGGATATATAATAACCATTCCCAGTTTTATCTGCTGCATTGATGAAAATCTTTCTATATAAATCAAATGTTCAATCAGAAGTTAAGAACTTGGGCCTCCCTGGTGGCGCAGCTGTTGAGCGCTGGGTTGCAAAGCTGCCCACAGCCTCTGCAGTGCCGGTTTGATCCCTGGCTGCTCCCCGGCCACTGGAGGAGGGTCCCACATGGCGCGCAGACCTCTCCTGCTGCCCGCTGCTCCCCTCAGCAGTGTACTTTGGTCCTTCTGCCTGCTCTGCTGCCCGCTTTGGCTCTGGTGAATTCTCTCACCCTCCCGTGCTTCTGACTGTACCCAGTGCTTGTATAAATAAATAAATAAATCTTAAAAAAAAAAGTTAAGAACTTAAAAAATTAGACATTATGACATTGCTTTCTAGAAATATTATGCCAGTTTATATGCTAATATCAGTTATATGCTAATATTAGTTTTTAAAACATTTCCTATTTTTTAAAAAGATGTATTTATTTATACAAGAACTGAGGTGCAGGCCATAGGTGCCGGAGGGTGAGAGAATTCACCAGAGACAGTGGGGAGCAGAACAGGCAGACGGAATGAAAACACTGCTGAGGGGAGCAGTGGGTGAGGCAGGGGAGGTCTGCTGCGCCATGTGGGTATCTTCCTAGCCAGCCAGGAATCGAACCTGCGCTGCAGAGGCTGCAGACAGCTTCACTGAGCTGCGCTCAACCTCCTAACCACCACCGGGGAGGCCCAAAAACATTTCCTATTTTTATAAGCAAAAATGATCTTAATTTTACTTCTTTCATTTTAAGTGAAGTCCTTTAAATTATTTCTAAAACAACTATTAAAGGATTTTTAAAAGAATGCTTTATGCCTGTTCTTATAAAGTAAAAGATATTTTAACTAGAATTAATATTTTATTATAATTTTTCTTTTTAATAGATTAAATATTTACATAGTTATTACAGAAAAATACAGAATGCAGAGACCTATACATTTGTCCCCAAAGGCAACTGCTGTTATCAGTTTCTTATGTATACTTCCAGAGATATTGTAGATTGTGTGTGTGTGTGTGTGTGTGTGTGCGCTCAAAACATTATTCAAAAACATAATTCAAAACATTAGGTGAATTATGGAGAACATTCATTATAATACTGTCCAGGTTAGATATGGTATTGTGTACTAAAT
This sequence comes from Talpa europaea, assembly GCF_964194135.1. Classification (NCBI taxonomy): domain Eukaryota; kingdom Metazoa; phylum Chordata; class Mammalia; order Eulipotyphla; family Talpidae; genus Talpa; species Talpa europaea. Next base: position 54,589,316 of record NC_140075.1, read on the forward strand.
TGTGTACTGAAAATTAGAAAGGGTCTAAAAATGATTAGTATCTGGCTACTGGCCCAGAAGGAAGAAAAGCAGGATCTGGCCACATTTGGCAGTAATTTTCTATAAGACAAGTGGCCTTAGCTCTTTTTATTATTGGATTGATTCTTTGACAATGGCACTTCTGTTTATAGTACTGATTCTCTAGTACTGTTCCAGAAAGGAAAGCCAAGTTTTAAAAAATTAGGCATCAGATACCTGAAAGAAACTCTTTGAAGTATAAAAGCTATTTGGAAGTGTTTAGGAGAACATTTAGGAGAAAGATACTTTATTTTAGGTATCCTAGGATTTATTTGCTTGACAGTTGCAGTTAGTAAAATTTTCATGACTTTGTTGCTTGCTGATGAAAGTTTGAGTCTGAATAGTTACAAATAGTCTACGGCCATACCACCCTGAACGTGCCCGATCTCATCTGAATAATTACAAATAAAATTTGTTAATTTCCTAAGTTTGCATTTATCTAATTCAAAAACTGGTTAGCCATGACATCAACATTTTATTTTTTTTTCAATTTCAGGAGTTATTTATGTAAATCTATAATTTAAGCTAATTGAAGTAATACATGTGCAATTCATTAATCTTTTTCTTTTTTTAATGAAAAAATGATAAATTTATTCTCCCCCAGCATTCTTTTTTTTATTTTAACATTTATCATTTTTTACATTTTTTAGACAATATTTGCTTCCCCCCACCCTCTCTGATTGAGTCCCCATAGAATCTCCTTCCCCAAGGCACCCATGCACCATCACCACAGTCCCTGTGCTCCTCCCTCCCTCCCTCGCACCCCTCTCCCACCTCCTCCTCTGCAGTGTGTCTCTGGTTTATAGTTGTCTGTTTTTGCTTTGTTGTGTTTTGTACTGTTATTATTATTATTTTTTTACACCAATGTCTTATTTGGTTCCCCTATATTCCTGTTATAAGTGAAACCATTCAATATTTTTCTTTTTCCTTCTGCCTTATTTCACTGAGCATAATTCCTTCTAGCTCTATCCACGTTGCTGTAAATGGCATAAGTTTATCTTTTTTGATTGCTGAGTAATATTCCATTGTGTATATATACCATGCAAATGGCCAACAGGCATATGAAAAAATGTTCAGCATCCCTTATAATCAGGGAAATGCAAATCAAAACCACACTGAGATACCACCTTACACCAGTAAGAATGGCACATATCAAAAAAACAAGCAACAACAAATGTTGGCAAGGATGCGGCTAAAAAGGACATTGCTGGTGGGAGTGCAAACTGGTCCAACCACTTTGCAAAGCTGTCTGGAGGTTCCCCAGTCTACTAAAAATGGAGCTACCATATGATCCGGCAGTTCCACTCCTAGGGATCTACCCAAAGGACACAAAAACAGTGATTCAGATGACCGCCTGTACCCCTATGTTTATTGCAGCACTATTTACAATAGGTAAAACCTGGAAACAATCCAAATGCCCAAAAATAGAAGACTGGATCAAGACATCAACATTTTAAATAAATATGCTAAAAAAAGATTTTTATGCGGATAATTTAGTAGTGGTTTGTCTCATACAAATTGACTTGAATGCCATTGCTTAATAAGTGGTTTGAGCAGTAAAAGTCAGAGGTTTTTCATTGTATCCTACAGAGCTTAAATGTTTTAGGGGAAAGATATTTGCTTTTAGGAGAGTTTTTTTTTTTTTTTAAGGCTCTTATTTCCAAAAATGAAATATGGGATGACTATTATTTACCAAATACTAACTGTGTGGCCCAGGATAAATTATGTGGGAGTATTATGAGAGTTCCTGTGTGCTGGCATTCATGTCTCCCACTCCAGATTAATTATAATACTGTAAAGCCTGTTGAAAAGCCTGTATCTAATAGTGGTTGGGAATATTTAAGGCATTTTAAGAAAGAATTGATCAGAGATGGGAAAAGATCACCTTGAATTTTTTAAATGCTTTTTTTTGAGATAGATAAATATTTTATAGGAGAATCGTAAAGATAGTACAGAGTATTCCCATGTATCTTTCAGTGAGCCTCCCTTCATGTTAACATCTTATGTAACTATGGTACATTTATCAAAACTAAGAAATTCATCCTGATTATTTAAAAAGAAAATTCAACAACCCTGTTTCAAAATACCAACTTTATGCAAAAAAGTGTTTTAACTGCTCGTATATGCATAATATTGGCGGATCATAATTAAATGATGAACTTGGTATCATTCTGAACAGATTCTTGGATTATTGAACACATACATTGTTGTACGCTAACAAAAAGACAGGATCACTAGGAGCCAGCATACGTTCACAGAGTGCAAATCATGCCACACTAACCTCACTACTTTTCTTACGGTGTAAATAAACCAGTAGACACATCAGGAGACTCCTTGGTGGTAACATTATCTAAAATTATAGTTACATTTTATGGATTTTTAATTTTGTGCTGAACACTGGGTTAAATGCTTTACGTAGATTGCTTCATTTAGTCCTCTTTTCCAGATTAGGAAAAGGGATCCCCAAGGTTATACAGATAGCATTTGACCACCTTTTATGATATCTTTGTAGACAAGATAGAGAAATATAGTCTGAATAATGACATAGATAGGTGATTTGTAATTGATTGAAATATCCAAAGGTGATGATTCATGGACTGATAAAATTAAACTGCAGTTCATTCCTTGTGGTGTCTTAAGATGATGTCTTTCCCTGTGTCCTATTAAAGATGTTTATCAGTTACTCTCAAAATTGTGAGAGAGTGCTATTAGGTTATGAAGCAAGAATTCCCATCCTCCAGTCCCCCTTATTTTTAATAATTATAACAACAGATTGTAAGGGGATATTTGTTATAAAAATTTTATATTTGATGTGTATCTATTTGATAGGGATAAACCAAGTCTTATAATTGACTTTTTTTTTTAATCTGCACAAATACAGTCTTGGAGACTAAATGAGATTTTTTGTTTTTGTTTTTTTTAAACAGGTGTGTGCCCGACTGTGTCATGGTATTTATCTGAAGTGGGTGAGTCAATGGTTTATTGTAATTGCCCAGAAGCTAAATAACACTTGACATAACCATTATTTTGAAGCATGTTCTCCAAAGCACAGCTGATTATCCTTTTCTACTCTGCATTTAGCTTAGTGTTCTCAGTTCTGCATACTACATTTTAAGGAAGATGTTGATAAGCAATGTATTCAGAGAGTAGTCAGAATGAAGCAGTGTCTTGAAACAGATAACTTGCAAAATAATTGAAACATTTGAAATTTTCAGGATTGAACAAAGAAGATTTTAGTGGTATGTGGGAATGCCTGTCAAATTGGGTAATTGCATGATCTTAAATATTTTTCCTGGCTCAGATCTGTGTTTCTGTAAAACAGGTGAAGGCAATAGCATACAAACATATTTTTTGCATCACTGGTTGCCACCAGGAACAATGATTAGAAATATTGGTTCTAGAGAAAAGAAAATATTGGTTCATAATGAAGATTGTATTGTTTTGTTTTGTTTTGTTTTGTTTTTTTTTTAAAGTTTTTTTTTTTTTTAATAGAGGCATGTTTTATTTATTTATTTGTTTGTTTTGTTTATACAAGCACTGGGTAGAGTCAGAAGCGCGGGAGGGTGAGAGAATTCACCAGAGCCAGAGCGGGGAGCAGAGCAGGCAGAAGGACCGAAGCACACTGCTGAGGGGAGCAGCGGGCGGCAGGAGAGGTCTGCGCGCCATGTGGGACCCTCCTCCGGTGGCCGGGGAGCAGCCGGGGATCGAACCGGCGCTGCAGAGGCCACGGGCAGCTTCGCAACCCAGCGCCCAACCGCTGCGCCACCGGGGAGGCCCTGTATTGTTTTGTTTTTAACGAAACAGTAACAGTCAGCATTCTGTCATTAAAGCATGTATTAAGTAGAGTTTACTCAGACTATCCTCTAAGGACTTTTCTAACTTCAACCTTTTTATTATTTATTTTTATTTATTTATGCATACAAGAACTGGGGTATAGGCCAGAGGTCCTGGGGTTGTAAGGATTCATCAGAGAAAGAGTGGGCACAGAACAGGTGGATTTACTGAGATACACTGCTGAGAGGAGCAGCAGCGAGACAGGAGAGGTCTGCTGTGCCATATGTGGGTCAGCTCCCTGCTCAGGGATTGAACTCAGCTGCAGTGACTCACTATAGCTTGATAGCACTGAGACTTTAACCCCTGTGCCACTAGAGAGGCCCTAACTTCAACCTTTTTTCATGTCTCCTTTGGTTATAATTCCCCATAGCAAAACTTTCTCTTTAGTATCTCACTTAATCTCAACATTTGATGGTTTCATGTAGTATCACATGCTAGTAGGGAAAGCTATATTTGATTATCATTCTCTGAAGTTTAAATGAAGTAAATGAGTTTTTAGAAATGTTTATTGAGACGCTCCAGGGGTGCAATCTGTTAACTCAAGGTACTTATACAGAAATTTTTATTTATAATTCCATAGAAACAACATTTTAGTAAAGGCTCATTTTAGAAATGTAAAACACTGTTTGAAGTTACTCTTAGGTATGGTGGCATAAGTAACACCAAAATTGAAATACTTCTGTTTATCTTTTCTGTATTTCTAGAAAAATAATATTAGTATTAACTGAAATCAAAGTTAATTTCTAAATGACTCGGTTATTTAAATTCAAAATGAAAATTTTTTTTTTTTTTAAAGAGGCATGAATTTTTATTTATTTATTTATTTGTTTGTTTGTTTGTTTGTTTATACATGCACTGGGTACAGTCAGAAGCGCGGGAGGGTGAGAGAATTCACCAGAGCCAGAGCGGGGAGCAGAGCAGGCAGAAGGACCGAAGCACACTGCTGAGGGGAGCAGCGGGCGGCAGGAGAGGTCTGCGCGCCATGCGGGACCCTCCTCCGGTGGCCGGGGAGCAGCCGGGGATCGAACCGGCGCTGCAGAGGCCGCAGAGGCTTCGCAACCCAGCGCTCAACCGCTGCGCCACCCAGGAGGCCCCAAAATGAAATATTTAAGCAGTTATATCCACTGTCCCTTGAATAAACCAGGAATATTTTGCGGTGGGGAATTTCCTAAGAATACCCCTTCTCCTTTTCTTTTAATTCATTTAAAGTCTAATCTTCCGGACTTTTCCTCAGGGCTCTTTCTTAAAATGATCTTCAGGTCCCTCTACCCAGCACAGGTAGTTTTCTTTCTTTACTACTGTTTTGCTGTTATATTAGCACTGTATTATATGATGTTATGAATTGTTTCCTGATTGCTTTATATATGTAAACTTAAAAAAATTGAGGACTCCTTGATTGGGGCTTAAAAACTATTTTGAATGAAATTAAAGTTCAGAGACTTAGTAGCAGAAATGGGGGAAGTTTATGCAGAATTCCCATTTCCATTTGTTTGCTTACTATTTTTTCTTCAATATATCTTATTTTTGTTTTCAATATATTAGAAAGTTTTTAAATTATAGTAATATGTCCATTTAAAAATTGAAAAATGGGCCTCCCCTGGTGGTGTAGCGGTTGAGCGCTGGGCTGCGAGGCTGCCCTCAGCCTCTGTGGTGCCAGTTCGTTCCCCGGCTGCCGTTGAGAGTCCCACAAAACAAAAAAACAAAAAAAAAAAATTGAAAAACAGGGCCTCTCTGTGGCCAAGGGGTTGAGCGCAGCGCCGTCAAGCTATCCACAGCCTCTGCAGTGCAAGTTCGATCCCCGGCCAGGGAGCTACCCACATGGCGCTGCAGACCTCTCCTGACTCACCCGCTGCTCCCCTCAGCAGTGTAATTCTGTCTATTTGCCTGTTCTATTCCCCACTTTGTATCTGGTGAATCCTCACACCTCTGGCCTGTACCCCAGTTCTTGTAATCATAAATAAATCTTTAAAAAAAAAATAAAAAATGAAAAGTAAAAACCCAATTCTCACATTTTTAACACTACTATTTCCAAATGTTTCCCTTTAGTTGCTATTTCCAAATGTTTCCCTTTAGTTGCTTTTCCTATCCATTTGCCAGTTTTCTTTGACATTAGCATTCAAAGGTAGCAGGTAATTTTAAAATACTTACTTCACAGTGCAATTTCTCATAGGAAATAAAGAAAATCAAGAGATACATCCTAGTTAGTATACTTACTGTGTGAGTGGTATACTTTTTATGCTTTCCATACTAATATAAACACAAAAAAGGTTAATGAAACGTTTTAAAATGCCTACTCAAGAAGTGTCTGTAACAGTGTTTAATTGAGCCACAGATGAAATGTGTTTATAGCTATCACCTTCATTTTCTGTATTCTCTCTCTATACAAAATCTTTATCTTATCAAATTATTGTTCTAGACTTAGCACATAAGGGAATGTCACACAGCCGTAAAAGAATCATCTCTAAGACATACTGGGTGAGAGAAGTGAATTGTTAGACGGTGTTTTCAGTTTGCTGACTTTACTGTAAGATAGTAATTTGTATGTATATGGATGCAAATGCATGTGAATGAGCACACATTAATAAACACATTTATGCTTCTATGTGCATAGGATTTTCTGGAAGGATACATAAGCAAGGGAAAAGTAGTTGCTTCTGGAGAGAGGCTAGGAATCAGATTGGAAGTCTGAGATCACAGTAGGGCTTTGCTTTGATTGTGTACACTTTTACACTGCTTAATTTTCTTTTTTGGCCGAGATTATATTGTAAAAAATTTTTTTGAGATAGTTTTAGATACACAGAAAGCTCCAGTATTAGTGCAGAGACGTCCCATGTACCCTTCATCCAACTCCTCCCACCCGTAACATTTTACATAACGGTAGGACAGTATGGAGACGAGGAAAATGTTGGTACAATCCACAGAGCTTTAGATTTCACCAGTTTTACATGTACTCATTTGTGTTTGTATAATTCTTTGCAGTTTTATCACATGTATATTTGAGTAATCTCTACATAATTGAGATACAGAACTGTTTCATCATAAAAAAAAAAAAATCCCTGTGCGATTATGTTCAGTGAAATAAGTCAGAAGGAAAAAAGAAAAATATCAGATGGATTCACTTTCAGGAGGAATAGAGGGGATCCAAATAGGGGATCAGGAAAAGATAATAATAAATAAAAAACAAAATTAACGGGCAACTATAAATCAGACATTCTGCACGGGAGGGGGAGGGAGAGGAATCAAAACAGGGGAGGGAGGAGCACTAGGGACTATGGTGATGGTGCACAGGTGAATTGGTGGTGGGAATTTTATGGGGACTACACCCGAGAGGAGAAAGCAAATATTGTACAAAAATGAACAATGATGTAAAATACATAAAAATAAATTTAATAATACAAAAAAATCCCTGTGCTATCCCTTTATAGTTACACCTGTCCCCCTAATCTCTGGCAATCACTAGTCTGCTCTTTATCCCTCTATTTTATCTTTTCCGGAAGTTATGTAAATGGAACCATACAGTTTGTAACCTTTGAGACTGGCTTTTGCTGTCAGTGTAATTTCCCTTGGCATCCTTCCAAGTTGTTGGATGTATCAGTAGTTCCTTTTTTTTTTTTTTTTTTAATGTCTGAGCAATATTCTATGGTATGGATATACCAGAGTTTGGTTAATCTTTACCCATTGATGGGCAGTGTTAATGAAGGTAACTTTTGGGAGATACTTATGTATGGGGTCTGGTTGCCAGGGAAACCAGCTATGTGATGAAAGGACTGAAACTTGTTCTACTCTCCTGACCTCTGAGGAGACGAGAGGGTCTGAGGTTGAATTAATTTCCAACTGTTGGGGTTCAATGAGTAGGGTTCCTAGGTCCCTCTGGGAAAGATTTCACCAGTTTCCCAGCGGCACATGGCCATTTTATTAAGGAAAAAGACATTTTCATGGACACAAACAGGCAAAGACTGCATTTTGAAAGTGCAGATTTTAAAAAGAGGTACCTGCATAGACGCAGGTAGGCAGTCTTAGGACAAAATCTACATTTTGCCAGAGCAAGGGATGTTCTTATATCATGTTCCTTTGGGGGATTCATTTCTTTGTGAAAATTTACCACTTTAAGGTCAGGTCGGGTTGGTTCTGTGTAACATATAACCTTTTATGACCCCACTTCAGGTTCCTGGAAACTTCCATAGGCAGTTTAAGGACTCATTAATCATCCCTACCCTCATCTCTGGTTTTTGACCTTCCTCAATTTTTCTACTTAAACTTCCATAAGGGGCATAAGTTAATCAGTCATGCCTATATAATGAAGGTGTTAGTGTGCAGACTGAGGGGTACCCTGTGACCCCCAAACTTGCACTCTTTAAATGGGTTCTGCCATTTAGCATGAAAGAACTTTAATAGGATATTGTGCATAGGGAGAGAAGAGAAGAAAGGATAATAGTTTCTCAATAAAACAGTGAAAGTTAGCCATTCCCTTATGCGTAAAATGCCCAGCCAAACAGGGTTGGCCCAGAGTGGGCTCATTAAGGCCCAAAAACTTTCCACCAGTCTAAGGCACCTTCTAGGAGGGAACTATAGAAAAGGGGCAGTAGGGGACAGGCAAGTCTGGGACAAAAGGAGCAAAATCAAAGTCTCCCATGGCTCTTTCACCCATGTCTTTTCCATGTGTCTCCACATGACTTGACCTCATGAGTTTCCTTCCATGTCTCTCAAGTCCCTGGTGCTAAATCCAAAGCTGAGAAGGCAAGTGCAACCTCTTCACATTCTCTCTGCCTCATGGGCCTCCTCTAAGTCTTCTTTGGCTTTCCCTCCCTGCTCAAGTCATTAGGTGGGGCAGGGAACTTTTTAGGGAGATTATACTCCTTTTTAGGGAGATTATTCTCTATAGGAAACATCTATAAAAGTTCAAGAAGACTGGCTTCAGAGAGCTTCTGAGTTGGTGAACACATGGAGATTTGGGGGAGAGTGGCCCTCCTGGAAAGGGAATGAAAGCTGCACCTTTTCCCATACCTTGCCCCTATATGCATCTCTTCCACCTGGCTCTTAGTTAATATTCTTTGTAGTAAATTGGTAATCTTAGTGAGTAAATGGATTTTCTAGGTCTGTGTGCCATTTTAGCAGATTAATCAAACATGAGGTAGGTTTCCTGGGAACCTTTGATTTATAGCCAGCTGGTCAGAAGCACAGATGTTAATCTGGGCTCACTATGGGCACCTCAAGTCTGAGGAGGGAGTCATGGGAACCTCCTGTCTATGGGTGACCCCATAGGGCTGGTGTTGGGAGACTGAGTCCTTGAACTGACACTATCTTAGTAGATAGTGTCAGAATTGAGTTGAATTACTGGTGTCCAAGAATTGCTTGATGGCATGGGAAGCTTCCACATTTATACCCTCTCTGGAAATTGGTTGTAGGACATGAAATGCCCAGGATCTAAGTGGAAAGGCTATTGAATGTCTGCATCCAGGGAAGATGCACAGACTAAAGTTTGGGTGTTACCTATAGACAGTATTTGAAGAAATCAAACTGGATGGTTTCACCAAGAAAGTAAATGTAGACAGGCAAGGTCCCAGGCCTGAAATTTGGGGCACTACAATGTTTAAAGGTCAGAAAGTGAACTAGTAAAGGAAACTTAGGAAAAACCAGTGAGATATGCAGAAAACCAGAGAAGTGGCTGTATTGGAAGCTAAGTGAAGCTCCCCTCAAGAAGGGGAGGTAGTGATCAACCTCTGTCAAATGTTGCTGATACTGCAAGTAAGATGAGAACAGAAACTTTATTATTATGTTTGCTGATGTGAAATTTATTAGTGATTGGACAAGAGCAGTTTTAGTAGAATGCTGGGGAGAAAAATCTAATTGGAATGGATTCATGAGAAAGGGAAGTGAGAAACTGGAGATAGGCAGATTCTTCAGCGCAGTTTTGCTGTTGCGGGAAGAAGAGAAATGGAATAATAGCTTGAGGGACACTTCAGAAGATTTTTGTTTCTCTTGTCTTTTTTTTATTAGATGAGAAAACTGATATGTTTGTAGGAGTCTGGGAAAGAAAATAGAGAAAATTTGATTTGATTAGGTAGTGGGAGAGATGGTGGTGGTGGTTAGTGGAGGTACAGTATATAAATATAAAGGTTTTGCTTTGCGTGAAACAGAAATAGTTTGCACTAATGAAATAGAAATCTAAATATATCAGCACAGATGTAGTTAAGTGGGTAGATGTAGTTGTGAGAGCTTGTGGAAGTTTGTGTTGCTTCTATTTTCCCAGTGAAATGGGAAACAAGATTATCAGGAAAGAGTAAGATTGGGAGGGAAAGTGATGGCAGTTTGAGTGTGACTTAGTCATGTGAGATAGGGCAGATGAATGAATCAGAAAAGTAAGATATAAGTTCCAACAACATTAAAGACTCATTTGAGAAACCAGTTTTATATATATATATATTTTTATATACACATATATATTATACATGCATATATGTGGACATATATGTATATATGTGTATATGTATATATATTGTGTGTGTATGGGCACCAATGGGAAATAAGCAGAATATTGATCAGTTTCAGCCAAGGGAGATTGACAAAGTAAGAGGGAAGAGAGTAGTTGATTTTGTGTGCAGGGGGGGGGGAATGATGAAACGATTGTGGGTTTAACTTGAGTAAGAAGGTATTGAAGACAGGGGACCCTGCAGAAGTGAAAAGATGTAGATTTAATGAACTGAACATGTTGGCTTGAGGGGTTTTTAGAGTTAGGATATTAAAGGGAGTGAGCTGGTGTCACATGTGTTGCTTGGAAATGTTTTGTAGGGTTGCTGTTATTAGCCATCAGATTTGACCATAGGAGTGAGTGAGTGTCTTTAGGTAGAGTTGGGAGCTATAAGGAACTGATAAGCAAGATTTGGAAGGCTTGTGTATGTAGATGGTGAGAATCCCAAGCATCATGACAGTAATAATGTTGACAAGGCTGTAATGAGCAAGCAGCCTTCAAGAAGTAAAGTAGAGGACTTAGGACATAACTGCAGTAAGGAGAGGAAGTGAGTGGCAAGAGATTCCAACTTGGGTGTTTTTAGGGAAGAAGGAAAAGTTCTGAAAGGGACAGTAAGGAACAAGAAGTGTCCCGACCCGCGGGATTCGGAGGCACGAAAAGAGAAGGGCTGAGGATTGAAATGAGGGGCTTGGGACAACTTGACGCTAGCGTTTGCTTCTTTATTTTTCCTTTATCCTTTTCCTACTTTTACATGTCTTTCTTTTCCCTGTCTTTCTTACTTCCCTGGCCTTCTCTCTGCTCCTCTCGCAGTACCCCTCACCATATCTCCTTCTCACAGACTCTTCGCAGTCTCTCTTTCTCGCTCGTGGTTCCCTTCTTATACCCCGGTCGCTCCTCCCATCGTGCCTCTCAGTCTCGGGTGATTTACAGGAGAACGCAGGGGTTTCTCCTAAGGCGAAACAGCAAATCGAAACCTAATTCATCGAGCACATGTGCAACATGGCGCATGCTCCAGGCGGCTCCGGACAAAGAAGGTTACCCTCTCCACCTTCAGGCCCAATGAGATTATGACTTGGAAGCAAACAAAAAAGACTAAACATTTGAGAAAGCTTCTGAGGAAGTAATGGTGAGAGCTCTGTGGTAGAGTTACCAGCTAAGCTGGTTAAGAATATCCCCAATAGAGGAGACACCATGAACAGAGATATAGACAGGACTAGTTTTGCAGAACAGCAAAAATGGTAGTGCAGTTTTGAAATTTAAATTTTTTGTTTGATGTCGTCATAATCTTATCTCTTTTAGTATCATTTAGTATATGTAAGCATTCTTTGTATTTCAGCATCCAGAATTTTTTTTGTCAACTTTAAGACTGAAATCATAGTACATAGTTTCATTTTCCACTACTGGTCTTGATCCATTAATAATGGTAGCTTTTTAATCACCTCAATTTAGTTGTACCTCTGTGCGTGTAGAATAATGACCCCTCTCCTCTCTCTCTTGAACCTCACCTCCCTCCAAGTCATTTTTTTTTTTAAAGATTTATTTATTTATACAAGCACTAGGTATAGTCAGAGGCGCAGGAGGGTGAGAGAATTCACCAGAGCCAGAGCGGGGAGCAGAGCAGGCAGAAGGACCGAAGTACACTGCTGAGGGGAGCAGCGGGCGGCGGGAGAGGTCTGCGCACCATGTGGGACCCTCGCCCGGCGGCCGGGGATTGAACTGGCGCTGTAGAGTCTGCGGGCAGCTTTGCAGCCCAGCGCTCAACCACTGCGCCACTGGGGAGGCCCCCCCTCCAAGTCTTTTATAACCAAAATGAAAATGCATGCATTGTGAAAATGAAAAATGATGTAAGAATTATATAAAATAAAATAATAATAATAAAAAATTTTTAAAAATTTTGAAAAAAAAATACCCAAACCGTAGAAAAATACTTATTAGAAATCCTAGAGCTGTTCAACTTCTTTTCTGAAGTTGGTTCTGTAGTGTTTCATTTCTTTTATATTACTACATCTAAATTACTTAGAAAGTAAATGTTCTTAAAATCCAAGAGCTCATTTTGGTTCTTAGGCATCTTTTGTAGTTCATCTTCAATTGTATTATCTCAGAGTCTATTTCAGTTAGTTCTCTCTCAGGTTTAATTCAAACTGCCGCAAAAATGAGGGAAATTATTTTCTCAACATAACTGGAAGTCCACAGGCATTACAGTTTTCAGGATTGGTCAGTAGTTTAAGACACCAAGGATTCAAATTCTCTCTACTGTTCCATTTTGTTATCCATAATGCCGACTTTATACCAAGGTGAATTCTCTTTGCAGTTGTATGATGGTTGCTAGGAAGGAACTGTGTGTTGTACAAGGATGAAAAAGTCTGGCTGCCTCTTAACAGAGAGAACACACCTAACTGGAAGCTACCAGCAAACTTCTTTTCCTATCTCACTGGCATGATTTCTCCTCATTTTTGAATCAGTTTCTGGCAGTGAGGATACACCTGTCCTTCAACTGAAGTCAGTCTCCAAGTTGCTGCTGCAGAGTTGAAGAATGAATATTGGAGCAGTCGCAATGTCTGCTTTGGTTGTGTCCTGTTGCTCTGAGGTTTTAAAATCCAGTCTTTTTCTCTTACGCTTTCCTATGAATCAAAATAGTCATATTTTATTGATTTAATTGCCTATGTTCAGAACTTTCTAGCATATGAAACAACACAGTACTAAGCATTCCTTTTTTAAAAAAGGGAATGATGGAGTAATGAAAGATTGAAGATAGTTGACAAATTTAAATGTGTATCTCCTTATAGTCAATAGTTTTTAACCTCTTTCACTTCCAGATAATTGAGTTGGCAACCATTTACATAAAGACTTTAGTGATTTGATTTCTATCTCCTTTCTTAGAAGTTGCCTGAGGCATAGTGATAAAGTAGGTGAGCTGGATTATTTTACGGTTCTAATTAATTCTACTTTCACTGCTCTGCCATTGTGCGTGATCATGGGCAGATCACTTCATCTTAGACCTTCAGTTGTCTAAACTGAAATACGCCTACCTATCTTTGCACCACATTGCTCTCATGGGAGTTAGATAAAATGATGTGAAAGATATTTGACAAGTACAGAGTGGCACACAATTTTAAATTGCCTTAATTATTACACTAATTAAAGTGTAGTCAGCTAAAGTGAAGAAACATAAATAACAAGGAGAATCTGGTCCTGAAAAATAGTTGATCTTAGATTTTTGTGGATTCAAGATATATCAGTAGAAGATAAAGATGTGTGCAGCTTTTTAAAAATTAGTCACTTAATGAATAAAAGAATAACTATTTGAACGCTTGCTTCTAATTAGTGTATTCCAGTCAGTGTGTTTTAGTAGCAACTTTTAAGTATTCCCTAGAATTTTATTACTTTAAATTTTTGCCCTGATTTTTTTTTGTTATAGCTGTTTTCGAAGATGCCAACCATTGAGTAAATTGTAAACTAATAGTGCTTGCAGGGTGTGATAGATTTATTTATCTGTTGCAATTATTGACTATTTTCTTGTATTCCTGTCTTGGAATGTTATTTTTCGGAAGAACCTAAGGTTTCACACTGAAATATAGGTGGATTTGGTTGATATCATCAAAGGAGATGTTGCATTTCATTGCTCAGAACTCTGAAGACCAAAAGTATGTATTGGAGTTGAATGAAATTAGGATGACATTGAAGAATTTGACTTTTAAAATATTATTTAATGTATTCATCATGTCTCAGGTTAATGTTCATGTTGAATCTTGAATATGTTATTCAACTATAGAGTATTAACTGCACTTTCTCCCTATGTCTTATTAACTTATTGGTTATAACCATATTTAGATATAAGCCACCTTTAGATAAAAAAAATCTGTGCTTCTTGAATTGATTTCATGCGTCTTTATATTTTATACTAGTTATTATGTTGGATTTGGGGCTATATCATCTTCTAAATGAGAAGACCATCTTAGCGTATAGCTTTGTCTTACGAATGGTAGGTTCTGTAGATAGGCATTGGAGGTAAGAGGGAACTAATATCTGTGTGCAGGCATACTGTTAATATTGATTATGTTTTCTAGTTCATGGGTCATGTTTAATTGCTTAGTCATAGTCTAATTTTTTTTGTTGTAATATGCTCATTATGAATTTTCTGTTTGTTGGATTTTGTTGTATTACTTTAAAGAATGGAATGGTGTGTTGTAAGTTACTGCAGATAGTTTGATTCTTTTATGACTTAAGCAGTTTCAGGATGAATCTAGAGTAGTCTTTAGAGAGCTCTCTAATTTATTGCCCTTTTATATAAAATCACAGTGCTGCTTTTGGCCAGTATCTGAAAGTAGTTGTTTCTTATATTTTATCTACTTCCTATTTGTTTTAAGCGGAAAGGTAATTCCAGACCCTCTTTGATCTCCATGTTCAAAGTAGAAATCTCCTTGTAAATACCAATTTTTTCCATTTATACAATGAGCTTTTCCTTTCCTTTCCTTTTTTTTTAAAAAGATTTATTTATGCATACAAGAACTGGGATATAGGCCAGAGATGTGGGGGTGAGAGGATTCACCAGAGACAGAGTGGGAAGCAGAACAGGCAGGTTGACTGAAATACACTGCTGACGGGAGCAGCGGGCAAGTTGGGAGAGGTCTGCTGTGCCATGTGGGTAGCTCCCTGGCCCAGGATCAAACTCGTGCTGCAGTGGCTGTGGATAGCTTCATAGGTTGCCCCTTAACCCCTTACGCCACCAGGAAGGCCCCTTTCCTTTTCTTAAGACAACTTTATTGTGCAGAATGTGTGCAAAAATGTCAAGCCTCTCCTTTTCTTGTATGTCCAGAAGGAAGGATGATGAATGTAATCAGGATCTCAGATTTAAAATTCTTCTCAAGTACTTGCTGTAGCCCCCAAAGTCTTCTCCTATGCCTTTGATGACTAGATAGATATTCAAAGTGGGTCAGGACTTCAAATAGAGTGAGGCAGGTCGGGCACCCAGGATATTAAACTAATTTATTTGTTTTGTGGTACTCCTTCAACATGTCCTTAATAGAACCTTATAGTTTGTCCAGTGAAAATAGTGGATCATTTTTAAAGCACCTCTTTTTAAGTTTTATTTGCACTACATAGCATAATTGATTAAATCACTGGCCGTTGATGGTTGGTTCAACAATATAGTTCCTCTCTCCTACCTCAGAGGGGTGGGTCCAATTCATAAGTCATGTGGTTGCTTCCTCTGGTAACCAGTCCCAATCCTTGGGGTGGGGGGCTCAAAAGTCACCTCATTAAATATAGCAAAAGACACCATTATTACTCTTACCCCTTAGGAACTTCTAAAGGGATTTAGAAGCTCTGTGCCAGAAATGGGAAGAAAACCAAATATATATCATTCTTATTCTAAATCATAGTATCACAGAAGAAAGAAGAGAGCTAAGGTTGAGATCTGGAACATTCTATATTTAGAGTGCAGAAAAGTGAGAAACCAGGAAAAGAGAATGAGAAAGGTGAAAATTAGGAGAATGGAGTGTTGTGGGAAACATGAATTTCAAGGAATAAGTTGTGTCAGCTACTGGTCCTGGGTAAAGTAAGAGGAAGATTGAGAATTGATCCTTTGTACTTAGCAGTATGGAAGTCATGGGTCTGTAGTAAGGGCAAATTTGGCAGACAGGTGGAAGAAAAACTTGGTTGATGTGGAAGAGATACAGAGAAGGTGAATATGGATAACACTTGAGTTTTATTATAAAGGGGAGCTGTGCACACCTGGTATATAGAGTTAAGGGAGAGTATTTTGTTTGTTTTAAAAATGGTATGGGAATGATCTATTAGGGGCTGTTTGCCAATGGAATAGAGAGAAGAGATAATTGCAGGAACAATTTCCCTCAATAGGTGGAAGGAAGGGAATTGGGATCTAGTCCGTAGGTGGAAGCACTGGCTCTGGCCAGGTTCTGTCTTGGAGCATAACTAGTTTATTCATAATCAGTTTTATCCCATAATAAGTGATGACTAGTAATCTGGTGGAGGTAGAGTTTACTATATAACTGAAGTTATATTCAATACTAGAGTCCTCTTTGACTCTTATGCTACCAGTAATGCTTATACATTTTGAAGTTGGAAGATAAATAATCATTTCTTCCATCTATGTTCCAGCCTTACTGGATTACTTATAATTTTCCAACTGGCCATTATATTTCATACTTTAATGTTTATAGCTCATATTCTTTCCTGTGCCTTTCTAAACACATACCCTTTCTATGTCTCCATCATCTCCTCCCCTCCATAGCACCAAGCACCTCAAACACTTTATGTTACATTTACTTACATGTGACTTAACTCATTAGTAGAGTTAATATTTAATACCTTGATCTTGCTCAGCTCTTGCCTTCTTTAGTACAATATTTTTATTTATTGCTACATGCCTCAATTATCTATTGCTGCATAACAAACTTCAAAACTTAGCAGCTCAAAATATCTCACAGAGGGTCAGGAATGCAAGAAGTGCTTTAGGGTGTGTCTCTTACCAGACTACAATCAATGTATTGACTGGGCCTACAGTCTCCTCTCAAAGTTTGCTGTGGAAGTATCCACTTCCTAGCTCACTGACATGGTTGTGGGCTGGATTTATTTCATCTTTGGGCTGTTGGCCAGCCATCTCCTTTGGTTCCTTGCCACATAGACCTCTCCATAGAACATCTTACTCAGAGTATGTAAGCAAAAGAGCAAGAAAGAGTACCCCCAAAAGAATGCTGGCACAAAGGACACTATAGGCTTTTGTAATCTAGTCAAGGAAATGGTATTCTGTCACTTTTACCATTTTGTGTTCTTTAGAACCAAGTCATGAGGCTCAAACCACACTCAAAGAACTGGGAATTACAAAGGCACCTAAATACCAAGAAACAGAGGTCATTGGAAGTACAGCTTAGAGTTCTGCCACACAGTTCCCAAATCATTGGACTATAAAATGCTTGCCTTATTGAGTGAATCAATCTTTTCCCAATCACTGTCTTAACTGGTAGCCCTTATTTGCCAAAGGGTAGGCTAAGGTTGATAATTCGATTCAATATACTTTGAATTGAATTCTGCTACTCAGGAATTCTTTGACCCCACATTCCTGATGCCATTCATTATTTGCTTTTATAAAATAAAAGTGATAATTCAAAAATTATTTATCTCTTTAGGACTTGAAAAAGTTCAGGAATGTTATTCAAGAAAATCAGAATGCAACATAAATCTAATATGAATTCAAGAAACAGTCTTCATAGCAAACTGTATTTTGAGACAATTCCAGCATTCCAGGCATTCTCACCATTTACCATTATATGATCTGAATAGGTGTAATAATATATGAAAGTCTGTGCAATTGAAGTATAGCTAAGTTGATCCCTACTATAAAATAATCTTTCCAGTAATAATAAGTTCTTAGGCTGAAAGATTGGTATTAGGTTTTGCATAGTTTAAATGTTGAGGCAATTTAATCTTTAGAAGAAAATAAGGAATCTCTTCCTATATATATATATATATATATATATATAAAACATGTTAGATATTGGAAATAACTTGTCCATCTCTAATGTAATCAAGCTTGCGAGATCCAGTGCTAAGCCCAAAGCCTTCTGATTTTACTCAGTGTACAGTACCATGTAATATTGCAAATCATAAACTATATAAGAAACTCCCAGGGAATCTTAAAAAATGCTTATTCCTGTCTCAGCCTCAGATGTTCTCATTGTTACGGGGTAGAACTTGAGCACTGAAATTTTTTCCATAAGGAATTAGTATGCTTAAAGAGTTGGAACCAGAATGAAATCAATAGTACAGACGTTCATCCATTCTCATTCCTTAATCATATATTTGGCTAGGTTTATCTGTGCAGTAAGAAAAATCTTTGTATTGAGAAATTGCCAACGGTTCTGCTGAAGAGAGGCTTTCTTATCTTTAAGCTGCCCTTTCACTTACTAATTTTTAATTGTAAATGATAACCTGTGACAAAATCTTTTTTTTTTTTTAATTGAGGTAATGTTGGTTTACATTGACAAAATTTTTCTTAATCATGAGATAGGAGAATAGTTCTTTGACATCAATCAGGCAAGGAGAAAGTTTTCTGCCGTCTGTGTTGTGACATGCTCTGCTGTTGCTTTTGTTAGATTAAATTCCAATACTCTTAAACAGATTGTTTATGAGGGTTTTATTTTTTTTAATATTTTAGAGCAAATGCACAAATACAAAGAGGCAAAGAAATGGTTCCAAATATAAAGACAAAAGACTCTTCTGAAAGTAAATTTATCAGGATTTGACACTAGGGTGTCACAAGTCTGTGTATGTCCTTGATATTGTGTGTTGCAAGGAATTTGAAATTTGTGATTTGGTTATGAATGTGTTGTGGCTCTTTCATGTACTGTTTGGCACCGTATATGAAACACTAACTAGTAAATACTGTAATTCATAATTGGTAAATGACATTTAGTTTCAAGATATTCTTTTAAGCAAGGTCTTTATAATTGAAAATTGTGAGAGATTTAAGAATAGGAGATGGTGAATAGATTGAAGCATTTAATAATTTAGGTTTTTCATTGAAGCAGTGTCAGAGTGATGACAAAGAATTTATATATTCAGTTGCTAGAGTAGAGGTTAAAGGGTGTATTAGTTTACTCTTGCTGCCATAACAGATTACTATAAAGTTAGGTGCCCAACCAACATAAATGTATTATCTTACAGTAGGGCAAACACAGGACTCCCACTGGGTTAAAATAATGATTTTGTCAGGGTAATGTTCCTTTTTGGAGGTTTAGGGCAGGAATGTGTCATCACTCATTTTGGGTTTTTGGTAGAATTTAGTACCATGCAGTTCTAGTGCTTAGATTCTTGGTTCCCTAGCTGGCTGTTTGATGAGGGCCCTTCCCTGCTGTTGGAGACCACCCTTACTCCCTGACTGCTCATCTGCCTCCATTTTCAAAGCCAAGAATTCTCTTTTGCACTTCCAGCATGTCCTCTTCCTTCTTCCATCTCATCTTTCTGAGCTATCTTCTGTCTTCCTCTTCCACTTTAAAAAACTAATTAGATTGGGTCCACTTGGATAATCCAAGATTATCTCCCCATCTCAGACTCCTTAATCTTACTTATAACTGAAAGTTCCTTTGTCATATAGGGAAAGCTGGACTGGAGAGTGGGTGGAGAGTAGGGAACAAGGATATATCTGGAGGGTCATTGTCAAAAGGGACTGGGTCGCTGTAGTCAGGTCATGTATTAGTATTTGGCGATTGATTTCAACAGTGTAGCTGTTCATTTATCCAACAGGTAATTTTTGAGTACCTATTATGTGCCAGGCATTGCAGTGTACTCTGGAGTATTACAGTAAACAAGACAAGGTATGACCCCTGTCCTTTGTTTATAGCAATGTACTTAAAAAAACAAGCAAAACAGATATAGCAGAGTGTTAGAAAATATTCTTCATGTATTTCATATTCCAAAATTCTTTAAAAGCAGGTGCTTATATTCTTTACTTTGGCCCTTTCCTTACCTCACAATAGTTTTTTACTGCTAGATGCTCAACAGATACTGTTATCAAAGGCTTATGTTATTTTTCTGTTGCATTGTTAAGAACCTGAGTTATGTCCCTTTTCTGCTATTTTCTACTCCAAAAGCTGTGCAGAATTTTGAGTTCAGTAATCTAAATTTAGGTGACAGTTTAAGGATAATCAAATAACCTGCTGAAGATTTAAAAGCCTTAAGATTTAGCATGCATTCTATTTTTATTTTTCTTAGAAAAAACTCAAAGTTATAAAGGTATCTTTCCAAATGCTGTCATCATATACATTGGTGAACTTTTTGCATTTTCCCCTCTGCATTCAACAAGCCATAAAATATTTACTCAAAAAATAATCAGCAGTTGCTTTAAACCAGTACTCCAGAAAGTGAAGAATTGCCAGTTCAGAAGCATATAAAATTAAACTCAATATGACATTTTTTGTGGATGGACAGACTTTTAAAACAATGAAAGCGATTTACCATCTGTTGTTTACCATTCCTCATATACAGTTACCTTTTGTGATCCCACTGTGTGCTGAATGTCAGTCTGCTTTTGGAAAAACCATAGGATTCTTATCAATTGTTCTAAGACTTCTAAACTGTCATTCCTAATTGTCTCAGTGATGGTCCAAATTACACACAGTTTTATATTATGTTGTTTCCCAGAACAACAATGGGGAACTTTCATAATGGTGTATTTGAGTAAGCATAGGTATGTGAGACATTAATTTCACATTTAATCATTGCAGGACTTTTTATCAGAACTACTAACAAGTTGCTAAATATACTTGTAACAGATGTTTGGGCCACAAAAGCTTAAACATCACATGGGTTCTTAGGGTACCTTCTTAATTTTGAGATATACCTAGCTCTCCATCCAGAATTCCTTCATGGCTCTTCAGCTTTTTAGCATTATCACTGGATTTTATATCAATATGGCTCTTTTTTACATCTCCAAATAGTCAAAATGTTTATACAAAATTTTTATTTTGCAAAAATAACTCAAGAAGAGTAGATTGGAAATTCATTTGGCTTGTTTATATAGAGATGATAGTTGTCATATTAAGTTTCTATGACACTAACTTGGTTGAAGGAAGATATTTTTAAAGGGGTAGTTTAAAGTGCAGTGATCCTTAAAATGTTATTAGATAGTGTTGATTTCTATAACTTTCTTTTGGTGTCTGTTTAGGAGATTGTAGCATCCTGTTGGATTCAGTTCATATGCAGAAATTCTAAAAAGTAACTTGAAGGAAGCTGAAAGCATAACAGTGAATAGTGCAATAATAAAAATGACTGAGGTTTGTTTGATTCTTTTAAAATGAAAAGGAAAAAACCTGTGGTATAAACATTAAAATATAGGAGTGACTTAATGCATATGCAATGCTGCAGAGAGACAGATGAAATTTACTGACTCACTGAAAACTTTGACAGGCTCATTGCATTTTTGAAGTCAAATTTGAATTATTAAAGCAGCCTTTCTTTAGTAAATTGAATGTCTACTGAGAAGATTACATGGAGCAGTAAACTTATATTTGCAGTAGGTGCTGTTTTAATGGGTGTCAAAACTAAACTGGCCTTTGTGAACTATTATAAGGAATATACAGAAATGCTTCAGTTAGAAAGGATATAGTTCCAGATGTAAGTCATATATTTTTCCAAATGTGTTCCTAGGGAAAATAAGCCTAAAGCAAGCAGTTCATTTATAATTGAATGTAATATTAGGAAAACAAAAGACCTTCAGGCAAAAACTGTTCCTTACAGAGGTTTTATGTTTTCCATTTGAAGATAGTACAATTACAGCTTGACCTTTCAAAAAAAATCTCTGATTATTTAAAATATGAAAGTATTCAATGTGAAGTTGGTAAATTCACTAACCCAACTGAGAATAGTTGCACCTTAAAGGCAAGTTAATCATGGAGTTTCATTAAAATATAAAATAGTTGAATATGATTTTTAAAATAAAACCTAAGATAACTTAGGAATCTAATATTTTAAATAATATGGTAAAGGTATTCAGAGACATTCTACCTTTGTGCTTAGATTTTTTAATTTAATGTTTGTAGTGTACGGATTTGAATGTTTTGTGTCACGTGCATGTTAGTATAGTGGAAGCTTAAGTTCTTTTATAATACTACTGTAAGCTTATAGTAATATAAACTCTTGCAGAAGGGTAGAATTAATTTTGAATGTTATCTGATACATATCCTTGCTTCACTGTATGCTACTTATTTAAATAAAGCAGCTAACTTTTCCCTGATAATAAATGTAGAAACAAGTGATTGTTTTACTCTGACATTTTCAGGATGCTCTCTGTACAAGTAGAGTACATTTTTCCCTTTCCTAGTATTCTTTGACTATAAATTAGTATTCTTTTAAAAAGACTTTAATGAAAGTTCTTTCATGTTGTCATAAACTAGATGTTAAGATTTACTCTTCAGTTAGGTGGGATTGTAGGGTGTATCTATACATATTATTAGAGATTTTTTTTTTTGTGAGGAAGTTTGTCCCATTCATTCATTCATTCATTCATTTATACAATCATTTATATTAATATATTTTATACATTGACTTATAATTATTACTATTGTTGCTAAATTTTTTTCCGATCTTTTTCCCCATGTCCTTTTGGTGTGTCCCCTTCCTTTTCTTTTTTTATTATTAAATAAAAAAACAGTCAAAACAGTTTTCCAAAGTTTCTTAGACCAGCTCATTTTCTCTCTACCCCCTTCAGTGGGGTTATGACATTCACTTATAACTCAGATTCATTTGTCACAGACTGTATTTTATTTGAAATTCCCCCAAAGATGTTCCACCAACATCTTTTTTCCGTACATTAAGGCCCACTCTTTGTTTATAGTTCTGTGGGTTTTGACAGATGCACAGGGTCATCTGTCCACTACCCTGGCACCATACAATTTCATCACTAAAATTTCTCCTGTGCATCAGCTTTGTAGTCAGCCAGTCCCCTATTTCCCAAGTTCCTAACAGCCTCTGATCTTTTTAGTTTTGGCTTTTCCAGTGATTCTAGTCATACTGTATGTATCATAGAGAAGTTACAGATATTATAGACATATAGATAGATACTATTATAGGGAAGTTACAGAAAAACAAAGGGGAGAAGCTTTTTGGATCTGACATCCTTTACTTAGCAAAATGTGTTTAACTTATCCATGTTGTTGTATAAATCAAAGAGTTCATTCCTTTCTATCCCTGCCGAGTATTCTGTTGAGTGGGTGTATCATAGTTAACCTATCCATTCACTTGTTGATGGACATCTTAGTTCCTTCTAAGTTTTTGGTGATTATG
The DNA here is from genome assembly GCF_964194135.1 of Talpa europaea. NCBI lineage: Eukaryota > Metazoa > Chordata > Mammalia > Eulipotyphla > Talpidae > Talpa > Talpa europaea. Next base: position 54,612,477 of record NC_140075.1, read on the forward strand.
AATAAAACCGTTTAATCATTTATGTGTAGATTTTTGTATGAATGTAAGTTTTCTGTCACTTAAGTAATAGTCTAACAGTCTAACTATTGGGTTGTATGGTAAGTGTAGATTTAACATTATGAGAGACTACCGTATGTTTTTCTAAGTGATTGATTGTGCCGTTTATCATTCCCACTAGCAGTGAGTGAGAGTTTTCATTGCTCTTTATCTTTGGCATCATTTGTTATTACTATTTACTTGTTAAGTTATGCAATCTAATTGGTCTGCTCTTGCTCATATTTAAATTTTCTTACTTTGAGTTTTTAGATTTCTTTATATATTCTGGATGCAAATTGTTAGATATGTAATTTGCAAATATTACATTCCTGTATGTAGCTTGTGTTTATATTATCTTAGATATATTTCCAGAACAAAAGTGTTTAATTTTGATAAAGTCCAAGCTATTACTTTTTACTTTATGGGGTATGTCTTAGTGTTGTATCTAACAATTCTTTGCCTAGCCCTAGGTCAAAAAGATTTTGTCCATTTTTTTATTTTTGGTAAAAATTTTATATTTAACATTAGGTCTGTGACCCACTTTTAATTCTTATATAAAGTGAGAAATTTAGGTGTAAGTTCAGTTTTTTCTTTGATTGTGGATGCTTAGTTCTTCCTGTACTTTTTTGTTGGAAAAACTCCTTTGTCAAAAGGTTATGTTTGTGTGGAGCTACTTGTGGATTCTCAGCTCTGTTCCATGATCTGTGTGTTATCCCTTTACCAGCATCATACTATCTTGATACCTACCACAGAAAGCCTTAAATTTGGATAGTATGAGTCCTCAAAGTTGCTTCATTTTTTAAATTGGTTTTTAATAGTTTTGGCTCTAGTTCTTCTGCCTTTCCATACTAATCTTAGAATCAGCTTGTGTACAACTACAAAATATGTTGGGTTTTGTTTGGAATTACATTAAATATATAGACCAGTTTGGGAGAGAATTAGTATTTCATGTTTTTGTTTTATTTTTAAAGATTTATTTATTTTTGCATATAAGAGCTGAATATTTTTATTTATACTGAACTCTTCCGTCTCTGTTTCTGGGATTTTAGTGTCAGACTTGAGACACTCTATTTTATTTTTTTTTCAATCTTTTCTCTATTGTTCACATTAGATAATTTCTGGTCACATATATTTAGTTCACTTTTTCTTTTGTCATCTCCATGCTGCTAGTAGGCTTCTCCAGTGCCTTTTATTTTGGTTATTAACATTTTCCATCTCTATAATTTGCATTTGGTTCTTTCATATCTTTGATTTATTTTCTGAGCCATTCTTTTTTTCTATTTGTTTCAAGAATGTTTGCTCTTCTTGAAGTATTCTCTAACAGTTGCTATCATAACTTCAGTATTTTTCTCAGATGAGTCCAGCATCTGTGTTTCCTAGTATTGACATCTTTTCTCATGCTAGTTGAGATTTTTCTAGTTCTTCTTATGCCAAGTAATTTTGGATTATATCCTGGGCATTTTCACTTATGTTATGAAACTTTGTTCTTGTTTAAATCCTATGAGGAATGATGATATATTTGTTTTAGTAGATAATCAATCCAGTTAGGTTCTGATTGCAAGTTCCTCTAGGTTGTAGTTACAACATCATTTCAATTTTCAGTCTTTGCCATTGCTATTTGGATTTGTCCCATACATGTACCACCCCATTGGTCATGCTAGAATTTGAGTGGTGGTTCTGTTCAAGTCATATGCTTATTTGGGTCAGATCCACACAGGTGATGCTTAGGAGTGATTTCAGGAGTTCATAAACTTGATGTATTGTTTTCCCAAGCTCCCCCCTTCTCTGTGATTTCCTGGTAAATTTTATTTCCCAGGACTCCCAATTTACACTCTCTGACCAGAATGGTAGGGCTTTCCTCCTCTCCAATGTATACTTACTACAACTGTGACCGTATCCAGGACCACGTGGCAGGAAGACAGAGAGAATGAGGGGAAAAAGCAACAGGGATTTACCACATCCTATTGGGACTTCTGATTAGAGAGGCAGTACTCTGCCATCTAAGTTTAGTGCCCTGATAGTCCCCCATTACCACAACTGACATAGGAGACGCACTTGAGGAAAATGGGGATAAAAAGGGATTAGGGAGGGATTTCCACACCTTATGAATTCACTTTCCCTCTCAAATAGCCAGAACTAGCGGCTTCTTCTAAAGCTTTTCTGTGCTAATGCCCACTTCTGGGAGTAGAGCTGTATTAAGTTAAGTCTGGAGGATACCAATGAGAAACAAAGTGTTTCAGTGGTGCTTCAGATTTTGTACCCAATCTACTCACCACTGTTTACTTTTTATTGCCCTCTAGAAACTGCTCCATGTATTCTATCTACAGCTTGTCACTAACTTTTCACTCAGAGACAGGTTGGAGTGTGATTTCTCTGGTTTATCTGGAACTGGGGATCTGACTTAAATTTTGTTTCTCCAGGAATTTGGCAAGAAACTGAAGTTTTGATCCAATATATTTTGAGTTTGAGACCAGCCATGTACTAGCATTTAGATTCTTTCATTTGATTAAGGTAAGATTGCTTAATAAAATTTACTCATACTCATATATTTTCATACATTACATTTTAATATGTGTTTTATTAACACATTTTAGTTTTTCAGTCTACCTGAAATTCTGACGAGAGAAAATATTTTCCTGTTTTTTTTTTTTATTATGTAAATAGCTAATGTTCCATGTAACTTCTAGATACAAGGGAGACCTAATTTTATGTTCACTGAATGTATATTGATAATCAGATCTGTTTGCCTGCTGCAGCAATCAGCAAACTATAGCCCTTAGACTGTTCATCTGTTGTGGTAAATACAATTTAGTTGAAACGTAACTACAACCCAAGCAAGGCTGCCTTAAAACTACAATGGGAAAGTTCATGAGTTGCAACAGTGTCTGTATGCTCTGCAAACCTAAAATCTGGCCTTTTAAGAAAAGTTTGCTGCACTTTAGCTTAGAAGACTGAATCAAGGTGACTTACTATGCTATGCAATTGTAATAACTGAAGTGATAACCAGTTTTAGTTTTCAATATATATCATCATGTATGGAAACCAGTTAGTGATTTGAGTATGTCTCTATTCTATCCCAAGCCAACTTCCTAAAGGGTCTATATTGTGACTTAGAAAGAGGTGTTTTCTGAAATAGTTGATGTTAAATAAAAGACAATGCTCTCTATCAGCAGCTAAAACCTAAGTGTTTGTATCTAAGTAGAAGTCTACATTTTAAAAAAATGAAAGCTTATATGATAAAGGTCAACTGTTTGCCTGCTTTAAAATATTTGCATAAATGTATTTCATATTTTGTCTTTTTTAGTAAATGTAAACAGAAAACTACAAATACTTTGATAGTAATAATTGTTTTTAATACCTGTTTTATATACTCTAAATGTGAAATTTTTAATGAAAATATTCTGTTGTAAAACTATTGCTATAAGTTGGCATTGTTTCTCTCTGAAATTTTTATTTGAATCACTTGTACCCATTTATGATTCTTCGAAGAAGAAAAAAATAATTGAACCTTGAAAATCTGTAAAATGTTTTCCAGACTTTTCAGAAATCTCTTGATTAAAGAAAAAGGCCTATTTTTTAAACAAGCCATATAAATTAGAATTTCTAAGCAATATCAAATAAAGGAATTTTTTTTTGGGAAAAAAAACAAAATGTGAAAAAGGAAATTTTTGCTAGCTTCTAGATAATATTAACAAAATTAAAATAAATTTCTGTGAAATTTTCATCTTGTAAAGAGCTATTTGATTTGAAAAATAACCTCTTTTATGTTGTATATACCCCAAGATATGTTTGGTTAACAAATAGACCTGTATGAGGTGCAGTTCCTGTTCTCATAAAATGAAATTAAACCTTAAATTTTTGCTTTTTAAAGGGAGAAATCTGGAAATTTATTTGAAATAATATACTTTGTACGTTTTGATACGTCTATATTTTATAGGTAAGTCAGTATAGATTTAGAATTAGAGGGTTCTACATTTGAATTATGGACGATATGTAAAATTAAGCTGCAGAAATTTTGCTAGCTCAAATATGTGAATGAGGCCACCTTAATATATTATGTGTGTTTAGCTGTGGTCTTGACTGAATTGGTTTTTTAAAAGTTTCTATCTGATTCATATACTGAGACTTATGAATCCCTTTTAAATGATGGATAAGAAGATACAGTTGAAGCTTTTTGCCTCAATCAAAATCATATCTTAAGACATCTTTTTTTAAACCTCTCTGATTTATGTTTCAGTGAAGTACTTTAAAGAAATAAACCTTAGTAACAACCTTCAAGCTTTAATTTTTTTTCCCCCATATAACTTTCTATACAGGCTTAGATTAGTTAGTTTTCTAGGTCAACATAAAACATTTCATTTTAGAAGTGAAATACTGAGTCATTCCCAGGTTGACATTATTAAATGAAATTATATGTGTGTTTGTTGAAGATGGGCAGAATTTCTTTAATTGAATACGCTGCTTGTCTTTTCAAGTATACATGATTGGATAATGAAGGGCTTGGATAGAGTTGTTTTGGAATATTTTTTCTGGAGGTATTCAGACTACAAAAGAAAGTCAAGGTCTTAATCTACTTGGGCTACTATAGCAAAGTGAGATACAGTGGGTAATGTAGAAACAATAGAAATTTATTTCTCACAGTTCTGAGTTCAGGGAGTTCAGGATTCTGGCACTGGCATATTTGGTTTCTGGTGAGAACTCAATTTGTGGTTCATAGTAAGAGTGTCTTTTTGCAGTGTTCTCACAGAATGGGTGAAGGAACTTTCTGGCACCTCTTTTAAGGAAGGACACACATCCCATTCATGAGTGTTCTGCTTCAAGAAGTAATCACTTTCCAAAGACCCCACCTTCATATACTATCACGTTGGAGATTAGGATTTCAACATTAGAATTTTGGAGGGACACAAACATTCAGTCTATAGCAGTGAACTTTTTAATGTTGTAAACCCTGATTAATGCCATTGTATAATCTTTAGGGCAATAAACAAACTATTTGGAAGTGAACCGCCTAGGTTTGCCTTCACAGAAGACAATGTGAAAATATCTTACTTTAATTGACCACGATGGGATTTTTTTTTTAAAAGAAATTTTAGGGCCTTCCTTGTGGCCCAAGGGGTTAAGTCTCAGCACTATGAAACGCTATTCACAGCTACCGCAGTACGTGTTCGATCCCTGGCCAGGGAGCTGACCGACAAGGCGCAGTAGACCTCTCCTATCTTGCCCGCTGTTCCTGTCAGCAGTGTATTTCAGTCCATTCGCCTGTTGTGCTACCCACTCTGTCTCTGGTGAATCCTCTCATCCCTCACACATCTGGCCTGTACCCCAGTTCTTGTATGGATAAATAAATAAATCTTTTTTTTTTAAAGATTTATTTATTTATACAAGCACTGGGTATAGTCAGAAGTGCGGGAGGGTGAGAGAATTCACCAGAGCCAGAGTGGGGAACAGAACAGGCAGACTGACGAAATACACTGCTGAGGGGAGCAGCGGGTGGCAGGAGAGGCCTGCGCGCCATGTGGGACCCTCGCCTGGTGGCCGGGGATTGAAGCGCTGTTGCAGAGGCTGCGGGCAGCTTCACAACCCAGCGCTCAACCTCTGTGCCGCTGGGGAGGCCCAAAATAAAGAAATCTTAAAAAAAAAAAATTAGTGTGTTTTGTCTTCACACTCATTTTGTATCAGATTCTTTGTTTTTTATTTTGAAAAAAATCTATTCCTTGAAAGGGTATACACATATTTGAAAGAGAGGAATCAACTTTTTATAGCTTCCTTTTGAAAAAAGATCTTTTGATTTTTGAATAATTTTAGATGTACAAGTAAGTTCTAAAACTAGTACAAAAATTATGTATATTTTTCACTGTTTCCTTTAATGTTAACATCTTTCATAACTTTGGTACAGTAATCAAAACTAAAGATTTACAACATTGACTTGTAAATTATATATTTTATTAAAATTTCATATAACTTTCCAGTAATTCCTTTTCCAGTACATTTATTTATTGCCTTCCTCTCCTATAATTTCTGCCAGTTCCTCCATCTTTCCTTGTCTTTCATGAACTTCAGACTATTCCTGGTTGGATGTTTTGTAGAATATTTTTGAAATTGGTTTTCTCTGGTGTTTTCTCATAGTTCAATTGCAGTTACAGAGGTGAGGAAAGAATACCAGAGATGATGTTTCCTCAGCACAAGATATCAAGGGCTACTGTTTCATTGAAGGTAGTATCAGTAACCTTGATCACTTAATTATGATGTTGCCTGCCAGATTTTTCCTCTGAAAAATTACTATTTTCCCATTAATTAATAAGTACTGAGGGGAAAATATTTTGAGGTTACACAAATAACCTATTTGTCCTTGAATTTTTGGTAATTTTCTATTCCCCTTCTTATTTCTGCATTTGTTAACTAATCGTTCTTTCAGAAAATGATATCCCAAGCAAAATAATTATAAAACTAGTGGACATTCATAAACAAAGTGAGATTTCTGACTCTGCAAGATGCTATATACTCATCATGTTTTTTTCACTGCCTCAGCAATAGGATCATCCTCTATACCAAGGAGTCTATCTTATTGGAAAATAGTATTTAAAAACCAGCATTTGGGTGCAAGGTATCTTCATTGCTACTGAGGTGTTACTACTTCTAGGCCTTTCAGTGGTCAAAGCTATACTAACCTACTTATGTACACATAGCTGTTTATTTCTGTTTGTACAGTCACATCTGTATATACATGGAACAAGTTAGTTCATATTGATACCTCCAACTCCATTCTAGCACCTTAGGGATTCTAGCATTCCTCTTTTTGCTCATTAATAACTTCTTTCTCCACAGTGAGAAACCTTACTGTTATTATCTACAGTATATTTACTTGTTTACTGTATGCATAGTTTTTTCAGAATTGCTGACCCATACTTATGTGAGAGACTAATTTACTAGTATTTGTGTACAGTCCTTTTTATCTTCTCAGCCAAAAGTGCTCATTTGTAGAGTTATTGAAGTCCAATCTCTTCTTTCATATTCCCTTCAGTTTGCTGTGTCATTCATTTGTAATAGTTGGTTCCTTTTTCACAGCTTGCATTCCATCCTTGGTTTCTCTGACAGCTTGGTTTGGGGGGTGGTGTGTGTGTGTGTGTAATTAGTATCCAGTAAAATTCACTCTTCCTTTTGGGCAGTTCTGTGGGTTTGTGAAATGCGTAGTCATGATCTACCAACGATAACATCATCCCCCGCCGCTACCACCAAATTCCCTGGTGTTGCCCCTTTGTAGTCAACTCATCTTCCTACCTCCAAAACCTGGTAACCACCAAGGTGTTTATGCCTTTAGTTCACCTTTTCCAGAATTTCATATAAATAGAATCTTATACTACGTAGCCTTTTAGGACTGGCTTTTTTTTTTTTTAACTTAACAATATACATTTAATATGCATCCATCTGTTTGTAAATTATCAGTTTGTACCTTTTATTGCTGAATAATATTCCATTGTATTGCCACAATTTTTCCATTTATCTGTTGAGGAACATCTAAAGTTGTTTCTAGTTTGAGAAAATTGTGAGTAAAACTACTACAAACATTTACATAAAGTTATCTTTTGCATGTCATTCTTTATTTTTGTTTCACTTGAGTGAATGCCCAGGAGTATGATTATGGACCTTATTGTAACATCCATACTTTGTAAGAAATTAGCAAATTTTCCTCCAAGTAACTGTAATTCTGCATTCCCACCACCAGTGTGCTGGAGTTCCTATTGCTCTGCACTCTCTTCAGCATGTTGGTGTTGTCATTTTGTTTTGTCTTTAGCTGCTCTGATGAATGGATAATGGTGTCTCTTGGCTTTAAATTGTATTTCCCCAGTGACTGATGATGTTGACTTGCCATCCATATGTTTGTTAAGGGGCAGCTGGGTCTTCTCCTTTTATGATCAATCTGGTGGAGAGAGGCTTTTCCAGTATATCTTTGATTGAAATTGTTGCCATCACCTATGAATATTTGATTATAATAACATACACATTTCCATATATGAATTTGGCTTTCTATGTTTACTTCAGTGGAATGAATTATAGTTTGTTTTTATATATCTGAGTATTTGAATGATAGTTTCACTGTTGCCCAAAGCTAGATTGCTTCTTAAGAATCTATTTATAAATTACCTCTGTGACTAAAAAGACATGCTAGACAAGGTAAAATGTAATAAACTCTTTTAGTGCTATAGGTTGACTTTGAGTTGGCGAATGTCACTTTAAAAAAGGGAATTGTAGGGTCTTGGGTGAGATCTTTTCCACTTTGACTATCAAATAACAGTCAAACATTATTTTCTTGGTCTGTCTGACAACACAAAACCTTTGGTATATTTTTCTAACTAGTCACTATTAGTGGAAGAGATTAGAAATTAATATTTTTATACCTGAGCCACTTTACATCAATATTTCAGCAGCAGCTTAAAATTAATATATTGCTTCATTGAGCTGAATTAATAACAATGTGTGAAATATTCATCACCTACTTTCTTGCATTTCAAAGACTGCTATGAAATAACCTCAAGAAACTAATTGAGTTTTTAGTTTACATTTAGCTTTTATCAGATTGGAATAAAGATATCAAGTTTTAGTGAATGATATTTACCCCTTTTGAACTTAACATTTACTGTTTCTTTCCTATACAGACCTGTATTTAATCTATTGGGTTATATGCAATGAATGTTGTTTAAATAGACTTTGCTGTTTGTGTGATGTATGAAGTCCTTTTAAAAACTTAATACATTACATAAATGTATACTTAAATTGGGGAAATAATACATGTTTTACAATTTACATATTCAGATTTGAAAATAATTTATAGGTGTGAAGGTACATATGGAAGTCTTAAATTTTCAAGTCTCTGGGAGGGAAACTAATGATCAGATAAGACTGAGATTATCCCAGTCTGATGTAGTGGTGTTTTCTTCAACCTTGAGGGGCTTCACTTTGGAAAACCGGTTTCATACAAGACATATGAGAAAACCACAGGCATAATCCTTATTAATGCTAGTCACATGACTGTCTCCAGTGGATGTTTGAGAAAGTAGTCTCTGATAATTCATTGCTTTCTTGAAAATAATCATCTTTGAAATAATGTACAACTGTATTGCTGTTATCAGTAAAAGCCTCAAAAAGTAAATATATTTACATTAACTTTTTAATAGTCTAATTAAACTCTTAGAAATTATACTTAATGTAATATTTACAAAACAAACTGTTGTATAGCTGCAAATAATGATTTAAACTGTTTTGTCAATAAACTCATTTTACAGTGGATCAATAAATTCCATTTGCACAGTGATTAAGCTGTCTTTATCCAAGTAGTGTTTTACCCTATATTAATCTTATAATGTTGGAATTAATGACTATGTAGAATTGTTTCCAATTGCAAGAGTTTTTCTTAACATTTTTATTATATTAATGGTCTTCTTGTATACTTATTAATGTAAATTTCCCTGTAGACTAGTCTTTAGTTAGTATTTATTTTTAGAATATTAAAATTCTCAAATTTGAAAATATAGAAAATATTTCAAGTATGGTAAAATTGTGTACGAAATTATTTCAGTATATAGACACGTAGTCAAACTAGATTTTTTGTTTAAAAAGTGCTAAATGGCCTCCCTGGTGGTGCGAGGGGTTAAGATGCAATCTGTGAAGCTATCCGCAGCCTCTGCAGCATGAGTTCGATCCCTGGCCCCTGGCCATCCAGAGAGCAACCCACATGGTGCAGCAGACCTCTCCTGACTCGCCCACTGCTCCCCTCAGCAGTGTACTTCTGGCAATCTGCCTGTTCTGTTCCCCACTCTGTCTCTGGTGAATCCTCTCAACCCCCACGTCTCTGGCCTGTACCCCAGCTCCTGTACACATAAATAAATAAATCTTTGGGGAAAAATTTTGGAAGAAAAACAAAGTAGAGAGTACACTTAGAAATCAGTGGTGTTGAATTCAGTGTTGGTGCAGCCAATACTAGTGTGACTTTGGACAAGTAAGCTAACTTCTGTAGATCTCAATTTTTTTGTATGTAAATAAAGTATAGTTGGACTGGTTTCTAAGATTATGTCCAGCTCTATGATTCTTAGGAATCATAGGAATTATATCAGTGGTAAACCCAATATAATAAGTATAGTGACCTACTGATATTTTTCTAGTTCTTAATAAATAGGGATTTGTTTTGCTTTTCTTAATAGGGATTTTTTTTAAGATTATTTATACAAGAACTGGGGTACAGACAAGAGGTGCGAGAGGGTGAGAGGATTCACCAGAGACAGAACGGGAAGCAGAACAGATAGACGGACCGAAGACACTGCTGAGGGGAGCAGCAGGCGAGGGAGGAGAGGTCTACTACACCATGTGGGTTTCTCCCTGGCCAGCTGGGAATCAAACCCACGCTGAAGAGGCTGCAGAGAGCTTCACAGTCTGGCGCTCAACCCGCTGTACCACTGGGGAGGCCCTGTTTTGTTTTTTAGAATGCAACACAACTATGCTGGTGAATGTAAGTGCTTCTGACACTACATATACATATATCTACAGTAAAACAGTACATGTATGACATCAGCCAAACTGATGTTTACGCTTTTTTTCCCCCCTTCACTTTTTTGCAGGTAGGAGGTAGGAAAAGCTTAGCTTATTTGGTTCTCTCTCTAGGCCATTTGTTGTGGGAATTGCCTGCAAGGCCCCAGGGCCCTGGGCATCTGTTTGCATGTAATGACATGTCATCTTAGTCAGGATAACTTTCTGATAGAAAGTTAAACATTTAATAATACCTGGTCTCATATTATAAATAATTTGTTAATAGTAATTTTATGATTATCAGGAACAGCTGTTTATGCCTCTAGTTTGCATATTACAGTGCCTAGTAGGTGTTCAGCAAACAGTTGTTGATTGGATCATCATCTATAAGAAATAATACTGTTTGGTGGGGTAGTGGAGATTTTTTAATAGTAATTTTATGATTATCAGGAACAGCTGTTTATGCCTCTAGTTTGCATTTTACAGTGCCCAGTAGGTTCAGCAAACACTTGTTGATTGGATCATCATCTATAAGAAATAATACTGTTCGGTGGGGTAGTAGAGATTTTGAAATTTGGTAAATGTTAGATTGATAGTGGGTATTACTTCCTGTGAAGTGTCTTCAAATTTTGAGGTTTGACTTATATTTTTAATTATTATGGATTCTTTCTCTTGCCTTTTTTTTTTTAGTATAGTAATGATGGTTGAGGGGCTGATATTTTCTAATAGTAAGTGCTTTTTATGTGCCTGACCTTGATCTAAACACTTTACAAACAATGACTGATTTTATCATGCCTCACAAAGTAGTTACTTTTTAAACCCAGATGGTATATGAGGAAACTGAGATGTAAATAAATTAAATACCTTTATTAAAGACAGAGTTAATAGGTGATGAGCCAGGATCCAAACCCAGAAGGAACAGTTCAAAAGCCTACATCCTTAACTGGGCATCTGCTTGCATGGAATGATCTGTCCAGATTTGTGTTCTGAGAGAAAGTTAAACATTTAATTATACATGGTCTCATATTATAAATAATTTGTTAATAGTAATTTTAAGATTACTACAGCTTCCTAATTTTATATATATGAAATTTAATGTTTTTGTTTGATATAAGACCCTAGAATTCATCCAACTTCATCCTCTTCCTATATACACATCCCTATTTCAATTCTTGTTATTGGATTTAGTGATTAGAATACTGTGATCAAGGCATTTTTTTTGTTGTCTAAACTGCTTATTTTTAGGTGAGTTGTGTAAGTATCCCTTAAGACAAACATCATTTTTGTTTCAGTTATGAACATGTAAAACTCTATTTCATGAATCAAATCATGATTTGGGTGAAGTTTCAAACACTGTAGTCAGCTAGATAAAATTCTCTGAGTACTATCTTAAGATAAATGTACTTTGCAAATGCATTGTTTTTATAAAGATCTCATAAGATGTCTGATTAAACTGATATGTATAAGCTGTTCCACAAGTGTACAAATCCAGAAGCTAGAAAATCCGAGGGAGTAATAGAATCACTCATTTTTAAAATGTAGCATTTTTACTTTGTTTGGTGTTTATTCTAAAGTAGAATAGGAATAATGGGATCTTCAGAATAAAACTAAGTTGCTAACCAAGAAAGTTTATGCTACAATGAGTGCCCAAATCCTTATTGACAATCAAACATGATTCCTCAGAAAGCATAAGAATTTCACCCTCACATATATTCCTATTTGTAAATCAGTCCTTTTAGTGTAGATTTCATGTCTTTAGCTAGAGTAAGACTTCTAACTGATTAATGGGGGGAAATGCATATATAAATACATATACATATATAAAATTATTACTTAACTAAATGGTGAATTAAGTGTCGCGTCAGTAGATCATATGTAAGGAAGGATTAAATTTGATTTGCTAATTCATTAAGAGTGTGGGAATATTTGTTACTGCCACAGATTAATTTGTATATTCTACGGTAAGGGTATCTAAATAATTGTTAGGTGCACACATACACACATACACACATATAAAAGGATACTTTGGAAAGGGAATATACCAACACAAGTCACTAGTCTTAAATATCTGAATAGTATAGAACTGGTGCTAGAGTAGATGTGTCAGAGGAAACTTGTAAAAACAAAACATTCTGTACAGTAAACTATTAGATAACTGAATCAGGAGAGTCATCAACTTATTTTTATATAGCAGTTAATAAAATGGGGATCATCTTTTTTGAGCAAAGTCCTTGGACTAAACATAAACCATGCACGAAGCATTCTACAAAGAATGAAGAAGGCAGAAAATAAAAGAGCAATAATTAATGAAGTTAAAAACCAAAAGCGCAAAAGAGAATCAACAAAATCAGTATTCTTGAAAAAACACAATAATCCCTCCTGGAGGACTGATAAAGGAAACATATGTAATTTCCAATTTCAGCAAAGGGCATCTTAGCAGATCCTATGGACGTTAAAAAATATAAGAGGATTTAAAAAATGTTATGCCAATGGATCTGAAATTTTAAATAAAATGGACAAATTCTTAGAAAAGGACTTGTTAGAACCTACAAAAATTTAAAAATCTGAGTAGTATATTTATTAATGAAAGTGAGTTTGTAATTTGCAACTTATATGCAAAGAAATGTCCAGTCCCAGCTAATTTCACAAAGAAATTCTTCTAAGAAGTTTCAAAAAAATAACATCAATATTACTAAAATTTTTTCAAAGAACAGAAAGTGTTTGCAACCCATTTTGATATTTGCATAGAGCCTTAACATCAATACTTATGAAGATAGTATAAGAAGTTTCAAGTCCATTTTTCTCATAAATATAGGTCAACAAATTCTTAAAAAATATTAAAAATATTGGTATAAACATGTCACAGCTAAGTTGCATTTACAGTAGGAGCACAGGTTGGTTTAACATTCTTAACTCAATGTAACTGACCAAATTAACAGAAAAAGAAAATTATGTCATCTCAGTAGATTTTTATCAATTAGGTAAAATATAATCTATTCATGATTTTGTTAAATTCTTTCAGCAAACTAATATAAGAAGTTCTATGCCTCCTAGCCCCAAATCTTATGTAAGCATCACATTCAGTGAAATAATAAAAACATGTATCTTAAGAGCAGTAATAAAACAAGGTTGACTGTTATATAACTACTTGTATTCACCATTATATTGGAGATTCCTAGTCCTGAGCTGTTCAGTACCACATGGAAATTTAAATTTCAGTTAGCTAAAATTAAGATTATAGATCATCAGTCACATTGGCCACATACCATTTGCTCAGTAGACATGTGATTGGTGACTACCATACACCACAAATATAGAACATTTCCATTATTACAGGAAGTTCTATTAGACATTGCTGGTCCAGACAGTATAATAAGGAAAGAAGCTTAGTGATTAAAAAGAAATAAAACTGCAATTATGTACAGATGTCACATTTGTTACAAAGACAGTCCAAAAGAATCTACAAAGTAATAGAGTTAAATGAGTTTACAAGGTTGCTAAGTACATAGTTGATACACAAAAAAATTTTAGGCTTATGTACTGACAAAAAATAAGTTTTTCAGTGATACCATATGTATCTCAAAAATATCAAATACCCAAAATTAATCTAATAAAAAGACTGAAAATTTTAAGATATTATTGGGAGAAATGAAAGAAGACATATAATAGAGGAATATGCTAGTTCCAGGATTGAAAGTTTCAGAATTGAAAAGATACTAGTTCTCCCTGTCTAGCTACAATACAGTCTGAAACAAAATCCCAGAAGATCTGGATTAGTTTTTTTTAATTGATAAGTTCACTCATAAGTTACAGAAATGCAAAGGGCCAAGAATAGCCAAGATGGTCTTAAAAAAAAAAAAAAAACACTAGAGGATTTATACTGACAGGTATCAAGACCTTATAAAATGACAGTAATAAAGATAGCATGGTACTGGCACCAAAAAAATTAATGGAAATAAAACCAATAGATGCACACAATATGTAATCACTTGATTCATGTCAAAGATAACAATAGAGAGAAGAAAGGGTATTCTTTTTAATAAATTGTGCTACGTCAATTAGATGTCCATGTGGGAAAAAAAATTTTTACCTCAATTTCAAATCATGCTAAGAAATGAATTACAAATGAATCACAGACATGAAAACTAAAACAGGCTTCTAGAAGAAAGCAGTATCTTAATCCTAGGGTAAGCAAAGATTCTCAGAACATATAAAGCATTTACAATAATAGAAAAGTGATAAATAGAACTACATTAAAATTAAGAAACTATTCAATAAAAGATACCATGAAGAAGGAAAAGTCAAGCTACCGATTGGGAAAGAAGTTATTTGCAATTAGCAGTCCAAATACCCAGTAAAAAACTCAGTTGGAATACATAAAAAAATTCTTACATGGAAGGAGGAAGACCAATAACCCAATAGTAAAAGGGCCAAAACACTTAAATGGTCACTTAACAGAAGATACTAAAAAGCAAACACATTAAAAGATCCATAATGTCATTTGACATCTGCAGAGCATAGATTAAACTCACAATGAGCTACCACTGCCTTCCTAGAGAGCAATAGATTTAACAAACACAGCAGCAAATGTTGGTGAGGATTTGTTGCATCTGCAACTCATTTTCTATAGCCAGTGGGAGTATAAATTGCTTTAACCACTCTGATAAATGCTTGTATTTTTCCACTAAAGCTGAACTTACTCATACCACCTTAGGCAGATACCCAACAAAGATGCTAATATATTTTCACCAAAACACGTGTGTCAGAGTATTCATAGAGCAATTCACATAACTGAAAACTGGAAACAATCCGGGTATTCAACAACAGCAAACTGGGTAACTGTACAGTGGAATATCATACAGCGATAACAACTGAACTATTGTACTACACAACTATATGGATGTATCTCAGAAACATAGTGATCAACAGAAAAGACCACAAAGAGCACACAATGTGTCACTGATCACCTGCCTGAGGTTTCTGAGGTTAAGCGGGAGCAGGGAAGGAAAATGGCCAAGGTGGGATATAAAGGAAAGTGGTTGGGGTAGTACTTATCCTGAGGAGACTACCAGGATTTTTTTCAAGATAATGGCAGACACTTGAATTTAAATAGCAAAGGGTACAAGGAGATTTAGAGAGAGGATGCTGCATGATAGAGCATTTTTTCCCTGTCCTGAGTGTGACAGGGTGATGTTAGGAGCCAAGTAAGACAGAACTCAGCCAGGGGTTAAGAAAGGTAGTGAACTCTGCCCACTTTCCCCCTGGGCACCTTCTCACACCTCCCCTGGAGGAACTAGGCCAGGCAGAAACTTCCTCTGTGGTCTCAAAAAACCTGGGGTTTATCCTTGTTGCCAAACCTTTAGTGCTTATTAGTTGACTGACCCGCCCCCATCCTGTACCCCCTACTGGGCAGTAAGGTCTTTCCAGTCTGCCACCTAGTAGGTGCTTAGTATTCTTCATTTATTGAGCAAATACATTGTCAGCCCAGATCAGCAGCCTCCCCAACCCCAAGTAAAGTCTAAAAACATGCAAAACTGGCTCATTGTATGGGGGAAAGGTTTTTACTAGGAGGTTACATGAGGAGATCTTCTGTATAGCTTGTTAATTCTGTTCTACTGATAGTTTGCTGTAAGCACTTAATAAAATCATTACTGAGTAATTTTTTTTAAATGCTCCTATTTGAGAACTCCCAGGAAGATGATGTTTCTTTTTCTCTTCATTTGAATTCTGAATGTTAAACCAGTCTCGTGTTCTTGTAGTATATTTCTTGATCTGAGTACTGGTTACATTACACAGATGCACATTCTCTTTGTAAGAATCAAGTTGGGCCTCGCCTGGTGGCACAGGCAGTTAAGCGCCGCACTGTGAAGCTGTCTGCAGCCTCTGCAGCGCCAGTTTGATCCCAGCTGGCCAGTGAGGGTCCCACATGGCGCAGCAGACCTCTCGTTGCGCCCACTGTTCCCCTCAGCAGTGTATTTCGTCAGTCTGCCTGTTCTGTTCCCCACTCTGTCTCTGGTGAATCCTCTTACCCTCCCGCGCATCTGGCCTATACCCTGGTTCTTGTATAAATAAATAAATTTTAAAAAGAATTAAACTGTACACTACATTATACTCTGATAAAAAGTTTATTTTAAAAATTTTATTTGAGAAAAATTTAGAAGAATATGTAGAAGTTAGCCAAAAGTTAACATGTTCAGTTTGTACAACAAGAAGAGAGAAAGAGAAATTTAGTTTGCCATGGGAAATTGCCCTTCTCAAGTCATGCTTGATTTAGAATGTACTCTACAGGAGAGCACCATTTTAGAAAATAGTTTAGTAAATAACACTTTCCCTTGTGAAGTCTGCTGTAAATAGTACGGCTTTTTAAATTGCAGCATTTGAGTGGTGTAATAATTAAATGGAACTTATTAATGGTAAGAATTGACTTCTTAGCTGTCTTCCTTTCCTAGTTGTAACTCCATTTTCAGAGTGTTCACTTTGAACCAGATTACTCAGATGTAAATGTCCCAATCATTAGAGCAATAGGAAATTTGTTGTAGCACATAATGCAGGCTATGTAATCTGCTTTTGCTATCCTGTTCTGAATAACTTAACAATTGCATGTAAACTGTCTCTGGGAAGGCCACATGCAATGCATAAGTGTAGTGGTGAGGTAGGGAAAACATGGATTCCAAGTCACATCTGGCTCCTCCTGTTGGTCTTGCTGCCTATATGCAAAATGATCACAGGAGTTAAAAGTAGAAACTTGGTGGCGCTAGGGGTTAAGATGCAACCTATGGAGCTATCCACTGCCACTGCAGCACAAGTTCAGTCCTTGGTCAGGAGCTACCCACATGGCACAGCAAACCTCTCCTGTCTCGCCCACTGCTCCCCTCAGCAGTGTATTTCAGTCAGTCTGCCTATTCTATTTCCCAATCTGTCTCTGGTGAATCCTCTCACCCCCCCACACCTCTGGCCTATATCCCAGCTCTTGTATGCATAA
The DNA here is from genome assembly GCF_964194135.1 of Talpa europaea. NCBI lineage: Eukaryota > Metazoa > Chordata > Mammalia > Eulipotyphla > Talpidae > Talpa > Talpa europaea. Next base: position 54,630,013 of record NC_140075.1, read on the forward strand.
GTAAATAAATCTTTAAAAAAAAAAAAAAAAAAGAAACTTACCTAAAGGCTGCAGTGTGTCATTAACCTGAGTGCTATTCCTTGTTTATTCTGCCTGAAGGGAGAAAGTAAACAAAGAATCTGCAGCAAGGGCATATTTACTTTCATTAACAGCAGATCTGTTCTTCCAGTTGCTGACATCAAAGTTTTGGTGTTATATTTGATTTCTCTCACAATCTACACACATTGCCTAGGCCAATCTGGTCAATTCAACCTGAAAGGTGACCAGTCTTCATCATCCCTATTATCACTTTAACCTACACCAGCATTTTCTCATCTGGATTATTGGAATGGCCTCTGTAAAATTCTAATTTGCAAGAAATATGTATTTGGTCATTCTGATGACCAAAATTAATTTCTCACAGTTTCTGAGTCATAGCTCCTGAGACCCTTGCAATAAGAGCAATTGTTAACACAATGAGAGCATCTATTGTTAAAATATTAGGTCTCTTGTCCTCAGTTCCTGAAATCACCCCAGAGCCTTAAAGGTGAAATGGATTTCTGGTTATTCAAAACAAATACCATTCTATCACTACTCGGTTTATGCTAATGCGGTGACTAAATGCTGTACCTGGTAAAAAGGTCATTCCAAAATGAAGGTAAAATAAGGACTTTTTTGGTAAACAAAGCTGAGAGAATTTGTTACCAAAAGATCTGTATTACAAGAAATGTTAAAAGTAGTTCTTTAGGACATCTTTACAGACACCTCACCCAAAGCAGTGATAGTGAAGGCAAAGATAAACAGCTGGGACTACATCAAATTAAAGAGCTTTTGCACAGCAAAAGAGACAATAACAAAAACAAAGAGAAATCCCACCAACTGGGAGAACATTTTTGCACCCAACACTAATGATAAAGGACTGATCACAAAAATCTGCAAAGAGCTGATGAGACTCAACAACAAAGAAAATAATCCAGTCAAAAAATGGGCAGAAGAGCTTAAAAGAAACTTCTCTGAAGAGGAAATGCAAATGGCCAACAGGCATATGAAAAAATGTTCAACATCACTTGTCATCAGGGAAATGCAAATCAAAACTACCATGAGATACCATCTTACACCAGTGAGAATGGCACATATTAAAAAAACTAGCAACAACAAATGTTGGCGAGGGTGTGGAGAAAAAGGAACTCTTCTGCACTGTTGGTGGGAGTGCAAACTGGTCCAACCACTGTGGAGAGCTGTGTGGAGATTTCTGGACCTACTAAACATAGAGCTTCCATATGATCCAGCAATTCCACTCCTAGGTATTTACCCAAAGGACACAGAAACATCAATTCCAAAGAACACCTGCACCCCTATGTTTATAGCAGCACTGTTTACAATAGCTAAGCTTTGGAAACAGCCCAAATGCCCAAAAATAGATGACTGGATCAAGAAGATGTGGTACATATATACCATGGAATATTACTCAGCATTCAAAAAAGATAAACACATACAATTTGCAGCAACATGGATGGCGCTGGAAGGGATCATGCTCAGCGAAATAAGCCAAAAAGAAAAAGAAAAATACCGGATGGTCTCACTCATAGCAGGAATCTAGAAAACTTAAATAAGGGACCAGGAAAATGAATAACTATAAGAAAGTGAAAATCAAAATCAACAAAAAACTATGAACCAGAGACACTTTTAGGGGGGCGGGGGCGGGAGGGGAGGGATTGGGGTCAGAATGGGGGGGCTGCAATTGTATGGGGAATATTACAATAAAATTTATTTAAAAAAAAAAAAAGTAGTTCTTTAGGCAGAAAAAATTTACCAGGTAGAAATTTGCTTCCACAAAAGAAATGAAGAGTACTGAAAACATAAATATGTGGGTAGATATAAAGTCCTTTGCCCTGTCGTTTAAGAATTTTTTTAACTTGATTGTTAAAACAGTAATACTAGTGTATTATGTCTGTAACATCACTAGTGGGGTGGGAGGGAAGTGGTATAGCTAATAAGTAGTGGTGGAGATAAAATGGTATCATTAAAAAAATGATGAAACTCAATTAAAAGATAGCAGGAAAAAACAGAAAAGATGAGACAAATGGAAAACAAATAGCAAGATAGAATTAGATCCACCCATATCAACAACCAAATGTAAATGGTCTGAACATTCTAGTTGGTACAATAATACAATTATATACTATCTATTAGAGATCCAGTTTGAGTAAAGATACAAATTAGATGAGAAAAGATGTGCTTCATAGACACTAATCAAAACTGAATTTCCTATATTATGCACTGTAGATTTCAGAGCAAGAAATAGGATATTCCATAATGTAAAAGGAGTTACTTCAACAAGTGGACATAACAATTCTAAATGTATAGGTATCTAATAGCAGTTTAAAAATAGATGAAGGAAGACTAGTAGACCTGAAAGGAGAAAGTAACAGAAAAATAATCATAGTTAGAATCTTCAACATTCTCAGTAATTGATGTTCATAGAGCTGTAGTCTACCTGAAGAGGCATCATTTACCCATCTTTTTTGCTTTTTTGTTCTTAAAATAGGAATTTGGTTTCAAGCCAAAATATTATGCCTGCCAAACCTGATTAACAAAATAGTTTTGTGTGCAGATTTTGTGTATGTATCCACAACCATGGGTCAGTAAGCAAATTACCACAAACTTAGTGACTTAAAACAATATAGATTTACTATGTTCTTAACCATTGCGGAGGTCAGTAGTCCAAAATGGGTTTCATTTCCTAAAATCAAGGTGTTGGCAGGATTATATTCTTTCTGGAGGCTCTAGAAAGGATCTGTTTCTTACATATCTACCTTCTAGAAGTTGTTAGCTTTTTTTGGCTCATAGCTGCCTTTTAAAGTAGTAAAAAGACCTGTATTTCAGATGTAATACTTGATATAGCCGATTTAAATGGGATAAACTAACTTTGGGGTTTATCCTAATGAGACTATGAAAGTTTTTGAAAAAGAAAATGTCAGGAATTCAAATCCACTTTGCAATTCTGGCATTCTCTTGGGTGGACAGTGAAATTTTATTATACTTTGAAGTTTTTGATTACAAAATATTTGAATTTTACCAAAATTTTCCAAATAGTCAAGGATTTTGTTTTTGCTACCTAGAATTTCTTGTCTGGTCATGCCAAAAATATCACGGCATGTGATTTGGTGGAATAATTCATTGACTTCTTACAACATACTTGGCAGATATCCTACATGTAATTGGTTTGTTGTAGTTCTCTATTTCTTGACTTTTACAATATCTTTATATATGACTCTAAGCTTTTCCTATTTAGGGTGTATATGTCTTTCAGCTTTTCATATAAACCTTTGGATGGAATAAAACAGCCAGAGTGATCATAATCCCCCTTTATTTGCAGGGAAATAGAATTCTAATTCTTTAGGTTATAGGACAACTCCCGGTATCTATTACATGTCAGTAGTCTCAAACCTGATAGGAGAGTATGGTTGAATAGTCAGTGTTTCTGTAACAGCTAGTGGCTGATTAGGATCAGTATTCTAAGTAATCAGTGATGCTTCTAGGCAACAGCTCCTTAGATGAAATGCATGTTATGTTGTATTGCAAAATGTTTTTTTCAGGAAACAAATCTTGTTTTGTCACTTGATACAGTGGGATTGTTGGTATAAATTCATGAAGTATGTGTATGTGTATACACGTGTGCCTGTTTTCCTGCCTCCTAGCTCTATCATGAAAAGAGAAATTGGTGGCCTCCCTGGTAGTTCAGGGGGTTGAATGCAGCGCTGTGAGGCTGTTCTCCACCTTTTGGCGCGAGTTTGATCCTCAGCTGGCTGGGGAGCAACCCACATGGCATAGCAAACCTCTCCTGTCTGGCCTGCTGCTCCCCTCAGCAGTGTGTTTCAGTACTTCTACCTTTTCTGCTCCCCGCTCTCTCACCCCCCGCGACTCTGGCCTGTACCCCACTTCTTAAAAAAAAAAAAGAAAAGTTGCTCAACTGTACTTTTATTCTATCAGTTGTGTTAAAGATTTTAAATACTTATAAAAAATTGATGCATTGCTTCTAAATGTTTTTCATGGTCACAAAGCTTGGCATCCTTTACACTTCTGAAACCACTAGCTACTTCTCTTTATGGGGAAAAAAATAACTCAGTATTTACAATGGAAAGTAAAATTCGAGGTAGGAATTCTATTGATAAGAATTTATTCAAATGTATTTTGGGAATAAATAGATCATTATAGGGAAAGAAAGCAAAACCAGTGTTGCCCATTAATGAATTTATTTTCTGATATAAATGCAACAGTAAATACATATAAGAAATTCTTCCTTGGAGATTATAAGATTTAGGTTAGTCTTAAATTACATACTAAATGAGTAGTATGAGTGGAGGTTGTGCTATTTAGGGAGAAGTAGCAGACAGTAAGGAATGAGGCAGAAAGTATACAATTGAAAAATAATTTTCTAACAAATAACTTATTTGACAAAATTCAAGTTGGTATAACATCCATATAGGGGCATTTTAGAATAGGTTATTTTCCTGGAAAGGCTGAAGGAAGGTATACCGGCTTAGAATTCAATGAGTAATTTTACACAGTTCCTTAAAGAAGAGTATATTCAGGCTGGGCATATTGAATGTCTTGGGTGCTGTATAACCTCTAAGTGTTTTAGATCAAAAGTATGTGCAAAACATCTGAAAGATTCCATATGACCCCCGAATATCTGGAAAACACCAAATTACAGTGACTTTCTTAGTCATTTCTTGTGGCTTAAGTGGAGAATGAAAAATAAAAGTTTCATTGAGTTTGTTTTTAGCTTATCAAATCCCCTTGTTTCATTTCTGCATTCTGTCTGTTTAAAATTATGCCAAGAAACTGCTAAAACAATTTAACTTTCAGTGAAGAAATAGATGTAAATAACATACTATGACATATTTCCCTTCCTACCCCAAGTATATTAAGGGGGTGGAAAACATTGATATCATGTTTTCACATTCAGTGTATGCTGTTAAGCTTTTTAAACTTCACTGTGCTTCCTAGAGATGGATTTTTAGTAGCAATGAGTAAGAGTAATCTCTGTCCTTATTACAAGCGTGTATTGTGGGCATGGTAAGAGAAGCTTGGTTTATAACCCCTACGCCTATTGGATTGTTTGGAGGTCACAGCTGCTTTGTGGTTGACTTAATAGAGAAGGAAAGATTTATTATGTCATCTTAAGTCCTAATTCTTTAATCAATATTTACCACATTTTGAAACTTAAAGCTCATGAGATGTGAAATAATGCTTTGAATTCTGTTTTGAAGGAGCAATTTTTTAAAATCACTAAGTATCATGTGGACTATTTGGCAGAGCTTGTTGAAAGACAAATTTGCAGATATGCACATGTATTTGTACATATATATGAAATATACATGTTATGCTTATACATATATGGAGAAAAGGGTTTCAATTTTGAAAGAAAAACAAAAGATATCATTTTGTCTTTGCCAGATATTTGTAGTTCTCCTCATCTTTGTAGATAATTCCAAGATCTTAGACTGTTGTTTATATAAATGCCAATGAAAACTTAGTTTTAACACTCGAAATGTACAAAAGTGCACAGGGAATATGTTTCTATATATTAAGAAACACTATTTTGGATAAATTTCATTCCTATTCCAGCAACCTTATTTAGGTAAATGGAATTTCTGTGTTGTAATATAAATTCATCTTAAACTTAAAAACCAGCAGGAAATATCTATACCCTTTGCTCAGCATGCAGTAAGGTCTTAAGTAGGAGGTTCCTGCAGTGCTAAAATTAATTCAATTTGGTAACCTTCCTGTTTGCTTAGAAAATTATGCATCTGGGAAATCTTAGCTTAAATCTGATTTAATTCCCATTTACTGCTGATAGAATTGGTATTCCTTACCATTATATCATTCTGTGGAAAAGCCAATTCTATTTGTTAATTATTGTTTTTATCAACTTTTATGAGATAATAAAAATTATAAAAGATTAGAGAAAGGTATTCTGGGGGCATGGGGAGGCTTCTCATGTCCCACAATCCTTTCCTGCCTCTATTGATCTAATTTTTATTTTTGTAGTATTGCTTTTTCCAGACTGTTACATAAATGGAACCTCATTAAGTAGCCTTTTGTGTCTTCTTTCATGTTGGAATATGCGGTTAAGAGTCAACCATGTTGTAGATCATCAGGGGTCAGTTTATTGTTGAGTTGTGTTCTTTTGTATGGATGAACCATAGTTTATTTATCCATTTGCCAGTTGGTGGATGTTTGGGTTGTTTCCAGTTTGGGATTATTATGAATAAGCTGCTATAAACATTCATGTTCATGACCTGTTTGGTTTTAGAATTTCTCAGTTAATATGGCATTCTCTCGCGTGACTAGTTCATGGTTTGCTTAGTCTTTGATGATTGAAAATATGAGACATTTCTTTGAGGACTGAATCCTCCGTTAGAGATTGGAGGTGAAGAAACTTGTTGACAGTTTTCACAATCTGGGGGGTACTATATGATGTTTAATTTTTTTTTTAAGATAGCATGCTATAGTAGTGAAAAGATAAATGATATGAATTGAAGTACATGAAAATAACCCACTTTGGCAAACATTGGATTACGAAAATCGGGTTCTAGTCCTGTAATCTGGCTTGAGTTTCCAATACATAGTTTTTTAAACTTTGGAGAAATTTTGGCTTTGAACGAGTCTCAGAAAGAAGGATGAAACTAACATTCCCACAATTTTTAGGAATATACATTATCATTTAGTCCTCAAGCCCACCCTGTGAGGCACCTGCCAAGTGGAAGGTACTAGTCCCACTTTACTGATGAGGAAACTTCAGAGAAGTGAAGTAGCAGGCAGTAGTAGCAAGACTACTAAGTAGATGCTGAATCAGCTGTTGACTCCCTATCAATTTCCTTATCTAAAAAACGAAGAAAATACCCAGTCTCTAGTTATGAGAATTAAATGTGATTACATTTAATTCTAAGGCTCCACTTCCCTTTTTATAAAAGTCCTCATTTCCTTGTCTCCTGCCTTGCCATCCTGTCATCTGTTTATTATGAGAAATTATGGTGTTTTTTCAAAAGATTATACAATGTTAGGAGACTGGTATATTAGATGTTTCTTTTTATCATAAACATTAGAAAAACGTAAGTCAATAGCAGTAGGATTCACAGTATAGTCTAGCAGGCTGACAGATTGTTCTCAACTGATTCCATTTAGCACATTCTCTCCATCACTTTTTTCCAATGTGATGCTTTCTGCATTGCTTTATGAAGTGTAACTCAAAACTGTGTTGTACTACTTCTGTATCAACAATTAGCCCATTAATACATTTAAACATCAGCTTAGACCCTGATTTCTCCCATATACTGCTTCTTCAGCACAGCCAAGACTATGTTTATGCCTTGTGTTGATAATTACTATAAGCTAGCAACTTGATAACCCTTTCCCCTCTTATCATCCTTGTTTTGCAAGATTGTACCAAATTTGATAAAAACGAACTGTTAGCAGCCAATCTGTAGAACTTCCTAGGATAGTTCTACCAGTTTGTTTTGTAAAGCCCCCTGGTATTTGAACCTTGCAGAGTAAACACATCATTAGGTTTTCTTTTCTTGGCTTTCCTAATGAGGGGAGAAATCTTACACAGCTGGAGAAGCCTGGAACTCTTTTCTGAACTGATTTATTTACATAGCATATGCTTAGTTTGACTCATTGCTCAGAAGATAGTGGAGAGCTTTTTTAGTTAAGTCCTATACAATACTTCCAAGAACATTTTAGCCACACTATCGTCGTTCGGCTTCTCTGGAGCTGCTCTTTGCTCTTTAAAAAACATTCCTGTCCTAGTTCTTTATTTTATTGCTTTCAGTGTTAGAGAGATTAAACTGAATATATTTAGACGTTCTTTTCAGAAACAAAAAATTTAGTGTCAGAGCTGCTGCATGATGCTAGTAGTTCAAGATGTGTCTGCACACACAAAGGGCAAATCATTTTGCTCTTCTCTACGAGCCAGATGATATTCTGTTGTGGCTTACTATAAAGAACCTATACTTTGAAGCCAGGTAAATCTAAGTTTAAATACCAGTATGTGTTTTCTAATAATTTTTCTTCAGCAGAGTTAATAATTACTCTTTTTCATCAATTATGTTTTGGTAATAATGAAACATAACAAACACCTTGATTAAAATGTACTTTCCCTTCTTAAAAATCATCATCCTCAGGCATACAAACAAGAAAAACTAATATACAAAAGTTACTCACAGAGGAAGAAAAGGTAGACTAGCCTTAGATTGGTTTTATGATTAAACAGGAGACAATTGAGTAGTGTCTATGGAGTTCTGTAGAGTTTGGACCCCAAAATTCTTTTTTTTTTAAAGATTTATTTATTTATTTATTCACACAAGAACTGGGACACAGACCAGATGTGCGGGAGGGTGAGAGGATTCACCAGAGACAGAGTGGGGAACAGAACAGGCAGACTAACGAAATACACTGCTGAGGGGAGCAGCGGGTGAGACAGGAGAGGTCTGCCACACCATGTGGGACCCTCTCTGGCCTGCCGGGATCGAACCAACACTGCAGAGGCTGTGGACAGCTTCACAGTGTGGAGCTCAACTGCCTGCGCCATCAGGGGAGGGCCCGGACCCCAGAATTCTTTATTCACCCAAGTTATTTGATGAAGAAGAAACACATTATCAGTTCTGCAAGGCTTTGAAGTATATCCCTGCCCTTTTGAAAATAATGATTTCAAAATATACTTTTGCTGATTGAGAGATTTTTGAATGTATAAACAAAAGCAGAACTTGCGGCTTTTTTTTAAATATTACTTTATGCTTAGGGTTTAGCTACCTCTTGAATTACTACTGTGTTCGCTTTAGAAAGCAAGGACATTACTGACCATCTCTCAATACTCAATTGGAATATTAATGAATTTGCCAAAACAGTATGCTAAAGACCTTAATCTTCAGAATTGTTAAATGGTTTGTAATTTGAGTAGCACACATATTTCAACATTTGCAAATAGTACCTACTTGTTAAATATACTTAATGCATATAGTTATAGTGATTCTCATAGTGTGGTTCCACAATACAGATTTCTCACCTGGAACTGGTTATCAGATTTAGTGAATTAGAAACCCTGGAAGTTGGACCCAGCAAACTATGTTTGAATAAGCCTTCCAGGTTATTCTGGTGCCCAGTAAAATTTTAAGAACTGCTGGTGTGGTGTATATTGGTTCCCCAACCTAATTACTGTAATCATCAGAATCATCTGTGAAGATCTTGAACTGTTTATTCTCAGTCCAGATGAGATTTGATATGTTAGGTATGAGAATCATTAGTATAATAGTGATTCCATGTTTCGCGCCACTGCATCATTTAGGCAAGCTACTTTAATACCTCTGAACCTCAGTTTTGCTTTTTGTAAAATAGTGCCCATTCTCCTCCCCATTTCATGGATTGTTGTATTAATTAAATAAAGAGATGAGTATGAAAGTATTTTGCACTACAGATAAGAAAATCTCCATAACTCCATGCGCTCGCCCCTCCCATCCTCTTTCCGCCATTTTTCTGTGCCGCCATAATGGTGTGCATGAATGCCCTCAAGAGCATCAACAATGCCAAAAAGAGAGGCAAACGCCAGGTTCTTATTAGACCATGCTCCAAAGTTATCATCCGGTTTCTAACTGTGATCATGAAGCATGGTTACATTGGCGAATTTGAAATCATTGATGATCCCAGAGCTGGGAAAATTGTTGTGAACCTCACAGGCAGGTTAAACAAGTGTGGAGTGATCAGCCCCAGATTTGATATGCAACTCAAAGATCTAGAAAAATGGCAGAATAATCTGCTTCCATCTCGTCAGTTTGGTTTCATTGTACTGACAACCTCAGCTGGCATCATGGACCATGAAGAAGCAAGACGAAAACGCACAGGAGGGAAAATCCTGGGATTCTTTTTCTAGGGGTGTAAAACACATGTGGAAATAAAATGCCTCAGTGGAAAAAAAAAGAAAAAAAGAAAAAAAATCTGTAGCTAAAATATATTGTCCTGTATTTAAAGAGTCTCACACAATGCTTGTTAATATTCTCTTAGAAACTGTCTGTGTTCTGCTTAAGTAATGTTTTCCCCCATGAAGCATCTTTCTTTTTCCTAATTATATGCCACATTGCTTTTTATTATATTTGCAAATTCAACAAATATATTTAACACCTCTCCAATATGAATTTTTTTTGGTCAGTTGGTTCCCATATATCCATTTCTTATCTCTTCATGACTGTGTAAGTCATTTGAAAGCAGCAATTGTATATAGACATTTTACTAAAAGATTTTAGGCTAAACTATCTATATAGTAATAACAAGTAAAATGCTTTATTTAATTTAGTCTATTCGTTATAATTTCAAAACTTACTACAAAGCTACAGTAATCAAAACAGGATTGTATTGGCATAAAGACAACCATAAAGACCAAGAGAGAGCCCAGAAATAAACCCTCACATATATGGTCATATGATTTGTGATAAGAATCTACTGTATCTTATTAATAAGCCTCTTCATCTGTAAAATGTGGATAATATAATCTTAATTGAAGCAGTGTGAGCCATTGTACTAAAGATAATTTTAACTTAATAAAATGGACTAGCAAAATTACCTTCTTGTGTTATCCCTTTGTTGTGAGTAGTTGCCAGAGAACACTACTTGTTTGCGTTATTGGGAGTGTCCTGACCACCAAAAATACGGAGTTTAATCTATCATGAAATACTTAACCACTTGTGTAATTTAAAACTTGGTCTATGAAGCAACAAACAGATGGAACATCACTAACAGCAGCAATTAAATTGTAAATCCAGTTTAAACAGTTGGCCATAGCATCGCAATCCATATTCTGTTGTATCTTTTTATGTGTGTCAGTGAGTTGTGCTCATTTTTATTTGAATCATTTAAAAGTACTGAAATATGAGAAAGAAAACAGTTGTCTATTTCAAATGTCTTATTTTTTAAAATTGCATACATAATATTTGTTCATTCAGCAACTGTTCATTGGATGCTACTGTGAACCAGTCCCATTTGTTGGTACTGGAGATCTAACAGTGACCAAAAGAAGCAAAATCCTAACCATCATGGAACTTGGATTCTAGTTGATTAGAGATTGCTAATAATCTAAATATTTATACTTTCGAGTGGCAACCACTACTTTGAAGAAAAATAAAGCTGAGTTAGGAGCTAGAGGATAGTGAGAACTGCCCTTTTAGATAGGATTATAAGGAAATTGAAACTATTAGATATATAAATAAATAAAATGATGAACAAGCATCCTTTGGTTGACATTATTCAGAAGATTCAAAAAAACCCAGTAACTTCTTTCAATGAAATTTTTTAAAAAATATATTTAAAGATTATTCTTAACTGAAAGTTGACCCTTATACTTTAAAAACCTCATACTTATATATTAATATTTACTGAATGAAGTTCTTAATATTCACTGAAGTATTCCAATGTTACTTGAATTCATCAGTTAGGAAAATTAATTTGAAAGGTAAAATATAACAGAAAAGTTCTTTGAATTACAAATAATTTTAGAGGAGAACTGTTTGCTTTCCCAAATGAAAACTGTGTTACATTTTGCTTTCCCTAATTTTTGGCTATTTCTATAAAGAAGTTATTTCAATCAGTTTTTATATGATGCTTACTGAATGTTGTTTTCTGGTCTCCAAATTAGCAAAGCCTATTTTTATTGGATTATGTTTCTAATGAAATAAATATTTAGGGCAAGCTCTAGGTGAGGTTTCAAGGTTTTTGAAATTTTGGGATTTTTTAAATTTTCCTTCTTTTCTTAGCCTGAAAGGATAATCTAGATCATGAATATGGCAAATGCTTTAAAATAAATAGGGAGCTTATCACAACCCAGCAGAAAACCTGTTTTAGCTTTTAAAGTTAATATCATTTATACTTAGCAGAATGTTAGTGCACTCTCCTTTTTGAAATTTGAAAGCTTCTATGTCAGTGTTTTTACAAACCTTTCGTTCACTCTTTTAGCAAAATTGACTTTGTCCTTCTTATTTTTATTTTTATGTAAAAAAAAAGTATAACAAATATAATAATGGAAAATTAGAAAATAAAGACCCATATGTATATGTACTGTTTACTTAAGTTAGATCATATTGTATATATTGCCTTGTAACCTTCCTTCAATTAGCAGTCTGTCTTTTCCTACATCAAGTACTGAGTCAAATGCCTAGCACAGGACCAAAGTCCACATCTTAAAGTTTATATGCCTTAAGTCTCTTTTAATGAAATAGAACCCAGTTCCTTTTCTCTTTCCCTACCAATAATTTATTGAGGAGAAAGGGCCCAACTCTCCTGCAGGATATTTTATTTCTAGATATCTCTTATTCCTTCCAAATTTAACTTGTTCCTCTTATTCCTTGTATTTCCTGTTAACTAGAAGTTAAATCTTAAGGACTGAGAGAAGTAAGTTAAACATCTTTGGGATATATGATATAAGTTATTTACTTTTTATTTTAACTTATCAAGAGACACAGTATCTGGGTAAGTCCACCATTAGAGACTGAATTTGAATGCTGAGTTAGAGTATTGACCACCAATCTCTTCATTGTAGAGGTTCACCTTTATCATCTGGGGCAATTGACTTGTTTTGAAATAAAATTCTTCTTGCAAAGGCAAGATAGATAAATTCTTTCACTTAATTATGAATATTTACCAAGCATCAGAAGATGGTCAAAGTTTTTTTTCCTCCTTTTTCAATGTCATTTTAGACTCATGAATTGGTATTGATTTCAGTGTGTTTATCAGTCAGCATCAATGATAACTCTCAACAACTCTGACTACTCGTAAGGGGATCCTGCAGACTTGATTCCTGTCCTGTGTCTTTTTTGCTGTGATACTGTTTTTTAATTAAGGAAACCTTTCAACATAAAAGCATAGATTAAAAAATATAGATTAAAAAAGTATAATTCCTCCCTGGTGGCACAAGGAGTTAAGTCTCGGCACTATAAAGCTATCAGCAGTCACTGCAGCATGAATTCGATCCCCGAGCAAGGAGCTGACCCACATGGCACAGCAGACCTCTCCTGTCTCCCGCTGCTCTCTTCAGCAATGAATTTCAGTAGAGCTGCCTGTTCTGCTCCCCACTCTGTCTCTGGTGAATCTTCTCACCGCCCCACACTTCTGGCCGACACCCCAGTTCTTGTATGCATAAATAAATAAATCTTTTTTTAAAAGGATATATATAAGTAAGCATAGAGAGTAATACAGTGACCCTCCATCATACCTACTTTCAGCTTCTGCAGTTATTAGTATATTTTCAGTCTTGTTTTATCTATCCTCTATTGAATTTATTACCTCCTGGATTATGATCCCATTGATATTTGGAAGTTTTCCTTGTTTCCTGACATGGCAAGATTCCATGGAATCATCCATTTCTCTAAGAAACCCTAATGGCTTCTACTAAGGAATAGTGTCAGATAACAAAATCTGAGCATAAAGGTTACTGAATGCTTTTAATTTTGATTTTCCTTTGCTTTCCTACCTTGTATCTCATCATAATGGTAGATTAGTTACTTAGGGTTATTTTCATTTGAGTCATAGAGGGAGGACTGAAAGAAGGGATATAAAAGGTCATATTGTTTTATTGCTCTTTTAATTGGTTTAAATGTTAGGTATAGCTGATAAGTCTAATGTTGACACAGAGATGTTTTTAATGAAGAATTTTTAAAAATAAACACCATTTGGTGTTAAGTTTGCTGCAATACAATATTAGAAAATCCTCAGTTCATAAATATATGGCTTCTGAAAGTTTGCTTGTATCCCACTTTGGTTTTTAAGCAGTCAACACATTTTCTCATAGTAATAATACGGATGATAAAATATGTTACTGGATATCCAGCTGTTAAAATCTTTTTAATAATAATAAAATTTATTAATAATAATAAATTTAATAATAATAAAATTTCCAAGATGGACTAAATCCATATCTTTCCTACCTTCCTCTTCTGATGCACCAGTAAAATAATATGGATAAAAGTAAGAAATAAAGAAAAGAACTTTATATGAAGACTACCAAAGAATGATAATGAATGGATTTCTGCATCTCTGTTGAGTACCAGAAGACACAGCTGCACCCTCCCCTTACTTCCTCATACCTCTCCCACCACTGCATGTGGACTATAGATAGCAGGTGTGAGCCCCAGGCAAAGCACCAGGCCTATGTTCTTTAGAAAAGTTGGGAAAGGCAAAAGCTTTCAAATACAAATTATATCCACCAAACAACAACAAAGAAAAACCATCTTCATTCTGACATTTAAAAGGTCTGCTGATTCCCCACCCATACTCCTAAAGGAATACTGCTGGTCAGCCTAGATCCAACCCACACAGCCACCGTCAGGAGAGCAGTCTAACCAAAAAACAGACCAGCTTCACAGTAACAGAGAAGCTCCGTGTTGGCTAATGAGTCATTCTGTCTTAAATATTCATGAGTAACCAAATCTCACCAGACATGAGAGGAAAACTAATAGCATGAAAGAAGAACTGAAATAACCAGAAAAATTTTGCTACTGAAGAAAATAGAGCTCATCAGAAAGAACTTCACAGAAAAGGAACTCTAATATACTCAGAGTTGTAGCAAAGTACCTCCATTAAACAAGAATAAAAAAAAAAAAAGTTTTCAGGTTGAGCGGGTACACCTAGTGTGGAAATAGTGAATCAAATATATTGTAATGCATTCTCACAAAACTGCAGAATTCTAGGATAAGCAAAAGATCCAGAGAAAAGTCATGTACAAAGTGACAAGTAACTGAAATCAAACCTCTCATCAGTAACCTTTAATGCTTTAAGACAGTAAAATATTGTCTACAACATTTCAAAACAAAATAACATGCAGTCAAGAATTCTATATCATGACAAACTGTTAATCAAAAGTGAGAGCAGAATAAAGGTGTTTTCAGTCATGCCAGGTCTCAAACTTTAACTTCTCTTGCATTTGAAAAAAAGAGTGAGGTCCTCCCTGGTGGCGCAAGGGGTTAAGATGCAACCTATGAAGCTATCCACAGCCGTTGCAGCACGAGTTTGATCCCCAGCCAGGGAGCTACCCACACAGCACAGCAGACCTCTCCTGCCTCGCCTGCTGCTCCCCTCAGCAGTGTATTTCAGTAGATCTGCCTGTTCTGTTCCTCACTCTGTCTCTGGTGAATCACCCTCACACCTGTGGCCTGTACCCCAGTTCTTGTATGCATAAATAAATAAATCTTTGCAAAAATTAAAAAAAAAAGAAAGAACAAGTGAATTACACATTCACTCTCAACTTTCTTCAAAAACAAATTCCCATTGTGTAGTTTTTCATTAATCATTTCATTTTGAGGGTTGATTTTTTTTCATTTCCTTGCTGCCAAAGGATTTGTTAGGGGGAAACCAAGAAGGAGGATTACAATGACTAAAATAAGTAGTTGTGGATTTACGCCATACAGTAATTTACAAAGGTACTGTAGCAAACAGCAATAAGAGTACTTCTTTAACTGTTAGCAGGCTGAGCTATTTCACATATTGCACATACAAGTAATTTTCCCAGAATTTCCTATACTTCCCACTGTCCTCAGCAACAGGCAGCCTGACCTGACTACTTGCACTGCAGTCATGACTAGGTAACCATATGGCTTATACAGCAACAGCATCCAATTCTTCTCGCATCAGTATTAGGATGACATGATCTAGCTTATATTTAAAAGCATCATTCTGACTTCTGTATTGAGAAAGGACTTGGGGATAGAACAGTAGAGCAAGAGTAGAAGCAGGGTGACCTGTTTGGACATCATTCAGTATTCCAAATGAAAGATAACAGTGGCTCTGGCGTGGTAGTAATTGTGGAGTTGGTAAAAAGAGGTTGGTATAATTTGATGGCAGACAGGAATTCCTGACTGATGGGCTATAGGGTAAGTAGGAAAAGAGTCAAGATTTTTGGTTTGCTCTGTGGAAAAGGATAAATAGGTTGAAGGGAAAGATTCAGAGTTACGTTTGGGATGTTAGTGTTTCGAAGCCTGTTTAATCTGCAAATAAAAATGTCGATTACTTGGATTGCCACTTGTGTATATGTGTCTGCAGTTTTAAAGCAAGTTCTGGCCTGGAGATAGAATTTTGGGAATAATCAGCTTATAAACTATATTTAAAACTGAGATTGGGTGAGATCATCCAGGATATAGATAGAGATAAAGAAGAGATTTGAGCAAACAAAACAAACTTTGAAATCTGTCTACATTATTGGCTACCAGAAGGGGAGGGGGTAGGGGACAGAGAGGTGAGGGGTCAAATGGACTGGGGTGGAGGATGAGAGGTGCTTTAGTTGTGGATGTGGTGTGGTAACATACATTTGAAGAAGAGTGAACCTATAACCCTTGTGAGTAAAACAAAATTACCTCAATACAAATAATTTAATCAAAAAAAAAAAAAGATGATGAAGAAATCATCTGAGAACTGGGACTTTAAAGTAGTCCAACATTTGAAGTTCAGTGAGATGAGAAGGAAAGATCAAAGATGACTAAGAAAGATCAGCCAGTGACATAAAAGGAGAAGCAAGAGATAATGGTACCCTCGAAGCCATGGGAAGAAAGTTTATCAAAAGAGATAGAGTGACGGACTATTTTTATGCTGCTGAGAGGTCAAATAGGATGAGCATGAATGTTCACTATTGGATTTAATACCATGGATGTCTGTGTTTACCTTGATAAAAGCCTGCTATCTTTTTCAAATAACTTCTAAGTTCTTATGGTAGAAATATATATTAAATTGATTAAGGTCAACTGTTTAACACGTGGAACTCTTAGATGTTTCTTTTGGCTTAGGGAAATTGGGAAATAATTACTTAGATGCCGAGAGAGTTTTGGGAATCTCTGCTTTGAAGGATTATGCTGAGCATTTTAAGAAAAAGCTCCTCTTATCTTTTTTTTTTTTTTTTGTCTGTGTTGAAGAGTTTGAGCTAGTAATTTTAAATTTCATCAGATCGCATGCAATTAATGAACTTGCCCTTTGTAGTTGTTCATAAAAAAAGAAAATCTTAATCTGAAATGTCAGTACTACATCTGCATGAATTTTTATTCTTGCCTCCACAGGTATGGTCTGAATATGCGTTGCTTGGCAGCTCGGGTCAACTATAAAACTTTGATTATCATCTGCGCACTCTTCACTTTGGTCACTGTGCTTTTGTGGAATAAGTGTTCCAGCGACAGAGCGATCCAGTTTTCACGGCACTTGAGTAGTGGTTTCAGAGTGGATGGATTAGACAAAAGAGCAGCAGCATCTGAGAGTAACAACTATGTGAACCATATGGGCAAGCAACAATCTGAGGAGGCATTTCCTCAGGAACAGCAAAAAGCACCTCCTGTCGTGGGGGGCTTCCATAGCAATGGGGGAAGCAAGGTGTTGGGGCTCAAATATGAAGACATTGACTGTCTCATAAATGACGATCACACAATTAAAGGGAGACGCGAGGGGAATGAAGTCTTTCTTCCGTTCACTTGGGTAGAGAAATATTTTGATGTTTATGGAAAAGTGGTGCAGTATGATGGCTATGAGCGGTTTGAATTCTCTCATAGCTATTCCAAAGTCTATGCACAGAGAGCTCCTTATCACCCTGATGGTGTGTTTATGTCCTTTGAAGGCTACAATGTGGAAGTCCGAGACAGAGTCAAGTGCATAAGTGGGGTTGAAGGTTGGTATCTGTCTGTTCCACTGCATTTTTCTAGTCTGTGTTGAGAAATAAGAAACTACAGGTGTTAATTATATGGCAAGTACATACACTGCTTATTATCAAGAGACCTGCTGTTAAGTCTGAAACTAGGGCAACTTTCTAGATGATAGGATTTAAAGACTTCAGTAAAATCACACCCAATCAAATAAGATTATTCCATTAACCTGCCTCAGAATCTAAAATTCTCACCAGTAAGTTCAAGGCACAGCATTTCCAGAAATGTCACATTGAAATAAACAGCGGTTACCTGTGAGAGGACATGTGAAAGGGACGTAGTCACCAGGGGACTCATCCATGCTCCACTGCAGTCTTGTTACCATATTAGCCAGGTGTTATCTCAGGAAGAACAAAGCAGTACACAGACACCATTTGCTCTAAACCTTTACTGAACCCCTATAGTCTATTACATATTGTCTTTCAGTTAGTACATTTTGGAATTTGTGTTTCAAACCTTGGGTTCATCAGAAAACCAAATTGAATTTGACTTTAAAGTACATCACTTAATTGTGGGAAGTAATGTGTTTGAGACTGTTTAGTTTCGGTTTTCTTCATTTTTCTCATTTTATTATGAAATTGATTAAATCTTTTATAATATCTTTATCATATTGTGGAATGCAGCAGATTCACTAATATTCTTACCACTTCAAGGTAACTATTACAATTTTTGTATTCTCTAGAGGTCTTTGTACATAGGCATGTTTTATCCTTACTATTTTTATTATACGGTGTTCAGGAGGGTTTTGGTTTTTTAGGAACTTCAAAGATATTTACTCTGGAACCTTTTTCAAAGTACTTTTTAAAATGTATGAAATTAAGAGGTGCTAAGATCCTAAAGAAAAGGTAAAAAGCACCCAAAACCATGTTAAAACTAGCTTCTTGTAAATACAAATTTTTAAACAAATTGGGATCATGCTGTATAGTAAGTTTTACAGTCTCCTTTTTTCATCTAATATGATTTTTCCCCTTATTACAATATATATATATATTGAACATTTTAATGACTGACTTCATTGTCACTGTAAGGACATGCCATATGTGTGCCATGTACAGGGTCTAGCTCTGTAGGTAGCCATTTAGGTCATTTCCTTTTTCTGCTGTTATACATAGTGGTATAGATATTCATGTTAATCATTTTTTATTTGATTATCTTCTCAAACGGTTTTCCTAGAAACAAATTACTTATTCAAATAATATAAACTGATCTTTCCAAAAAGGTTGAACTTACTCATGCAACCGGTAGCTCAGGATGAGGATGCCCTTATCACTTGCTATCATGGAACATTATTTTTTTAATCTGTTTTTTAGAAAGGTATCTTATGATTTGCTTTCTGTGGCAGTCAATGAACTCTTTCATATGCCTTTAATCATATTTTTCCCCATTTTTGTAATGTTTTAAAAATATATCTGTGTGAACATATGGTAAGATTAGCAACATTTTAGCACTTTGTTAGTTTTACAATTTTTGGTTTTGTTTATAAACTTATGGATTTTTAATAGCTTTATGATTTTGGTTTTTAACATTTGACTTTTTTAGTCCAACTAAATTGATTTATATTTTGGTAAATGGTGCACAATCAGGGTTTGATTTTAGATTTTTTTTTCCCTAACATATATTGAAATGTTCTTCTCTTTTCCCCATTGATTCAGACTTTATCATCATAATAAATTATTACTAGAGTAGTTTTCTCTCCTACTGTTCTGTTCATTTCATCACTTTTTCAATTCTTCGGCCAGTTGCACATTGTTGTAGAATTCAAATTCTATTTGAATTTTTAAACCCTCCCTACACTCCTATTCCTCCCCCATTGGAGAAAGACTACAGAAGTTAAAGGATATCTGTTGCCTAGGTTTCTTCACCTCTATGATTCTTCATTCCTTAAATTTTTGAAACTACATCAAAATACGTATGATTCTGTAGGTTCCAGGTCTCTGCTGAACCCATCTGATGTTTACTTTGGAACTACAGATAGTTTATCTCTCAACACATACTACCATAATGAATAATAAACTATTCTGTGCAACTTGATATTATTGTATTTCCCACATGGAAAGTTACTTAAATAAAGACTAATATCAAATATTTAAGTTTTCTTAGAACTTCACAAAAGGTAGTCCATTAATTATTTCAAGTTTAATTAATTATTTTTTTTTTTTGTGGGACCCATTGCTGGCGGCCGGGGAACAAACCGGCGCTGCAGAGGCTGCGGGCAGCCTCGCAGCCCAGCGCTCAACTGCTGCGCCACCAGGGGAAGCCCTCAGGTTTAATTTAAAAAAGTACTCATGCTTAACAATTACATTTTGATATGCAGGATATAAAAAAGAATCTCAAGCTATGTTTAAACGTTGCTTATTCATAACTGGCTTATTAAGTGAATACTTTCACCATCAAATGATAAGGTTTGTAGAACATGTCTTCACATTGGAGGAAGAAATTAGTATGTAATTGTTAAGTACAGATGTTTAAGAAATTTTCTAGATTAATATTCTAGAATAAAACTGGTAACATCTACATGCATTTAAATTGTTAAACTTGGATGTATGTAACAGGATTATGAAACTTGACATCTGGAACTGTAAGCAAAAATGACATACATAAAAAGTCCTTAAAAGATCATTTATAACATTCCATTGTTACCTATCTATCCACAAATAATGAATGAGAGCAAATTAACACTTTATTTTGTTTTTCATATTTGGTTAATTTGGTACTCTTTCTTAGTAATCAAGGAAAGTATATAATAAGGAAGCTCAAAAATATTCATAACTCATAACTCACTAACATCCCCCAGAAGTGAAACAAGAATGGTACTCAGAATAGGCTTGTAAATGTCTGGATATAGCTATTTATTTTGTTTCTCTATCTACAGGTGTACCTTTATCTACACAATGGGGACCTCAAGGCTATTTCTACCCAATCCAGATTGCACAGTATGGGTTAAGTCATTACAGCAAGAATCTGACTGAGAAACCCCCTCACATCGAGGTATATGAAACAGCCGACGACAGGGACAAAAACAGCAAGCCTAATGACTGGACCGTGCCAAAAGGCTGCTTTATGGCTAGTGTAGCTGATAAGTCTAGATTCACCAATGTTAAACAGTTTATTGCTCCAGGTAAGTACTGAGTCTGCTAATTTTAAGTTGATTTATGGCACCTGAGGTGCCTTAAAATTATTTATATGGTTTAGTAAAACATATTAACAGATCTTTTATATTATGTAAAGTAACAAATATTGTTGCCCACGTAAAATCCCTAAAGAAGGAACAGCTAAAAATTCAATTTGATAAAAGAAATATTTACTGTCTAAAGAGCCAAACCATATATTGAATATTAAGATCCAGACTACTGCATGATATCTCCCTCCAGGCCACTGTATCCCATAAGAGTAAGGTGTCTCCATTTATTTTCATGTTTCAGTACAGAATATTTTTCTTTGATTTTGAAACTATTTTGCATTAAGATAGAATTTTTCTTTTTAAGATTTATTTATGTATACAAGAACTGGGGTACAGGTCGGAGGTGTGGGGGAGGTGGTAAGCGGATTCACCAGAGACAGAGTGGGGACAGAACAGGCAGATTTACTGAAACATGCTGCTGAGAGATGAAGGTGGTGAGGCAGGAGAGGTCTGCTGTGCCATGTGGGTAGTTCCCTGGCCGAGGATCAAACTCGTGCTGCAGTGGCTGCAGATAGCTTCATAGGTTGCGTCTTAACCCCTTGCATCACCAGTGAGACCCAAGGTAAAAATTATTCTTTATGAAGAGAGACCATCCTTCCCTTTACCTATTTTTCACCAAGAACTTTTTTTTTCCCCAAGATTTATAGCATTACCAAACAGACCTGTTTTCCATATTGAATTTTGTAAATGTACTAGATTGTCTCAAACTTCATATAAAACCATTTCATTATAAAATCATTTATAAAATCAAATTAACTTTATGCAACATTTCCCCTTTTACTATGACAGTATCATTAATTTGGATGTAATGTATTTTTCGTCACTAATCAATATCCCTGAGAATTAATGACTCCATTACTTAAAAAGAAAATGAAATAATTTTAGCACCCGGCCTTAATTCTCTTTGGGGAAATGTTGTCAAGAACAGAACACATTCCCGTCTCCCACCAACCTTGCAATGAATAAAAAGAAAGGAAAGGTGGTGAGATTTTTTTCTGTGTTCTTTCTTTGTCCTTTATTGATGACTGTAATTCAGAGACCTTGAAAGCCACAATACAAATCTACTCATTCTAGATGGTCTTAAGTAGTGGATTTATGAGTGCTTAATGCAGTGCAAATAATGGGTGACCTTTAGTTTATATTCTGTGCTTAGAACTTCTTTTCTCCTATGGCATTCTGTGATATTCAGTATATAGAGCATCTTTGTTTATTGTAAAACAACAGGCTTGGCTGGGTGATAACATACGTGGCTGTATTTAAGAATACTTAACCTGTGATACCTAACAGGTCATTGCATCAGGAAATGATTAGACTAAGTGAAAGGACATTTGGTTTTGGGTCAAACAAGGAACTTATTTTTTCACTGATTAATAGTGTTCTCTGAATTCAGGTGGAAAGCAGCAACCCTTATCTTGATCTCCTCCAGTGCTGGCAAGTGTTTTAGAACAGTCTTAATCTATTCTGTTTAGAGCATAGATTTCATTGTTCACCTTTGGATGTCTGCGGTAATGCAAAAGATAGATCCCCACATCCTGAGGAACCTTCATTTTAGCCCTTCATTCTACAACCAATGATTGAAGATCAAACTTACTTGCTAAAGTGATTTCAAGCTTGTGGAGGCAAGAACTCTGTGTTACTCTGTTAGTGGGGCACAGCTGCTCAGAGTTGGAACTTCCCATTGGAGGAGGTGTGCTAGGTGGAAAAGGGTGCTTGTTTTATTATTCTGTGTATGCTTGGAGTTGCATTCAATACAAGTATTTGATGGGGAGGGAGTTGGAGTTACATGGGAGTTGATCAGAGCAGAAGGAAATCAGAGGCAAGACATCTTTGTGGGGCATAGGTACAAGTACTGTGTTTATCATAGGCTGTGATTTTCATTCTTTATTAAAATACAGATACCTTACTAAATTAAAACTAAGCATATTTCAGACCATATTAGCTCAGTTCTTCATAGTGTGAATGATGGGCTCTTGTTATGTGATCACTTTAATTATTAAGAATTGTACATATGGAGCAAACAAAGATGTTTGCCGTGGTTCAAACTACTGTTGTCCTGTCGTCAATGGAACATTTTTTAATGTCCAGAAAGAATAGTTTCAGCTTTTCTGAAAAGTTCAGGAACAGCCTAAGACTTCACAGTGTTTTTGAATTGTCCTATTTCAAATTTTTCTTTGAATTTTAAGTATTCACTTTTATCAAAATAGCCACTGTGGGAACAACTTGATTCAAATGAGCATCTCAACTTCTGGCATTGAGAAATGCCTCTGTGTTCTTATCTAAATACTCTCAGTGTTCATCCTGGGCTCCCCAGCAAGCTTGCCTTTCTTTCATAGATGGGACTGCCATTCCTAGAGGACTCAAGTGTTGGGGTTATAAAAGAAATAGACTTTTAGGTCTGCTCAGTGAAGGAGGCAGTGCCTTGGGTCCTGAGACTTTCTTCTGTGAATGAAAAAGGTCTATTTAGTTGGTATTTAGAGATGCTTCTGTAGACTAAAAGTCCAAGATCAAGTTACCAGCATGGTAGGTGAGAGATCTTTTCTGGTCACAGATTTCTCCTTGTATTTTCACATGGCAGAAGGGGCTTGGGAGATAGGGTTTTTGAGAGGTTATGGATCTCATGGGAGGTAAATTCAGAGAATCACTGTTGAGAAAAAATTGAGACCTATACATAAAAGCATAGGTGTAAATAAGATAAGACTGAAGGACCAGAAGCTGAATGCTGTTGCCTTTTACTTTCTGACCATGAATTTTTTCCCTGAAAGGAAGTAAAATCATTTATTTTTTATTTTTTTAAAGCAATTTTAGGGTTTTTTTTCCTGTTTATCTTTTTTTTTTTTAAAGATTTATTTATTTATTTATGCAAGCACTGGGTACAGTCAGAAGCGTGGGAGGGTGAGAGAATTCACCAGAGTCAGAGAGGAGAGCAGAGCAGGCAGACTGACGAAATACACTGCTGAGGGTAGCAGCGGGTGGCAGGAGAGGTCTGTGCGCCATGTGGGACCCTCCTCCAGTGGCCGGGGAGCAGCCTGGGATCGAACCGGTGCTGCAGAGGCTGCTGGCAGCTTCACAACCCAGCGCTCAACCGCTGCGCCACCGGGGAGGCCCAGGAAGTAAAATCATTTAGAAGAAAGAACCATAACATCGATCTATAGCATGTTGGACATTGTTTTGTTCCTTTTCCTAATTTTAAAATTGAATGAATTAAAACCTTATACCCTGTCCTGCCCTATTAATTTGTCTTTCCTTTCCCCCAAGCATTGTCTTCAATGACTTCACTTTACCCTTTCTTCAGCCATTCTTTGTCAGACTTCTTGTGAGCTTTTCTTCTTCTTCTACCTGACCCTTACCTCTCTACCTGACCCTCTCAGAGTTCCTCCAGGTTCTGAATAAGGCCTCTCCTCACTCCACACACTAAACCTGTTGATTAAGTAAATGAATGTAAATAATTTGTACTGCATGTGAAAACATTTATTTGAAGATCATTCTTAAATGTTTTGTCATCCTCTGTTGTCTAATGTGGTACGTGTGGTTCATGTGCCACATATACCAAAAATAGACCCCTGTAGTGACTCCTGGGAATAGTGGCTCAGAGAGAAGAGTCATGGATATCAGATAAAAGGAAATGCAGGGGTTTCTACTAGTAGATATAAAGCAGGAGTTCATATAGCACAGGACCTCCAGCAGAGCTCAGAACCTTGCCTGGTATATTTCCAAAGTTATATTTCTCATAATTCCTGCTCTTCCAGCTTCAGATTATTGTAAGGATTGGGGGAGATAATACATATAAATGTGTTTTGAAAAAATAAGTTCTGTAAAGTCACATTCCCTTTGCTACCATTTAGATCATTCTGAATGATGTTGACAGGTTATTTAACCTCTCCATATAGCTATAAAGTGGGAATTAAAAGACCAATTTCATAAGATTGGCATGAAGACTATGATTGTTAGTTGATTGATTTAAATTGGAGAGCGTGACTTCTGTCACTCTCCTGCATGGCTCAGTAACCCCCTCTGGTGGTGTTGGTGTTTTAATAGTGATGACAATTAATAGTGACTTTTGAAAAGGTTGTATCCTATGACATCATTTATTACGGCGTTCTTTGAAATAATTTGTTATATTGAGACATAAGTTAATTGATCGAACCATATTGTTGAATTTGTGTATATTAAATGAAAATTAAAATGGAATTCTAGAAAGATAATGGATCCTTCTTTAGCTTCCTCCCATTTGGACTTCTAAAGATGGGTTGTTACTCATTTGGTGAGAATGGATGCCATAGTGAGTAATATTGTCTGATTAATGAGGCATTGCCCTAAAATGAAAACATAAGTAGCACACAAATAGTAGTTTGCCCTGATGAATATAATATAAACTTAAGTGATTCACAAGTCAATACAGACTCCTACTCTGTTTCAGGGGTTGTACTAAGCACCAGATTCCATCTTACTATAGGTGTAGAAAAATTCTAAGAGAGAGGGCCTCCCCTGGTGGTGCAGGCAGTTGAGCACAGTGCTGTGAAGCTGTCTGCAGCCTCTGACGCACTGGTTGGATCCCAGCCAGCCGGTGAGGGTCCCACATGGCGCGGCAGACCCCTCCTGTCTCTCCCACTGCTCCCCTCAGCAATATATTTTGTCAGTCTGCCTGTCCTCTTCCCTGCTCTGTCTCTGGTGAATCCTCTCACCCTTCCGTGCATCTAGCCTATACCCCGGTTCTTGTATAAATAAATAAATAAATCTGTAAAAAAAAAAAATGCTAAGAGAAATATTGCATGTTGACTTTTTCCAGTTAAAATAGACTTTTATTGAATTAGATAGAAGTAAACTTATGAAATCACTTTTTTCACAGTCACTTAAAGCTTCATTTAATGCAGAAATCTATCAGTGTTATCATTCTTAATATAATTTCCATAATCATCCGTTCCATCAGGTGAAGTCATTGAGAACCTTGGGTCAGCTGTATCCACACTGGTAGAGTCCCAGACAGCTCAGCCTGCTAATTCTCCCAGTTCATCAGCTGTAGGTGCTGTCATCCGTTCTTATTTCCAATCTTTACTCCACACTAGAGATTTCGTCACAGACTCCTCAAAGCAGATCTGACCCCATGGGTATTTTTAAGAGACAATACTCATGAGGATGCCATGTCTGATACCAGTTCTTATGTTCTCTGGACTTGGGTGTCCAGGGATCCTGGCTCTGCCACTGTAACGTTTTACAGTTTTTTGAAGTCTCTGTATCTTCATCTCTGAAATCTCTCATAATTCCTGCTCTGTCAGGAATTTATTATAACAATGAAGTGAGATAATACATATGAATGTGTTTTGAAAATTTAAGTTCTATAAATATCAAGATATTCATATTTGCCTTTAATAGGGTTAAACTTTGCACTACATGTATTTTTGTTGTTCTTGCTACTATTCTAATATTTTTAGTTTCGTTTCTTCATAGATCTAGACCAGTAGATTCAGGAAGTTATCACTCTGGGACTCAGCCATCACTGTCCTATAGATATGCCAGAGAAAGTTCCTATTTGATAATTTGCCAAATAAAACAGTTTTTACTCATACTTCTCTCAAGCCAGTGGTTAAAGAATAATAATAATCACTGTCATTTATTGCTGTGTTCAAACACTGTATTTTTTCTTAGTTCTCACAAATTACAAATTACCCTGCAAAGTAACATTGACTTTATTTAATGTGTAAAAAAGCTGAGGCAGACAGAAGTATATCTTGTTGAATATCTTAAATTTGTAAGTGGTAGAATAAGAATTCAGTGTTCTGTTTTAACTCTAAGGCTTTTACATTTTCCTCTACCTTCCCTGATGTCCCTCACTTTTTGTTGAATTCATGAGCTTATTGTTTAATTTTATACAGGATTTCAGTGAATATGCAAAAGCAGACATATCGTTGTGAATATCAATGAAGAGCATGTATTATATGGCCAGTCAGACCTCCTGGGATCAGCTCTTTGTGCCTTAGACCAGTCATTTGACTTCACTGTCTTAGCTCCTCCTTTGTAAAATGAGAATAATAATAGTACTACTCTTGTAATTGTTATGAGGATTAAATGAGTTAATGTGTTTTAACACTTAGAACATATAAATACTTTCCAGAGTTAGTTAAATAAAAATTTTGAATTCATGAATAACCATTCTTTCCTTCTAGCCTCTCTCTTGGAAACTAGTCTTGGGGTTTTTTTTTCCTTTTGCAGGACAGGTATACTGGAACAGTCAACGATTATTGATCAGTCTGCATTTGATTTAGAGAAGACATTCTATTATTTGCTTATGTTAATTTAGTAAAATAAATAATAATAATAATCTGCACATAAAATATTGAAATTTAACTTTGTATGGTCAGTGGTTGTAAGGCTGCATTGTGATTACCTTTTAAATGCAAAGGGCTTTTATTCTAACCCGTCTTTATATACTTCCCCCTACAGAAACCAGTGAGGGTGTATCCTTGCAACTGGGGAACACAAAAGATTTTATTATTTCATTTGACCTCAAGTTCTTGACAAATGGAAGTGTGTCTGTGGTTCTTGAGACCACAGAAAAGAATCAGCTCTTCACTGTACATTATGTCTCAAATACCCAGCTAATTGCTTTTAAAGAAAGAGACATATACTACGGCATCGGGCCCAGAACTTCATGGAGCACGGTTACCAGGGACCTGGTCACTGACCTCAGGAAAGGAGTGGGTCTATCCAACACAAAAGCTGTGAAGCCAACCAAAATAATGCCCAAGAAGGTGGTTAGGTTGATTGCAAAAGGGAAGGGATTCCTTGACAACATTACCATCTCTACCACTGCCCACATGGCTGCGTTCTTCGCTGCCAGTGATTGGCTGGTCAGGAACCAGGATGAGAAAGGCGGCTGGCCAATTATGGTGACCCGAAAGTTAGGGGAAGGGTTCAGGTCTTTAGAGCCAGGGTGGTACTCTGCCATGGCCCAAGGGCAAGCCATTTCTACATTAGTCAGGGCCTATCTGTTAACAAAAGACCATGTATTCCTCAATTCAGCTTTAAGGGCAACAGCCCCTTACAAGTTTCTGTCGGAGCAGCATGGAGTTAAAGCTGTGTTTATGAATAAACATGACTGGTATGAAGAATATCCAACCACACCTAGCTCTTTTGTTTTAAATGGCTTTATGTATTCTTTAATTGGGCTATATGACTTAAAAGAAACTGCAGGGGAAAAACTCGGGAAAGAAGCGAGGTCTTTGTATGAGCGTGGCATGGACTCTCTTAAAGCCATGCTCCCCTTGTACGACACTGGCTCAGGAACCATCTATGACCTCCGTCACTTCATGCTTGGGATCGCCCCCAACCTGGCCCGCTGGGACTATCACACCACCCACATCAATCAGCTGCAGCTACTCAGCACCATTGATGATTCTCCGATCTTCAAAGAGTTTGTCAAGAGGTGGAAAAGCTACCTTAAAGGCAGCAGGGCAAAGCACAACTAGGGCTCATAACCAAAATCATATTTCAGCCTCTGCTGTACACAAAAACTACGGGCTCTATCTCAGCAGAGCATTGGCACGTTTTAAAAGGTCGTACACTAGGTTTTTGTGGGTTACGTGGAGTGTCAGTGATCCTTAAAACCAGTCTTCTGAGATAATTGCATTCCGTGGGTTGGGTGTTTAGAAATGTTGGTGGCATTTAGAACAGAAATGTGTTTAGTCAATAGGCTGAACAAAGGTGTTTAACTTTGTCTTGCTATCACCCTATGCAGTTCCACAGATAGTTCCTCTCTGTTTGGGAAAGATAATGGTAAGTAGCTATCGCTGGCCAACTGTCTAGCACTTACCTGAAAACTTAGTATGGGGTTCTTTTAAAATGTGATTATTTATATTTATGTTGAAAGCAGACTTTTTAAAAAAATGATGTGCTGTAATACAGTAAATATGTACTTGTAGCCTGAATAGTGGACTGTGTGCAACTTTTTTAAATGATGTTTCTTTTCTATAGATTCATTTCTTGGGGGCATATGGGCATTTGTTCAATTTGTTATATATGGAAAATATTTTGAATTTATGGTTTTCTTGAAATATGTAAATTAAGAACACACCAGTGTTCAGGCTTCACAGTTATATGATGTAAGCACAACTAAAATGAAACTTGTTGACTGCACAAAAAATTACAGAAATGTTGTTTTATGAAACTTGATCTACAATCAGTAACGTTTTGATAATCAGTCGGTCCTTCCCCATCCCCATTATGATGGTTTCTTTTTTGTCACTATCTAGAATTTTGTATTTCATTTCAGACGATACAAGAGAATTTGGGGAGAGAGGCATGGTGGTGGTGACCTTTTTTTTGGACATTACTGGGAAATTGAATTATAAACCTAAACTGGGAAGGAGCTAGTGATTTTCCTAAGTCCAACATCATTGCCCTTATGGGGTCGCCCCGCCATAAGGAAACATATTAGATGAAATACTAGTATAAGAATGAGAGCAGGATTTTTTCCTGTTTAGGTCATTCTTCATCATCAGACCATTGACTCTGCACATCATTGTTTTTTCTTTGCAATTTTTAGATTATTTCAATTATTGGATAGAAGTGATGCTACTACATTTGCAATCAGACCTTTATTTGGGTTTTATGTCCCACCTCCCATGAATAGATTCCATAGCCCTCTGACCGTGGGCAGTGTCTGCTGTAGCACATCAGACATTAGGTAAAAAACCGAGTTTCAGTATGACAGTACAGTAAATGTAAACTGTAACTTCTACAGAATGGAAATATGAGAGCCCCATGCTTTCAGGGCACTGAGTCTGACAAGTACAGTGCAGTTTGTCTATGACCCACTGTCAGTGTACATCGGGAACCAGGTGGCAACCTGCCTCCCATACTATAGATCTTAAGTGAACTCAGCCTAGCAACACTACATAGAAATCAGAAAATGTATACATGTATGCATATGATATAATCTATATATTAGTGGCAAAGGGGGCAGAAGAACTGTAACTACACTGAGAGTAAGATTAAGCTGGTCATAGAAAGGTAAGCTTAAACCCCCAACTTATGTGATCACTGTGTTTTGCCTACAACAAAACAGTTGTGGGCTATTTTATTTCCCCCTGGCTTTGGACCTTTGTATTTCTTATACATTACCTGTCTCAACAAGAATATCTGGATAACTTCGTATTTATTTTCAATGCCAATGTTCAAAACCAGCCTTTTTCCAATCTGGGAACCCTTTCTATCTTCATCATATTTGTTATTATTTAGATCAGTCCAGACGTCTGCCTCATGTTTGCATACTGGTACTTAAGATTTTAAGAGAGTCAAGGAAAATAGTTTGGTACTGCTTCTGTGACAAATATCAATCGGTGCCTTAACAATGCGACTATCCTTTTCCACTAAAAAAATGAGACATTTTGATCCAGAAATGGCATTGCTATTTCATTGCTGTTGATTTCACACTGCCTTCCACATTGTAACAACAACGTGGTTTTTCTTGTGATCCCAGAATTTTCTAAGAGGGTGAGTTGAGCAACTGTCAGTACAAATCAGTGGTTCTCAAACTTTAGGTTGCCTCGAATACCCTGGACGATTATTAAACTACAGATCCCAGATTTTTAGCAAATCTGCCTGTGAAGCATGACCCTCTGCGTTTATAACAAGCATTCAGGTGATTTCGATGCAGGTGATCTGGGGGCATATCTGGTGGAACACTGCCCAAGACCAACCATTGCATTTTTGTTCCTAAACACCTGTGATGTTTTCTAGGGGTTTAAATCATCTGAAATGTTTACTTATCCTGAGCTTAGAATGGGGAAGGTATTTTAAAGTTTTGTTTTTGGTCTTTATTCTTTGTTTCAAGATTATGAGGATTAGTTTTTTATAAACATTTATCTGGTGTTGGCTTTGATATTAAGTTAAATCTATTGCCACTTCAGTTGTAAAAACCAGCCAAAAGTTTCCAGATGAAGGTCAAATTTGACCCTTTAGGAGTTATTGTACATAAAGGCTTCATCCAAAAACCATCCAGTGTACGTACGCAGATACAAAGTGACACACAAGCACAACTCTCCAGATGTGGCAGTCCTTTTTCTTTGTCAGTGTACAAAGTTTCACTGAAAGCTGCTATTTTCATCCTCGTAATTGTTTTTCTTGTTTCCTCTCCATCGTACATGTGGATTCTATACCATGTGTTAAATATGCAATAAAGTGTTTACTGGATGCCCTTCTGAAGGGTAGTCCTTTGTAAAGCTGTACAGACTTTGCAGTTGAAGCACAATGTGCACATGTTAGTTTTATATACAGCAAAACTTGATTTTTTGCAGATGGAAAGGTATTTTGTTTCTATACAAAGTAAATGGATTGTTTGTGCTTAATGTAAAGCTGCTTTATAAAATTGTAAAATAAAGTTTTTATCGTAAAAGACCTATATCTGGGTTATTCTCTTTCTTTAATTATTCTAAGATTTGAGCCCAGCAAGCAGACCAGCATTTCCCGTTCAGCCTGTGACAATTACTCAGGCAACAAATGTGCACTAAAGTTGCGTTAGACCTTTTAAGACAAAATGGGGGCAAGTGTATCATATGAGCCTCAGCCTGAAGGAGGTTCAGCTTAGTAGGGGCACACAATGTCCACAAAACAATTTCAGAAAAGCAAAATGCCAAACTGGTCAGTCAGGAAAGATATGGAGGAGACAGCTAAAGTGGGGGTTTCAGGTCTGGGTACACAGCCAAAGAGGAGGGAGTAAAAACCAGGTGCCCTGCCGGCTGTGAGGATGTCTTTTCCCACGCTGCCTCAGGCTAGTAAGCCATTTTTGCCTGATTTTGATTTATTTGAAAATTTCTCTTTTTTCTATGTTATAGCTTCTCCAGAACAATAAATATTAATCTTTCTCCTGCCTCCACTCCCTTTTTGGAGAGTAGTGATTTAGGCTCCTAAATACGTTTACGAGGAGAGACCAGTTCTGTGTGCACATTGTTTTTTACATTAGAAATAGTCTGCACCATCTGTATGATGGAATTCCAACTGATCACCAACCAGCTTTTTCCACCTGATGGTGCACATATTTTGACAGGCTGCGAGTCAACACCAGCATCTCTCTCTTCATTATCCTCCGTTGGGAAACAGGTTACAAGCGTTCTTGGTCTGGATGAAGTCTTGGCTTGCTCGTGCTTTGATTTTGCTATTTGTAGCCTAACTCTTACTACGCGTTGGCCATTCTGCTTTAGCACGCTTAATGCCAACGTTTGTTTCCCCATTGCCTTTGGTAGGAGAAAGACCCCCCAATCTATCGAGGGCTTCATTGTGGCGTGATCTCTCCTCTCTGAGAATACCTCCTGGTCTGCACAGGGCCCACTGTGGGCCATGTGACTGTCTCCTCTCGCATCTCTGTTAGCCCCTGACGCAAGCTGAACCAATCAGTCTCTTCCACAGGAATCAGAAATTGGGATGGATAAAAAAATCTAAAGCAGATTCACAGTGAGAAGCAGAGCTGAAACAGTCTTGACAATGCTCTAGGTCCCCAATCCAATGCATTACTGAGACGCTGCATTCCATGCCTGAGTCGTGAGTGGTACTGCATGCTTTGGAGAAAGCTGGTTGGGCTTAATTTTTTACTTGAAACTAATGAGCCCTAATTAATAACGCAGTTCTCTATTAATAGAGAAAAATAGAGATTCTATATTTTCCTCCTATCTGGACCTCTATTAAATTACAAAGTTTGTCATAATAACAAAATGCCACAGATTGTGGTGGTTTAAACAACAGAAACTTCTCACAGTTCTGGAAGCTAACCAGACAAAATCAAGGTGTCTGTTAGAATGTTTGTTTCCTTCTGAGGCCACTTTCCTTGGCTTACAGGCTGCCACCTCCCTCTGTGTCCACACGTGGTCGTCCCTCTGTGTGCTGTCCTAATCTCCTGTGAGAACACCAGTCATATTGGACTTGGGCCCATTCTTATGACCTCCTTTTACCTCAATTACCTCTTCAAAGGTCCTGTCTCCAAGTGCAGTCACAGTGAGAGGTCCTAGGGGTAATTAGGACTTCAGTAGATCTTTAAGGGACACAGTTGAGCCTATAACAACAACTCGACTCAAATGAACAGAAATTGAACTAGCCAGGAGTCCATTTAATTTGCTGATAACCGGTGAAGGCTTAAACTCAGATCTTTGGGGAACATTAGATGGCAGAAATCTAGCTGTGGGACTCTAAAATCTGATTCTGCCATTGTAGCAAAGAACATATTCCTTCATGGGGGCTTCAGTTGCCTCATAATACAGACCAATAATAGAGAACTAATTGATTTTAATATTTTTAATAAACAAGAAGTAACCACTAAACAGTGGTGTGCAATAAATATACATATATATATTTTAAATATGCATATAAAAACTGGGGTTGTAGGTCAGAGGTGTGGGGTTGGGGGCGGGTGAGAGGACTCACCAGAGACAGAGTGGGGAGCAGAACAGGCAGATCTACTGAAATACACTGCTGAGGAGAGCAGCAGGTGAGACAGGAGAGGTCTGCTGCGCCATGTGGGTAGTTCCCTGGCCTGGGATCGAACTCATGCTGCAGTGGCTGGTGATAGCTTCATAATGCTGAGACTTTACCCCATGCACTACCAGGGATGCCCCAAGGTGTATAATATATATTGATAACCAACATCAGCTGCTAGATTTTTATTCCTGCCCATGTGTTACTTGCATTAGCCCATTCTGAATATAGAAGAACTCTTAAGGTACTGTGGATAAAAGTATAGATAGGGTATATCAAAATGCATATTAATGAGATTTTGTTTAATGGCAGCATTTTAAAATTGCAAGTCTGTGCTGGAACTAAAAAGTTAACAGAATAGTTAACAATAGATAGATAGGGATAAAGAAAAAATTTCATTATACTGACTCACTGATGATGTAAACTTGAAAGTGGACATAAATTTAAACAAATTGGTGATGAATTCAAAAGTTTGCTGCTCATTTTGGTGAGAAAAGACAGCACCTGGCAACTTGACTGGTAACTTGTGAACGTGTGCAACATTTCCTGACGCCTAAGCTGCGGCAACCCTGTATAATTTTGCCAATCCTTTTCCTGGAGTAGAAGAATTTTTTGGAAATGACAGGACTGCTAAGCAAACCATTGAGGAGCAGTAGCAAAGAGGACAGCAAAAGGGGAAGAAGAGAATCCTGTGAGAATCTAAAATGGAGCCGCCCACTCACTGATGGGTAATACACAATTTTGCCCTGTTCTCATCAACATCTGGTGAAATCACCGAGACAAGAGGGTTGCTCCATTCAGTTTAGAAAATCAAGTAGTCTTCGCGCTATCTGGGCTCTCCGGCGTTCTCCAGTGGCCTTGTTCTCAGCTGCTCTCGCGGTTCTGCTCTCTGCCTCTTTTCTTCTCGTGGTTCTCTTGGCGTCCTCGTGAAGCCGCCCTTATAGTCTCAGTCTCTCAGCCCAGGTGTACCCACTTACGCATGCCCACACCCTACTCCAGGTGCCCGCCATCAGGCATGCATTCAGGACCGCAAGGATCCATCATCTATCCTAACGGTGGGAGGGCAGAAAACCTGATACTTTACTTACCCTACAACTTCCTCCCAAGATTGTCAAAAGAATTAGAAAGAACACAGGTGGAGTTCTTTTGCTGGAGCTAACCTACTGTGGGCATGAGGCTGTAATGGCTGTTAGCATCACCGCCATTTCTTGGCCTTGGGCTTTGAGGTGGGCAGGCTACCTGCAGCCCACCAGGGGAAGAGCATCCAGGCTGGGTCGCAGCCGGGAATCTTCTCACCTCTGCTGTCATGGCAGGCAGTGCATCTGCTCAAGGGGAAAGGCCTGGCATGGTGCCTAGCAAGTTACTTCAGCTGAGTTAGGCTTTCTCATCCACCACGAGAGACAGAGAGCTGTGAATAAGATCTAGTTTGAAGAGCACCTACAAGGGGCTGGCTTCCTCTCCCTATTCCTATAAGCAGTGTCAAGAAACACCAATCCAAGCCACAGCTGGTTGCATCCAGACGCTGAGAAATCTAGATACTTATTCAAGCTTACAAGAAGTTGCCAAGGCCATTTCATCTGGTGTTATTTCCAGGTGGAGATAGGCCTCTTTGTGGCCTGGAGGAGTTGAGAAGACACGTAGATTACCTTGTCACGTCACTGATGGGGCTTGGGGGTCTTCTACTCAATATTCAGCTGAATTGCAGAGATTTAACTTCACCGGGGTTAATTAGAAAAGCCAACAACAGGCACTGATTTAAAATCACACTTTTGCGAAGACCCACTGTCCCCGAGCCACTTCAGGGGCTTACTGCCTTGTCTAGTTTACAAAGAGATGAACGCTCTGTACTTGATTTTCTAAACTGAATGGAGCAACCCTCTTGTCTCGGTGATTTCACCAGATGTTGATGAGAACAGGGCAAAATTGTGTATTACCCATCAGTGAGTGGGCGGCTCCATTTTAGATTCTCACAGGATTCTCTTCTTCCCCTTTTGCTGTCCTCTTTGCTACTGCTCCTCAATGTTTGCTTAGCAGTCCTGTCATTTCCAAAAAATTCTTCTACTCCAGGAAAAGGATTGCCTGCTGTGTACCTGGTAAATCCCAATAAAAGCCCGAAAAGCCACCAAGGACTCCAGGACTCTCCTTCACCCATCTGCTGGAATCAGAAAACCTGCACGGTCCCTTCCTGCCTTTACAAAGTATTTTGTGAACTCTACAGATGAGAAAACAAACAAGGAAACGTTAACAGCTTGCCAGAGGTCATTGAGTTAGTTGATAATCCAACATCTGCAACCCAGGTAAGTGTGAGCCCAGACACACTGAACCATCGTCCCCACGAGAGAACTCTGAGCTGCTATCTCAGACCTCCCCTCAGGGCCCCCACACAGTGTGCTCAGCTATAGATGCAGACAGCCCCACTGTGCCCCCTCATGTGCCAGGTGAGCTTATACTGTTTCACCTGTGAACTCTAGCCGAGCTGCCGAAATCGGTACTTATTCCACGAAATGATTAGAAACGCCCAGAAATAGGTGGTTTCTAAGCAATCAAGTCTCCTTATGTGCCTCCATCTCTTTAGCTTCCTGCATCAGTTGTTGGCCAGGTTTGGGACCACCCATCGTTGCCCCCCAGCCCCCGCTGCCTGCTAAGGATGCAAGCCTGGAAATCACAGATTCAGGAGGTATGCCCATTTTTCATTCTTTGCTATAAAAACAAAGCATGTTTTAAATGTTATAAATTCCAAATTAGGATTTGAATTGAGATTTTAAAGAACCTTCCTCCATTGAACCCTGAAGAACCCCCTTATTATTTGTTTGTCCTGGGGGTGTTAGGTGCCAGCAGGGCTCAGAGCAGGTTTTCTATGATCTGTGCAGACAGGAGGAGGCTGGGTCCTGGAGCCTGCAGTGGCTTTTCAGGTTTTTAATGATCTTTCTACACCATTTGTAGTGAGGCGACCAGGTGCAGAAAGGCAGGGCGGCCTGGGGCCGGGAGACTGGCAGGCCTCCCAGCGGTGGGAATCTTTACTCTTTCTGGGCCCTCTGGCTTGTCTCGTGGTCTCCCCGCTGATCTCTACTGCACTCCTCTGCCATCCTCTGCTGTCTTGCTCTGTTCTCTCTCTGCTGCGTCGCGGCCCTTAAGTGCTCAGCCTCCAGGCTCAGGTGCTCCCACTTACGCACACCCACAGCACACTCTGGGTGCCGCCATCAGGCAGGCATGTAAGACCGCAGGCGTCAATCATTGATGCTAATGGCGGGAGGGTGGAAAAAACCTGATCGCTTCCATTTACCCTTTGAAAGGGTGTTCTTAGGGCCTCCCCGGTGGCGCAGCGGTTGAGCGCTGGGTTGCGAAGCTGCCCGCGGCCTCTGTAGCGCCGGTTCGATTCCCGGCTGCTCCCTGGCCACCATAGGAGGGTCCCACATGGCGCGCAGACCTCTCCTGCCGCCCGCTGCTCCCCTCAGCAGTGTGCTTCGGTCCTTCTGCCTGCTCTGCTCCCCACTCTGGCTCTGGTGAATTCTCTCACCCTCCCGCGCTTCTGACTGTACCCAGTGCATGTATAAACGAAACAAATGAACAAACAAATAAATAAAAAAAAAAAAAAAAAAAAAGAAAGGGTGTTCTTGGAGACCAGGGGAATGGGCACCTCCTTTTATAGAGAAGCAGAGGCTGGGGGTGTGGGGACTCTGGCCAGTGTACTGGTGGCTGCAGCTGAGCTGGGCCTGCCCCGAATTCACTGCATTATGCTGCCTTCACATCAGCTATGGAGACTGCAGCGGGGAGCCCCCAGCCAGGGCGCTGCCAAGTGGGGCCCTGATCAGGCCTCTGTCCTCCAGGCTTAGCATAAAAGAAGTGTCCCTCCTGACTCTGGCGTTTCTCCATCACCTCGCATCTAAGTTCTCACCCAGGTGCCAGGAGGAAGTGATCTCAAGGGCTGTGGGCAGGTTCGTGTTACCTTGTTTAAAGCTGGGTTTTCTAAAGGAAACACAGGTCAAGGGGGAAATTGCCTTAGTGTTAACTGACATAAAGCTCAAGGCCCCTGGGGCGCGTGGTGCGGAGTACCTGTGCTTTCCCATGCAGTGAGAATGTGATTCTTGGAGGACATGAATTCTGGTGCAGCTTAAGCTATTAAAATCAGCCCACAATCTTTTTAGCCTTTGTTGCTGAATAAAGTGATTTTTTTAAACCTTAAAAAACAAAAATTACTGTCTTACATGCCGGTCACGTGATAGACTTTTAAGAAAGGTAGCTTAATTTTGTTCACAAGGAAAACCCAAGCAGAGTCTTGCACCATGGAGTGGCCCCCCAGCCCTTTGTCTGCATGAGCCCCAAGAAGGCCTGTGTCCCTGTGGGGACAGGTGTAGCGGCTACTGACCGGCTCCTGAGGAACAAGCTACCTGCCCCCCACACCTCCAGGCCGGCGTGGGGAGTGGGAGCCTAGGCATGTGCCCTGGTGGAGGGAGGCCAGCCAGAGATGGGCTGAGTTAGTTAGGGCCCATTGTGCAGCTGACTGTGGGGGGGTGGATTATGGGAATCAAGGACAGCTCCTAGGTGTGGGGGCTGAGGGCAGCAGGCTGAGCTGGGAGGTCTGAATGTTCTCATGGGGGCTTCTAAGGACAGGGTCCCTCTGGGAAGTGAGAGTCTTTCCCAAGAGCAAAAGACGGTATGAGGAAGAAGGGGGGTGTGGTGTGGTGTGTGTGTGTGTGTGTGTGTGTGTGTGTGTTCAGAAACCACTTTATACACCAATGGGATTTCATTCCTGCCCCCCTGCAATCGGATGTCCACATCGCCAGCAGAGACATTGTTTAGAACAAATGTCAGATGCTTAAAATTCTCCAATGCTTCCCAACCCCCCAAAACAGAATCCAAATTCCTCACCAGGCCTGGAGACCTTGGGGAGATGTGCCACCACTTGGCCCTCATTCTTGGCCTCTCCCCTATCACTCCCTGAGCTCTGCGCCAAGGGCCTCTGGGACTGTCAAGTGTCAGGCCAAGCCTTGCACTGCCTTTCCTGCTGCCTGGTACTCGCTCCTTTTTTTTCATGGGCCGGCTTCTCACCTATCACCCCCTTCTCACCTGTCACCCCCAATGGCAGCTCCTTAGAATCTTCTCTAACCACCCAGTTAAGGGATGCCCATGGTCACAGCACCTTGCTTGCTTTCTATGTTGGTGTAGCCCTCATCACCGACAAAAGTGACCTTTTCACGTGTGGGGTTATGTCTGTGCTGTCTTCCTCCCACACTGTGGTGCCACCCCCCTCCCCCCACCCCCAGAGAGTGGGGCCTTGTCTCCCTGGTGGCCACCTTGCTCCTAGCATGGAGCCTGGACCATGGAATGAACCCCGTAAATAGATGGTGAGCTGGGCTGGGGTGAAAGGGGGGTAAGGTTTGAATGAATGAATAAATGCTTCAAAGAGAGCAGACCTGAGAGCCAGCTTCTCCTCACCACACGACAGTCCTGTATCCCCCTGGCATCAGTAGCCGCTGGGAGCTGGCTGGAAATGAAGACTCTCAGGCTCCATCCCAAACCTACAAAATTAGAGTCTGCGTCTTGGTCAGTCCCCGGGTAACGGGCACGCACGTGAAAGTTTCAGAAGCACTTGCTGGGCGCTGATTCGCAGGCCTGCCCGCTCGCTGCAGTCACCTGCGGAGTTAGCTGCACTGCACACTGGCGCCTGGCGCCTGCCCTGGTGATACCCGTCGCTTCTGTTCCTGGTGTAGCCTGGATCACCCGGCTGATTGTAAACACAGCTATGGTTGAAAACTAGTTGGTTTAGCAGCTGTTTTTGTTGCACACAGACAGCAAAGTTCAAGAAATGGACGGAAAGCCTTGATGGGGACGGGGAGGGAAGGGCTGTGCAAGGGCAGCACACTCAGTCACCCACAGTGGTGGTGCCTGGGCGCTCTCCTTGGGGTCCTCCGGGCCTTGCTTTCTTCCTGCCTTGAGCTCTCTGAAGGGAGAGCTGTGTCTCCCCCGTAAGACTGGGGCATCATTCAGGGTAAGGACTCAATCCGAACCACATAAGGATCTTCCCATTTTCCCCATTCCCCCCAAAACCAACCAGTTCTCAGCAAGGAACCAGCAAGGGAGGTGTGACCCGTGTTTGTGAGCAAGGACACACACACTGTGCAGCCCGCCCGCCCCTGGGAAATCCAGAGCCCCATCCAAGCTTGGTGGGCTCAGCAGAGCCTCTGGACAAAAGTTGTAGGGAAGAGGCCTCACAGAAAATAGGTCAGGGAAATCACAGCCAGGGGCCACCTTCACTGGAAAGGGGAGTATTAACCCACACAGGAATCACCCAGCAGGCACGCCCCAGTGTCCTTAGGTCTTGAAGAGAAACACCAGTTCTCTGTTGAAGAAAGGGACCTTGAGTCTGAGGCTAGGACTCCTGCCTTCCCTCAAGCCCCACCCCACAAAATTGTCCTCAAAGTTATCCTTCCCCATCCCTTGCCCCCAGCAAGCTACCCTGAAATCAGACACTCAGCCCTTGGGCTAGTCCAGTGAAAATACTGACTAAATAAAATTTGTTTAAAGGCAGAGTCCCCCCCCCCAAAAAAAAATGGTTTGGCCTTTTATCATTCTCATTAAAAGAATATCTGGCAAGTCAAAAAAAATGCTGACTAAACAGTAAGCTGTTTTCATAATCTGCACTTTGGTGTACTTAGCATGACCAGATCTGTCTGTGGGAGTGGTTTGCAGGGTAGGGGCAGAGCCAGCAGGCCCTGAGGCCAGGGAGGAGGAGGGAGAGGGAGACCCCTGTCCTCCGAGCTGCAATCCTTGCCACCCTGGCTCTGAGTCCTCCAAAGTGTCATCTTGGTGGGTGGTGGAAGGAAGTCTTCCTCTCTGGTTCAGGAAGTTGCTCACTTAGCCACAGTGCCTGCCTGTGCTCTAAGCAAATCTCACAGTGTTGATATGTTTGATTGCTAATGGAATTAAGCTACACTGAGAGGACAAGAAGAGCAGACCTCTAGCCTGTGTCTCGCCCTTCTGATTTCAGTTTCTCCAGGGCTCTGCAGAGACCCCCTGCTCCACCAAATGAGGGTCTTTCAGGGAGAAGGGGAGATCCTTTGGAGAACTCTAGGAAAGGCAGGGATTCTCCCACCAGAAAAATGCCCAGAGAATTTTAGATATATCTCAGGTCTCATGGTTCCTGTCTGCAATTGCCAGAACTCCAGATGCCCTGAATTTCATCCAAAGAGCTGGAGCATGTCCATGAACCTAAAGTGAAATGTCACCATGGCTTTTGTATTTGAAAATATAAACTCAAGTCTTCAGAAACCTGGCAAGTAAAGTATTATAAGTGAATACTAAGGTCAGTGGATAATAAGGAATGGTGGGGACTGTGGCTAAAATGAAGTGTTTAAATTCATTTCAAAAATTCAGTAATGATGGATCAAACAAAATGCATCTTTAATTTTTAAGATTAATTCATTTATGCATAGAAGAACTGGGATGTAGGCCAGAGGTGCAAGAGGTGAGAGGATTCAGAGATAGAGTGGGCAGCAGAACAGGCAGATTTACTGGGATACACTGCTGAGGGGAGCAGCAGGGGAGACAGGAGAGGTCTGCCGTCCCATATCTGGATTAGCTCCCTGTTTGGGGATTGAACTCAGGCCACAGCGGTGATAGCACTGAGACTTAGCCCCTATACCACTAGGGAGGCCCCCATCTTTACATTTAACTTATGGGTAACTGAGATTGTCTTAGGATTCGATAAATATTTATACTTACCCCCTCACCCTCCAATTGATAATGAAATGTACCTATTATCTAATCCTGGTCATTTCCTATTGGAGCATAAACCTGTTTCTCCTCACTCTCACTTGGAAAGAGCTTTCTCAGTTATTTTCTTCCTTGTTGTTGCCAGTTTTTCACAGGGCCTACTTGGCTCCAAGTTCCACGTGAAATAGCACCTCAACCCTGGAGCATCCCTGACAGCAGACCTAGATGCCTCCACCCTCACTACCTAACTACAGGTGTTCTGGGGGAGCCTATGATGAGCTCCCTGAGTCCTCAATGACTGTTGTCAACACTCAGTCCCTACACCAGCAGTTCTCAAGCAGGAGCGATTTTGCCCCCTGCCCCTGCCAATGTACACTCTACAATGTACAATCAAGAAATCCAGCCGCAGGGTTGAGAGACCCTGTCCTGATCTGGCTCTGTTTGAGTTCCAAGAGGGCAGAATGATGTCTTGGTGAATGCCTTGCTCCTGGGACCTATGACACAGGGTCTGGCACACAGTGGGTACTCAAGGAGGGTGCTGATGAGGTGGAATGGCTAGCGGCTGTGCCTAAAGAGAAAGAACCACAGGCCCCACTGGCTCTGCACACAGACAACTCAGCGGTGAAGGGAGTGTGCTGAAAGAGGCTTTGGGGCTTGTGGCATGGGCATTAGGATTGTTTACTTGGGCTTTTGAGGTTGCAAGAGTAGAAATGCACCCAGGGCTTCTTGAGAGGAACTTTTGCTGAGGAGAGATGTGAGTGGAAAACCAGACTGCAGGCAGGCCACCCTGGGAGCTGTCACTGGCACCTTCCATTAGAAGATGCAGATAAAGCTTGTTCATTCCCTCTGGCTCTCCCCACACACCCCGAGCTCACCCAGACATCTCTGCTTCC
The DNA here is from genome assembly GCF_964194135.1 of Talpa europaea. NCBI lineage: Eukaryota > Metazoa > Chordata > Mammalia > Eulipotyphla > Talpidae > Talpa > Talpa europaea. Next base: position 54,671,958 of record NC_140075.1, read on the forward strand.
TTGCTGTGGGCTCCTACAGGGCCACTAGCCACAGTGCCTAGGGCCCACCCTACTGTTTAGGAGTCAATGAAAAATATTTTTCTTATTAGAACCAAAAGAGGGGCTTCCCCGGTGGTGCAAGAGGTTAAGTCTCAGCACTATGTAGCTATTGGCAGCCACTGCAGCACAAGTTTGATCCAGCCAGGGAGCTACCCACATGGTGCAGCAGAACTCTCCTGTCTCACCCACTGCTCCCCTCAGCAGTGTATTTCAGTCAGTCTGCCTTTTCTGCTTCCCCGCTCTACCTATGGTGAATCCTCTCACCTCCCTCACCTCTGGCCTGTACCCCAGCTCTTATATACATAAATAAATAAATCTTTTTAAAAAAGAACCAAAAGAAAAAGAATATAATACTAATGAATAGAATAGAATGAATCTAGCCTGGATTATTTTCATCTTTATACCGGTGCAGTGCTATAATTTGTAATACAATATTATGGATCGAGGGGCTTCCTGCAAGGTACCACCCATTAGCCTGTACTCAGTGACCTCTCAGGCACAGCTCCACACTTGGCCACCTCTCCCTGTTCATGGAAACTCCATGGAGAACCCACAGGAGACATTTCAAATACAAACACGTAACTAGGAAGTGCTCTGACTGTGATGAATTTTCCTTGGGAAAGAGTTTTCCGGAATGGGCTCCATTAAGTCACTTTAATTCCTTTATCAATTTTCTATAAAGCTCAGTTAAGCTATTTCCAATTTTTTCACTTTTTCATTTCAAGTTGACTGAAGCAGTTTTCACTGGGACCAATTCTTACTCACTGAAATTTCTTATCAGAAATTTGGTTCATAGATCAAATTTTTGTCAATACCATATTTCACTGATGATAGCTGCTGTCCTGGCGAGTTTTCTTTAGTGAACTTTATTTCTACCAAATCTACTTTCTGGGATCAAATTTTGTTCTAAATGTTGTCAAGAACTTTTGATTCTTTCATGAGTGGTGGTAAATAACAACCCTCTAATTTTGCCAGCTCAGCTTTCCCAGGCACCGGATAAAAGACTTCAGAATTTATAACTATTTTTTAGCTTAAACCACAAGAAGGATGTGATTACAAAACAGAGACTTAGGGTGATATGGGCGAGGGGAGCTCAGAGCTTAGCAGCGCTCCTAAATTTTTGAATATACACCAGAGCTCAGGGTGATCCGGGGAGGCAGGGGAGTCAATGGGAGGAGCAAAATGCTCAGTGTTCCAGCTCATCTGTGCCCACCCTTGTCTTATATCACAGGCCACATGACACTCTTGCGTCCATCACAGGTTAGAGAAAGGCCGTGGAATAAAAGAATGATGGCCCAGATTTGGCACTGAGTCAACAGTGGGGCCAGCCAGGGTTCCTTAGAGAGGAGGGAAGGCATGAGCCAGAAGTCTGGGCCAGGGGAGAGTAACTTCTTTCTGGACAGATCTCTCCATGGCCAGATGCTCTTCCACATCGATTCTATCGGGTGACTTGGAAACAGCGCTGTGAGGAGGTCATGTCACCTTTTTTGGATGATGAAGGAACATAAGGGAGCAAGGTGGGGCCTCTCCTGTTGTGCCTCATAGTGACTCAAAGGACAGTGAGGGTCTGCAGAGTACTTCACAGTGGCCAGAGGGCTTCAAGCTGCCTCCTGGCATTTCTGGGCCCAGGAACAAAGTGTAAATGAAGGCCCAACTACCACAAGTCTAAAATTTAGCAGTTATTACTCAGACTCACAAGCTGTGAAAAGAATGTTTTCTCCCCATATCTTTTTTTGGTTAAAGATTTATTTACTTATGCATATAAGAACTGGGGTATGGACGGGCCAGAGGCATGGAGGGTGGGGGGTGAGAGGATTCACCAGAGACAGAGTGGGGAGCAGAACAGGCAGATCTACTGAAATGCACTGCTGAGGGGAGCAGCGGGCCAGTCAGGAGAGGTCTGCTGTGCCATGTGGCTAGCTCCCTGGCCAGGGATTGAACTCATGCTGCAGTGGCTTTGGGTAGCTTCATAGTGCTGCGTCTTCAACCCTTGCACCACCAGGGAGGTCCCTTCTCCCCATATCTTAACAATTGTATCTTAATAATGACAAACTTTGAAGTATTTTTCATGACTGAAAACTAGTTTTTATATAAATGAAGTTTGCAGAGTTTCAAAGATGAGTGAAATTAACCATTACTATGTATGGCTGAATGGCCTGTTAATAGGCAAGTGAGGTCTGAATGAATAATATTATAAAAACACAGTTATTATTCTTTTATAACATTTACATCCCTTTATTTTAACTTAATTATATTTTTATAAGGATTTTTATAAAAGCTGTGTTTTATTGGCAGAAATGCCAAATTAGGCTATCTTTTATGAGCCACTGTTCTTATACTTTTTCTTTAAATTCAGTACAGAGAAAGCTTAGTTTTCTGAGACAGCAACTGGAATTATTGGTAGATTGCTTAAAGCAGTACTTAGATTCAGACATGAACCATAAATTTTACATTTCATTTGATTAAAATATCACTTTCATTATTTATTTTATAGGAAGATTCTTTCGATTAAAAGTATTTCCTCTAAACATTTAAAAATATCTTTAATCCTTTAAAAAATAACATAATTTAGGCCTGTTTGTTTTTTAAAATAACCTTTTGCTAACATTAGTAATGACAAGCAACAATGAAGCAACCAAATAACTATGGCTAGCACGAATTGTAAAAATCATTTTATTTTGTGTCAAAGACCATAATTTGTTCTTTATGAGGATCTTCTGCTGTCTCGCTGAACTCTTGTACCATAATGTATCTTGTCCAATTACATCCATTTCCTTTAAGAGGGTCTGTGAGTGGTTGTAAGGTCAAATTTGATATGTGTGCCATCAAGATGTTCTGTCTTGGGACAGATCCAGAAAATATCATGTAACGATGATCTGTCCTAGGATTGCGATCACATCAGCACAGTTGAAGCTTTATCTCCTAGTAGGAAGTGAAAACATGAGCTGCCCTTAGCACAGCGAAGCCTTCTGCACTGTGTGCCCAAGTTCTGGCTCAAACACATTTTTCTTTGTGATTTTGTGATAGTGGCATCATCGAAAGTTTACTCTTGACAATTCAGTGCCTATAATTGATAGCTATTTATTTGGCTCATCACATCAGCCAAAACCTTTACTTTTTATAAAAGGCATAAAACCAATGAAATACACCTTAATTTTGACTGTGTTTTCTTTTTCTATAATTCAAAACTCACATGTAAATGTTAGTCATTCAGTGCGGGCTTGTCCCTGATGCAGTATAACTGACCTGAGTAATATTTACTTAAACATTTTTTATTTTCCATTCTTCTTTCACTTTTCACCCTCCAAGTTAATAATCTAATTTTTAATTTCCACATCCTAAAAACTACTTCTTTCATTTCATTTCTCTTAAATAAAGCCCATCCTACATATTTGGCTATTTTAGTATCAAAACTAAAAGTTATTTCTACTAAACCTAGGCTTTATTATTTTGTTTTAATTGAAATTAACCATTACTACATATGGCTGAGTGGCCTATTAATAGTGAATGTAAATGAATAATAATATGAAAATACACATAGTTATACATAATTCATTTATGTCGTAAAACTTACATCCAAATTTCAACAAAATTATGTTGAAATTTTATTTCAACAAAATTATGTTGAAATTTTATAATAAAGACTTATATGGGCCTCCCTGGTGGCGCAGAGGTTGAGTGCTGGGTTGCAAAGCTGCCCGCAGCCTCTGCAGCACCAGTTCGATCCCCGGCCACCAGGCAAGGGTCCCACATGGTGTGCAGACCTCTCCTGCTGCCCGCTGCTCCCCTCAGCAGTGTACTTCGTCATTCGGCCTGTTCTGTTCCCCACCCTGGCTCTGGTGAATTCTGTCACCCTCCTGCACTTCTGACTGTACCCAGTGCTTGTATAAATAAATAAAATAAATCTTTAAAAAAAAAGACTTATAAAGGTTGTGTTTTATTGGCAGAAATGCCAAATTAGTCTAGGCAATAATTGCCATTATTGCCTCCCCCACTCCGAAATAAAATATTATATTTGGCTGAACATAGGGCACGTAGTTTATCCCTTCTGGAATAAAGAATTTGAGTGCTTACTTATCTTTGTTCAGCACCCTTCTTGGTTGGTTGTTTATTCAGTGCCCCCTCCTCTCCGTTCTGCTTCTGGGAATCACAAGAAATCTTGGGGCCAGGGGTACAAGAGGAATCTGCTCACTTTTGTTGTTGACATTTTGAAAATTTTAAGCAGGCTATCCTGAGAGCTTCTGTTTCTTTTGCTCTATTTTTGGTTGAGCTCCACCTTCATAATTGTTCTTTCCGTCATCACCATCTCTGTATCCATTCTCAATGAGTTTAAAAATAAAAGTATTTCTATCCAGACTATAAAATTTAAATATATTTTAATCACAGGAATGTAAATGATATCAACTATAAAAATTAACTTTTGTGAAAATCATTTTATTTTTTCTGAAATATCAAAAATGATCAATTACATTTTAAAGGCCAATACATATTATGAGTAATGACTATCAAAACTTAAAAGCAAAATTACTTAAGCCTGGAATTCTCGATTTAATGTTTCGAAATTGTAATTCAAGCTTCTCAAATATTTTTCTGAAACCACTTGTGATTCTAGCATTCAGTGTTGGCCCTATCACCTTTCTCGATGATGCCTCGGCAGGTCATGTCTGCAGAACAACAACATTGCTCAGGAAGGTGGCTGACAGCCCTAGCAGGAGGGATTGTTCACTCTTAGAATAGCAAAACAGAGAAACTAAGGACTGGCTCCCCTGTGCTCAGCCAGTGAGGGCAGACCCAGGATTCCAACCAGGTTTTCCAGACTCACCACACCCAAGGACCCCCAGAGGGAAATCCCACAGGGAAGGGCTCCAGAAACTGCTTGAGGCAGGTGGGTTCCCCCGCCTCGCCCCTCCCCGCTCCCAGACTCCCCAACACACACCCAGGATTTTCCTTCTCTTCACACTCTTGCCGCAGCAGCTATGGGTAGCCCCTTCAGTCCCAGACCTGGGGGCCTGCAGCCCCGACCTGAGATTCTCCGGGGCTCCCTGTCTGGATCGAACCCCCCACCCCCAGAGCAGTCAGAGCGCGACCCGGGCCTCCCGCCCCTGCAGCCTGTGAGACGGCGCCACCTGCAGGCAGGCCTGCTCGCTGCGGAGGGAGCTGCTTTGCTGGCGGAGAGACTAGGGCAACCCCCGCAGTCTCTGCAACCGCTTCCTGGGGTTTCCAGAGATAGCACAGCTCCCCCAGGAATGCCTGGGGAGCTCCTGTTCCAGTTGAGCCAACTCCTCTCGCCACCCACCAGGCTCACTCAGACCCCTTTCCTTGCCTGATGAAATCCCCTCAGTTTGTAACTGTGTGTGTCTAGAATCTTGCTACCAAAATATACCTCCGTGACTGCCATGGGTGGGCAGGATTTTTGTTGCCCTTTTTCATATGCTGAAACAGAGCCCCTCGGACATGGTGTGACTTGCCCCAGAGTCAGGGGCGTCTGGAAACAGACTACAGATCTGGCCCAGCCTCGGGTGCTGTCTCCCCTTGGAAAAGGCGTGTGACCCACGGGACGTTCCGTGTGGTGCGTGGGCACGAACGAGCACCCAGCCTGTGCACAGGCACATGGATGTGTGGGACAAGTGGCCATCTAGCTGAATGTTTTGTTTGTTAACAAAAGGACTTCACGTACCCCGCATGCTATACAGAAATTGACCCCAGAATGGACCAGCTCTAAATGCAAAAAACCAAACCTATGAAACTTCTAGAAGATGCAGGAGAAAATCTTTGTGACTTTGCATTAGGCAACTGGTCCTTACATAGCAAAAGTATAATCTGTAAAAAAAAAAAAAAAAAAAAAAAAAAAAAAGCTGATAATAAATTGTTCTTTATCCATATGAGAAACTTCTGTTCTGCAAAAGACATTGGAAATGAAAATGCAGACCACAGGCTGGGAGAAAATATTTAGAAATCATTGAATTTAGAATTGCCATTATTGCCTCCCCCACTCCCAAATAAAATATTATATCCTCTCTGACAAAGGATCTATATCTAGCAAATATAAAGGACTCAACAATGAGAAAAGAAATTTAAAAACTAGACAAAAGATTTGAAGAGAGACTTTACCAAAGAAGAAACGAGAATGGCAAATGAATACACAAAAGCTGCTGAACACCATTAGTCTGAGGGGAATGGAAATTAAAGCCACAGAGAAGTGATTTACATACTTCAAAGTAAGGGTGTGATTAAGTGATGGTGCATTTGTGCAAAAGCATATTATCCACCCTTCAGAGAACCATATTTTTGCTCTTCAAAATAACATGAGAAATCGTATGGAACAATGTGTTCAATTTAAAAGCAGGAATTGAAGCTATAAATAGTAGTATCCCAATTTGAAGGAAAATTGTGTGTTCCATGGATTAAAGACTGTAATACATGAAAATATAAATGGCTCATTTCTGGGTATGGTAATTATAGATTTCTGTTTTCTTCTTTATACTTTTCAGAAGTCTCCAAAATATTTTCTAACATACATATTGCTTTCATAAATTGTTTAATTAAGTTGAGAAGAAATAACAGATGCATATCTGACCCCGAGACCCTCGCTAACCATACAGTCCTTCATATAGGAAATGCTACCCCAGCACCCCACAGCTGGAATTAGCTGGAGAAAGCTGACTTTCTCCCTCCCAGCAAACAATCTTATCCTAGGGCCCACAGGCTCTCAGCTCTTGATGCTGCTGACTTCCCCTCCATGGGGGAGTCCTCAGGCTGCTCCCCCTCCTTTGCAAATACTCCTGCTGCCTCTCCTAGCATGGGGTCCTCAGGAGCCCTTCCAGCCCCTCTTCCTTCCCAATCTTCATTATGTCCCCGAAGAATTTGCTTCACTTCTAAGGCAAGGCAAGGCCACCCAGGATACCCAGGTCACCCCATCTGCCCTAAGCCATTCCTGGGAGGTCTTTGCTCACTCAGCCACCTGTTCAGCAGGTGTTTGTTGTGTGTCCTCCGCTGGGCACTCACCTCTCTAGTTGCAACAGCAAAAACAGCTCCCACAGCTGGGGACCTGCCATCCTAACAGCCGGGTCAGGCAATAAATGTGTCAACAAATAAAATGAGCAAATTCACTTTAGAATCTCCATGTTGAGATCTTGGGACAGCTGAATGCACATTACAATTTGAGAACTACCACTCTATACCAGCAGTTCTCAAAGTATGGTCCCCAGATGTGGCTGCTAGGGCCACAGTGTGAAGACTGGGATTCCCACCTGCCCCAGCATTTTAGGGGCTCTGGCCTGTAGAATTCATGGGGTACTATTGTGTGGTGAGTCAGAAAAATCTGGTTTAAATCCTGGTTTTGCCAGTCACTGGCTGAGACACAGGAGCCAGTCCCCAGCTCATGGCTTCATCGCTCTGACCTCCACTTCTGTCATCAGAGTCCTTTTTCTGATCCCTGGCCCTTCCTGCCTCCCTCTTACCCTTGTGATTATATAAGGCCACCCTGATTTTCCAGGACAACCTTCCCATCTCCGTTGATTTAAGAGCTGCAAAATCCATTTCACTTTCTATAACATATTCATAAGATCTGGAGTCAATGTAGACATCACTAGAGGCCATTGTTCAGTCACCAAATATCTGTCAGTGAGCAGAGGCTCAGCAATGATCTATAGAATGAATGAAAGAATGAAGAAATAAATCAGGGGTTAAAGAGGCTTCCCCCCTACTCACCCTGTGAACCCTGGCCCACTGGTGAGCATCTGACCTGGCTCCTCAGTAAGGAGACCGCACAATGCTCCTTGTCACGCAGTGCCTTCAGTTCACATGGAAAGTGGGGGTGCAGTGGGCAGGTAAGCCTCCAGATGGGGGCTCTGCAGCTGGAATGGAGTGCTGCAGGCAGAACTCGCCATCTATGAGGCAGCGAGCCCACTGTGCAGAAGCCTGGCCGCCAGGTGTGCGCAGGACTGCCAGCTGGTGAGCTTGGTGTCTCAGGTCACCAGGAGCACATGCATTTAGTGTTCAAGTCCTGACTCAGCCATTGGCCTAGTGCGTGAGCCTGAACTAGCTGCCTAACCACTCTGGCCACCTCTGTTACTTCATGCATGATGTGGAATGATAATGCCCGCCTCCACAGGGTGTCATGAGAGCTAGAGATAAGGCATGTGGTATCAGCCTGGAGGGGAGAATGAGAGTGGAGATGCTGATCAAGGGGCTGAATGGGAGCTGGAGCCAGGGCCTGGACAGGCATGCTTGGGTGGGTGCTGGCCCTGACTCTGAGGATCAGCGCCCCCACCCCCAGGCTCCCTGGCCTCCAGGCCTGACAGGCCTGGCCTGAGCTAGGCTTTAGGTCTTACGTGGCCCTTTCTTTCTGAGTCATTTGCTTACTCCCTTTGGTCATTCACTGCAGGGGAGCTGAGCTCAGAGAGCGGAGGAGTCACAGGGGCTCGGTTGATCCTGGGTGACACCCTGCAGACCCCAATATAGTACAGAAAATGCTTTGGATCTGGGTGAGGAAGTCAGCAACCCTGATCCCTTAAGCCTCAGTTTCCCCATCTGAGCAGGGGTGATACAGTCTCTCCCACCTCTCCCTTCCCCATGTTGGTGAGGACAGGCCAGGGAAGTGGAGGGGCAACACCAGGGCAGGGCCAGAGACCTGGGAACAGAGCATGTAATAGAAAAAGGTGCCACCTACAGTCTTCTGGTGGGGGCTTGCTGTGGTCCTGAGAAAGTGTTGTTTGTTATGAGCTGGACTCAGGAATATTATGATAAAGACATTGATGTTCTTTAATTAAGGATGCCAACTTGGGCTAAATTAAATGTTGATGCAATCCTAGATTATCATTGCCCTCTGATCAGCAACTTTGTCCCCAGCTGAAATACTTAGCAGGGATTTCAGGAATATTCTCAAACCCAAGTATAGCTCAGGAAGCTCCAGATAGTGAGGAGCAATGCGGCCACTGCTTTCATCAGAGGCCGGGACAACACACTTGGCTCCATCAGATCTGCATGTGAGAAGAAAGACATTGTACTCGGATCTCTAAAAGGCAAAGAAGCTAAAAGATGTAGTGTAGCTATGACACGGCCTGAACCTGAAGGGACGATCTGGAATACAGGCCAGAAACTGTCCCAAAATAGCTGCACGATTTTGGAGGAGGAAGAAGTCCCAGCAAGGCAGGCGGCGATGTGCAAATCCTGCCTTCGCTTCAGGGACTGCCCTCTGGATGTGACTGTGCCTGTGCTAGTCACTGTCCCTGGGGGGACAGCAGCCCTGAATGGACTAGAACTTCTCCCCATTTCCCATAAGTGGCTACGGGAGACGAGCTCCTGGAGAGCTGGCTAATGTGAGCCGCAGTGGTATTTTGCCATTAGCTGTAGGATAGATATTAGGGCAAACCACAGAGCAGGTGTGTTCCCACGGAAATGGCATATATATTTAATTTTTGGAAATAGGGCTGTTCCCTCGATCGCTAAGAAAGGCTGAGTAGCACAGCAGTTGAGAGCATGAACTTTGGATCAGTCCCAAGTGGAACCCCGGCTTGGATGCATTTTAAGTCCCACTGACCTGGGAGTCACTGCCTCGATTTCCCAGTCTATGAAGTGGGGGTCAAGGTGGCAGGTGAATGAGATATCTGTCGAGTCTGTACCACCCTTGGTACCTGGCCTGAAGTAAGAGTTTGGCAGTTAAGATTATCCCTTCAAATCCTCATGTCAAATGAAGACTTTCTGCCCTGAGAAAATGTTTTGTGTAAATCTGAGCCTCCACGCCTTAAGCAGACTGGGCTCCTCAGCGGCGTCCTGAGCTGCCCCACAGCCAGCTAGGCCCCAGGAGGGCAGCGGGGAGCATTTCCACCTCCCACCTCTAACAGCTCTGAGCCGGGTGGGGTCAGAGAACACAGGGAGGCTTCCTCCAGCCTTTCCTGAGAACACAACTTCAAAATGTCCACACCCAGCCTTGAAGAAAGCCTCCGGCCAGGGGCCAGACCCTCCTCCCTGCAGTCAGCGCCCAGTCTCAGCCCTATTTCTGGAAGCATCCTTGTCCATGTGGACTCTGTCCAGGGGGCTCTGGAGAGGGGGCTCTGGAGAGCACCAGGTCACCCCTCCACCCAAGCAGAGGGCACAGGTCCTTGCTCTTGGCTGAGTACAACAAGGCTCAGCCCTGCCTTTTATAGCTGGGGACCCTCATGGCTCCCCAATCTTCTTATTATTATTGCATAATTTCTGTGCAGAGCAGGTGGGGCTTGGAGGCCGAGTAACATGTATACCCTTCCTCTGTTGCCCCACAGAGGGAGCACCCAAGAAGGATGATGGAGGGGGGGTGTTGTGGAGAAGGGGGCTGAATGACAGAGGGGACCTTCAGGGCCTGACCCTGCCTACAGAACAGCTCCACCACACAGGCACTCTTAGCCCTGAAGCTTTAACTTTTTTCAAATGCACATAATCCAAAGGAGAAGCCCACATTAGACCTGTGCTCACTTACACCTGCGCTTGAATAGGTGCATTCTAGAGCTGTCCCTGAAGGTGACACTAATGATGTTGACTGTTATTGTGTAAACATACGGATGCATTGCACGACCAATGTTATAATAGCACAAGTCAGGAAAAGAATCACGCAAAATCTCAACCCTAACCATTGGGCATGTTCGTTTCCTTTTCTTCCACCCAATTCCCCTCCTGCCCTTGCATATACAACCTGCCCAGCTTGATCACACCTGGGCTCCTAGTTCAGTTTTGCCCTCAACCCAGGAGCGCTGGCAGCCTTCTCCCCAGTCACCTCATCTTCACGGTTAGCTGTTCAAAGAGCTTTTTCTTTTCCTTCCTTCCTTTTTTCTTTCTTTCTTTCTTTCTTTTCTTTTTTTCTTTTTCTTTCTTTTTTTTTTTTTTTTGAGGACTATTCCCTTAGAATGCATTCTCAAGTGTGGGATTGCTGGGTTAAAGGTGGTGAATATTTTCGTGGCTCTTGAAAGAGAGCTGGGTCCAGCTTTGCCTGGAGCTTGCAGACAGTTGGTACCTGAGGGCTGAGAGAACTGGGGGTCAGGAAAGCAGTCTGTGGGTTCACTGGGGCAGTCCACATTTTGCTGGAGGGAGATCTGTAGAGGCCTTCTGCCCTTGAGGAGTGGCAGCAGCCACAGGCTGAGAGCAGAGGTCAGAAGCTGCCCAGGGGCACTCCCTCCTTCCCACACCTCCCTCAGCACGCCACTCTGCCTCCAGGCAGCAGCTGCCACCCAGTTTTCAGGAGGTGGGAGGAGAACCCAGGAGGTGGAGAAACCCAGGGAAGGGGTGAGCCCAAAACTGAGCAGCAAGTGCATCTGCACAGCACCAGGCAAAAGCACCACAGCTCTGCCCCAGGGCTCAGAGGAGGCTCCCTGGGCCAGGCACATTTATTGGTGCACATATTTGCCTGTGCTGGGCCCAACCTAGGGTGCTGAGCAGCAGGATGAGGAGGCTCTCTAGGCACCCCAAGACTCAAGCTGTTAAAGGAACTGGACCATCTTAGGCACTGACTGTATATCAGAAGCCCTGGGGGAGCTTTAAAAAAGAGCAGGCCCACCTCCAGAGATTCAGATTCAGTTGGCAGCTGATGCTAATATGTAGCCAGGGTTGAGAACCACTGGATTGGGTGTACTATTTTCTTGAAAGGGCAGTTTTGGGAGCAGGGATAGAAAGCCTCTGAGGTGGCAGAGAAGGCAAATGACTATAGGGTAATACACCCTCCCTCAAGGCAAATAAACCCCCCACATAAATAAACCAGTGTACTTCTCTTAAAGGTATTCCCTTAGATCTGTCCTTGCAATTAGGGGGTGGCCCAACCCCTGTCAAAAGGAGTGTCAACCCTCAGAACCTGTAAAATACTGCCTGGGCCTGGAAACCTGTGCCCCAGCCAGAGGCAGCCGTGGATACCGATCTGCGGGTGGCTTCACAACTTCCCTCTGCTCTCTCCTGAGGTCAAATGACCCTAAAGACCCCCAGATTCTCTGGTTCTTGATAGATACCAGCCCTGAGGAGCTCTCTGGCATAGGGCAGCCCTAGGGCTTCCTTCAGGTGCTGAGACGCCTGCTTACAAGGAGGGGTCGAGGAGGAAGTGAGAGATTCTGACTCCTATGGATGGGGTGCGGCAATTCTACCAAAAAAGGGCTACTTCAGTTATGCTGTAAAGGTGTCCAGAGGGGAACTGGCACATGACTGGCACTTCACTTTGTTCCTGCTCTTCCTGTGCTTTCTCTAACCACCACAGTCCTGCCCTTTCGTGGCCCACTCAGCACTTGCCACAAAGACACACAGTGCCCAACCCAACATGGATCGGTTTACTGAGGTCCTTGAAATACACAGTGCAACCCAACTGTGAGATTCACTCAGCTCTCTGTAGCTTAGAGAACCTTCCAAATGCTTTCTATGGCCACCACAGTAACTCTAAGAGGAAAGAAGTTATGCTCCCCTCTGTACAGATAAAGAGACTGAGGGTCAGAGAAGAGGAACAACTGCTTAAGGTCATTTGAATACAAGTTGTCTGGCTCCCCGGTGCCCCCCCCCCCAAGGCAGCTCACTATCTTCCTGACACTCACCAGCCACCTCATTGGTGAATATGGGGCAGGGAGGTGTCTTTCCAGAATCATCCCCTGCCCATATCTCCCCATCTGATGTAGCCTCCAAGTCTATCCATTCTCAGCCCAACTGCAGACCCCTGTCAGGCTGCAGCATCCTCCTCTGCTCATTCCCACCTCTGCACCTTGCTGGGCACAGCTCCTTCTCCCTGACTAGGATGTTCTTCCCAGTCACTAGTAATATCCCAGTCCTTCCTGTACTGCCAGTTTCCTCGGCATGCATAGATGGTCCAAACCCAGCACAGCATCCTGGAGTCCTGGTTCAACGCTGCTAACTCACTGCAGACTGTGTGACCTTGGGCAGGTCACCTCCCCTCTCCAGGCCTCTGCTTTCTCACTCATGCAATGGGGCAGTTGAATACAATACTCCTTAAGTTCTAGTGGTCTAGGTCCCTCCCCCAAACCACTTCCTTCCCATTGCCCTGCTCTGCCCTCCTGTGAGCTCACCATCCACAACACCCTCTCCTTGCTCCACATCTTTCTCCAAAGCATCATGTCCAATCATTCTGCTAGATGTTAATCTCCCTAAGGGCAGAAGTGAGTGTCTCTGCACCTGTGGATCAGGTGTTCTCACAGGACATGCTAATCGATTAATCCACCAACGAACTCTTTAGGTTGAAACCTTTTTCTCTCCCCTTATTAGTTGCCCTGAGGCACACACAGAGGGCTGCAGCAGGCTGGAGTGGGGGTGGGGGGGATTGTGCTGGTGCCATACAGGTACAGGCCTCTGCTATGTGTGCTACAGCTTCTGCAGGGTGGGGAGGAGGCTAGTGCCAGGTTTTCAATACCTTATGCCCTATCACCATCACAGGCATCAAAAGATGATCTCAGAAAGCACACACCCTTCCCTTCTCCTCTCAGGGGGCTTCATATCTAATATCTCTTTTAGTCCCCCAACACCCTTGGGCAGTCAAAGCAGGGATTATTAATAATCATTTCATAAATGGGGAAGGACATGTCCCAGGCTTCTGTGGGTTCAGCATAAGCCAGACCTGGGGACCATTCTGTGGTCCATTCTGTGCCAGCCATTCTGTCAAGCCCTGCTCTGCACGGGGTGACTGCCTTCCCGTTTGGCCTCTGTCACTGTCCCTTTGAGGACCTGAGTCTGAGAGAATAACCTAGATTGAGTTAACCTAGATTAGGGGTGCATATGCGCAGGCATGCACACACACACGCACACACTCACACACAAACAACTTTACAAGAGGGCATCACAGAGGAACCAAATAGAGCAAGATGCCCAGCAGCATGGTTCAGGATTCATAAAAATGTCCTTACAGATAATCACCTGCAACCTACTCACTGCCAATGGGAAAAGTGAGGCCCAGAAATGGATAGAGATTTGCCCAAGGTCACAAAGCTAGATAGAGGCAAGAGCCCTTGTCTCTGGGCTCCTCAGCCACAGCATCTTCCCACTGCCTGCAAAATTACAAGGCAAGGCACAGAGCAGAAGGAGCTCAGAGAGCCTGGGGCTGTAGAGTACCATGACCCCCAACTTCAGCCTGGGAGTTTTGTCCAAGGGGCGGCTCTTCCAGAGTTGCTCCGGGAAGGTGGGGGTGGGGGCAGGAAGTAGCTGCAACCTGTTCCTTCAGCACCTGGGAGTAGCCACGGAGTTTGGGTTCCTGGAGCCAAAAATTTCTCCTTTGTCCTCTATGTCCTTTCAACTCTTATCGCTGTGTCCACTGAGTGGCAGAGGGCCAGGCCCAGCACCTTCTAAACCTGGGAAATAGAGACCTGCGGAGAGGGTGCTGGGTGGAAAAACTCCCCCATTGGGCACGGGCAAAGAGCTGGCAGAACCGCTTTCTCCCAACCGGGAGGAGGACTTGGTGGGCTGGGGCTGCGGGTCCCCAGTTGATTTGCTCCTTCCCGGTGCTCCACCCTATGCATTTTCCAGAAGGGCAGGCTCAGTGGTCCTGCCCTCCAAGAGGCCTGGAGCTTGCAGTCCCTGGGAATGCACGTGGCATTAAAGAAGGGGCAGGGGGGTGGGGTGGGGTAGAAGCCTATGCGCACCCTCCACCTCCACCTGGGCGCATGGCCGTGGTCGCACCTCACGCTGGGTGGAGCGACCTTTTGGAGCTCTGGGCGTGCTGCGTGGGTGGCGAGTTGTTAGGTGCGGGCTCGCGAGGGGCGGGGTGTCGCTGCCCTCGGTGGCGCCCAGGCCGCCCCGCCCCGCGCGGGAGGGGTTGGGGCGGGGCCCCCGGGGCAGCACGCCTACCCTCCTGGCCAGGTGCAGCGCCCGCGTGTCTGGGGTCCGCCGTGGCGGGGAGCGCGTCCTGGTCCTCCGCCCGCTGGTGCCGCGTCGCCGAGCCCGCTCCCCTGGACGCCTGGGAACCAGGTAACCCAGGGCGGGGCTCCCAGCCTCGGGGTCCTCGCGCACCCCATCTCCGCCCCGGTCCCCGGCCCGCGCCCCCCGGAGCCGGCACAGCGCTCCGAGGGCGGGTCCTGGAAAGTTTGCGCCGGGACTGCAGTGCGCCCGGCGGCGGGGCGTTGCGGGCACCGCCACCCCACGCCCGCTGCCCGGTCTCCCGCCGCGGGGCGGGTCGGGGGTGCGGGGGCCGCGGCGGGGCGCGGCGGGGCGCGGCGGGGCGCGGCGGGGCGCGGCGGGTCTCCTCTGAAATCGCTGATTACTGCGTTCTCACTTTCCCCATGTCTCTTCTGAGCGAGTGTCTCTCCCGCCCGTCCACGCTTAAGCGCGTAAAGATCTTTGGCTGGAACTGCAGAGTTGGCGATTTCTTGAGGAATGTTTACATGGTGCTGCCCGCCTCCTTGGGCCAGATGGAAGATAAGAGACCCGGCTGGGCGTGATGGGGTGCCGGTGAGGGGGCCCCATCTGGGCCCTGTTGAAGTGGGTGCCCGGCCACGGGGAGTTCCCCGCTTCTCGGATTGGGCATCCCAGACTCCCCAAGCATTCCCGCAGCCCAGAGGCGCACAGGACGGGGCGGCCCCTGGCTAGGCAGAGCGCTGAGCGTGCTGATCTGAGCAGAAGGGGCAGCCCAGCTTAGGCTGTGAGGAGGGCTCCGGGCAGAGTGGGGATGGGCATGGAAGAGGCCCCGTCCCGTGGGGAACCAGAGAGAGGAGATGGCGCAGGGCAGCAGATGAAGAAGAGCTCATGTCTCTAGCAGGCACACATCTCCCATTCATTTTACCCCCACTCTTATCCTGTTATTCTCATGGCGGATGATAGAAGAATGAAGCTTAAAGAGGAGAAGTAATTTGCTGGGAAACATGGTGGGTTTGGACCTCAAACCACAGCCTTCTGGAGCCAGATTGTCAGTTCCCCAATTTTTGCCGGGACTCAGACTCTCAGGGTTCATTTCCTCTCCTTCCTCCCGAGTGGTGCTTGGTGCTCCCCACCCCCCTGTCTCCTTCCCCTACCAGACAGGAGAGGCCACCCCCAAGGAGAAATCAAATCTGGCCAGGAAACTCCTCCAAGTGAGAGCCAGCTCCTTGCTAAGTTCCCAAAACTGCAGGGGGCAGGGGCCTGTTGGCTTCACTTTGGTAGCCATAGTACCTGCCCTGGGAGGGGCTCCACAGCTGAATTAAGGGAAGACGAGATTTTCCCAGCTAACAGATCTCTACTCTTACGGCCCGGAATGGGTTCTGAAAAGTTGGGCCAGAAAAGGCGCCCCATGGAGCTTGCCATCCTGACCCATTGGGGCAAGTTGGTGTTCTTTTAAGCCAAAGAACACACCCTAAAATTCCAGGCAGACAGACCTTGTTTTTACCCTCAATCCACTTGTCAGGCCAGGGTGAAGCAGAGGGAGGTGGATCTCATGCTTGGCCCTGTCCTAGATTGAAAGTCAAGGGCCCTTTTCCTATCAAGGGACGCTTTGATTCCTACACCCAGGAATCTTATTTGGAGACTTTCATCTTCATTGCCTCCCCCTCTCCTTACCACTCCATGGGGCAGCAATGAAATGAGGGAAGGGGATTTAATTTTCAGCACCTCAATTTTTTCATCTATAAAATGGGGACAGTGGGGTCTGCATGGTTTTGTGAGCGAGCAAGAGGTTCAGAGGGCTCTGTAAGACTCAGAGCAAACTGTAAGGGTGACTATTATTTCCTCACGCACCTGTGTGGCCACCTGACCACCCTCGTGAGCTGCAGATTCTTCTTGGAAGTGCCCGTGCAATTTGGTATTCCTCAGAGAGCTGGCCTCATGGTCAGCACACAGTAGATTTGCAGTATTTTTGGATCAAAAACAATCTCAGTGGGAAGAGAAAATGCTAAACTTGGTGAGAAGTGGGGAGATTTTAACCCCCCTCCTCCTGCCCAAGTGGGGAGAGAGGGCATTCGACCACATGTGGAGGGTCCCAGGGGAAGGACATGAGCAGTCTCGGATGCCCTGGAGGCAGAGGTGGTCAGGGTATAATTCATCTAAGGCCAAGGCCGAGGCGGGTGTGGAAGATTTCATGGCCGTTCCTTGAGGACTTTCGAGGTCCTGCCAGGCACCGTAGCCCCCAACTCCTCAGCTGCCTGGTGTCGACTTGGTCTGAGCACGGTCCAGGACGCTTAGAATATCAGTTCTGTTCCTTGGAGGAATCACTGAGAGAGTAGCTGGGAGTCAAACCCCCACGCCAACCTCTCCCCACCCCCTGCTGGCCCTAAACCCGGCCCAGCTTCTTCCAGTTCTCAGGTCTTAACAAGGATCCAGCAGAGTCAGAGCTTAGGCAGAGAATTTCTCAGTCTGAATAAGCCTTAGAGGTCATAGCTGTACACTCATTCCCTGCTTTATTTTCCATTGCGCTTACCACACATAATACCCTGTGTATTTCACTTTTTTTTTTTAAAGATTTATTTATTTATACAAGCACTGGGTATAGTCAGAAGCACCGGAGGGTGAGAGAATTCACCAGAGCCAGAGCGGGGAGCAGAGCAGACAGAAGGACCGAAGTACACTGCTGAGGGGAGCAGCGGGCGGCAGGAGAGGTCTGCGTGCCATGTGGGACCCTCCTCCGGTGGCCGGGGAGCAGCCGGGGATCCAACTGGCGCCGCAGAGGCCGCGGGCAGCTTCGCAACCCAGCGCTCAACCGCTGCGCCACCGGGGAGGCCCTGTATTTCACTTTTTAAATCTTGTTTATTATCTCTCTTCCCTGTTGGAATATCAGCTCCAGGAGGGCAGGACTTCTGTCTGTTTTATTTCCTGCTCTCTTGCCAGGTATCTGAGCAGTGTCTGGTGTGTAGTCGGGGCTCAGGTAATGTGTGTTGAATAAATAAATAATCCAGAGGCACAGAGGCAAGGAGTGACCCTTGGAGGCAGAGCTGGAGCTTGAGTCTTTTCAAATCTGGGTCTCTGACCCTGTGCCAGGTCACCTTGGCAAACTGCTTCCAGTGACTAGAGGGACAGCTCTGGGGCTGAACAGATGACCACCCACTAGGGTGATTTGAGAGCCAGAGGAGTGCCATCCACCAGACCTCACTCCCCAAAAGAATCCTCCCAAGTCTGCTCTCCAGAGAGGGGCCATTTCTCTGTTGGGGTGAACATAGCACCCTCTCTGGGTGGGCTTTAAAATTCCCTAAAACAGGACCTCCCCTGGTGGCACAGGCTGTTGAGCGCAATGCTGTGAAGCTGTCCGCAGCCTCTGCAGCGCAGGTTTGATCCCGGCCAGCCGGCGAGGGTCCCACATGGTGAGGCAGACCTCTCCTCTCTCGCCCGCTGCTCCCCTCAGCAGTGTACTTCAGTCAGTCTGCCTGTTCTGTCTCCCACTCTGTCTGGTGAATCCTCTCGCCCTCCCGTGAATCTGTACCCATTCTTGTATAAATAAATAAATAAATCTTAAAATAAAATACCCTAAGACACTGGAGAACAGACAAGGACAAAAGCCAGATCTAGGGGCTAGGGGTGTAGCTTCAGATCCACTGGGTCAGGAGAACATACTAAGAAGTGCAGCCAGATGTGTGTGCCAGGAAGAGTGAGGACAGGCTCGTACCTAAAGCCTTGGAGGCTTAATGGAATTACTTTGTCCAAGATGACACTGTGGGGGGAGAAAGCATCAGAATTCACCTGGGTAGGCTGTGCACCCTGCAGCGATAGCCTCCATGTCCTGCTGCCTCAATCCAGCCCAGGGGGCCACACAGATCAGATAGATCCTGGAGGCCAGGCTGGAGGCACAGTCCTGACAGAGGAAGCAGCTTTTGGGCAGCCCATGAAGTAGATAAATGAAGAACTTTGGCTTTTACCCCAAGCCCTGCTATTCATCCCCAGATATTTTGTCATTGTCATTGTGGTCTGCCAGAATAAGAGTTGAAATACATCTGAGCCTTGCTGTGGGGCAGGGACTCCAAAAGTTGGACTTTGAAGGATGTGTAGGAGTTATCTATTTGTGGAAAAATTGGGGAGGAAAGGGACAGGGCAGGTAGAAGAGGGAACAAATGATAATGCTTTGAAGAAGTCAGTCTACAATGGTGATTCCCCCTGTCTCTGAGGTCATAGGCTCCCTCACATCCTTGACCCCCAACCATCCCTAGGGACTCTCATCCCCTTAAGAGGGGGAGGCCCTGACCTGAGGCATATTCCACAAATGCCTGTCCCTGGCCTTCTCTTTGCCACCACTGTCATTGCAAATGTGCTGGCTTTCAGCAGTGAATGGAAAAGTACCCCACTGTGACATGAAGTGAGTCAGTCCTTCATAAATAAGGGGTTGCACCATCAGCACTGATGTTTGGACCTACACCCTGGTGTGTGGCCCGTGGCTGGAGATGTGGTGTTGGTTCCTAGGGGGAGAAGGACAAGAGTGACTCAAGAGTTTATTCTGAACTGAAGGATAGCCATGAAGAACCAACAGATGTGAGAGATACATCATTTTTGGAATCTAGAAGAGAGTGTCCCCCAGTGCAGCAATCCAAGGTTTAATTCCCATCCATAGCCCGTCCCCTCAGCCAAGATTTATCTTCCAGACTTCCCCTCATATCTGGCCTTGATGCCAGGCCAGCACCACCCCCTGCTTGCTTTATTGAGAATTGAGTGGTCAATTTTGCTTAAGCCTCCCAAGGGCATTTTGCCTGGAAACACCATAGCCTCTATGACATTCCTCCTTAATTATTTGGGAGCCCTGTGGCTGAGCTGACCTTGGTAGGGTTCATTTGAGCCTGCCAGGGGTACAGTACCCTGCCTTCATGGGCTTCTGGATCCTGTGGTTCCAAATTTAGCCACTCTCCCAGCTTGCTGCCTACATTTGAGTTGGTCACTGCTATCTTGGGACCTGAAGGCCGGTGTGGCTGGTGGGGGTCTGGGATCCTAATTCTGACACTAACTCCTGGTGTGGCTTTGGTCATCACTTCCTGTGCCTCAGTTTCCTCATCTGTAAAAGACACAGCTTGGCTTACATCAGGATTTCTCCACCGCAGCACTGTTGACATTTTTGGTTGGATAATCCTTCGTGGCTGGGCTGTCCTGTGCATTGTGGGATATTTGGCAATGTCCTTGACCTCTACCCACGAGATACCAGTGGTGACCTTCATGACAATCGAAGACATCTCCAGCTGGGGGCCAGAACATCTTTGTTGGAGAGCCACCGGGTTAGGTGATCCCAGAGGCCCCTCCCAACCATGATAGTTTCTTTCTCCAGCCCCTGTTTTATAAAAGCGGTGGAGGTTCCAAGGACTTACAGGGTGGGATATGAGCGACTAGAAAAGGTAAGGTTCTGGGCCCACTGGGCCTCTTGCTGAGAGCCAAGGCCAAGTTCTCTTTGCCTCTGGACTTTGGGGTTACATAAGAAGGTGGGGGCAGGGGACAGGCTTGTGGTTGGCCTATACTAAGGTCAGTCGCCTCCCAGCTGGTGACTAATCATCTGTATCTGTCTTAAGAGCTCAGCTTCTCCTCCGCAGTCCCCTTCACGCCACCCCAGGAGGGACACAGGAAGTGAATCAGCCCACCCACCACGGCGTGGACGAGGACCCAGTGGCGCTGGCGTTAGATGCAAGGGCACGCACGCCTGCACTGACCTAGCCCTAGTTTTATTTTGTTTATTCCTCCCAAGTTGGCTGTTTATTAACTTTGTCCACGGAAGCCCCTTTCTGACCTTGCAGCTTAATGGAAGGGTGAAGATTTATCTTCTCCAGGGTTGGGAGTGGGTTCATGATGAAGTTTGGAAGTAAATCACTTCTAGGGCCAGCAGGCTGTGAAATTTGGGATAGCATTAACCCAAAACAATTGGTTTGGTCATTCATTCTTAGAGTCCTCTGGAAGGACTATAGACTGCTCTCAACTGTGGGCTGGCAGCAGGGGAGGAGCAGGGCTTTGTTAGACAACCCGCCTGCCTGCAGAAACCTTCTCTCTGGGAGGACACACCAAGGTGTCAGCCTGTAATTACAGCGGCTGCAAATGTGCATGCCGGCACAGGGGAGAGCTGGCCAGCCCCCCCCCCACTCCCTTGTGATGGAGGGGATTGGGAGAGCTGGAGGGAGCTTGCGCAGGTGTGGGGGGGTGGTGGTGTACAGAGGGTGTCACAAGAGGTAGGTTTTGATTTTGCATTTTACACTGTGATAAAATATGCATGACATGAAGTTCACTGCTGAGATTTTTTTTAAGTGTCTAATTCAGTGTCTTAAGTCCACTCATACTGCTGTGCGGCCATCACCTCCACCCAACTCCAGAACTCTTCTGCTCTTCCCAGACTGAAATTCTGTGTCTGATTAATGCCAGCACCCCATTCTCTCCTCCTATAGCCCCTGGTAGCCAACAGTCTGTCTTCATGAATTTGACTATTCCGGACACCTCCGCTAGACCTCGTGTACCTATACAGCATACCTACCTTCTCTCACTTAGTATTTTGTTTTAAGGTTCATGTGTGTCGAAGTGTACGTTTCAGACTTTTCTTCCTTTGTAAGGGTGAATAACACCCCATGGTGTGGATAGACTGCATTTTGTTTATCCAGTCATCTGTCAAGGGATACGTGGGTTGCTTCCACCTTTGGGCTGTTGCCAGGAATATTGCTATGAATGTGGGTGTGCAAATTTTTATCTGTGAGTCTCTGCTTTTGGGCATATACCCAGAATCAGAATTGCTGGGTCCTATGGAAATTCTGTGTTTGATTTTTTGAGGAACCATCATAATGTTTGATTCTCATTTTTGTTTTAAGATTTATTTATTTATGCATAGAAGAGCTGGGGTACAGGCCAGAGGATGTGTGTGTGTGTGTGTGTGTGTGTGTGTATGTGTGTGTGAGAGAGGATTCACCAGAGATAGAGTGGGGAGCAGAATAGGCAGACTGACTGAAATACACTGCTGAGGGGAGCAGTGGCCAGACAGGAGAGGTCTGCTGCACCATGTGGGTCACCTCCCTGGCTGGGGATCGTACTCATGCTGCAGTGGCTGTGGATAGCTTCATAGTGCTGAAACTTAACCCCTTGTGCCACCAGGGAGGTCCTAATTCTGATTTTTAAGGGTGAATGGAAGATTTTTAGGCATGCAAGTAGAGGAAGGGAATGAGGGATAAGGAGGGAGGGGAAGACCCTAAACTGTGGCTTAAAACTCATGGCAAACTGCTGTGTGTGCTTGGGCCAGTGAGAAACACAGGGGCTTTTAATGAGGAAGTGCTCCAGGCCAGTTTTCATCAAGGACCAAGCAGAGAGTGATATCACAGGCAGACTGGGAGGGAAGGAGGCTTGAGGCAAAAGGAGGTGGGGGGAGGGAGGAAGCTGGGTAACACTGGGCTGGTGGGGTGGAGGGCAGGTCTGAGAGGGTGGCTGTGCTGCACCGGGGGACAAAGGGCTCTGGTTTAGCACATGGGTGAGTTGTGGCACCCCTGCCAGGTAAGCCCACAGGAGGAGCAGAGGTCTGGAATGAAGCTGAGGGGACAAGCTTGGGTCCAGTTTTCTTGAAGGAGCCTGTGGAAGCACCTGCAAGAGACAGGGTTTGAGGGGGCTGCAAAGGCTGCGTAGATCCAGGGAGGCAAGCTGGCCAAGGACACAGGAAAGGACAGCACCTGCCAGCACAGTTGAGGCCAGGACACTGGTCACCTCTGCTTGTTAGGGGACTGTTCCCATCCTGAACATTTCCTGTCAATCCACACATCTTCACTTGCCAGAGTCAAGGCTCTGAGCTTGAAGCTGGGCGTTAGGGTGGAGAAACAGACATGGACATGAGCCAATGGCAGAAACAGACAGGGACATAAGCCACTGATTGGTTTATTCCTCCCATAAAGCTTAAGAAATGGAACTTGGTCAATACCTTTGCACAGTTAAAGATCTAATCACCATCAGTATAGGTGGTTTTCAGGGGGAGTGGAGCATGTGATGCAAGTGTATTGTGGGATGTGATTTGGTCTAGGGCAGGCTGCCTCACCTCAGCACCCCTGGCAGTTTGGACCAGATCATTCTTTGTTGTATGGACTGTCCTCTGCTTTGTACGATGTTTAGCAGCATTTCTGATTTCTGCCCACTAGATGCCAGTGGCCACACACCACACCCATCCCAGATGTGACAAGGAAAAATGTCTCCAGACATCTTTGGGGGAGTGGGTGGAGTAAAACCACCCTCAGCTGAGACCCATTGCTCTAGGGGTCAAAGAAGGGTTCTTGAGGAAATGATGCTAATCTGAGTTCTTGAAGATAGATAAGAATTAATCGAGATGAAGCAGGACTGCAGAGCGGAGGTGAGAGTTCAGAGCACAGGTAACAGGTGTGCAAAGGTCCTGAGGTAGGCGAGCGCATGAGGGAGAGCAGGAAGAGGCTGGTGGGGCTGATGATGGCTTCTGTGAGGCGAGCAGTTGGGGAGGTGGAGACATGGATGGATTATAGGGATACCCAAGAGGAAACACAGGCAAGGAAGCCTCTTGGGTGTGGAGGATGGAACTGACTGGAAATTGGAAGCTACATTTTGGACATGATGGGTTGGAGGTACCTGGGAGACCTCCAAGTGGGGCTCTGAGCTCAGAAGAGCAATCTGGCTGGAGGAGACCTTCGGGAGTTATGTGCTTAGAGATGAAAAACGCTTTGGTGTGGATGAGGCAGCCCAGGAGGAGCATGTGGCCCAAGAAGAGAAGGGTAAGGAGGAAGGCCTAGAAGGGAGCGCTAGGAACCCCAATATTTACAGCTAGAGGAGGAGCCTGTAGCGACTGGGTGGGGAGGAGCTTCCAGTGAGAAGCCTGGAGAGTGTGGAAGCCTTGTAAGGGTGTTCAAGGAGGAAGGTGAGGTCAGCTGTGTAGGCTGTGGGCTGGGGGTGTGGCACCAGAAGTACAGACCAGAAAATGCCATGGGGGAGGGCAGACTACTGAGGTTGAGGAATAGGGCAGGGGGAAAGAACAGAGGCAGCTGGAGGAGAGAATTCAGGGCACAGGTGACAGATACGCAAGGGCCCTGAGGTGAGAAAAGACAGCCTTTCCAAAAACGTACCTGTAGACGTGAGTTGAGGAGACCATGGAAGCCAGAAAGGGAAGCTTGTTTTGTTCCTGCCCCACCTTTTTTTTCTTAGAAATAAATTTAAAAATGGTGATGATTTCATTAAAAAATGTCTCTACCCTTCTCCCCCCTGGCCTCACAGAGCCCTCCTTCTCAGAGGCAACTTTCCCAGTTTTTTAGATATTCTTACCAATTTCTTATTATTCCAGAGACATTTTGTGGGTGTACCAGCAAATACATACAAGAATTCCCTCATGGTAGCATTACATGCATGATAATGCCCTGTTCTATTCCAGCTTAGCTCTCTCAAGACGCTTCCCAAGCAGTACACCCAATCAGTGCTTCCTCACTCTTGTTCACAGCTCTGTAATGTTCCACTATGTAGATACCACATCATTTATCTAACTGATCTTGTCTTTATTGGATATCACAAACAATGTCCCACCGACTGACCTTGTGCTTTAGTCATCTTGCAAATGGAGGTGGGATCATGCAGCATGAAGCCCTAGCAGTGGATTGGATGATTCAGAAGCCATGAGCATTTGTAGAGATGTGCGTAGCTCACTGTCTGAGAAATTTATTGGGATGTGATTTTGTTGTTGTGCCAACATCGTGGAGTGTATATACACACACCTAGATAGCCAGCCTTCTGCACACCCAGGCTACAAAATCTGTCAGTGACTGACTGACTGCCTTTTAGGGATACCTTTGAAAAATCTCAGTTGCATTCAGTTGAAAAAGGCAGTTGCATTCCATGGAATGTATGAGGAAGCTCGTTTTTCACACCCTCTGAACACTCTTACCAAATGTACTGATTCTGCCAATCTGAAAGACAATTGTCTCCCCATTTATTTTTTTTTAAAGATTTGTTTATTTATGCATACAAGAGCTGGGTTACAGGCTAGAGATGCAGGGGGTGAGAGGATTCACCAGAGACAGAGTGGGGAACAGAACAGGCAGACTGGCTGAAATACACTGCTGAGGGGAGCAGCAGGTGAGATTGGAGAGGTCTGCTTTGCCATGTGGGTTGCTCTCTGGCCGGCTGGGAATCGAACTTGTGCTGCAGAGGCTGTGGATAATGTGGTGCTTAATCCCTTGCGCCACCAGGGAGGCCCTCTCCATTTATTTTTAACTGGCATTTTTCTTTTTATGAATAAAGTGATTGTGTTTTCATAGATATCAGAACCTTGTGTTTTTCCTGTGAATTGTCTGTTCATGCTGTGCCCATTGTCTATAAGATTATTATTTTTATTTTTAATTAGAGGCAATCTTTATGTATTACGGAAACTAGTTTTTTAAATTTAATTGACAAGTGTTTCTCTCCCCTGCCCCCCCACCACAGAGGATCAAGGGGATTTTTGCTATTGCTGCTATTTTTCAAGAATTATGAATGCTGATGGGAGAGATTCACTTCAGAGGGGTTCCTGGCATGGAGGTCCCCAAGAGAGCAGTGGGGTGGGCTCCAGATTGAGGCCAGGTGTGGAAACTGTTGTAAAAGGCAGAAGGCAAGGAGGTGGGTAGCTGTGCCAAGGATCAGTGGCAACAAGTTGAGAGAACAAAGGCACCTAAATAGTTTGTCCAGGGATGGGGTGATGTTAAC
This sequence comes from Talpa europaea, assembly GCF_964194135.1. Lineage (NCBI taxonomy): Eukaryota > Metazoa > Chordata > Mammalia > Eulipotyphla > Talpidae > Talpa > Talpa europaea. The sequence continues at coordinate 54,697,515 of NC_140075.1, forward strand.
AAGCTATCAAAAAATGAGAGGGGCAGCAGAATTACTGAATTAGCAAGAGAGCGAGTGGATTAATGAGCCCTGGACACAGAGCTAATTGAGGGGATATGAGTAGCTGGGTGTTCTATGCTTCTTAGATTTTGCATTTGTCTGTGTGATCCAGAGTCCACCCTTTGAGACCCCTTCCTTATCTACCTTTCTCACAGCAAGTCTTTATTTCCCCATTCCTAAACCATCCCAAGGCAGGTACCAGACAGTGAGGGAACCCCTAGTTCCCAAAGCCCACAGAACTCTTCAGACCAGCTACTGTGAAGCTCTCTTCTCCCCTACCTTGCCTTTCCCACTGAAGGCTCTGTCGTAGGCTTTCCCTCACTCCTGCTTCTGCCTCCTGACCAACACTGGTGCTTCTCCACACGGCTGTATGCTGTGCTGTACCCCTTCTCTTGGCAATGGTAATAAGCACTTTTTCCAATCACATTAGCCTCGCCACATGTCACTTGGTCACCTCCTTAAATTAACGTATTGTGGGTATAATTGAGACAACAGGGACCATTGGATAGGGCCAAAGTGTGAGAGTCAGTAAACTGCAGGTCCCAGTGAGACCCAGAACTGCCATGGTGTGAGTGGTTAATAGCAAGCATTCAGGGCAGGCTTCCTGGAGGAGGTGGCCTGCCCACAAGTGCAGCCTCATGGTGGGAATGGCAGAGGCATGGACTGGGGTGCCCAGAGGAGCAGTATGGAAGGGGGCAGTGATCAGAACTAGGAGATGGGAGAGAAATGTGTGATGAGGGATGAGGAAGGATATGTGGGGAAAGAGGGGGTGACAGTTAAAGACGAAGGTGAATCATGAATCCTGCTGGATGTTTTTTGAAAACGGCTTTTTAATTCCCAGGAATAATTGTACTTTGTTTTAAATCCCTCTGTGTGTTCAAGGTGGGGCTGTGAAGTAGCTTATGATGAAGGACCTGAGCAATGACATGGATCTGACCCCGCTTTAGGCCCAACCCAGCTCTTGCTGAGACAGTAATTCCCTTGCTTTGATATCACAGGACCGCAACCCCATGAACTCAGCTTGTTACCCAGGCCTCCCTACCCCTGTGATCCCCATACTGAGCACCCTCCTCCACCTCTTGCCTCAAGTGAGCATAAACCCCTCCCCCATGCCTTCTTCCCCTGTGACAACCCCCTCCTCTCTGCCAGAGCCTCTCTCCCCCAGCCTGTTAGATGGTTCTGACCTTCCAGTGTCTTTGATGGGAGAAAAGAATTCTGGAAAACCAAAGTCTTCCATAGCCTTTGAGCAATGATGGCAGGTGGTTGCAGGGCACTGCTGTGTTGCAACTAGTTATACAGAATTTTCTGCACTGCTTCAAGTTATACAGAATCTTCTGGGAGAGACGCAGGGCAGGGAGAGTTTAGTTATTCTACAGTAATCTTGCTGGCATGGATCCCAGTCCATGTGCTGTAAGTCAGTAAATCCACCGGAAGTTCACAAAGACACAATTGTGCACACATGCACAATTACTAATGCTACCTTACAGTTTCTCTTTTTTGGCTGCCTAGAGTGACTTGGCTCTTTTAAGGTTGGAACTGGTGGAGATACAGCCTCAGGTGCAGCAGGTGCCCACCTGCTTCTCGTGAACCCTGAGCCAGGTGCTTGTATCTGAAAAGTCCATTGCATTGGTTTTGCTTCCCCAAATAGCAATTCACCAACATGCTCTGGAGCCCTCACGGCCGGTGCTGAGAATAAAGGGCAAGCAGCTGGGCTGGGGTTGGCATGGAAGACTTCCGAAAGAGGAAGCGCTGGGCAGACAGTGGGTCTGGAAGCATGGTGAGGGGGACAGCGAGGAAGAGGAAGTCCAGCGGGACACCTCCCGAGGGCAGGTGTGAGAGAGGTGAGCGTTGGGAAGGTAGGAGTGGTCATTTGGGGGCACAGGTGAGGCTCTAAGAAGGAAAGACAAGGAACAGGAGGCAGCTAAGTCTTGTGGGCTTTGTCAATAGTTCGGGAACCTCCTATGTCCACCTTCTAACTGTAAGGGAGCTCTGGAGGACCCGAAAGCTGGATGGGGCAGGGACTGAGTGACCTTGCCCTTTTGTGAGGGCAGTGAGGCTTTGAAGAGACTTCCAACAGGCAATTTCGTGTTTCTCAAATATTCTTTGGTTGCCCCAAGACAGGAAACAAGTGTTTCCCCAGATCTGGGCTCATAGTGCTTCTCTTCTGGTGTCCGCTCTCATGAAAGGCGAGGTGGGGAGCCTTGGACTTTCAGGGAACCAAGCGGGGAGGGCTTCCATTTTTGAAAACTGGGATGCCTGTAGTTTATTTCTTGGATGTTTTTGGTACATCTTGTCTCTGGAACTTGACTAATGCTTCAAAAAAAATTGGAAGTAGGGCCTCCCTGGTGGCGCAAGGGGGTAGGCACAGCACTGTGAAGCTATCCATAGCCTCTGCAGCACCAGTTCCATCCCCGGCTGGCCAGGGAGCAACTCACATGGCGCAGCAGACCTCTCCTGTCTCGCCCGCTGCTCCCCTCAGCAGTGTATTTCAGTCAGTCTGCCTGTTCTGCTCCTCACTCTGTCTCTGGTGAATCCCCTCACCCCTGCACCTCTGGCCTATACCCCAGTTTTGTATGCATAAAAAATAAATCTTCAAAAAAATTGGAAGTGAAAAAAAGGAAATTGTGTGAAGGAGAATGAAACATTTGTCTGCGGGAAGACATGAGCGGAGGGGAAAGTGGCGCTGGCCGCCTGTCCCTCCTCTCTGATTTGGGTTAATTGTTACTGTCTTCCCAGGTGTTGTTCCTCCCGGTCAGGAGATGTCCAGTTGCTGGGATGTTGCTTAATAAGACCAGGGCTTCTGGACTTCTCCTTGGTGCAGAATGCTGTGTAATCCTGAGCCGCCACACAACTTCTCTGGACCTCCCTTCTAGTGGGATCATTTTCACATTTTAAGTGTGTTTTAGGCTTCTTCTAATAGACAAGCCTTTGCTTGTCATCCTCAAGATTTCCTTAAGAGCAGAAGAAGAGTCAGAGGAAGTGAATTCCTGGGGTCAAGTGCTGGACAGCCGGAGGGGAAGGAGGGAGCCTCTGACTTCTTTCCAATCCTCCTGCCTGGGTGTGGTGTGAACACTGTCCAAGGCCTCAGATTTGACTTTCAAAGGGAAAGGCCCTCTCCTAATAAGGTGGGCCTGTGCTATTAAAGAGGCTTTGTTGGGCCTCCCTGGTGGCGCAGCGAGTTCAGTACCCCTCTGTGAAGCTGTCCGCAGCCAGCCAGGGAGAAACCCACATGGCCTGGCAGACCTCTCCTGCCTCGCCCACTGCTCCCCTCAGCAGTGTCTTTGGTCCTTCTGCCTGTTGTGCTCCCTACTCTGTCTCTGGTGAATCCTTTCACCCTCCTGCAACTCTGAAGAGGCTTTGTTTTGGCTCCCAGTTTTGAGGCCCAGTAGCCTACTGGTGTGAGGATAGTCCAAGCCAAACCTCTGGGGTGTGGGTCCATTGGATAATTCCTTCTCTGGGAGAACCAAAGGATTTCACAAACCTGGTGGTGCCCAGTCTTGCCTTCAGTGTCATTCACCGAGTGCTTCCTGGTGCTACACAGGTAGTGCCGCCTCTATTTTCTCAAGCACAGATGAGGAAACTGAGTACAGGAAGGCCACACAGCTTGTGAGAGTCTCACAGACTTGACCTGCCTTCAGACTCCTTGTCCAGTGTCTTCCCACTAACTGTTTATCCCAGGCCCGGGCTTACCTGTGTTCTCTACCCCAATGCACCACCCCTCTGCCCTGCTTTAGCCCCCCAGAGCATCAGGTGCCACATGTTAGCAATGGAAATGAATTAACTGCTCAGGGAGGACGATCTGGCCTTCTGTATGGAAAGTTAGAGGAAAGCAATTTTCCTCTAATAATTTCGGCTGATGCCAGACACCTCTCCCCCCCACAAAGTTCCAGAATGTTCATCATGCCCTTTCTTTAAGGTTCAAAGAAATGAATTTCTAGTGGTGAAATGTCCGGTCCTGTGCTGTGGGGGGTGGCCCTTGGCCCACACTGCAGAGGTAACCACACTGCAGAGTAACCACACTGCAGAGGTAACCACTTTCTACCTTTTCCCACAGCTGCCAGCCCAGGTGACACTCCTGCCAGGAAGTAGAAGGGCCTGAATCCAGGGCCTTCTGCTTCATGGTTCTGGGGACACTGGAAGGGACACATGTTTGAGAGAGGTATTTTAAGCATATTTTTTTCCTTTTCACTTTTTTATGTGAAGGCCAACTTTCCCTCCCTGGGCTAACTGAATCATTTTGCATAACCAACAATAGCTGGGACTTTGTGGGGACAGGAGGGGATGACCAGGGCTCAGGGACAGCTGCAGTCAGAATCTTCCTCCTCCCCCTACTCCAGGGGGAGACCCTCTTGGGTTTGCATAGACCTCAAGACAGGGACGGAAGGTCAGCTGGAACCTTGGTGTCTGCCCTGGGCAGTGGAGGCTCAGGGAAGGTGGGGCTTACTGTCTATACCTTCCTGAGTTCTGGTGTTATGTTCTTGGGGAGATGATTGTCAAGGATCCATTATTCCTATTCTTCATGGGTCTTTGAATAATGCATTTTGCCTCAGCCTTTAAAAAAAAAAGCCCGTGCTTAATGCTTGAATAAATGACCTCATGTCACATTTCAGCCACTGGGCTGTTAATCCACCACTGCATTCAAATATTGTGAAATGTGCTGCTGATGACATGAGGTTAGTAGGAAAAATCCTAGTGAGAAGGAAGGAGCAGTTTTGCAGAGACCAGAGAAGGGAGGTCCTCCGTCATAGTGGCACCTAAAGGCAGGTGCCCAGGGGACACCCACTGTGCACCAACCACGGACACCCGGACTCCTGTTATTACTCCAAACAGACCAAAAGATGGGGGTGGGGGGGTGATACTTTCCAGGGAAGAGCCCACCCAGAGGCACATCCAGTGGGGTGTAAAATACCCATGAACCAAGTGCCCAGCACCATCATCCCACCTACTAGGGATGAAGGGGGGGGGGGCTGGAGAGGCATCAGGGCGCACCAGTCATCGGGGCCTTTACTGCCTGGTGGAGACTCCTGCTCTCTCCGCTGAGGGTCTAAGATCCTGCTGGTCCCCAGCCAGGTCCTTCTGACCTTCCTTGTACCAGTTTACACCTCCCTGGTTCCCCGCTGCTCTCTGCCATTCCTGTCACCTACAGGGTGTGTTCTTTGGGTAATAATTAGGCGAATGGCTCACCTGCTAGTCTGCTCAGTTAACAGTGCCCCCCAAGCCTGGCTGGCTAAGCTCAGGGTTAATAATTGCCAAGGAAAGCGTTTCATGAATGCAGATCTTTGGAGGAGGGAGGCTGGAGGTCACTCTGGGCATGAAGAGGGACACACCAGGGCACTGTTTCAGCCTGCCCCTCCCCATCACCCCCAAACTGTCCTCCCATGTCTTTCTCTCTGTTTTCAGCCCCACAGGCTTCCCTTGATTGGGTCCCTTCTCTGAACAACTTGAGCCCTTGGGCAGATGTTTTTTGAGCCCTCCCCAGTGTGGGGGTGCTGTGCTTGGTTCTGGGGACTTGGCAGTGAGTAATAAGCATGGAGCATGCTGTCTAGGAGGGGGGAGTGCTTCCAGAAACTGGGGGCCTGGGGCTGGAAGGGGCTGCTGACTAGGGGCAGAGTAGGTGAGGGCACTGGAGTCTGAAGTAACAGGACTTGGGTAGATCCCGAAGGGTGAGGTAGAATTTTCCAGTCAGACAAGGAGTGAGGGTAAGCAGAGGGAGCAGTGTGTATCAAGTACAGCAACGTGATTTGGGTCAGATAGTGACTCAGCCTTGACTGTGGGTTTGAGGCGCCCAAGGGGTGTGGCTAGGAAGCCCCTTGGAGAGGCCCATCTCCCTCCCTCCTAGTGATGCCTCAGTTTTATTACTCAGCCTGTGCCTCCTCAAGAAGAGGGGCTTTTCTTTGGGGGCAGCCGTGACTCCCTACATCCCTCTCAGCACGCTCTACCTTGCTTCCCTCCCGTACCGCTTTCCTCTTGCTCTGCTGCAGCTGGTTCCTTGCTCCTTCTGCTTCTCCCTTTGGGCTCCCAGTGTCTCATCTCCCCAGTGGATTCTAGTCCCTGGAGTCTGAACCATCTCAGGTCAGGGTGGTGGTTCTCCAGCTGAGTCCTGCCTGGGAACCAGCACGAGAGCCTGTCAGCTGCTACAGGCTGCTCCTGGGGTGGTGAGTCAGCCAGCCAGGTGCGCGCAGCTGGTTGGCTCCAGCAAGTGTCTCCCTCCCCCTGACATTTGGATGTGTGGTCGGGTTGGGACTTGGTGCCAGGGAGTTCTCCAGGCCCTGTCTCTACCCCTAGCTTCGCCCCTCTCCCCAGGGTCTGCACCCCAGATTCTGTGCCTATGGAGCAGCTTGTCCTCATCAGGGTCCATGCCTTTGTGGCTTGAGCAGGAGCTCCCACCTGGGGGGTTTGATTCTGTCCCTGGGTGGCAGAGCTCCTGCAGGTTGCCTGAGGCTCCCCTAGGATGTGGGGATGTGCTCACCTTCACCTCATCTTCACTGGGTTTCCCTCTATGCCTCTTCCTGTGGTCTGGGCTCTCTCTCACAGACTGACAGTCTAATCTCAGACTTATAAGCTTCTGATCCAGATTAAAGCTTGGGAGGTTGATGGAGACGGATCATACCTTCTCCAGGAGCCTCACATTTCCTTGTTGGGGTGAGAGGAACCCCAATAGTAAGGGCCCGCTTTTACCTTATGCCAACCTGACAGGAATGTCACACTTTCCCAGCATTGCAGGGGAGGGGGACTGGCCTACTGCACCTACCTGGAAGCTGAGGAGCTGCGTAGCCAGAGAGCAGTGAGCCCCAACTGGCATTTGGTGCCCTGGTCCCCTTTCTTCAGGCCTCACTGGCTACCTGCTCTGGGGGGCTGGAATCTCAGTGTCTTACCCCTGGCTGCGCGGCACCATCACTTGAGCTCCACTTTGACCTTCAGGGGCCTAACTTAACAAGTGGTGGGCCAGAGCATCAGTACTGGGTGGTTCTAATCTGCATCTGGAGTTGAGAACCTCTGGGCTAGATGACCAGCACCCCCCTCCAGCCCTCAAAATGCATGGAAATAGTTATATCAGAATGTATCACTTGTACATGTGTACACCACATATGCGCATTGCATAATACTGAAATACCTATTTGATTTCATAAGATTTTATAAAATTTTACATTAGTAAACCAAATAGCTAATGATTTAAAATAAAAACTAGCATTTGTATTTTATACATTTTATTTATTTTTATACTTTTGTGTTTGTATTTTAAACATTTTACACATTTATACATTTGTACCTTATATATTATATATTTTAGCAATTAGCCTTTTACAATGTCAGAACATCAATTATGTAAGTTTATAAAAATAGACATATTTCTGGTCTATATTAGCTGGTAAAAATGAGGTCTCCTGGTCCTCCCCAGTGGCGCAGCGGTTGAGCGCTGGGTTGCAAAGCTGCCCGCAGCCTCTGCAGCACAGGTTCGATCCCTGGCTGCCAGTGAGGGTCCCACATGGCGCGCAGACCTCTCCTGCCGCCCGCTGCTCCCCTCAGCAGGGTACTTCGGTCCTTCTGCCTGTTCTGCTCCCCGCTCTGGCTCTGGTGAATTCTCTCACCCTCCCGCGCTTGTGACTGTGCCCAGTGCTTGTATAAATAAATAAATAAATCTTTAAAAAAAAATGAGGTCTCCAAAATATTAGAACCGATACACCTCAAATACATGAAATCTAATGAAAAATTGAAGATGAAATATTATTTGATATTTTTAAGGCAGAATCTTAAAGTCAAAGTACATCAGAGTATCATTATTTCACAAGTATAATTGTTCTATAAAATTTTCTAGAAAAAGTTCTCCCTGACTCAGTCCTAGTTGGAGAATGATGAAAGATAAATTTATAAGATACCTTAGAATGTTTTCCACTGACAGTGTCTTTTGGCTCTTTTCCCCCAGCAAGTGCAGTCTTTTATTTGTAAGGAACCATAGTTTTTGTTTCTAAAGTATTTCCGGTTTGTCTGTAAGTTCTTTAATTTTATCTTGTTCAGATGGAGGTTCTGATGCAGTGTTTCCTGTATCAGTTTTAAAACTGTCATGTTGATGTTCTACATGTTAGGAAAGTCTGAGAACAGAGTAAAAATTATTCTTGCAACAGAGTTTTGCTTTTTCTACTGGCATGCAATGTCTGAGTGGGATTTAAGTCATATTTTATGTATCAAGGCTTTTTTTTTTACATTGTTATGGTCTCCTTTTAAAAACATAAAAGTTGAGAGATTAGCATAATGAACTTCTACAGTTCTCCACTCATAGCCCATCTAGTTTCCTCTCTACCCTTAATCTCCCTGCTTCCAGCTGGATTCTGCTGCAGCTGAGCCGAGATCAACCCACTTCATCTGTGACCCCTTTGGCCCACCTCTCTAAACAGAAAGTGTCCTTTACAAGACAGAGCCAGAGAAACCATTACAGCACCTTAGAGCTGACCAGGTCTCATCATCATGTCAATAGCGAGTCTTCAGATTTCCCCAATTGTCTCGATTTTGTTTTTTACAGTTGGTTTGAGATTTCAGATCCTAAAAATTCTGAAATAAAACTTGGGGCCTCCCTGGCACCATAGGGGTTAAGTCTTAGCCCTATCAAGCTGTTGTCGGCCACTGTGGTATGACTTTGTTTTTTGTTTTTTTGTTTTTTTAAATCACATTGAGATACCACCTTACACCCTGCTCTCTCTTTTTATTTTTTATTTTTATTTATTTATTTATTTTAAAGATTTTATTTATTTATTTATACATGCACTGGGTATAGTCAGAAGCGCGGGAGGGTGAGAGAATTCACCAGAGCCAGAGCGGGGAGCAGAGCAGGCAGAAGGACCGAAGTACACTGCTGAGGGGAGCAGCAGGCGGCAGGAGAGGTCTGTGCGCCACGTGGGACCCTCCTCCGGTGGCCGGGGAGCAGCCGGGGATCGAACCGGCGCCACGGAGGCTTCGGGCAGCTTCTCAACCCAGCGCTCAACCACTGCGCCACCTGGGAGGACCATTGATCCCGGCCAGAGAGCTGACACAGCAGACATCTCTGGTCTTGCTTGCTGCTCCCCACTCTATCTCCGGTGAATCCTCTCACCCCCTGCTCTTCTTGCCAGTTCTTGTATGTATAAATAAATAAATCTTTAGAAAAATATGTAACATTTTGGGCCAATATACCATTTGGGCACTGAAGTGCAGGAGCCATGCATAGAACATGGGAACCACTGGATAGAATGTTCCAGACGACTGGACTAACTCTGCCACTAGGGTTAAGAATGTTGAGCAAAAGATGTTCAGCAAATATGCATTCAGTTGACAGTAACATTGTGCCCAGTCCTGGGTGGGCATCTTGGACGTAGCAGTGAACAAGACAGACCCACTGGTCTTGACCAGAGGGAAGCCCGGGCTCTGATATTGCAACTGATACTGAGTTTAGCCATAAAGAATGGGTAGGATCTTATCAAGTGAAGTGGAAGAAGAGGTGACTTAGCCTGAGGAAACAGCCAGTGCAAAAGCATGGAGGTGTGTGTTCAAGGATAGACACAGGTGATGGGGTGGGAAGGGGGCGGCATGGCTGGAGGGAGGTGATGCTGGGGCAGGGGTCTGTGGAGCATTTGAGAATATGCCAAGGAGTGGGGTCTTTGGGAACTTGCAGAGGAGTCCCCATGCTTTTGTTGTAGGTGCGTATCATATGGATCATGTCACAAGAGAGCAGGCTCTTGTAGGAACAAGGAGCAGTTGTTCGGATTTGCATGCCTGGAGCCCTGTGTCCACCACACCAGGAGTCCCATGGGGGAGGGCCGTGTCTGCAGTCGTCTCCATGTAGCTCGAGGGACAGTACAATGCCTGCAGCATAGAATGTTCCCGGTAGGTGCCTGTGGCCTGGTGACCTGCTAGTACCCCCAGGGCAGGGCACTCCTGCCACCTCGACTTCACCCCCAGGCATGAGAGGGACTGAGGAAGCCCCCTTGGGGAAATGTGGTGGCTTTTCCAAATGCACGAGCCACTAGGCTTTAGGACCTGGGCCACAGCCTGAGAGACTATGAGGCCTGTATTGCCAGCAGATACAAGCTTCTTGGGGGTCAGTGTGAGGAAATGTTGAGGTTTGCCATCACCAGGTTGGCTCCCGAAACTAATTCCCCACGACTGGCCAAGGGCCGGGAGACTCCTTTATTTATTTTCTTTTAATAGCATTGTTGTCTTCCTTAAAAAAAAAAAAAAAAAAAAAAGTCCATGCTTGTTGTGGGTAAAATCTAGTGTTCTAGAAAAGTGGGGAGAAAAAAAAACAGTAAAGCAAATTCCCAGTGCCACCCACCATCACCTAGAGAGAACTGCTGTGAACCATCCTTCCAAACACTTTTCTGTCCATAAATACAAGCGTTAGATGTAACACAGTTTTATATAGATGGTGTTACAAGATTTATGCTGTTCCATAACCGGCTGCTTTCATTTAACAACATGTCATGACACTGTTTCCTGTCAGTAACCACAGATCTGTAACATTTTTAATAGTCGCACAGTACAATTTTGCTTGGATGTACCATAACTTACCCAGCCAGCTCTCTGCTGCCAGAAATTTGGATTGTTTCCAGTTTTTCTCCACAATGTGCTAACAAGTATCATTCAGCCTTTTTCAATCCCTGCCTAGTGGTAAATATCTAGAATAACTCTGATGGCTGGAACAAAGAAAAGGTTCAGTTCTCTTCCTGAATTTCCTAAAGCCAGGCCGGTCACCATGGCAACCTCCCCCACTTGCAGCGCCCCCTGAGCCGCAGCTCCTGCCAGGAAGGTGGGTCAGCGCCAGAGGGGAAAGTCTGTTTTCCAGCAAAATTATAAACCCGAGGCAGGAGGGAGCATTAAGGGTGCATTGAGATGGGTTAGGACACAGTGGCCACCTTTGAGTGCTTGTTATCTGGCACATACCAGGGTTTTCCATCCTCTGAGAGCCATTGATTCTTTCATTATCTTCATTTAACTGATCAGGAAATACAAGTTGAAGAGAGAAAGTCATCTGCCCAAGGGCACACAGTAAATGAGGGGGCCAGGATTTGAATTCGAGGTGCAGCTTCTCTCAGAGTGCTCCTTCCCCAGTCCAGCCAGCCTCTGTCACGCTCCCATCCTGAGACCTTGGTCCCGAGTCCCCAGCCCTCACTCACCCCGCTTCAGGTGGGGCCACACTTTCTCCAGCTCCTCTCCAGGCTCCACTTGGCCACCTCCTTACCCTCCACCTCTTATTGAGCCAGGGACACCCCAAGGATGATCGCCTCCCCTGTCCCTGGCTCCTTAGTGTGATGTCCCTCCTCCTCCTCCTGGGTACTTACTGCTGGTTCTCCGCCCCATTTCACCCTCAGATGTGCTTTGTGTCAACTGTTAGTGCTCAACGTGCGTGCGCTCTTAAGGGAAGGAAGTGTCTTACCTGTTTCTCCAACCCTGTATCTTCCCCTGGCCTTGGATGCACAGCAGGAATTCTGTGAGTGTGGGCTGCGTGAATGAGGATCCATCCAACTCCTGTCCCTCTCCATTTCTGCTCCCAGCCCCAGGGCAGGCGAGGCGAGCAGAGAGTATCATTCAAGCAGACTGGTGAGCACCCTGCATGCCCGTCTCTCACGTTGCTCCCCTCTTCTGCCCCCCAACCTTAAATTCCTCTCAGTCTCCTTAAGACTGGTTCACCCGTCCTCTTGCCACAATTCCTATGTCTGCTTTGCCAGGGAAACCAAGGTGCTGGTTTCTTTCTTTCTTTTTTTTTTTTTTTTAAAGATTTATTTATTTATGCATATAAGAGCTGGGGTACAGGCCAGAGATGCAGGGGGTCAGAGGATTCACCAGAATGGGGAGCAGAACAGGTAGACTGACTGAAATACACTGAGGGGAGCAGTGGGTGAGACAGGAGAGGTCTGCTGCGCCTTGTGGGTAGCTCCCTGGCCAGAGATCACACTCGTGCTGCAGTGGCTGCAGATAGCTTCATAATGCTGAGACTTAACCCCTTGTGCCACCAGGGAGGCCTGGTGTTGTTTCTACCTCTGCTCTCACTCCTGCCTCCACTTTGTCATTCCCATGAATGTTTTTCTCACCCCTTGTGTTCTTCTTTCTTGAGGGACCCCACGTGTTTGGGCTTTGAAATCACCCCTCTGCCTCCTAAATTGATCTATAGCCCCAACTTCTCCTCTGACACATTGTCATGTATTTTTTACCTACAAATCAAACTCGTGCAAATCAAACTCGTCTGAAAGCTGCCCCCTCTCCAACCCATGGTCCATGGCTTCAGCACCTGGGAGTTGTGCTCTGAGACCCCCACTCTCTCCCTGTGGCCAGGTCCTTGGCTTCAACTGCCTGGCTGCTGAACCCAGAGCCCCCTGCTGGGTCTAGCAGGAGTGTGTGTGGGGTAGGGTGGGGGTGCTGTAGTAAACAGAACTATGACCTGCCAAGCTCTACCCCCTTACCCCATGGGAAAGAGCATGTGTCATCTCACATCTGAATTCCACCCAGGGCTGTAGATCTCCAGGTCTGTGAAAAGAAATTCAAGTTCAGATTTTTATGCGACTTTTTAAATGTTGGCCTAGGGTTTTTTGCTTAATAGTTTTTTTAGAGCAATTTTAGGTTTTTAGACTGATCGTGCTGCCGGGACAGGGTTCCCAGGGCCGCCTTCCTCCCCAGCCAGTTTCCCTTGTCACCTTGCGTTAGTGCAGATCACTTGTGCAACTGATGAACCCCTATTGATACATTATAGTTGGCCAATGTTCACATTACATTAGGGCTCATTCTTTGCACGTTCAGCGGGCTTTGTCAAATGCCTAATGTTACGTGTGCGTCATGACAGTATCCTGCATGTTATTTTGGAAACATTTTAAAAACCAAGTCTCTGCTTTCCTCCCTCGTGGATCCCCCCTTTAGATTGTCTCCACCCCATGCCCTGCCAGCTCTCCTCACCTCTCTCTACTGGCTCCTGGGAGCCCCCTGGAGCCCAATATGGACAGTGTCCCCTCTGCTATCTCTCTTGGGCTGGGAGTTCCTGGGGACATGCAGAGAAGACTCAGAAGTCTGGAAGTCTGAGTCTGCATCTCCCCAGGTCCCTGGAGTGTTCCGGGGGATGCTCTGTGGACTGAATAAAAGCTGCCTGTGTGCTGGGGTTCCCAGGAAAAAGAGGGTCCAGTTGACCGGAGGAAGGAGTAGGTGGTAAGAGCTAGAGACCTGAGAAAAATCTCGAGTTTTGGCCCCTCAGGGAGGGGAGAGGAGGTGTCCTAGCAAATGCACTTGTTCAAGTGGAGAGCTGACAAGCGCGGCTTGGGGGCAGAGGGCTGGAGGACAGGTGCTTGCTTCGCTTCCCTTATGGGAGTGAGCAGGGTCTCCACAGCCAAGGGAACATGCTGCCCCCCTAGGATATCCATGTGCTCCACTTTCCCTTCCCTGCCTGGCGGGGGGCAGCCTGCAGAAATGTGGGTGAGTGGGCGAGTTGGGAAAACATTAAAGAAGGAAAATCAACTCAATAGCGCCTCTCTGGGATCCCTCCCCCAGCACATGCAGCACTCCCTTAACTCTGCCCCCTCAGCCCCTCAGCCAGCCACACGCGCGTGTGCGTGCGTGCACACACACACACACACACCTCCAACTCTGCTGAAGGAGCCCGGGGTGACTTGCTGTTACTGTAACATGCCAGCCATGCCCTCTCTACCCGACAGATTCTTCCCACTCTCTCATGCCCCAACAGGAGGCTGATCCTAATCTCCCCTGCTTCTTCTGAAACATGACGGCACCCCAGCCCCGATGTTTCCACCAGACGCATGGCATCCAACCCACTAGGTGACCGCTGTGCTTGTTCTGCTAGCCTTGTTCTGTCGGTGGGAGGCGCCCCTGAGGCTCAACTTGGGACTAAATCCCTGTGTCCCCCACGCTCAGTGGAATAGCAGACTCACTCTGTGCACGAATGGATGGACAAATGAACAAATGGGTGGCCGCTGAATTGAACAGCCAACAAGTTTGAATGGAGTCTCTTAAATAAAAACAGATCCAGGCCATTTTAAGAAGTCTGAATTGGACGCCAAAACCCTCACCTAGAAGAATCTGAGGCCAATATATAACCAAGCTAAAAATAATAGCTACCGTTTCTGAGTAGTAATAATTGCTACCATTAATAATAATAATAACTGCTCACTGCTGGACAGGCTGGATGGCAAAGAGCCCCTCGTACATGTCCTTTTCCTGCAACGCATGAGTTAGGGATGGACACCAAGCTGCGAAGGTCAGGCACCATGCCCAAGGGCTCCCACTAGTGAGTGGCACCCAGATCTGCCTCACCCAAAGTCAGCTATTGCTACCTCTCGCCACATTTGGGGTGCTCAGGGAAAGGAGAGCAGCGGAGGTATAACTGCAGAGGGCTCCCTCCTGGAGGAAGGCTGCTGGGCCTGGAAAACATCCAGAGTGGACAGAAGGGGATGTTTGGGGCTCTAGGGTAGGCCTGAGACCTGGGCAGGTGCAGAAATGCCCAGAAGCTCCAGGGATGAAGTGGGGTGTCCTGTACCCTGATTTATGCTGACAGCACGCTGGCTTGGTAACAGGCTGAAGGAAGGTCCCCTGCAGGTGCCGGAGCCTTTCTCTCTAGCCCAGTCCAGGGGACAGCTAGGTGTGCCTTGAGGACCTCACCATGGGTCCTGCTGGCTGGCACTGGACTGCTCTTTGTGGGTGTGGCCGTTACTGCTGGCAAAAGGCAAGGCCCACCAGCCTGCAGAGCCGGCTTTCCTCTGGCGCTCCCATCCTGCTAAGGGCGGGCATGTCTCTCCCAGCCAGTGGGGCCAGTTTCCTAGGTGGGGCCTCAGAGGCTGGGCAGGAACAGCTTTCTGCAAAGGAACACTCCCCTTATTTACTGCCTGTTCTTCCATGTGACCCAGGATTTCCCACTGTTTCTCACCTCTCCAAACTGGCACAGTCATTCCTGGCTGAAAGGGGATTTTCTTTCAGCTTCTACTTACCTGGGCTGTGGTTTTACCCCTGCCCACCCGGCACTGCCTGGGGCTGATGGTTCTGGACCTTTCTGGCTCACTGAAAGCGAGTCCCTTTTCCCCAACACACAATTTTATCTATAATTTTGCATCCCTCCACTTAAATTTCCATGGGCTTCAGGCTAAAACCCTTCCCACTCCATCCTAGGAATTGTTGCAGCTGAATTTCCCTCCCCTGAAGGTGTTGTTATTTATAGTAATGATAGCAGCATTATCGCCACTTCTGATGATACTGCAGGTGTTTACTTAGCATTTTGTAGTTAATAAATATATTCACATTCATTATCTCATCTTAGCTTCCCACAGCCCTGGCCCGGTCATTATTAATATTCTTATTGCACAGATGATGAAAATGAGAGTCGAGGAGAATTATGCAGCCTAGTCAAGGTCAGACACTGGAGATGGCACCAGAGAGCCTGTCCTTGGTGACCCTAAGTCACAAGCCCCCTCCTGTAACTCTTCATCAGAAGGCTTCTGAGGGGCAGGAATTGCACTTTTCGAACATTCTCCAAGCACAGGTGATCTAGGGTACTTGTTACAACGTACAAAGCAAATATATGTAACTTAACAAACAGAAATATCACAAAGCTATACTTTCTGGACTCAGTGCAATACACTGATATTTTGTTCTATTATTTTTCCACACTATTCTGTTTTGGAATGTTGGTCATGATACATAAAATTGACCTCATGACCTGTGGAGTGGTGTGACTTGCAGTTTGGAGAACACTGCCTTGACAGTCATGGTATTTTATCTAATAGTGACTACCTGGAAGGTGTTTGTAATTGTGGAGGTGGGCCTTTGACCCTGGCTGCCGCCAAGCTGGGATTCAGGTGCTGACTGAGGCGTGGCCTGAGCCACCCCTACTGGCTCTCCACGGTTCTTCTCTTCCTCTGATGGATTTAGGAACTGGCACTGGAGGAGAGACTGTGGCCTTTCACGGCCTGTGGTACACCTGTGTCTCACTGTCACAGGCCTCATTTAATGTTGACCCTCTAGGGCTCCCTTCGGGTGACAAGTTATTTCCTTACTGGGATTCTCATCTGTAGACTAGGAGGAAGGGTGGTGGCTGAGCTAGCTGTGCTTCTCAAAGAAGATGAAGCTTTGCAGCAGCAGGTTGCATATGGTATACAGTGTGTGTGTGTGTGTGTGTGTGTGTGTGTGTGTGTACACACTGGTCTGAATATTTGCCTCCTGCCCCCATCCCAGTTCATATGTTGAAATTCTAATGCCCAGTGTAATGGAGTGAGGCCTCTGGGAGTGACAGGGATTATGAAAGAGGTTCCAGAGAGCTACCTTACCCCATCCACCATGGGAGGCTGCAGCAAGAAGTCAGCCATTTGCAATCCAGAACCCAATCATGCTGGAACCCTGATCTTAAACTTCCAGCCTCAAGAACTGTGAGAAATATTTATTTACTTAGTTATTTTAAGATTTATTTATGCATACAAGAACTGGGGTGTAAGGCAGAGCTGCAGGGGTAGAGGGTGAGAGGATTCACCAGAGAGATTAGGGAGCAGAGCAGGCGGAGCTACTGAAATACACTGCTGAGAGGAGCAGCGGGCGAGACAAGAGAGGTCTACTGCGCCATGTGGGTAGCTCCCTGGCAGTAGCTTGATAGCACTGCCTTTAACCCCTGCATCATCAGGGAGGCACAAGAACTGTGAGAAATAGATGTGTGTTGTTTATAAGCCACCCAGGTTAGGGTATTTTGTTACAGCAGCTGGAGTGGACTAACATATATAATTCTATTTAAGTGTATAATTCAGTACATTAAGTACATTTACATTGTTGTGCCCCCGTCACCACTATTCATTTCCAGAACTTTTTCATCATCCCAAACAGAAACTCCATGCCCATTAAATGATGCCTTCTGCCCCACCCTGTACTTCTACATTATGTCTCTGTGAATTTGCCTACTCTAGGTATCTCCTATGAGAGATCATATAACATTTGTCTTTTTGTATCAACTTATTTCACTTAGTATAATGTTTCCAAGTTTCATCTGTGTGGTAGCATGTGTCAGAATTTCACCCCCTTTTAAGGATGAGTAATATCCCGTTGTGTGGCTATACCATATTTAGTTGTCCATTGATCTGCTGGTGGACCCTTGGGTTGTTTCCAACTCTGGCTACTGTGATTAATGCTGCTGTAAACATAAGTATGTAATTTTGGAGGGAATACATCCAGAAGTGGGTTATTCTATGTTTAACTTTTTGAGGAACCACCATACTGTCTTCTATAGCAGTTGCAGCCTTTTAGGGCCCCACCAGCAGTACACAGAGGTTCTGATTTCTCTGCATTGTCACCAACACTGTTTTCTGTTGTTTCTTCTTTTGGATAGTAGCCATGCTGCTGGGTGCCGAATGGTATCTCATGGTGGTTTTGATTTGATTTTCCTAGTGACTGATGATGCTGAACATCTATTTATGTGCTTATTCATCCCCTGTATACTTTCTTTTCTTTTTTTTTTTTAAAGATTTATTTATGCATGCAAGAGCTAGGGTACAGGTCAGAGGTGTGGGGGGTGAGAGGATTCACCAGAGACAGAGCAGGGAGCAGAACAGGCAGACTGACTGAAATACTCTGCTGAGGGGAGCAGTGGGCGAGACAGGAGAGGTCCTCCACACCATGTGGGTTGCTCCGTGGTTGGTGGGTGTAGAACCGGCACTGCAGAGGCTGTGGACAGCTTCACAGCGCTGCACTCAACTGCCTGTGCCACCAGGGAGGCCCCCTGTATATTTTCTTTGGAGAAATGTCTCTTCAAGTCTTTACTCATTTTCATGTTGAATTGTTTGATTGTTGAGTCTGGCAGTTCTTTATATATTCTGGATAATAAACTCATCAGAAAGATGCTTTGCAAATAGTTTCTGCCATTCTGTGGGCTGTCTTTTCACTCTCTTGATAGTGTCATTTTGATGCACAAACAGGACTCTTACATTGGGCTGTTTTAGACATTGCCCATAGCCTTCACCTACCTCTTCCCCAGGTTCAAGTTCAGTCATCTGTGGTGGGGCCCAGGGGGATCCTCTGGAAGAGACCTCCCAGCGCAGTGATAGAATGGGGACTTCACCAGTCCCCTCCACAGACTGGGTGCTTTTCTCCAGCAGCATGGGGAGCTCTAGCCGGGAGGCAAGGCGGGAGTAGCGGAAGTGTCACAGTGTCAGAGCCTGTGCTTTCTGTGCCCTTGACCTGAGCTTTGCCAGCAATTGCTCTTTAACTAGATCCTCCTTCCCCACCCAGGAAGCTGGGACCTTACAGAAACCAGTCTGTTCAGACCACTCCGGTGCTCCCTAGCCTAGGGCTGGCTCGAGGAGTGTGGGCAGAAGGATGATGCCGGTTCCCCCTGCACGTGTCCTCTGAGCTGCCCACGCCAACAGTGTATTAATGGCGGAGTCCTTTCTTTGAATGGCAGGAAAACAGAACACAGACATCTTCTACTTTTGAAACAGCCGGGTCAAATTTGGCTGTACCCAAGGGTTTGTCTGCACTTGATTCATTGGCAGAGGATTGTTGTTTGGCATCTCGGTTGTAAACATCTTTGTAAACACTCTGTATTTTCCATCCTCTCTCAGTAGCCAAGAGAAATTAAGTCCTAGTGCATTGTGCCAGGACTTAGTCCCCTTTAACCAAGGTCAGTTCTCTTGTTAAAATTCTCTTCTTACATTTTCTTTCTCAAAGAGAGGGCTTGTGGTATTATGTTTTCATTATAGTTCAGAAAGATGTGAACCTCTTCTGTTTGAAATAGGAGTAGTAGTGACCTCTCTTTTTCCTATTCACTTGTACAGCCTCCACCCCCCCCACCCCAAAGTAGTCTCTAGAGTGTAAGGTTGGGCTGCCCAGAACGCAGTGTCAAACTCCCCAGTCTCTCTTTGCCACCTAGTAAGCATCATAGCATCCCCATGCGACCCCACCTCCCTCCACAGGCCTTCAGGCAAGCCAGGAACCACGTGGTAGTTATCCCACTTACTAGCTGGATGGTCTGGGATCAGCCCCCTAACTTCAACACCTTGGTTTTCCTGTTTGTAAAATTAAAAAAATAATTTTCCTATCTGAAATGTAATGAAAATAGCAAGTATTTATTAGGCCGGTCCTTGATGGCAGCCCCTTTCCAGGGGTTCTCTTTTAATCATCCCCACCTGTGTGGACAGTGCCGCAGTGATTCCCATGTCGCAGGGGAGGAAAACAAGACACGGGGCTTCCGGTTCCTTGCACTGGGCCGCACAGGAAATGCCAAACCAGCCTTCGAATGTGGAGGCTTGACATCAGCACCCGCAGGCCTTTAGCTGCCCAGCGGTGTGTCCTGGTGGGTGTGGTGAGGGCCATGAAGCTGGGCAGGCTGCTGCAGGGCACATGAGAGTGCCCTCCCCGGGTGGCGTGCGTTAGCTGGCTTCTCTCTGTCGCATCTCTTTATACACTTCTTGGGGGTGAGGACTCTCATCTGCTTTCCTGGTGCGCGGGAATAGAATGGCGTGGAGTATGTCTGCTGCCCTCTGTGCTGTCCAGTTTTTCTATTAAAGTCTCGCCTTTTCCTCTAAGGGGCTGCAGAATAATCAGCTCTATGGTTAGCCCCTACTCTACTCATAGGATGCAAACGCAGTGAACAGTGGCTAAACGAAGGGATGGGTGAATCCTACATCACCTTGTGTTGCCTCTCACTTTTGTACCGGTGGTCTGACCCGCCTGCGTGGAAGGTGTGCTGTGAGGACAGGGGCCTTTTCTTTTTCTTGCTCATTCAGTCAGCTCCAGGAGAGCCAGGCGCCGCTGGGCAGGCTCATGTGGGCCCAGCCCTGCTCCTATTCTTGTCTGAGGCTTGCTGCTTGCTTGACTGGGACCGGTCCTTCCCCGGTACTGGCCCTTGCCCTCCTGTCCTGCCCCAACGTGAGTTCACACTGCTTGTGCCGTGTGAGAGGCGTGGGGATTCAGGCCTGGGAGACTTAGAGAAGTAGGTGTGCTGTGGCCCACGTGCATTAGCGTCGTTTGTTTGCAAAGTGGTAACTTGTTTTTCTAACCTGGGTAAATGTACATGTGGCTTACAAATTATTTTCTCTGCTATTCTATAATTTGAAACTATTACATAACTTTTTTTTTTTTAAAGATTTATTTATTTATTTATTTATTTATTTATTTATACAAGCACTGGGTACAGTCAGAAGCACGGGAGGGTGAGAGAATTCACCAGAGCCAGAGCAGGGAACAGAACAGGCAGACTGACTGAAGTACACTGCTGAGGGGAGCAGCGGGCGGCAGGAGAGGTCTGCGCGCCATGTGGGACCCTTGCCAGCCAGCCGGGGATCGAACTGGCGCTGCAGAGGCTGCGGGCAGCTTCACAACCCAGCGCTCAACTGCTGCGCCACCGGGGAGGCCCTACATAACTTTTTTATCACAGTAAAATATGGACAACATAAAACTTACCATTTTAACCATTTTTAAGGGTAAAATTCAATGGCATTAAGTACATTCACAGGGTTGTACCCTATTACTACTCTACATTTCCAGAATTTTTTTCATCATCCCCGATAGAAACTCTGTACCCCAAACAATAATATCTCCCATTACCTGCTTCCCCCAGCCTGCACTCTACTTTCTGTCTCTGTGAATTTGCCTTTTCTAGATACCTCGTATAAATGGAATCATGTAATATTTGTCTTTTTGTGGCTGCCTTATTTCACTTAGCATACTGTTTCCAAGGTTCATCTAAATTGTAGCTGTATCAGAACTTCCTTTTTAAGACTAAATAACACTGCATTATGTGCAGACAATATTTTGTTTCTTCATTAATCTACTGATGGACACTTAGGTCATGACCACATTTTAATGCTTGTGAATAATGCTCACAGCATTGTTTTCAAGCACACTTATGACAATGAAACATAAGTACATTGTATTTTGCCACATAGTTCCAGATAACACCTAGAAGGTAAATAACTATAATAAGAAGCAAAAATATAAACAGACCACAGAAATCAAAGCACACTTTGTTCAGAGGATGAACACCTCTGCTTCATTAAATAAGCATTTGCTGAAGGCCTGTGCCAGCCACACCCTGAATTTCCAGCCATCCTGGGAGGCGGGGGGATCCTCCTCAAAGAGGAGGTGGAGGCCAACACAGGCAATGTTGTCTACAGGCAGGGACAGAACCCTTTGAGGGGGAGAGAAGGACTCTGTGGAGGCTGTGGATTTTGGCTCATGGAGGTAGAGGTGTTAACTATGCCAAATTCCTAGCTTGTCTTTGTTGAACCCGACTTGTATTTTTCTGTGTCTTGGGCCTGTCTTGAGGGCTTCAGCTTTCTCTTGTTCAAGTCTCTCACAGCTGTGAAGCACTCTTAATCCTGCATCAAAACAATGATTTTACTTACTAGTGCCTCGGATTGTCTGGTCTGGTTTCTTGGGTCCAGACAACTACGTTCCATCAGCCTTTTGGGAGAGTCGCTTGTCTTTGGGTCATCTGGAGTCTGGGGTCCAGTCCTCTTGTGCCCACCAGGTGGATGCAGACCTGGGATCACACTGGCCAGGGGCTGCACGTTGTACACTGGAAAGTCAGTCTCCCAGGGAGGTCACTCCACCTTGCTGACCCTCATGTGTAACACAAGAGCACTGGGTAACCTCTGTGGCCCTTTCCAGCTCTGCAGTTTTGAGTGCCCATATTATGATTGAATTCCCTCCCTCCAGCACCTTTGGAGTAAATGACTCAGCAGTCTGATAGTTTCTCTGCTTCGAAGGAAGCCTGATTACTTTGCCATCACAAGCATTTGTTCTGCACTTAGTCTGATAGGTGTGATCCAGCTGGAGTTCAGCTGAGACTCACTGATTTCTTGACACTCTTCTCTTTCAGGGAAGCAGCCTGGGCCCCACTGGCCAGAGGCACCCCAGGCATGTCAGAACTCTGACTGGAGGCAGGGAGCGGCTGCCATCCGCCAGCCTTCTCAGGCCGGCTCCAAGATGCTGAGCCTGAAGCTCCCCAGGCTGTTCAGCATCGACCAGATGCCACAGGTATGTGCTCTTTATTCCAGGGGGTGAGTGCCAGGTGTGACCAGGCCTTGGCCTGCACAGCAGGGGCGGGCTCAGCGTGGTCTTCCACCAGTCTGTTCTGGGTAGGCCCCACAGACAGGCAGGGTATCAGAGTCACCTGTTTCCCCCGCCTGCACCCAACTTGGAAGTGGAAGTGATCCTGAAACTGTTTAAGTTGTAACCCTTCCTTTAAGTTGTCTGCTCCTGTCACATCTATATTTTATCCCAAAGCAGACTTATTGTTGAGATTCGTATAGATTCAGGCTGGAGATAAAGCCGGCAGCTCCTGGCTGGGTGAAAGGTTTTTTAAGGCCCCTGGGGGTGCTTGAAAGCAGGCCAGGGACAAAGTCAGCTTAGGGTGTGCTGTTGGTGTCCTCACTAGCAGAAGGCCCAGATCAGGCTGAGACAGGAGGAAGGTTGTGAGTGGGCCCTAGCCCTGCCCCTGAATGGACTCCTGGGCCTGTGCACGCAGGAGCAGCTGTCCTGAAACACCTGGGGCTCGTGGATAGCCTGCATTTTTCATGAGTCTCAGGTGAGGCCAAGCCGCCTTTGGTGAGGGCAAGCTGGCGCAACCCCTCCTTCCTGGAGAAGAAAGCATAATTTCATGACTCCCTTCCTTCGGTGTCAAGTTTCCTTCCTTTTTGACTGAAGAAGTGTGGGTGTTACTTCTTGGCAGTGTGGTTCATCTGGAGGGGCTTGTAGATGGGGGGAGAGCTCCTTTCCACTCAGCAGCCTGCCAAACCCTTAGGACTTACCCCAGAAAAAGCAATCCTAAGACTCAGCACCATGAATGGAAGATTAAGAAGAGGTAAGCTGCCAGACTCTTCCTAAAAGCCTGTGAAGCTGGATGATTCCAGAAGATGGCATTGGGGGAAGTCAGAAGCCAGGCAGAGCTGTTGGGTGGGAGAGGTGAGCTGCGGCAGGTAACAGATACATTAAAACCCGCTCACACTGTTGAGCAGGTGGCCGGGTCTGTCTTCACTGGGCCCTAAGTGTCCCTTCTGGGGATGTTTCACTGGCTGACTCGACCCAGGAGCCTTCATGGCTGTGACTGGCAGCACACAGCGTGCATCTTGGGTTCACTCACTCATGAACTTTTCCTGGACTGTCCACTGTGTGAGAGGCGTGACTGCCCAGGACTCAGGGGAGCTTTGTGGGGTTGCTGCCCCTTTAAGGCTCAGCTTGGCCTGGGAGGTTTGAAAACGCCCAGCAGCCCAGTGAGGATAGCCATCTTCAAAGGAGGGAGAGGTCATGACACTCATGAGGGAGGAAAGGGGTGAATATTTAAGGTGAAATTTGAGGGTGGGTAAGATTGGGGAGATGGGAGAACATTCCAGGTGGAACGAATAGTTGTGAGCAAGGCCAGGAGACAGGACATCACTGGGTAGGTGTGGGGCCTCCTGGGGTGTCTGCTCCTGTGTTTTCTGGGCCTTTTGCTTGGGGTTATTCAGAGTATGTGCTCGGGAAGGAAGTAAAGGTGAGAGCGTGGTGCCAGTGGGTACTTGGGTTAATGTGCGGGATTCTGAAGGTATGGGGGCGCCGAAGACCACTAGACCACTGGACCACCCCTGGGGGCTGCGTGTCTTCTCTTTCCACTTTTTCATGCATAGTGGTGCCAATAGTCTCCTGTTTAGTGAAATGGCTGGTCAGAGGCAGAGACCCAGCATCACACCTTGCATCTGCCCTTGGCTTTGCAAACTTCCTTGGGCTAATGCATCTCGATAAGACGCTGATGGCAGGGGCTCCTGGCATCACAGGCTCCAGGCATCTGCCCAAGTTTCCAGAAGCCACAGAGAAAACAGTGGCTTTGCCTGCCTGGAGGATTTGGTGAGGGAGGGGGAAGAGCATTTTGGAGTGTTGAAACAGATGCAAATATATTAAGGAGAAAATGTGTGGTTTGCCTGGCAACGTAAGAGACTATGTACACATCAAGCTTACTTTTGGTGGACCCTGTGGGTGCCAGTACTTGGTTTGCAAAGTGACCTTGGGTAAGATATCTGACCTCCCTAGTTCAGTTTCTGCAGCTCTTAAATGGGGTGACGGTAGAGTCAGATTCTTAGGACTATGACGAGGCATCACTGAGATAACTGTGAAGTGCCTGGCCCATGGAGAGCCACTGTCATTATCAGGGCCCTTGGGGGGGGTGGGGGGGTGGGAAGGGACTGAGCAGCCCCCCTCACAGACTTGAACCCCAGCCCCCCTAGCCTGTGATCCCAGCTTTTGGGGGCCTGACCCCATTTCTCAGGCACATACCCTATTCTCCATTCACACAGTGGTTTCTTTGTTCTCCCCACCAGACTGCGCATTCTCTTTGCAGACTGTTTGCGGAAGGTTTGCCTCTCCTCCATGCTCCCTTCTGCTTGCTGGCTCCCTGCCCTGGAGCGGAGGGGCCGCTCCCTCCTGACCCCTTCAGCTGTTGGCTGGCAGGTCTGCGGGCGGCCCTGGGCAGCCCCTCTCCCCTTGCCAACCAGCTGCATGGCCAGGGCTCCTGCCCCACTCACTCGAGCCTCGCCCACCACAGGGGTGACCGCCACCTCTCAGCCCCATCAGGACTATAAATCCAGCCAAAGTTTTGCTCACAGGAAAGGGCCATTTCTCTCTTCCCTGAGGAGGTAGCATTTGGATATGTGCCTCAAATTTTGTGAACCCCCCCCAAAAACAAGCCCAGGTATCTATTTAATGAGCTAGGAAATCATTAAAAATTGGCACCAACACCTCAAGGTGTGGACTAACTATTTAGGTGCTGGTCTACCCAGACCCCGCTTAGAGACAAAACAGCGGTGTCTGGACTGCAAGGTCACACACAACCTGCCGGGACACTTTGCTCAGGAAACATGGGCTTTGTGTCCCCTTGAGGAATTTCTCTTTACTACAGTCCTGACCCACAGGCTACAGGTATGCCCTGGTGCCTTAGTTTAGGGGCCCGGTGGGAGGATTCCTGGGGTGCTGGGTGTAGACGGAAAAGCACACAGTTCGCAGTCTTGCCCACTGCTCTGCCACTGCTGTGGGAATCAGGATGAGACTGGTGACTCTCTAAGCCTCAGCTTTTGAATTGTTAAATGGAAATAAAATCTGCTAGGTTAGACTCACAAGGCTATTGTGAAGATTCCAGAATGAAGCACAGCAGTGGGGCTGCTAGGAGAGTCAGGAAGCAGAGCCAGGGGCTCGCTGGGTGGGGCACAGGTGGAGCTTCTCCATAGGCAGTGGTTTCTCCAACCCTGATTACTCAGTCTGGGGTGCTTGGATCATTGGCATCAGAACCACCCAAGATTTCTAAAAGTATGATAGGAATCTTGATTGCAGGCACCTTTGTGTTCTGATTTTAATTGCAAGGAATGTTTCAGCATTTCATCATTAAAAAAATGTTAGTGTGCATGTATAAATAAACTTTCGAGTGGAGGATATTTCTTTTATAGACCTAGATTTTCTTCTTTAAATTGGCGTGAATTTTTTCCCATCAGTATGTCTTTTGAGATGGTGGTATATGTAGTTCATTTACGTTGTTAATGTGGTGAATTGCATTGTTTACTGTTACACAAACCTTGCATTTAAATACAACTTGGTTGTGATGCAATATATTTTTTAAAGATTTATTTATTTATGCATACGAGAGGGGTACAGACCAGAGATGTTGGGGTGAGAGAATTCACCAGAGACAGAGTGGGGAACAGGACAGGCAGATTGACCAAAGTACACTGCTGAGGGGAGCAGCGGGCGAGTCAGGAGAGGTCTGCTGCTCCTTGTGGGTTGCTCCCTGGCTGGCCAGGGATCGAACTCATGCTGCAGAGGTTGTAGATAACTTTATAGGTTGCGTCTTAACCCCTTGCACCACCAGGTAGGCCCGATGCAGTATTTTTTTAACCTCTTGCTGGAATTAGTTAGCTAGCATTTGTTTTAGAATCCTTAAATCTATTTTTCTTTCTTATACTATCCTTGCCTGCATTTGGGATTAAGATTATGCTCACCACAATGAGCAGAAGAGTATAGCCTATTTATTCTATGGGGAGATTTGTATAATATTTGGAAAGGGCCACCAGATTGCCCACCGCAAGGGACCTCCACTCACCTTTCCATCTACATGATGGCAACCCGTGGAGTTAGCTGTGTGGGAACACGACCATCCTACAGCTGAATTCTCTCCATGGAAAGAAACTGTTTTAATCATAGCTTTGTTGAGATATAAATCATATAGCATAAAAGTCACCCCTTAACATTGTAGGCTGTTCACGGGAGCCCAGTGGTCTATGGTGGAGGCCTGTAGGTACTTCTGTGAGTCTCTGCATGTTGACATACAGTGTGTTGTATGTTTTAGAACATTTTCATCACTGGAGAAAGATACTCTCTATCCATCAGCAGTCACTTCTCATTACCCCCATGCCCAGACGCATGGTAACCACTAATCCTTTTGTCTCTACATATTTGCCTGTTTAGACTTTTCATGTAAATGGAATCATTCACTATGTGGCCTTTGTGATTGGCTTCTTGCACTCAATGTTTTCAAGTATTTCACTGTATGCAGTAGCATGTATTTGTACTTTATTCATTTTTATGACTGAGTAATATTCCATCTTATGGATATGCCACAGTTTGTTTCTTTACTTATCTGTTGATAGATGAGTTGTTTCCAATTTTGGCTCTTATGAATAATGCTACTATTTATGCACAAATTTTTGTGTGAATGTATTTTCAGTTCTCTAGGAGTGGAATTGCTGGGTCATGTAGTAAGTACTTCATGTTTAACATAAACAATTTTTTTGTGTGATAACATACACAACATAAATTTACCATCTTAACCATTTTTTAAGTACACGATTCTGTGGTATTAAATACACTCACAACTATCACCACCATCCATCTCAGTAACATTTTTATTTTGTAAAACTGAAACTCTACCCCCGTTAAATGTTAATGCCCCATCCCAGCCTCTGGCTACCCACATTCTACTTTCTGTCCATATGATTTTAACTAAATACCTCATATAAGTAGAATCAAACTGTATTTGTCTTTTGTGACTGGCTTATTTATTTCACTTAGCATAATATCCTCAAGATTCATTTATGTTGTAGCATATGTCAGAATTTAATTTTTTTAAGGTGGACTAATGTTCCATTATATGTATATCCTACATGTTGCTTATCCATTCATCCATTTGATGGGCACTGGGTTGCTTTTATGTTTTAGCTATTGTGAATAATGCTGCTGTGATTATGGGTGTATAAATAACTTTTTGAGACCCTACTTTCAGTTCTTTTGGGTATATACTCAGAAGTGGACTTGCTGACTCATTTGGTAATTCTAATTCTTTTCTGCAACCATACCAGATAGAGATCAGTATATTTGTGCTCATCCAAATGCCCTTTCTTTTGAGCCAATTGCTTTTTCACTAGCTACTTTGAACTTCCAAGTTGTGGATTGGCAAACATGTCCTTATGTCATATGCATTTACATTAAAGTATTGAAAGAAACTTTTAGTTCTCATACCGTGATGACTTGATACAGCACTGTGCTAAAGTTTGTTTGTTTGTTTTTAGAAACTTGCGTTTCGTAGTCTGGATGATAGCAAAAGTCTAAATCTAGAGAATTTAACTGAGTTTGTCAGTGAATATTCTATGCATGACAATTTAATGTTTAGTCTTCCCTATTAGACTAGTTTCTAGTCTTGTTTTGTTTTTTTTTTCTTTATTGAGGAATATTTGACACCATAGTTCCAGGTTAACTGGTAGTTCTATTTTTAATTTTTTGAGGCACCAGTGTACTGTTCTCCACAGTGGCCATTCCTTTTACAAAATTCCCACAACCAGTGCATAGGATTCCAGTTTCTTCACATCTTCCTCACCGCTGCTAGTTTTCTATATATTTTTAAAAGATTTATTTATTTATGCATATAAGAGCTGAGGTACAGACCAGAGATGCTGGGGGAGTAGGTAGGTGAGAGGATTCACCAGAGACAGAGTGGGGAACAGAACAGGCATACTGACTGAAATACACTGCTGAGGAGAGCAGCGGGCGAGTTAGGAGAGGTCTGCTGCGCCATGTGGGTTGTTCCTGGCTGTCCAGGGATCGAACTCGTGCTACAGAGGCTGCGGATTGCTTCATAGTGCATTGCTTAACGCCTTGCACCACCAGGGAGGCCCCTAGTTTTCTATATTTTTGATAGTAGACATCCTAATAATTGTGAGTTCCTATGTCATATTGTAGTTTTGAGTCATATTTCCCTAATGATTAGTGATTTTGAGTATCTTTTTATGTGCTTATTGTCCATTTGTTTAATCATCTCTGGATAAGTGTCTATTCAAGTCTTTTGCCCATTTTTACATTGGACTATTTGTCATTTGTCATTTTTTGTTGAGAGTTCTTTATTCTGGATACAATTCAGATATATGATTTGCAAATATTTCCCCTTCCATTCTGTCAATTGTCTTTTTAATATATTGATGAATATCCCTTGAAGTAAGAAAGTACAAAAGTTTTCAAATTTTGATATTTTTTTCTCTTGTTGCTTGTGCTTTTGGTGTCATATCTAAGAAAACTTTGGCTAATCCAAAGTCATGAAGATTTCCTCCTGTATTTTCTTCTAAGAATGCTTATCTCTCTCTCTTTTTTTTAAAGATTTATTTTATTTATACAAGAGCTGGGGTACAGGCCAGATGCGCGGGAGAGTGAGAAGATTCACCAGAGACAGAGCGGGGAACAGAACAGGCAGACTGACGAAATACACTGCTGAGGGGAGTAGCCCACGAGACAGGAGAGGTCTGCTCGCCATGTAGGTAGCTCCGAGGCCGGTGGAGACTGAACTGGCACTGCAGAGGCTGTGGACAGCTTCACAGTGCTGTGCTCCACCGCCTGCGCCACCAGGGAGGCTCAAGGATGCTTATCTCTTATATTAGGTATTTGATTCATTTTTTTAAAAAGATTTTTTAAAAAATTATTTATTTAGTCATATAAGAACTGGAGTGTAGGCCAGAGGTGCAAGGGATGAGAGGAGTCACCAGAGACAAAGTGGGGAGCAGAACAGGTGGAGCAAATGAAATACACTGCTGAGGGGAGCAGCGGGTGAGACAGAAGAGGTCTGCTGTGCCATGTGGGTCAGCTCCCTGGCTGGGGATTGAACTCATGCTGCAGTGGCTGATGACAGCTTGATAGCACCGAGTCTTAACCCCTGTGCCACCAGGGAGGCCCCCTTTGATTCATTTTTTAAGTTTATTTTTGCACATAGTGTGAGATAGATGTGTCCAAATTTATTGTTTTTTTTTCTTTTCTTCCTTAATGTGGGTACCAAAAAGTTCCAGCACCATTTGTTGGAAAAAATATTCCCTCTTCATTGAATTATCTTGGCACCTTTATTTAAAGTCAATTGATTGCAAATAGAAAGGTTATTTCTGGACTCTAACTTCTAGTCCATTACTTGGTTTGCCTATTCCTTATGTCAATAGCACACTTACTCTGATTACTGTAGCTTTGTAATAAGTTTTGGGAGATGATGGTCTTTCAGTCTTGTTCTTTTATCAGCATTGTTTTGATTGTTCAGGAGCCCTTGCACTTCCATACAGATTTAAGGATCAGCTTCTGCAAAATAAGGCAGCTGGAATTTTGATAGGGAGTGCGTTAAGTCTGTTGATGATTTGGGGGAATATCACCATCTTGATAACATTAACTCTCTTGTCCCATGAACTTTGCCTTTATTTATGTCTTCCTTACTTTTTTCAGTTGATGTTTCATAGTTTTCAGTATAGGTCTTGCACATTTAAATAATTTGTTAGTTTTATTTAATTGTTAAATTTATTTGTAAGTATTTTGTTATTTTTTTGATGCTGTTGTGTATGGAGTGATTCCTTAAATTTATTTTAGATTCTTCATTACTATTAAATAAAGCTGAGTTGTGAATGTTGATTTCATATCCTGTAACCAAGCTGAACTCATTTATTAGTTCTAATAGATTTCAGTGAGTCCTCTAGGAGACCCTACATGCAAGATCATGCCATCTGCAAATAGAGAGTTTTACTTCTTCCTTTTTAAATCTAGATGCCTATTTCTTTTTCTTGTCCAATTGACCTAACTAGTGTAGGCTCATTGTAATAGTGAATGGAAATGGTAAGGGTTGACATTCTTGACTTTTCCTTGTCTGGGGGAAGCTTTCCATTTTCGACCATTATGTGTGGTAATTGTGTTTCTTATAGACGGTTGAAAAGTCTTAATTCTATGGTGTTGAGTTGTTTCCTATCATGAAAGGCTATTAGATCTTGTGAAATGCTTTTTCTGTGTCTGTTGACATGATCATGTGGTTTTGTTTTTTCTCTTTTTGATTAGTCTTGTCACTTTTAATCTTTGAAAAGAAGTAGATGTGGGCTCAATAGAGTCTCTATTATGTATTTTACATCTCTGACATCTGTCATTATTTTTATTATTTTCTTTCCACCTTGGTTTTATTTTGCTGTTCCTGCTCTAACTTCTTAAGTTAGTCACAGTGCCTGCTAATGCTAGTAATTTAGTGCATACATTTTCCCTCTAAGTATTGCTTTAACTGCAGTCCACATGTTCTAATTAATTACTAATTTCTATTTTGATTTCTTATGTGACCTATGATTACTCAGAAGTGTGTCTTTAATCCCCAAATGTGTGGAGCATTTATGTTATTGTCTTAACTTGATTGTGATCTCAGAATGCTCTCTGTATTACTCCAGTTCTTGAAATTTGTTCAGACTACCTTTGTGACCTAGCATGTGATCACAAATCTTTTCACAAATCTTCTAATGTATGCTCTCTGACTGTTGTCAGATCTTATGTCCCAAAAGATCAAATAGTTTTATATTTTCATTGATTTTGTTCTGTGTGAGCTATCCATAATGAGATATTAAAATCTTTCATAGAGGAGGCAGATTTGTAGAGTACTCCTTGTAGATAAGTCAGTTTTTGCTTGAACATTATGAGCTATGTTTTTTAGTTACATCCAAATTTATAATTGCTGTATCTTTCTGGTCTTATTATTTTGTATTGATTCTTTTTATATCTCATGATGCTTTTTTTTTTTTAAAGATTTACTTATTTATGCATACAAGAACTGGGTACAGGCCAGAGGTGTGGTGGGGTGAGAGGATTCACCAGAGACAGAGTGGGGAGCAGAACAGGCGGGTTGACTGAAATATACTGTTGAGGGGAGAATGGGCAAGTCAGGAGAGGTCTGCTGCGCCATGTGGGTAGCTCCCTGGCCGGGGATCAAACTCGTGCCTCAGTGGCTACAGACAGCTTCATAGGTTGCGTCTTAACACCTCGCACCATCAGTGAGGCCCTCATGATGCTTTTTGTCTTAGAATCTATCTGATAGTCATTTAGTTATTCTGGCTGTGTTGTTTTTGTTTTATTTGTTTGGTTTCTTTCCTTCCCTTGACTTTTAACCTCTCCCTGTCCTTACATTATTTAAACTGTGTCTTGTGTAAAGGGCACGTAGTTGGATCTGATCTAGCTTGACAATATTTGTCACTTAACTGTGCAGTTTTGTATGCTTATATTTACGATTACTGATATCTTTACATCCATTTCCATCATCGTGTGTGCTTTCTATTTGTCCTGTTTCCTCTGTTTAGTTGTCCTTCCTTTCCTACTTCCTTTGGGCTGAGCATCACATTCTTGTTTTCCTTTTGCCTTTTAACACCCTCCCCCACTTGCTTTATACTTATATTTATACTAGTTTTACACTAGAAATATGCACGAAGTTTATCAGTTTAGTGGTTATTCCAGCGATGTTAACAAGAATAACTCTTCTAGGCAGGAAGGGCTAGGCTCTGCTGAGTTTAAAAATCACTCCAGGTAGATCAAAGACTTATTGTTGCCCCAGCCAATTTCACACTCACATAACTAGCTGAGGGGTCCATGGTTTGCTGGGAGGGATCCAGGCAGATGGAAGTGCTGCCACCCCGTAGCTGCGCCAGCTAGGCCAGGTGGCCTCCCGGATCGCCACAGAAGGGGAAGAAGGAGCAACATCTTAGGTTGAGTTCCCCAGAAATAGAGCCTAGGACAGATTCTCGTGCAGGCAGTTCATCTGGGAGTGTTCTCAGGAATAGCACCTGTAAGGAAGTGAGGAGAGCAGGATTGGGCAGAAGCAGAAGTTGCATCAGAAGCTTCAGTTGATCACATGGGGAGCTCCGCAAGGGGGTCGACGCTTCACAACTGTCTCAAGTGGGAGAAGGAGGCTAGGGCTTTGTCTCCAGCATCAGTGGATGTGTGTGGCCCCTGGGCAGGACCGTGATGTGGACAAAGCGGTGATCTTTGACTAAAAGCAGTCACTGTGGAGGGATGAGTGACTGTCCTGAGGGGGGAGGCGTTCCTTCCAAAGTGCATGGTGAGATCTGCTACAAGAAGACAACTGGCAGTGTATTTCAGGCTGCCTGTTCTGTCCCCCGCTCTGTCTCTGGTGAGTCCTCTCACCCTCCCGCACATTTGGCCTGTACCCTGGTTCTTGTATAAATAAATACATCTAAAAAAAAAAAGAAGAAGAAGACAATTGCTGTTTACTGCTCTGGCTTGCGAGTAACATTAACCGGAATGCGTGCGCTCGCCCCAGCTGCAGGAAAGGCTGAGAAGTGTAGGAAAGCACTTAGAATAACTGGTGAGCATGTCTCAGCCATACCCCACTCATCTGCTTGGACTTCCTGACTTGTGAATTTCAACAATTCTAGAAGTTTATCCATTGTCTCTTAAAATATCACAACCAAACCATTGTATTTTCCTTTTGGGAGAAATAGTCTCCATGTCTATCTCTCTCTCTCTTTTTTTCTTTCATGTTTTCTTTCTCTTATTCTCTCTGCACTGCATTCTGGATACTTTCTTTGCATCTGCTTTCAATCGACTAAATTTTTAATCAGCTTGGTCTAGTCAGCTAGTCATCCTTGCAGTGACTTTTTATTTCAATTGTGTGTTTTTAATTTCTGAAAATTAAACTTTTTCTAATATTTTATTATTTTATTATTTTATTTTTGCGTAGGAGGTCTGGGATGTAGGCCAGAGGTGTTGGGGGTGAAAGGACTCAACCATAGACAGAGTGGGGAGCAGAACAGGTAGATCTACTGAAATACTCTGCTGAGGGGAGCAGCGGACAAAACAGGAGAGGTCGTCTGAGCCATGTGGGTTAGCTCCCTGGCCAGGGATGGACCTCAGGTCACAGTGGTGGTAGTGCTGAGACTTATCCCCTGGGCCACCCGGGAGGCCCCTGAATGTTAGGCTCTTCTCAAATCTACTTGTTTCTTGTTCATATTTTAAGCTGTTTGTTTAAACATATTGAGCATAGCTGCTTTATATCCCAGTATCTGCTCTTTGAGTTCTTTCCTGCTATCTGCTATTGTTGCTGTTTCCCATACATGATGTTTTGTTTCTAAGTGTGGGCAAGATTAGATTAAAGTGGAAATCCTTCAGAGGGGATTCTATGTGTTTTTGTTTCCTACTCCAGGGAACTACAAAACTTTGACCTCTATGTATTTTTTTTAAGATTTATTTATTTATGCATACAAGAGGTGGGGTACAGGCCAGAGATGTGGGGGTATGTATGTGAGAGGACTCACCAGGGACAGAGTGGGGAACAGAACAGGCAAACTGACTGAAATACACTGCTGAGGGGAGCAATGGGTAAGGCAGGGGAGGTCTGCTGCTCCACGTGGGTGGCTCCCTGGCTGGGGATCGAACTTGTGCTGCAGAGGCTGTGGATTGCTTCATAGCAAGGTGCTTAACCCCTTGTGCCACCAGGGAGGCCCTGACCTCTATGTATTTGTAACCACTTTAAATTTTCCACTTGTGATCTCTTGGATCACAGAGGTGATGTGGAATTGGACCAAAAACCTATACGGAGTCTAGCTGATGGTTTTGAATCCATGAGATTTTTTTTTCAGACAGATAGCTTTCCTGATTGTTTCCTTTTGGCCTGGTGGGATTTGTTTCACATCCACTCATCTACAGAATCCTGGCCTTTTTGGTGAGGTCTATTAG
The DNA here is from genome assembly GCF_964194135.1 of Talpa europaea. Lineage (NCBI taxonomy): Eukaryota > Metazoa > Chordata > Mammalia > Eulipotyphla > Talpidae > Talpa > Talpa europaea. The sequence goes on from NC_140075.1 coordinate 54,731,520, forward strand.
ATTCCCTGCCTTTGCTGGGTGGCGCAAGTCTCAAGAGGTCATCTCTTTTTATAAAGTCTGCAACAGAAGCTTTGATGGCGGAAGTGGTTTACCTCACAGGGTTCCTGATTTTCCTTGGTTTGGGGCACTGTGACTTCCTCATTTTCGTGCCAGCTTGCTGACACATTTTCTCCAGCACATGATGTCTTCTCCCAGCATTTGAATTGGCTCCTTCAACACATCTGATTGACCAGCATTCTGCGGAACGAGGATTCCTGCAGCTGTTCTTCCAGGGCCTTCCTTATCCCTCTGGGTCCAGTGATCTCTGCCTTCTGAAAACTTCTATAGCTCTTAGCATTTCCTTAAAATGTTTGTAGCAGTCTCTGGTTCTCTTTGGCTGGATGCAATGAAGCATGCATGGGCTTTGTCATCCAACAAACACATTGTGTTTGGTTGGTTCTGAACTAGGTTGGTTCTGCTACTGTTTTTATGGAATAACACAGAAACTTCATCTCACTGAGTGTCAATCTCCTCCATTGTTAAGTGGGTTGACAACTCTACCTTGCGTGCCCTCAGATGATCAAAGGAAACGAGGTCTGCCCCTAACATGTGCTGGGTGTAAGTCAGAAGAACACATAGACACCACAGGCCCTATGTCTAAATATGTAAAATTACAAAGGAAGCTAATGGTTAAATAAAATGGTTTATTCTACCTTGGCACATGTCCCTTTATAATGACAGTAAAAAACATCTAAAACTAGAATTCTTATACAGCTAACATCAGCAAAACATCAAAGACAGCTAAAAATTATTATTGCACTTGTCTGGATAGCATATTGATGGATTAGTGATGTTTGGATAAGTAATAAAATAAAAGCATACAAATATATCTGTTAGTACATGTTTATTCTATAGGATTTATATTCTTGCCTTCATTTCAGAATAAAGGTGTTATAGTGTTGTATCAGCATTATCACAGAGTTTATGTTCTATTGACTGATGCCAAATTAAACACAATTCTTATCATTGTAGTTCTTAGGATTTTAAAAAATTACTTTCATTTGGGAGAAACTTCTGCTGAGTTTCTGCTCAGTTCTGCTGAGGCAGAGCAACTGGAATTATTAAAAAATATGCTTAAAGTCACATTTGGCATCAGAAATGAGTCATACATTTTATATATCAAGTTTAAATATAATGAGATTTCTTATGGTAATTATAATTAAATGGGAAAATTATTAACTATTTTAATTTGATGAGTCATCTTTTATATTGCTGTTTTGATTCTCAGAACAATATCTAGATCCATATATTTGATTCTTTTTTCAAGAAAGAATAGCAGAATTTTGATCAGCCAAAATTATACCTCAGTCCCAGAAAAAATAGTCTCTATAAAAATTAATTTCAGGATTATTTGTATGTGAGTAGCTTTTTCATATCCCACAGACATCAATTTCCTTTTTGTATTTTATTCTATTAGAATGTCATTATTTTTAAGATTTATTTATGCATCCAAGAACTGGGGTATAGGCCAGAGGTGTAGGGGGTGGGGGGGGTTAGAGGATTCACCAGAGACAGAGTGGAGAGCAGAACAGATGGATTGACTGAAATGCACTGCTGAGGGGAACAGCGGGTGAGACAGGAGAGGTCTGCTCCCTGGCCAAGGATCAAACCTGTGCTGCAGTGGCTGTGGATAGTTTCATTGTGCTGAGACTTAACGTTAACCCTTGAGACTTGCGTCACAAGGGAGGCCCCCAGAATGTCATTTTTGTTGCAGATGTGACATGTGGCTCCTTTGGCTTAGAAAAATCCTATACATATTTAAAATAATAAATATATATTTTTGATGCCTTTAAAAATTAGATAGCCAAACCTAGTTGGTTTTTTTTTTTTTTGGTAAGCTTTTGCTTATAGCTCTAAAACGCATATCTGCGGAGAGCTCAGATTCAAAATGAATGTCATTTCCCCCAAGATTTGAGGTTTGCTCTATATTTGAGGACCTTCTGTTGTCTCACTGATTTCTTTCAGTCATCTTGTCTCTTGTCTAAGTTACATCTGTGTTCTATGGCATTTATTTGGCATTTGCATCATGTGAATGAGAATAGCTTATGGTCAAATTTGATATGTATTTCAGAAGACATCCCATATTTCGGGAAGCTGGAGAGAATGCTCTATATATTATCTTTTAAAAGAAGTTATCAGTTCTCCTCATAAGAAATTGAAACCATGAGCTCCCAGTTCCAGCTGTAAGAATGCTTTTGGATTTATGGTCAAATGTTGACCTTGTATTGGTTTTCTATTGTTGCTGTAACAAAGGACCACAGATGTGGTGGGCTTAAAGAAAGAAGATACATTTATTATTGTACACTTCTGTAGGTAAGTCAGAAGCCTGACGAGGCCTCACCAGGCTAAAGTCAGAGTATAGGCCTCCTTCCCTCCTCCAAGCCAGCAATGCCCATCTCTCTGCCTCTGCCCCTCTGCCCCCCTCTTCCACTTTTAACCACCCTTGTGATGACACTGGACATACCTGGATAATCCAGATAACCTCCCTACTTAGTTGATGAGTGACTTTAATAACATCTGTGAACTTAATTCCCCTTTATGTGTACATAGGTATTCACAGGTTCAGGTGACTAGGATGTGGACATCTTCAAGGGGCCATTAATTTACCTACCACAGAATTTCCAGCTGTGTTATATTTATTATCACAAGCTTGCCCATAGCAGACTTTTAAATCGCTGCCTAAAATTGAAAATTATTTTCATGGTGCTTAAATCAAAGATTGCACTTTTTACAACAAATTTAAAAAAACAGTGGAATGCTTCATTGTTTCAATTTCCTTACTTTCTTCTGTAAGTCAACACTCTGAATAATGTTAGTCATTCAGGGGAATTTCCAGCCTGTTACACGCTACCTGAACAGAATAATATTTGCATTAAAAATATTCTATGTGTGTTCTTTTTTCTCTCTTTCTGTCTCTTTCTCTCTGTCTGTCTCTCTTTCTCTGTCTCTGTCTCTCTCTCTCTCTCTCCTGCTCTCTTTTGGATCCTCCATCCTAGATAGTGATATGTTTCATTACTTTTTACCCATTTATCCATTTATATGTTTTCCCAGATGAAATTTACCAACATCTATAAATAGTGTGCTTTATGTATGAAGAACATCCTTACACCTGAGTGAATATTTGACAGTGATGCTTTAAAGAACATCATCTTAATGTCCTAAACTGGTATTTATCTATCATTGCTCAATACCAACAATGACTATTAATTCAACGTATTTATCCTAAGTCAGACTAATTCTAGTGATGGCATGTGAGTTGTGTGCAAGCTATGTTTTATGTTCTTTTAGTTAGAACTTATGTGTCCTTTCCTCCAGGAACTCTGCATAGTCCTGCATGAACAGAGGCTCATGTCTGAGTGCCCCAGACCCCACTAGGTGCTGACTCTGGGACAGGCTATGCTTGATGCAGCAGTTGGTGGTCTGCCCTCTTCCCTCCTCATTCTTCCCAGGCCTTCTGCCTACAGACACCTGGCCGGACTCCAGGCTGGTCTCTGTCCCCTGACCTAGCTTTTCATATCCATGTCTCTGGGGTCATCTTGTCCTTCTTACTAAAGGGAACCTCCTCTTCTGTGATGGACTGGATCTGGGTGAGGTGGTGCCAGCACAATCCTGATGCAAGAACCCAGGTGTGAACCTAGAGGCAGCTGCAGTATCAGCATGTTCTAAGAGCTTCTTAGGATGGAGGCTCTCCCCCCAGCACTGCTGTGTGGCAGTTAGCTTCCCAGGTGATCTATAGACACCTGCAGGAGAAAGTTGGCGAGGCTTTGGCTTGAAGACTGTGTTCCCCACCTCACCTCTAGTCCTAATCAACTTAGGCTGCACGACAGTCCCACAGACCAACTCTTCAGCCAGGGACATTTATTTTCTCTCATTTCTGAGGCTAGATGTCTACGCTGGAGGTGCCAGCAGGGCTGCTTTCTTCTGTGGCCTCACTTTGGCTTGCAGATGGCCTCTTCCTTGTTTCCTCCTCACGTGGCTGTCCGCTGTGTACCCCTCCCCTGGGCTCCCGTGTCCACACTAATGGCCCCATCTTAATGTAATTACTTCTTTAAAGACTGTTTCCAGGGGCCTCCCTGGTGGTGCAGGGGTAAGTCTCAGCACTTTCAGCACTTTGAAGCTATTGTCAGCCACTGCAGCACGAGTTTGATCCCCAGCCACCTAGGGAGCAGCCCACATGGCACAGCAGACCTCTCCTGACTCGCTTGCTGCTCCCCTCAGCAGTGTGTTTCAGTAGATCTTCCTGTTCTGCTCCCCACTCTGTCTCTGGTGGATCCTCTCACCCCCTCGTCCCCCACCTCTGGCCTACACCCCAGCTCTTGTATGAATAAATAAATCTTCAAAAAAATTACTGTTTCCAAACACAGTTATATTATGATTGCTGAAGGTTACGTCTTCAACATAGAAGTTTTGTGGGGGACACAGCCCAGCCCAGGATACCACTTAAAGAAACGGAGATCCAGAGAAGCATGTGACAATGCAGCTAGAGGCCCCAGGCCTTCCAACGACCAGATGACGCTGTGAGAGGCGGGGGCTGGTGTTCAGCGGGGTCTCAGCTTTGCTCCCACTACTTCTAGCATTTTGGATAAATGCCTTAACTTCCCTGAGCCTTAGTTTCCTTTTCTGTGAAGTGAGGACAATAAAAGGCTCACATGGTTGAGGGGAGTCCATGGATTTACACCTCCTCCCCACCCCCTGCCTCTGCTCTTTGCCGGCTATCAAAATCCGCTTATATTTATCACCAGCCAGAATGCCCTATTATTTTCCCCAGGTGATTGGCAGTTTAATAGCTAGAAAAACCAAGGGTTTAAAACAGTTGCAGTGGAATTTCAGACATCAGCTGGCAGATGCTCAGGGCCTTTTCTGGAAGCTGGGCCTGTGGCAGGCGCTGAAAGGAGACCTCGGTGACGTGGCCTTCTACCCAGATGCCTGCAGCGTCTCACTTCTAAATAATAGGCTGCGCACAATTTGATCTCATTTCACTCGAAATTGTCCAGTCTGCAGCCGGGGATGAACAGTGAAGCCTACAAATCAATTCTGCTGTGAAATAAGCCGGTGCCTTAACTTAAGGGCGCTTAGCAAGGAGACCCAGCTGCAGAGTAATAAGGCAATGATTGTAATTTGTCTTTGGAGGTCAGATGGGTATGAATACCAAATTGTTTTCAAATGTTTCAGTTGTTGTTTAGATTTATGGAGTATGCGTTCTGTTAAGATTTACTCTATGTGCTTTGCTAAGTCAGGAAGATGGAGAGACTGCATCTCCCTGCTCATGTGCAGAGGGGCTCAGCAATTGCTAGGGGCCTAGCAATTTGGTCTTATAAACAGAGGCTCAAGTTGGGGAGAATCAGGGCAGGTGGGGACATCACTGCTCTGAGACAGAGAAACTCCATTTCTTTCATCAAGCCTTTATCCACCTGACTGCTTTACATCCTGCCCCATGGCATGGTAATGGGCTTCCCACAAGTTTGGGGTCAGGTTGGCAGGTTAGAGAGAAGCAGGTTCTTTTTTTTTTAAGATTTTTTTTTATACAAGAAATGGGGTACCTCCAGAACACTGGCAATGTCTGGACAACCTGAGCAGCCAAGTGGTGTGTGCTAGGGCGGGACTATGTATATTGCTGAGCAACGCATAGAACAACCCCCACGAAAAGCAGTGCCCGGCCCCAAATGTCTGTAATGTCAAGGTTAAGAAGTCCTGATCTACACAAAAATCTGCAAAGAGCCATCAACCACTGTGGAGAGCTGTGTGGAGATTTCTGGACCTACTAAACATAGAGCTTCCATATGATCCAGCAATTCCACTCCTACGTATTTACCCAAAGGAAACAGAAACATCAATTCCAAAGAGCACCTGCACCCCTATGTTTATAGCAGCACTGTTTACAATAGCTAAGCTTTGGAAACAACCCAAATGCCCAAAAATAGATGACTGGATCAAGAAGATGTGGTACATATATACCATGGAATATTACCCAGCATTCAAAAAAGATAAACACATGCAATTTGCAGCAACATGGATGGCGCTGGAAGGGATCATGCTCAGCGAAATAAGCCAAAAAGAAAAAGAAAAATACCGGATGGTCTCACTCATAGCAGGAATCTAGAAAACTTAAATAAGGGACCAGGAAAATGAATATAAGAAAGTGAAAATCAAAATCAACAAAAATCTATGAACCAGAGACACTTTTAGGGGGGCGGGGGCGGGAGGGGAGGGATTGGGGTCAGAATGGGGGGGCTGCAATTGTATGGGGAATATAAAAATAAAATTTATTATTTAAAAAAAAAAAAAAGAAGTCCTGATCTAAAGCAACCCAGAGGGAAGCGCCTTCTGCAAGCCTGCTTCTCCCGCCTCTGTCCAGCCCTGTGCACTGATGATGTGTCTGTAGTTTTTGTAACCCCACTGAGGATACCATTCACTTTCTGCTTTTGTCACTTAATATTGTGTCCTGAGCTTTTGCCCCTGTCACTGCACTGTCTTCAAAGTTCCCATTCTTAGTGGATATTATGCAGACTCAGGTGGTTGGATACCCCTAGTTTCACCTGAACAGTCCCTGGTGGTGGTCTCGCCCCCAGAGGGCTCCATAGCATGGGGGTGGCTGTGTGCGCCCACTGTGGCTGGCTCTCTCCTCCTCCTCAGTGGGGGCTGATGCCCTCACAGTCTCCATCATCAAAGGCCTTTGTGAAGCGCCTTAGTTAAATTATCTGGTACCTGGGGTTTGTCTGCAGAGATCTTCCCACAGGCCCCTGACATCCGGGGCATGCTGGCTCAGACAGACAGCCTATATGTCAACCAACCACAAAGGCAGCCAAAGACCTGGCTGGCTGTAGGCCCCAGGCCGAGGGTGCAAAACCAGAATCTTAGGCAATATTCATGCCAAAAGTAAATCAGAATGCAAAATAGGCTGGATTTCTTTCAGTTCTCCCTTCCTGCTGGCTGCAGTCTCCTTGGGGGATGTGGGGGTTTTAGAAGCTATGGGAGGAGATGGTGGGTGCAAGGAAAGGAGAGGAGCAGCTTGACAGGTCAGGATTGGGGTCAGGTTCCAGTCTGAAGTTCAAGGGCACAGCCTGCCTATGGAGGTGTTCCACCTCGGACCCCCTGCTGACCCTGAGTGTCATCTCATGGCCCTTTCTCTCCCTGCTGCAGGTCTTCCATGAACAGGGCATCCTCTTTGGCTACCGACATCCACAGAGTTCTGCCACTGCCTGTCTCCTCAGCCTTTTCCAGATGACCAATGAGACCCTCAACATCTGGACTCACTTGCTGCCCTTCTGGTAACTTCCAGCCCTCTTGACCCACCCATCTCATTCAGGAACCCTGGAAACTGGGCTTCTCTGGACACAGCTGGAGTTAGGAGAGCTGAGGTTCCATGCCAGGGTGTTGGGGACCCTCCCTGGTGCTTGGGTGTGGAGATGTTAGGGCCTACTGCAGGGGTAAGCTTTAAGGCAGGGGTGGTGGGGAGGATTCAAGGGGTTCTTTTCTGCTCCAGTGCTTCATCTGATAGATGATAAACATCATACCTTAGAGACTTGTTGGGCTTCCAGAAGCTCTGGTTAGAGTGTCCCTAGCTCAAGCAAGCCATGGCATCTCTCTGATCTTACATTTTCCCAACTGCACAGCAGAAGTTGCAGCCTGTGCTTCTCCCAGGGTTGCTGTGAGAAGATGAAGGAAAAGGCATGGGCACAGAGCTGTGGGTGCTTGAGATGGTTCTGGAACCACGGCAGCCCTGGGGCACTTGGCCAGGCATCTGTTTAAGGGTGCCCGCTAATAGCAAAGCTTGGGGAAGCCTGCAGTGGGAGTGGGAGTGGGAGTTGCCAGGGAGGTGGGAGCTGAAGCCCAGCTCATGCCTGTGCCCAAGAGTAGAGAGTGGGGCTGGCCTTGTTTGGGTGGCTGTGCCCAGATCCCAGTGGGATGACACCTTAGCTGCTTGAGCTGCATTGGCCAAGGAGCCTACAGCATCACCGGGAGACCATCCAGATGGAGTAACAAAGTAGATGGCAGGACTTAGGAAAGCCCAGGGTAAGATGCCCAGAGCAGGGTGGGACTAGGGAGTCATGAACAGTGAAGAAGAGCATATGTCTGACAAACAGCAGGTAGCTTAAGCTTTATTTCTGCCAGGGCAGGGGGAGAGAGATCACAGGTGTGGCCAAGGCTCCTGGTGCTCCTGTGTGAGAAGCTTTGTGGCCTCCTTCCCTGGGAGTGAGTGGCAGGGGTGCCTCTCCAGCAGTAGGCAGCTCGGGGGCAGCACCCCTTGCATGGGTTGTAGGCTAGATCTGAGGCAGGACTGTGTGGTATCTCCATGTGGTGAGGGGCCAGAGAGCCAGGCTCAGCTGAGCCTCAGGAGTGGGACCAGGCGTTGGGAAAAGTGACCTTCATGTTAGCAAAGGAAGCATGTAGAAGAGAAGGGAGAAAACAAACTTGTGTCCTCTAGACTTGCAAGTCCCTCTCGGGGTCTGCTTCTCTTTGAGGAACTTTCCCACTGGGGGGCATAGACAAACCACAAGGATGTGGCCAGGCCAAATCTGTAGCCTGTGAGAATGGTTGTATGCACTGGGGTTACTTAGTGTGAAGTTGAAAGAGTTGGGGGGGGTGTGTTTGGAAGACTGTCTTAAGATGTTTGATGAGGTGTGATTTCTGTGGTCCTGATAGGGAGGACCTAGGGCTGGTCAAACAGAGATAGATTCCCAGGAAATAGATGTCAGTTTAGTGAAGTTTTCCAACACTCAGAGCTACCTTGGGAGGCGGTGAGCTCTCCAATCCCGGGAGTGTGCAGACACAGGCTGAAGACTCACTCGGACAAGAATGCTTAAGTGGGATCCTGGCACCGTATGCAGCAGGGAGATTGGACTAGATAAACCTCAGGGTTGTCTCCTCACCCTCCTGCCCATTTCCAACCCCAAATGAACTGCCACTTCCTCCTTCACTCACGGCATCTCATCAAGTGAGAACACATCGGATGGATGGGCCACCGTAGGGGAATGGAAGGCAGGAGATACTGGATAAGGCCAGGGAGAGATTGGGGTGGTGCTGTGTTCCAGGTTCTTCACGTGGAGGTTTGTAACCATACTGCATGTGACAGACGTCTGGAATGACAGCTACTCCTGGCCTCTGCTCGTGTACATGGGCACCAGCTGCGTGTACCCCTTCGCGTCCAGCTGTGCACACACTTTCAGTTCCATGTCCAAGAACGCCCGACACATCTGCTACTTCCTGGACTACGGCGCCGTCAACCTCTTCAGCCTGGGTACGTGGGGCCTCCCTCGCCCTCCTGTACCTGGAGCTGGGCCACCGGCCCCTTCCCCTGGAACTGGGGTCTCCATAGGGCTCTAGTGGGCCAGCTGGAAGGTCAGAGAATGCCAGGGCCTGTTCAAGTTGCTGATGAGTGTTTTGTAAGAAACCTGTCCAAAGGTGTGCTGGGAGGTCTGGCCACCGGCTCCCTGGGGACCAGAGCCTCGATCTGTGGTGTTAGCTGATATGTGTGGTGTAAATACTCCACCAGGGCTGACTACAGTCACCAAAGGGACACCCATACACAGGGGTGGGGAGATGTGGCAGCACACCCTCACAGAGTGCCCAGGGCACCGCCACCCAGACTGAGACGCTGTACGAATTTATTACTTTTGTTAATGTGATTCATTTAGTTGTAAGTTCTTGCCATGTAAGTTTTAATGATGACTTCATTAACAATTCACTCCCCAAATCCCTGAGACTTGAAAAGCCTGCTCTCTCAATCTACACATCAGAGCTGTCCTGTCATGCCTGACAGAGAAGGGGGTGCATCACAAACCCCATTTGTCCTGAGGCTTCGGAATTAGAGATTTGTTCCAAGAGCCACAGAATAGAGTGGCACATCGACGCTGGCGGGCTGGGTGTTGACACCTCAGCTTTCTTTTGTTTTTGTAAACTCTGATGTCCTGTCCTTTCCTGCTCCTCCTGCTGAGGGTGTCTGTCTACTAGCATGCCCGTTCCAGCCTCTTTCTCCTTACCGATGCTGTTCTGGTGGCGAATGCCAGCGCTCATATTCCCTTGCCCGAGACAGTATCCACGAGGAGCCCACCTCCGTGCTGCTTCCTCTTCTCTCTCCCTTCACGTGTTACAGGCATGCACACACATACACGCACACATATGCACCCATTTGCATGCAGACACACACGGTAACCCCTTTTGTCCACAGTTTCACTCTGTGGTTTACATGATCACTTGCAGTATGAAAATATTATGTGCAAATATATGTATTTTGAAAGAGAACAAGAGAGAGACACCACATTCCGTAACTTTTACTAGAGTATATTGTTATAATTGTTCTACTTTATTATTGTTTATCTCTTATTTTGCATAATTTGTAAATTAAACTTTATTTTAGATCTGTATGTGTCAGAAAAAATATATATGGAGTTTGTATTATCCATGGTTTCAGGCATCTACTGGGGGCCTTGGAACGTACTCCTGCTGATAAGGGACTGCTGTACACACACATACACACACAGAGATGTGTGTATGTGCACACACATATACATGTACACATGTGCACACGCGTGTGCACACACCCATATACATGGGCACACACAGAATCTTCACCACCGCACCGCCATTCTTTAGCGCTCAGCTGTCCAGTCCCCACCATTCCCTAAAGCTATGGTTGCCAACACCTCATTATCCCCCCCCCCACTCCCCTGAAGTCTCGGGTTTCGTGGGTCGCCTCTTCTGGGCGCTCTCTGTAGCCTTTGAGTAAGGGCTCCTTGCTCCTCAGACTCCTCTGCTCCTCTGGGCCCTGTGGCCTCCATTCCCCCCAGTTCTCCTCCCACCTTCTATATCCTCCTTCCTCTGTCTCCCTCATGGGAGGGTGAGCTCAGAATCCGCCCAGGGGCTCTGCTTCTTGGAGCAGAGCTCCTCTGTGCCCCTGCCACCTTCAACACCTCTGAACAAGGTGCTTCCAACCCTGTCTCTTACACCCTCACCACATCCTCCAAGCCCCGCCCCTCACATTAACCCTCCTCAAATATGAAACCTGAAAATCACTTCAAGTCTCCTTCCTCCCCATTCCCACCCTCCGCACCTCCACTGTCCTCGCTGATGAGTTAGCGAGTTCAGCCGAGCCTCTCCTGCATGTTCGGGGATCCACCCACTCACACTCGCTCTCCTGGGCCCCTCAGGCCTCTTTTCTGCACCATCGTGGCAGCCTCCTTTCTGCCTCCCAGCTCCACCCTGTCCCTGGGAGATTTCTCAGCTTCTGGCCTGGGCACCCCTCCCATTTCAGACCTTTCAGGGCCCCAGTGAGGGCATGAAGTCCACGCTCCCGAGCCTGGGGGCTCCTGACCCTCCACCTCCGCCCCAGACTTTCAGGAGGGCAGGCAGTGGGGGGAGCTACTGTGTGGCCAGCTCTGGGCTGGGAGGCACACCCGGAGGGGCAGGCAGCACGGCACGTGCTTAGTGGCCCGATTCCGCAGCCCAGCCAGCACCACCCTGGTAGTTATATGCTCTTGGGCAATTTTCTTAACCTCTCCAAGTCTCAACACCGTTTATCCACCACATAAAGTCTTCCTCATGGGAGTGTAATGATAGTAAATGAGACTGGTATGTGAAGCGTAGGACTCAGTAAGCACCAGAGGGTCGTGGTACCATGATTATCTCATTAACCCTGACACAGTCCCCCGGGGCAGGGACTGTCATCCTCTCTGCTCTATGGTGAGAATCAGAAGGCACATGAGGGCAGGTGCCCGGGTCCCACTGGTGTCTGGCAGAGCCCCCGCACCCCCCCCCCCCAACAGCTTCCCTTCACCGTTGGCAGGCTCTCTGTGTCAGAGACCCCTCATCTGCGCTCTCCCCTGTTCCCCTGGGTCTCCCTCTTTCCTTCCTTACAGCCCTGGTCCCTGCCCAGGCATCCTCCAGCCTCCCCCCCACCCCGAGCCCTGCTCCACCACCATGTGGCTCTGGTCTCAGCCTTGTCAGGGTGCGGCCTTTCTGCTCCTTGCTGGGAGCAGGTCCTCTGTCTGTTCTGGGGTTGTTCAGTAAACACGGGAGGAAGTTGGACCCCCAACTCCATGGGCTGTAGTCTCACTCTCCCCATATTCACTTCCCCCACCCTGGGGAATCCCCTGGTTCCTGGAGGGTAGCATTTGCTCTAGTGGTCTCCCTGCTTTCTAGCTGTTTCCCTGGGAGTCCATTCTGTGTGGTTTCAGGTTTTGACAATCACAATCCCTCTCTCAGAAACCTTCCATGGCTCCCTGCCACCCAAAAGAGGAAGTTTCCTTTCCTTACCCCATATCGTAAGTTCTCTCTGTTCTTGCTCCCTGGAGAGCCCTCCCTGCCCCAGGTACATGTCAGAATCCCCTGCCTAGAGGGGCTGATCAGTTTGCTTTCCTGAAGTTTTTGGCCAGATCTGCTCCCCTTACTCTCATGTCCCCACAGAGACTGGCCCGCACCTGGACCCCATTCGCTCTGTCCAGATGAGAACCTTCCCAGAGCATTAGGCTGAGACAAGAGCCAGTCTGTGCTGCTGGAGGCAGTTCCCAGCTGCAGGCTCCTCGGGGCCTGCTGCCTTGTAGCAGGAACTGTGATTCTCCATCTCCTCTGCCTAGTGTGACCGTGGTGACATGACTTGGTTTCACTAGATCCCTCCTGTCACATTGGATCAAAGGTGGAGATTGGCGTTGCATGGCCTGAGGCCTGTTTCAGCCTTGACTAGGATTCCAAGTTTCTCTGAGTCTCTGGAAAAACAGGTGACCTTAAGCCTGGTCCCTCGGGCCTGTGGGCTGCCTCTCCCAGAAGAGACCTCCACAGGTGAGGGTGCCTGAAGAGGCCATCTCGTCCAGGCCTCTCCCCAGGTGGAGCACACCTGGCCCTGTGGGAAAGGACAGTGCTCTTCCCTGTCCCTTCAGATAAAAGCTGCAGCTGACAGGTGTCCAGAACTTTCTTAGAACACCCTTCTCTCATGGATGCTGAACAAAACACACTGAGGCCAGTGGCTCAGCCCAGCCTCTCAGGTGACCCGTCCTCGACCTGCTGCTGTAACGTGCCTCACCTGGGCAAGGGCCTCCTCCTCATAACACTGGCCTGTCCACAAGGAGCACGTGGGGGCAGGCGACGAGCACCTTCTGAGAGCAGAGCAGAGCTTGCGCTGCAGCTGCACTGGAGACAGCAGGGACTGGGCTGTGCTGCGAGTCTGAAATCTGGCTTGCTGTTTTCTAGCTGTGTGCCCCTGGGTGGGTTACTAGACCTCTCTGTGCCACCATTTAAGTGCAGAATGTTGGCTGGTGGTTGTAAAGACAATGTCGTTAATGTATGCTGAGCCCTCAGAGCAGTGCTGGGCGCCTACTAAAGTCTCAGGAAGGATTTAGGCAGAGTAAGGAATGGAGTCTTTGGGGTGGGGGGCAGTTGTCATGGCAGGACAGCTCATGTCGGGGGATGATGAGGGCTCAGCCCAACCTGGCACTGGCCTTCCTGAGGACTGTGGGCAGTGCAGTCCCCACTTCTTGCCAAGGCTGATTTTCTTCCCCAGGCTCAGCCATCGCCTACTCTGCATATGTGTTCCCCGAAGCACTGGTGAGCACCACCTTCCACGACTACTACTTGGGCCTGGCCGTGCTGAACACCATCGTCAGCACTGGCCTCTCCTGCTACTCCAGGTACCTGGCTGCCCTACCACAGAGGGGGGTGGGGGGACAGCGGAAGAGGTAGGCTCAGGGCCTGGGGCTCAGTTTCACACGGACTCTCTGTGGTTGGACAGGACCAGCTTTGTGGGCACACAGTCTGCGCAGTGGCTCCCAAACCCCGTACCTGCTTTCCCCACCCCCATCAGGAGGGCGCCTTAATTGGTTTAGTGGTCCTGCTTTTTTGGAAATTCTTTTTATTTTATTTTATTTTAAAGATTTATTTATACAAAAACTGGGGTACAGTCAGAGGTGCGGGAGGGTGAGAGAATTCACCAGAGACAGAGTGGGGAGCAGAACAGGCAGAAGGACCGAAGTACACTGCTGAGGGGAGCAGTGGGCGAGACAGGAGAGGTCTGCTGTGCTATATGGGTTGCTCCCTGGCCGGCCGGGGATTGAACTTGTGCTGCAGAGGCTGTGAGAGTGTGCTTCATAGTGTGGTGCTTAACCCCTTGCACCACCAGGGAGGCCCCTTTTTTGGAAATTCTTAATGCCCTGGTCCTGTCCTTGGGCAGGTTGCTTTGACCTCTTGAACCTCAGTTTGCTCATCTATAAAATGGGGGGCATGTCCACCTCACCTGGAGGATTCCAGGTAATGTACCTAGGGCAACTAGCACACCCCTGGTCCATGAGCAGCCCCTGAGTGGGCATTCTGTTCAGAGTGACCAAGAGGGCCCGCTCTGGACACAGGCATTGGCTCACATGGTATTCAGATGTCTAACCCAGCCCTGGGGAGGCCCCTTGGCCGGGATTCCTGCCCAGCTCACTGGCTCTAGAGTTCCCTCTAATTTTCTTTCCTTTCACTTAAAAAAAAACCTCATTGGAGTGTTATTACAAGGGGCATTTGTTTTGCAGATAATGTCTCTAGTTGATCCAGATTGTCATAAAAGTGACTGCCCCAAAGCTCTGGCTCCCTAAATGACTTAGGAAAGCTCTCAAATGGTGGTATGGGGCAACAGCTCCAGCTGGCGGGTGCCAGGTGCTGGGTTCTTCCCCAGCCGGGGCCTACAGTGGTGGGTTAGGAAATGCGTCCAGGTCAGCTGGCAGGTCACACCTGTGTCCTCCGTGCTGCCCACTGAGCTTCCAGTGAGCCATGGCGGTCTCCCTGTTGGGCTTGTGGAATTGCTATTGCAGGCCTCCACTGCCCCGCCCCAGGAAAAACGGGGCAGCCTGCACCTGTAGCTGCACAGGAAGGATTTTTGCCTCCAACTTCCTTTGCATGAAGGTTAGGTTTTCTGGAATACAGGGAGTAGACAAGTTTCCCAAACTTGGCTAACTGGTTTTCTTTCAAAATGGAGGCTAGATTGTCAAGCAGCCTCAGGAGGGCTTGTCCCTACTTGCCTCCCGCTTATCTGTCCTGAGACAACTTGGGAGCCTGGAGCTGCTTTCCGGGGGCGTGAGTCTCATTTCTAGTGGCAGTCTCATCTCTTGGCTTTGTATGGCTTCCTTCCCTGGAAGGACCAGACATGGGAGTCACAGAACTCCCCTAAACTCTTGGGAGGTTGGGCCTGCCCATGGGGTAGAAAATAGAATCAGGTGCGTGGGGTTACTACTTCCTTTTCCCCCAGCCCTCAAGGATTCTGGTGATTGAAAGTTCCCTTTGAAGCAAAGCCTCTGTGCCAGGCCAGAGCTGTGAGGGCAGTGCACATGACAGGGAGGAGGGGAGCCGGCGGTGACACCCCGAGAGATGAAGCATGCTTTGCAGGTGGTGCCGGGTGCACTGGCTCAAAAGGGCCTGGTGCCTGGATGCGACACACTGGTCTGGTGCTGTCTGGTGAGCTCTGATGTTTGGAATTGAGGATCAGAGCGAGGCACATGCCATGAGCTGAAGGGGCAGGGAAGGCTTCATGAGTGTGGGAGAAACTGTCCGGGATGGCTCTCCTTGAGCTCCCACAACAAATATGTGCAATACTTACTGCATTTTTTTTAAAGCTCCCTCATCACCTGTAAGACACCAGGGTAGATTATTTTCTCTGGTCAGGAGTCCTCCCTGATTGCTGAGATACAATAAATGGGTCTTTTGGGTGTGTCATGCCTGGGACTGCTGGACAAACTTGTTTGGCAGGACAGCTTGGCCAGGAAATTTCTGAATGCTCAGGTTTGGGGCTTCTCCATCCACGCACCTACTGACCGACTCACCCATCCACCCGCTCATCCATCCACCCACCCCCTCCACCCATCCATCCATGCACCCACCCACCCATTCTATACAACCAAACCATTCAACAGTCCTTAAATGTTCCAGGAACATATTAAGGGCTGGGAACACCACAGGGAGTGAGGTATAGTCCTTGCTCTCAGAGAGTGCCCAAATGTAGGAGAGGCAGACTGCGGATCTCCAGAAAGACCAGATGGCCGGGATGGAGTCATCATTCCTCTAAAGAGCAGGGGAAACGGCCTTTGGAGTGTAGCATTAGAGAGTCTGCCATACACAAATAATGACGGTGTGAAATGAAACCTGCTTAGATGCACGCTGAGAAGTGGCATTAAGACTGAGTGTTGAGGAAGGGTGACTACTTTAGCTGGACAGCCTGGGCAAGGGCGTGGGCCTGGGGAGGACAGGATGATACCAGGAAGCATCAGAAGCTCCAGAGGCTGCAAGGCTGGAATGGGGAGAGGGCTAGAAAGGAGCCCCAGAGGGGGAATGGGGAGCGGAAGTGTCTCCTGTGTCCTACTGAGGATTGACCCGGTGCTCATGAAGGACAGTAATCTTCCTAGGGAGACAATTCCATGGACTCAGCTTCCCAACACTGAGGGCTTCCATGGTGTTCACAGATGCTGAGGCAGGGACTGGGGTAGGGCTGGCTGGGGCAGAAAGCCAGAATGGTCACCACAAGCTCAGAGCCAGGAAGGGGACCCTTCCGCTTAATTCACACCTGCCCTCCTTCCTTCTCTTGGTTGTGGTTTCCCTGTTCTCTCAAGGCCCGTCCTCTCTTTCACTCCCTGACTTCATCTTCAGTCCAAGGAATGAGAAAGATGACCCTTACCCAGGCTGACTCTGCTGGACGTCCAGAGCAGCAGGTGGAGGGCCATCTGCAGTCCTTGAGATCTCAGACTTGCTGTGTGCCCTAGGCTAGTCACTGCCCTCTCTGGGCTTCAGGGTCAAACCTTAGACAAGGGCCTGCTGGTTCTTTCTGTTCTGGGCATTGTGCAGTGTTAATGCTTCAGTGTCTTTCTCCCCAAATTTCTCACCTTGCTTTCTTCCTCTCCCGCCTGTCCCATCCATCCCTGGGGTGGTCAGGAGTAACAGAAACCATCTTTTTCTTCCCTGAATTCAGGGGACCAGGAACCTCATTAGTTTTCAAGTTACATGCATACCCCAAAGTCATGGTCTCAGTGGTGGCCGTCACATCACAATAGATGCCACTGAAGCAGATCTCCATGCTGAGAGTGGTGGATGCCCCTGGCATTATTTTTTAGCTTTTATTATCATGGGATTTAGTTTAAATGAGCATGTTTCAGCAACCCTGTCTTGTCCTGCAGCAGTTGAGAGCATGTGTGTCCTCTGTGGCACTAGAAGCAGGGCTGGGCAGCGAGATGCTATGCGCTCAGACCCACTGCCGTCGAGAGCCTAGAGAGGTGGGCTCCGCCCGCAGCGCCGAGAGTTATACAGTGTTAGCTGGCTATGAGTCACTCTGGGTACTCTTTCATTCATTCATCCGAAGCATACAACGTTTGGGTTTTTTTGACAAAGCTTGCTGAGTGAAAAGCCTTGTGGCAGGGCTGTGAGGGAGAGAGATTAATTTTCCTCCTGGGAAGGGAGCTCTGTAGTGTGAGGGCTGCCAGGGCAGGGGTGCCAGGGCAATGCAGGGGCATGAAGCAGGCCTGGAAGGGGTTCGAAAGGCAAGCTGGAGGCAGTAAGTTCAGCACACATGGTTCTCAGACATATCTGGAGTCAGAGGGCTCAGCAAAATGACACAGTGCTGCTGAGGCCAGGGGCCCAGCATGAGGCTATGTCCATGTCTCTGTGAGGGGCCCCTCAGAACAGCAGAACAGCTGTAAACACGCACGCATGTACACATGCACGCCTCTCAGAATGTTTCCAAAGGCCCACTATTTTCAAACACTAATTTCAGAATTAGCTTGCTAATCCTTTCGACTTCGTTGTGACACGATTTATCAGGGTTTAGAACAGTCTGGTATTGCATCCATCTTCTCTGGATGGAGGCTTCTTCTGAAATCCAGCATTTCCTGCCAATCTTGATCTGAGTAGAGGAGGCCTGACTCCCGATACACTAGCCCCTCAACCCTGAAGTGCAGAGACTGCCATTTCAGACATGTCTTTGGAGACTTGGGCCCAGAGGGCTTTGGAGGATTCTGTGGCCCTGACCCTCCTTCTCCGAATCGCTGCCTTTGGTGACACCTTGTGGCCTGATGTGGAATTGCACCTTTAGTGGGCAGCCCCTTTCTGGCTGTTGACCCTTCTGCCTTTTACTCTGTTGCTGTCTCTCTTCTGTTCTGCTTTTTCTCCCCTTTTTTCCCTGTAGACTCGGCTTTGCAGCTGGAGAGGCTGGTTCGTTTGCCCCTGGGGAAGCACTTTGTCTCAAGTCACAGGAAATCCATGCTTTGGGGAATGGCCCTCGCCAGCCAGAGCCAGCTTTCTTCCTGTGTAAGTGGCCACAGAAAGAGCTTGCTTTAATAGTGAGCCTCGTTTAACCCAGAGCAGGTGGTAGCAGTGCACAGGCAAGGAGGGAGCAGGCATGCATGGTCGCACAGGGTGTGCGGGATACTGAGGAGGCAGTTGGAACTGGTCCTGGTTCACAGATGTGCTCCGTTTGCCCCTTGGGGCAGAGGGGGTGTAGGTGAGGACGGAGATGGGGCAGTGGTCTGAGGTGTGCTGAGCCTGCTGGAGGGGGTGAGGATGTGAAAGTTGGGAGCCGGCTGACCCTGGGTTTGAATCCTAGCTTTGCCTCTTAGCTCATCTGACTTCAGGCAAATCACCCAGAATCTATCTGTTCCCTCCTGTTCTGACTTTCTGGTACAAAATAAGCTGGGGAGGGGAGAGAATGGATTCTACAACATACATTTTTAAAACATTGAGTATTAGTTACTCAATGCTCTGTGGTCATGTGAGCAGCATTTCATTAAGTCCTTGTACAAGCTGGAGAGAGTACAGGTGTACCCGTGTTCCACATGGGGATTCTGAGGTGCACAGGGGTTGTGTAGCCAGGGTCACATGGTCACGATGGGCAAAGGCAGGATTCAAATCTCTGGCCAGGGTTCTGGAATGAAATCACAGCCTTACCTCCTGGGGATTACTTCAAGGCTGGGGTTATTTTTTTTTTAGTGGGGGAGATAAATTGAGGTCCCTTCTCTTCCTCCTCCTTGAGTTTCTCTTCCTTCTCCGCCTAGTGCCTGCATGTGCTGCTTGGATTTACCGCAGGGTTGGGAGGGAAGGAGAGACATGCCGCTGGGCTTGAGCCAAGTTGGAGCTTGTCCCTGGAGGCCATGAGGCGTCTTGGGGTCCTTGGTAGGCTACCTCTTACCCGGGTCAGGAAGTGCCATGCTCGGTTGCCCCCAGGGCTGGGCAGCACACACCCACCCTGCAGGCGCTCCTCTGAGCTGTGTGCAGGTCCACACCTAAGCAGATGAGCCCCTGCCCAGGAGGCAGCTGTGGGGGGTCCCACACCAAAGTTGGGGAGCCGTGGGGTTTGTTATCAGGTCACTGGCCGGCTCCCAGGAGACATGGACACCCCGACCAGAGAATAGGTCAGGCTGGGGGGGACTGGCAGATCATGGTTGGGGAAACAGGGGCAGGTGGGGGGCTGGACAGAAGTCTGTGCAACAGAGGTAGGAAGCAGGGCAGAACACAGACACCATCCCTGAGGGACAGCATAAGAGGCAAAACTGGGGGTCTGGGAGGCCTGAGTGCCTCCATTGTCCTGTAGACCACAGGTGCCCTGGCTCTTCACGCCACCTGGGCTGGGCACCAAGGGGGCGGGTACTTGGCCTCCAGCATCCTCTTACCCAGCCCCCAGTTCAGGGCTGCATTTAGTGTGGAGATTCTACCCTCCTTCTGGCTCTCTACACCCTTAGCAGCTCCCCCTCCCAGGGCTGGGCCCTGCCAGCTGAGCCATGGTGCTGAGTCTGGGGTCAGCACCCCTGCTTTGAATGTTCGCTTCCTCTGCCTTTTGATTGGAGGTGAGTGAGCAGGGATGGTGATAAAAGGCAGGAAAGACTTTTGACTCAGTTTTCCCAGCATCCCTGTGTGTGCTGTTGAATATTCCAGGAGTCGCTCGAAGTCATTAAAGGCCTGCTTGTATCTGGGGCTCCTGCACAGGAACACCTGTCCCCCTACCTGGTTAGCATGTACCCGCTGCCCCACTTCCACTCGTGTCCCTGTCCCAGTGGTCCCTGGGCTCTTACAGGGCTCCTTGGCAGTTACATGACTTGGCCCTGGTGCCTCCTCCTGGCCTGTGTGTGCTCCATTGTTCCGCAGGAGCAGGGTGGATCCCCGAGGTCTTTTCACGCTTGAGGCTGAGTCCCTTGCCATGGGTGGGAGAAAAATGGCTAAGGCCGGTGCAGGGGCTGCTGCCTGCAGGCGGCGGCTGTGGAAGAACATGTGCCTTCTGTTCATTGCCCACCCTTGTGTTCCAAATGTGTGTGCACGAGTGTAACTTGTTGAGACTCTTTTTTTTTCTCCTCCCTTTCCTTGCCTGATCTAGGTTTCTTGAAATCCAGAAACCCAGGCTCTGTAAGGTGCTCCGCATCGTCGCCTTCGCTTACCCCTACACCTGGGACTCCTTCCCCATCTTCTACAGGGTAAGGGCTGGCTCCGTCTCCCTCTGCCTAGGGGCAACACCAGAGACTCTGTGTTTGCTGAGCTTCTGGGGCCACAGCACTATGCTGGTCTGTGTGGGTCTCAGGGAGCCAAGGCCCAGCCCCTCACTGGCACTTGCAGAGGGGTTGGGTGGTGTGAACACAGGCTCTGATGAACCACAGGTGATGGGCCAGTACCAGTGCTGATGGGGGCTCAGGAGCAATCTTGGAGGGCTGGGCAGGGGAGGTGGCCTAGGGTTTAGTAGAGTGACCAGGAGAGTGGGCTTGGAGGTAGATCTCTAATATGTAGTAGCTGTAAGTCTTTGGGTAGAATAGCTGCTATCTCTATGCCTTGATTTTCCTCATCTTTAAAAGGGGCATGGTAATACCCCTTTGTTTGGCTGGTGGGAGGGCACACAAGATAATGTATAAAGTACTATCTGATGACAAGAGCCCAATCAGCCCAATCAATTATTATGTGTTACCATCAATTAACATATTATTAGTATTGAAGGGAAAAGCATGAAGGAAGGGAGATGGGAATTAGGTGTAGGAGGGAAGACCAGAAGGGGCAAAATCCATATGTTCTCAAATCCCAGCCCACTGCTGACTGGCTGTGTGACCTTAGGCAGTGCTTTGAACCTCTCTGAGCTTCAGCTTCCTCTTCCATCAATAGGGCAAACATCTCTTCCTTTATGGGGTGGAGAAGGGATTCATCAAAAGCAGGTCTGATGGGCCCAATGATGGCAGTTGTCAGTGAGTGGAGTCCTCCTCTGGGGCAGCGGGTGGGTCAGAGGCATGGGGCCGAGGTGGCAGGGTCATGGAGAAGGGGGAGGGCAGAGCTGGGGCCCTGGTGAGGGCACTGAGCATGCACTTAAGCTCTCCTGTGTGGGCCTGGGGGAGACTGGAGTTGGGGATGTGTCCATTCTCCCTATTCTTTTCTCAATGACACAGACCACACATAGGGGACCAGAGCAGAGGGGACACCATGTGCCAGCAGGCAGCACAGGCCACGCCCTCGCCAGCTCCGTGGCTCCCATGCGGGTGGTGTGGGGCGTGTGCGGTAACGTTGACAAGCCCTGGAGTCGGCCTGCCTGGATTCAGATCCTGCCTTCACCACTAACTAGTGGTTTGTGTGGCATCCCCGACCCAGTTCCCTCAGGGGCAAAGTGAGGAAAGAGAGCGTGCTTATGCATTGTTGAGGTTCTGGCGAGACCAGGCACGTGTGCTGCATGGCCTGGTGCCCCCGTGAGTGGGGCCGCTGCCATTAGTCACAGTGAGACAGAAACTGAACTTGAATAGTGTAACAGCTGTAATTGATGCTCTCTGGTGACTCAAAGGGTCTTCCAGGAAAAAAAGGCTGTCTGGGGATTTCTAGGCCTCAAAGCCATAATTAGGGGCATGAGTTTAGTGGCTGGCCAGGTTAGAAGTGAATGAGAGTGTGAACACACCACTTTTCACTCTGCTTGTGCCTCCCTCCAGGGAAAAGCATGGCAATGTAGCTAATTGAATTTTTCTTTCACTTTCCTTTCCTCTTCTCTTATTTTCCACTCCTTCCTTTCTCTTTTTTCCAGAAGAGCTTCCTAAGATCCTTTGGGGGATTAACATGCCATTGTCTTGGGTTTCCACTGATGACTCGTCCCTCTATGTCCCCTTTCCAAGTCACACACCTGGGCACGCGGGGACATCTGGAGGTGAGTAGAAGGAAGAGCACCTCTTCTCAAGACTTGATGTTTCTTTAAATACCTGCAGCTATTCATCTCCCCGGGGGACAACGCACAGAGTGAAGCCGCCTTATACCACCAACGGCACATGGCCATGACCCTTCTGGCCTCTTTCTTCTATTCTGCACACCTGCCCGAGCGCCTGGCTCCTGGATGCTTTGACTACATCGGTGAGTGTGTGCTGGCCCTGCTGCCTCTTGCCCTTCCACTTGGGCAGGTTCTGGCCCCTCACACCTTTGTAGTGGCAAAGGTGGACAGAGGCAGGGAGACAAGCAGCTGTTCAGGACGTCTTCCAGGCATGGGCCAAGCTGAGGGAAGTTGCCAGCTGACCAAGGCCAGGCTGTGTGGAGCCAGTGATCAGCCAGGTGGGGTGCAGGAGGGAGCATGGAGAGCAGGTGGGCTGGGATTCTAGAGCAGTCCTATGGTGGATGAGGCCAGGAGTCCCATTTTTATTAGATGTGAATCCCATCCTTAAATGAACATGAGGACAGACGAGAGGAGGAGCACGGAAAGGGTACAGGTGGCCAGGCTACCTGAGGGCAGGGAGCGGTGCTGACGGGGAAGTGTCTGTCTTTGTCTTGTTTGTGTGGGGATAATGCAGGCAGGAGCTACATCTGGGAACATGCCCGTCCTCAGGCCCCACAGAATGTGTCACCCTCTCCTGGCTCTGGGACTGGCTAGGGGAGGGGAACCTTGGGTCACTGCTGCTTAGGCCATTAGGTCAGCCACCAGGGAAATCCAGGGGTCAGTCTCTGTTCCCACCTGATGAGCAGGAAGTATGGCCCTCCCCGGCCTGTTGCGTTCTTCTCCTCTCACCTAAGGCACTGGCTGGGTTTGCTCTGCTTGATCCTTGCTTATTAATAAGCATCTCCTTGCTTCTTCTCTCCTGCCAGAAGGGGTGGAGATGAGCAAAATGCTTGGATGGGTAGATTTCAAGAAAGGAGGAAGATGAAAGGCCAGGAGATTGGAACCTGCCCTCTGCATCCCCTTCCAGAAGGCCCTGTCTTCCTCAAGTAGGGGTGGTGTGTCTCAAGTCTTTTGCCAACTCCCTGGCTTCTCAATGACATCTTATTTATTTGCCTCTACCCCAACATCTTGAGCCACAGGCTGCAGAGCAGAAAACACACCTGTAGGGGGAAATGTGCCCAGCAGCAGTTAGTGACACATCAACAAGGGGCTTGGAAGTTCATCCTCCATGCATAGCTGAGTCTCCCTTTCGGACGCCAGCCCGCATGTGGAAGTGCAGTGCAGGCCAGGGCAGCGTGGGCCCCCAGGGAAGCCCTGCTGAGATCACTATTCCTGTGGCAGCCGCCTGCAGCAGTGTCAGTGCTGATGATCTTCCCTTCCCTTTATCTCTTGAGCCTCCTTTGGCAAGTGCAGCCAGTTACCCCCCTCTGCTGGGCAAGAAGCCACTTTGCTGCATCACACCCAGATTTAGGCATCAGACACAGCCCATTAGTGAGGGTTGAGTGAACAGGGGTGACCTCCAGATATACCTAGTTCCAGGGCATGCAGACTGGGTGCTGGCAGCCCCCTGCCATGAGAACCCCAGGAGCGCCCCACTTGAGAAGCCTCAACTGCCTACTTGCTTCTTCCTGACTGCTCCCGCTCCTGTTCCTTCCTGGTACACAGTTATTGAACAACCTCTGGGATAGATCCGGGGCACAACTTTGAACTCTTCAAAGGGAACTAAGCAAAGAAGAGCCCTTGTTTAACGCTTGGTTGTGTTTGGTTGCTGGGACCGTCTTAACAAACCTCCAGGCGAGGTGGCTTAAGCAACAGAGATTAACTTTCTCCCAGTTCTGGGGGATAAAGTCTGAGACTGAGGTGTCAGCGGAGTGTCTTCTGAGTGCCGGCTCCTGGGCCTGCAGGTGGCCGTCTTGCTCTGCATCTCCATGCGGTCTGTGCTCTGTGTACACACGTCCATGTCCTCACCCCTTACAAGGACAGCGTGTAGAGGCCCGCCTCAGTGAGCTCACCTGTATGTTGTTATCTCTTTAATGATCTGGCTCCAAAGACCGTCAGGTTCTGAGGTGCTGGGGATTAGGACTTCAGCATATATATTTGGAGGGGAGGGACCACAGTTCAACCCATGAGAAGTGTGTCTCATCTTGTGCCTGGCCTCTAAGGGCTGTCCCCAGAGCAGTCCCTGACCCTGGGTGATGCACGCCTTTTCTCACCAGCCACCAAATCAGCAACGTCCAGTCCACTTCTACCACCAGCTCCTGGGCTCCCCACTGTGTGGACGCATGACTGTGGGGCCAGGGTCAGGTAATGGAGGAGGAGCCCCTGGACCTGTCTGAGATTAGTCAACAGCTGGGAGAGAAAATGTGGTTTCTCCTTTGGCACTGAAGTGAGACTTTGAGCTGAGCAGTGTGGCTCTGCAGAGCTGACCTTGGGCAGACTTGTTCTTGCAGAAGGCAGGACTGGTTGTTTTGCAGACAGGTTGTTTTGCAACTGATTTGTTTTGCTCTGGCCACCTTTTAACTTTTCTCACATAACGTTAAAAAAATCAATGTGTGGAAGCTCATTTTACTTATCACATCATTCCACAATTTCAGTGACGTTCTCAGTAAATTTATCAGGTTGGGCCCAGGTGGACCAGCATCACCATCAATCAGTTTAAGAACATTTTCATCACCCCAGTAAGAACCCTCAAGCCACGTCCTGTTAGTCCCCATTCCCACCCCCTGTCTGAAGCCACCACTGAGCTACTTCCCATCACCCCAGACTTGTCTTTTCTGGACCTGTGATATAAATGGGACCAGGCAAGGTGTGGACACTCGTGTTTGTCCTCCGCGACCTGCCTTCAAGGTACCTCCATCTCCTCTTCCTCAGTGCTGATTGTCTTTTGTGTGTTTGCTGCAGGTCACAGTCACCAGCTGTTCCACGTATGTGTGATCATGGCCACTTACATGCAGATGGAGGCCATACTTCTGGACAAGACTCTGAGGAAGGAGTGGCTCCTGGCCACCTCCAGGCCCCTGTCCTTCTCTCAGCTCTCCGGAGCTGTGCTTCTGTGCCTCATCTTCAGCCTCAGCAACATAATTTATTTCTCAGCTGCTCTGTATCAGATTCCTGAGCCAAAATTACATAAGAAAGAAACATGATCCACACCACAAGCCTTTCGTTCCCGGCGTCCACACTCACCTGTGATGCTCTAACCACCGGGATTGGCGGTGATGCCCTTTTATGATGGCCTGATATGGTTGTGGTTGGTGTCTTGGCATTTTTGAGTGGGTTCGTGTCAAAAAGGTATTTAACTGGGGGAATTTTTCTAGATGTGCACTGATTCTATATTTGTGGTTTTTAAATCACAGACTGGTTAAAGTAAGTACCTATTCAGGCAAATCATGAATATTTCATTAAGTCTTCAATTTATTTAAAGCGGGTTCAGTTCCATTTAAATGGTTAGATTAAGCATACTACTCTGGTAGCTTTATTATTGATCAGTTGGATTAAGCTTTACTACCCAGGTAGTATTAGTCTTTTAAAATGGAACTTGCATCAGTCATTCGATGCAAAGCCTCTCCCAGGAGCTCCAATGACTTTGGAAAGAAAATGATCTGGAAAGGCCAGTGGGGGAGCTGAGGAGGAGGAAGTTGGGTCTGTGGGAGTTGGAGGGACTGGAAAAGCTTTCCAGATAGTGGGGATCTGTTTTGGGGAAGGGTCTTCTTTCCCCATCTAGTGAAGGGAATGAATAGAACCGCCTTCTTTCCCCATAAGTCCATTCTACTTTCCTACAGAAGGATGGTCTGAGCAGAACTATACCCAAGTGCAGGTAAACTGTTTCATGGTGTGAACTGGCTGAGTTCACCTTTAAATCAGTGGCAGTGTTACATTTGGGGATGGCGTATACTTGATATTGCTTTAGCATTTCAAAGAGACAGCAAAATTTAGCGTTCTTCTTTCATGTGCTGAGGAAGCTAAAGACTTTGCCAAAGGGTGGGTCAGACATGATTCTCAGGGTTTGCAGTGAATCAGAAACAGCTGGTGAGTTTATGAGACAGGCAGATTTCCTGAGGATGCCAGGAGATTCTGCTTTACTAATTAGAGTAGTAGTTTCCTGGAGAAGAGCTACAAATAGACTCAGTCCCCAGGTGATCTGGATTCAGGAGGGCCACAGGTCATGCTAAAAGAAATCGCGCTGATGGTGCGATTCCAGAAGGCACTGGGCCTATTCTAGTCTAAATTTAGCAACTCACCATAACAGGAGGTGTCCCCTCTCCCTACACTGAGTCTACTAAAACACAGCATTTTCTCACATGTTGTATTACTGATTACACCTCAGTATTTCATGTTTGTCAGGGGTTCCGAAATGCTGATGCAAAACAGTTTTTAGCAGAGGCCCATCAACCCCTGATCTGTACTTGCTGAGGACTTAAGGGGGCCTCCGTCACAATGCAGGATCCTTTTTGCTGACTCAGGAATACCCCTATAACTTAGACTCCCGCCTCCAGGGTTAACTGGCCCAGACCCTTAAATGGCCTGGAAATAGCTCATGGTCCAATCCTCTAAGGACAAGTAACAATTTATTTTGAATGAGCATGATCAAGAAATATTATTTCATTAGTTTCATTATTACCTACTTCCTCTGGAGGGAGGCAGACTGATAAAATTATATGGGCTGGCAAATTTTTGGTACATTAATTGCGAGCTGTGTGACTTTTTTTTTTTTGCAACCATCTGACATTGTTAGTGGAATTCTATGCCAACAGGGCCTGTGGGCTTCCACGTCATCTTAATGTAACTTTGATATTATGATGAAAAAGATAGAAAGCTTAAACATCCTATTCTATAAAAACTAAGAACATGAAGGCTTTTAATTGTCTTATTTATAGAAAGTAAAATAATGTTTTTAATTTAATTTAGAAATAGTTGAAAGATAATGGGTAATTTGAAGGACTTTTAGATTTTTAATCTTTGCTTATGTTGCTTTTTCATCAAGTTTAAAGGTGAAAATGGGAAGTCAACACAATGAGATCAAATGTTTCACGTTTGATAAATTTTAGTCCTATTATAGACTTGTGGACAGTGTTACAAATTAAAATATTATAACAGTGTAGGGTAAGGTAAAAGGTATCAAGCTTTTCTGCCCTCCCGCCATCAGGAGAGGATGGATCCTTGCAGTCCTGAATGCATGCCTGATGGCGGACACCTGGAGTAGAGTGTGGGCCTAGGTAGATGGGATTCACCTGGGCTAACACTGTGCTTTTTAAGGGTGGCGTCACGGGGACGCCAGGAGAAGCCGAAAGAGAAGCCAGAGCAGCAGAAGCTGAGAGAAGGCAGGAGAGCCCAGAGTGAAGATCTGCTGGGGGCTGGGAGGCCTGCCTCCTCTACCTGGTCTGCTGGATCAGAAAACCTGCTCAGTGTCCAGTCCTGCCCCTACAAACAATTCGTAATATACCTATTTGGAATATGGAGTGAGGATGTATTCAAATATATTATCATGACATATTAAGTCTAACTGGTATAGTTCTGCTCAGACCATCCTGTACAGCCAAAAAGCTTGACAGTGGGTCAGTTGAAGTCCTCCCGGGAAAGATGTCTTTTAATTAAGTAGCAATTCTCAAAAGAGTTTAAAATGTCTCAAAAAGCACTTAAGACATGTGAAGGTGACAGTGGTTACAGTTGGTAACATGGCACAGCCTCAAAAGGGATTGGGCACAATCCTAACCAGATGTATTTCTTCCCTCTTCCCCTGCTTGAGAGACACGTCTCTAAAATTTATCAGACACTATAATGGTGATAAAACTTGAGTGTGTTTGAAAGAGCCACCTGGTCAGCTCTATCTCCCTTCACTCATAGTTTCATTGCCAGTTACTTGGTTTTTAACTCTCTATTTTCTTTCTAAAAGGAATTTGTAATTGTTGATTAGAATCACTAATGGGGCTTTTGAAGCTTCTTGAGTACAAAGTGATTTAAGTATTTGGTCTGCTACAATCTTAAAGTGTTTTGTGTGGAACCCTGTCTGTGAGTGGTTCTGAGGAAGGTGGAGAATGGTGGTGTTAGGTATGTTGGTTAACTCTTCACTTGAATCTAATGTGTCCCAAATTTGTTTTGGCCATGGGACCCTTTTTTTACTCGCAACACCCACTAATACTGTATGACAGCACTTTGTAACCTATGAGCTGAATGCAAGCCTCCGTAATCAGCCTGCTGATTTTCTAGGCAGCAATCCATTATTGCTGAACAGGTAAAGAACCATTTCCACACTCAGAGGTGTTCTTCTAATTATACTATCTGATTTTGTTAAACTATGTAGGAAAAAATAAAATTTATTTATTATAGTAAACTTGGTCTGTTTCCCACTTGATCTGGTTATGTCTTACCTCCCGCACTGCTAACATGCTTACTCACTGTGAGAAATACGTTCCTGGGAACTGTGTGTATCACTAAGGAAGGGGGTGGGGAGAAGTGGAAAGATGTTAGTAAATAAAGTTCTAATGGCTCAAAGACTTACACATTAAAAAAAAAAATAAAACCCAAAGCGATAAAGCACTAGGAAAAAATATTGGGTTGTTGGAAAAGTCATAATGCATTTTTGTTTAGAAAATATTAGGAAAAATACATCATGACTTTTGAACAACCCAATATAAGACAAAAAAAAGTATCTCAGAATGGGGAAGACATTTCCTAGTGTGACACAAAACAAGCCATAAAAGAAAAGACTGCTACATTTGGCTACCTTAGACATTTTTCTAAGTTGTCACAAAACAACAAACAAAATGAAAAGCACAATATGAGCTATAAAAATATTTGAACTGTGGTCGATGGAAGCCTGGAAATCTTCAAGTCTCTTAGGAAAATCTTGGGTAAAAACTAATTTCATAGTACCTTTGCATTTTCATTCTATATAGTTTTTTAGAGGCCACATGCTATTTTGTGATAAAAGAGTGAACACAAAAATAGATACAAGAAGTCAGCTAGTTGTTTTCTAGTAAGTCAGATGTTAAAGAGTATTTGCAGAAATGTAAAACAGTGCCACTTTTCTTATTTCCTTACTTTGAAAAATGAGTATAAAACACATTAACATACTCTGAATGAGGACAAATTTCCTTAATATAGATGAACTTTTACAAATCATCAAGAAAAATGTAAAAGAACAATGAGGCAAAAGACATGAATACAGTTCTTTGAGAAGGAAACACAAATAGCTCTTGAATATATGAACAGGCACCTAACCTTATTCATCATGTTATATAAATGAAAACTTCAGCCACAATGTAACTCTTTTTCACTTACTACATTTATTAAAAAATGTGATAACACTTTGTTGTCTGAGAAGTGTGGAGAAATGGGCCCTTTCATACAGAACTGGTGGGTGCATATATTTGATAACCTGTATGAAATATAATTTGGCAGTGAAACATTATACAAGAATATTCTCTGACAGCAATTGTGCTTCTAGGAATTTCTCCTACAGATTGACTTGCGTTGGGTTAAATGACGTATTTCTAAGTGTGTACTGTAAATGTTTAATAGCAAAAATCAGAACCATCTTTCTGTCAAACAATATTGGCCAACGAAATTAAATTGTCCATTCTGTACAAAGTTGAAGAGTTGGGGCTAGAATTCCAAGACAGCGCAGATGGAGAAGCCTATTTGATATGCATCAGTTTAGGGGCAAGGGCTGATGTCGGATCGAATCAGTTCTGGGTGTGGCTCAAGGGCATGTACCGAATTTTATCCCTTTCTGAATATCCAGGATCAATCTTAATTTTACCAAATTAAGAATCTGATAAAACAGTCTATGGATAGGAGACACCTGGCGTAACCAGACAGGGGGAACCCAGAAAAGATCTAGAGTGTAGAGAAAGGAAGTCAAGACGCTGTGGGGGGGGAGTCAAAGAGGGCGTCCGAGGCTGCGCGGGGCACAGCGTGAGAACAGGACACTCCATTGCTGCATCAATCCTGAGCTCGCCCTTCCACTGGACTGCTTGTGAAGTGGGAAAGTCATCCCTCCGGGGTTACAGGTCATTCAGCTCTGAGGTCCACTCTCCCACCCAGCAGCCCAGCCAGCCAGATTCCTTTCAGCCTAGGCGCGCCGGGTCCCACTTCCGGCATAGCCGCCACTCCCCGGAGGCCCCGCCCCTTCCCCGCGGGCGGGCGCTGATTGGCCCGTTTGAAATGCGCCCGGCGCGCTCTCACCTGCGCTTTCAGCTGCGCCGCCACTTGCGGGAGCGCCGTGCCCGGCTCGCCTTTTGCGGGACCCCGCGGCGCGTCGCTGCGGCCGTCGGCCCCCGCCAGCCCTCCCGATCGAGCCCGGCGCCCCGCGCGCGCGTCCGGGCGTCACGGAGCCTGCGGCCATGAAGCCAGCGTGAGTACCAGGCCGCCGGCCGGAGCCGGGCGCCCTCTCTCGCCGCCGCCGCCCGCGGGCAGAGCCCTCCGCGCCCAGCCCGCGGCCCCCGAGTGGCGCCCCCAAAGCGGGAGCCCCGCCCTTGCCGCCTCCCGGAGCCCGGGGCGCCGCCTTCCCGCCCGCGGCCGGGCCGCCGGCCCCAGGCGGCAGGGGGCGGTGGTTGCCCCGGGCCGGCCCGCGCCGGGGCTTGCCTGCAGCGGCGCCCCCAGCGCGGGTGGGGAGACGGCAGAGGTCGGGGTCGTCGCGCTGGGCGAGTGGGAGCGTGTGGTGCTCTGGGCCGCTCGGGGGACCCACCCCGGAAGCCGGGCCGGCCGCGAGCTCTGCGGGGTCCTAGCCTCGCCCGGTGGCGGGAAGGGGCGACTCCGCCGGTCCATGACCCGGTGACTTTTGCTGGGTTTTTGGCCTCCCGCGCCCTTGCACAGATGCACCCTCCCACATTCCTCTGGGCCCCTGACAGTTCGTGCCTTGGCCGCTGCTGGCTGAAGAAGTAATTCTTCAAAGGGTTCGCGTTCTGGTTTCATCATGTAGCAGCTCGTCGTTTGCAGAAAGCAACTTGTGTTCTTATGAGGCCAGCATCGATATTTTAGGTTTTTTTTTTTTTTTTAAGTTGAGTTTAAGTAAACCTACCATAATATTTTTTCACTTCAAACGTTAATTTGCTTCTTTTTCAAATGTTGAGGAAATATTTGGGCCATAATTATCTATACACCAAGACAGTAATTTTAGTGTTAACTGTTTCTCTAGCCTGTAGAGGTGTGTGTTTTGTGTGTAGGGCAGTGGCAAGCTAAAGAAATGGTGAAATAAAGCAAAGTCTCTTTTATTGCCACATTTTGTTTGGGAACAAAGGATAATAGTTTGAAGATTCTTAAGAGTACTGACCTAAATCTGGATGAATGAATGGATTCCTTCAACTGCATTTCTGTAATTTATTGAAGTTAGTCACTTGTCAGTATTTCTTGGTAATGGCTGTTGCTTCAGTGTGTGTGCATTTATACAAATGCCTTTCAAGATAAGTGTGGTAGTTTTTTTCAAATTTTTATTTGAAAACTAATTATTTATATTTTATTTGAAAATTAATAAAAAACTAATAACTAAAACTTTTATTAGTTTTTTCACATTTTTATTGTCTCTGTAAAATTGTTGCTTATGGAAGCTATTTTAAATATAAAACCATTCAAAAACTAGCTACACTTAGTAACCACTTTTTATGAATACCAAGAACACTCTTCTAATCTAATTCTAATTGATGTTATGGGGAAGGAGTAGTATTTTGGAACTGGCAAGGCATAATTTTATAGATCTTGGTGGACAGTCTATATGAATTACAAGTAAGGATATGGTATGCCGGTGTTGAATTGAAACCATTTTTTTTTTTAATCTATGACCAGGAGGACTAAGACGCCCAGGAAACCTTTAGGGAAAAAAGGATCCCAAACGAGTCTTAAAGACCCAGTTGGGGTAAGATATGTGAATTTATGTGTGTATATTCTTCCTTCAGTCCTTTTCTCATGTGTATGCTTGGAAGTGACTGAGGTGTGGAGATGCAAAGAATTTTTAAGTGGGTAAGGCTGGTTCTAGCTTTGAAATTTTGTTTCTGTGGAAGTAGGATTAATTAGTACAGTAAAAAGAATTCTGGTTGGTTGTCTATTGCAACTTTTCTGTACCGGACTATAATTTGAAAAGTTAGATACTGAAAAATATTTTTCAGCTATCCCAGAAAATTCTTCATGTTCCCTGGGCAAGGGGCAATTTCTGTTTGGATGGGCAGCCTATCTTCAGGATGGTTTTTGCTAAGATAGCACACTTCATGAAGAAACCAAATTTCAAAAAGACTGGTAGAGAAAAGTTTAATTCAACCTAATGATTGACTACTCATAATTGTATGTACTTCATACTGTACTTCTTGAATATGTATGTACTTCACTAATTTCAGGCCTGGGAACTTGCTTTTAAAAGTAAAAGGCAAATAAAAGAAGTTTGATGTGCTCTGGGATAGTTTAACAATCCCCTTCATTGGTACCAAAATATTTTTCTTTAAGTTGAGGGAACCAGATGCTTTATATAGAGCTGAATAGTTTTTCCTCCTCTTTATCACAGAGAAGAATAATTTCTGATCTTATGCTTTATATATGTGTGAAGCTGGCAAGTTTTAATTGACATCCACTTCCAGTTGCAAATAATCCTCATTGTATGATGTTATTTTTAGAGATTTCTTTATTAGTAAAGTATAACTGTTAAATTTGTAGCAGTATTACAGTGAACATAAGCTGTGCATTTAAATGTTTTTGCTATCAAAATGTGTTTTTATGTACATTTAAAACCTATAGAATATATCTGCATTTCACAATGCTGAGTAGCAGATTTTGGTTTTCATAGGACTAAGTTGATATAGATCTTTTAAATTGAAACCAAATGTTTATGGCGTGAATGAATAGGAAGCATAACTGAAGCTAGGTAAAAAGTCAACCTTTTTTTCTCTAAGTGCCTTTCGTATGTTCAGGTCTACTGCCGGGTGCGCCCCCTGGGCTTTCCTGACCAGGAGAGTTGTATAGAAGTGATCAATAGCACAACCCTTCAGCTTCATACTCCTGAGGGTTACAGACTCAACCGAAATGGAGACTATAAGGAGGTATTCTTATTGGAACCAAGCTGCTTTTACCCAATGTTCATTCCTGCATGGCTTTTCCATTTTTTAAATTGAACAGAATGCACGTGTTTCCACTTTTATGAAAGACATATATTTTACTATAACCACCACTTAATTTCTGGGTGTACAGACACTTTTGGTCTACTGCAGTCAGGGGATTGCTTTTGCTTGTGCTGGATATTGTTTTTAAATCTTATGTTAGGTATCATGTAATGTGGGTTATGATTATGCTGGGCAGTTTTATACACAAACACAGTTCATGTGAGGAAGTTAAAATATTTAATAGGTATTGCGTATTTGTATCAATCTCTTCAAAAATGTTTTTAGTAAAATATTGAGCAAAGTGAGTTTAGTTCAACAGATATCCTGCACTAACCTGGCAGTTGAGAGTTTTAAAAATAACAAAAGACACGGTCCTTGCTTTTATGGAGCTTACAGTTTAGTTGGGGACATAAATGGTAAACTAGTAACCCTCAGTTAGGGAACACAGAAAGATAGTGTACTAGAAGAGATGGCTCTGAGGATGCGCAAGGGGTGCATCTCAAACATGTCTCCACTTCCCAGCTGCCATTCACACATTTGTGTAAAGCCCACCTGTGGCCCCTTTACTGCTAATTTGATGAACACCTATTTGTCCTCATTATGATCCATTCTCAGCTGCACCCTCCTTCCTGAAAGCTCTTTCCTCTCTCTAACTCTCCAGGTTCTCATTTCGTCACCCTTTGCTGGCTCTTCTTCCTTTTCCAACTTCTAAATGCTAGGTTGTACTATGCCCAGGGTTCTTTTCTCTTACTATACTTATCCATGGTTTAAATGTTGATTATATGGTAATAATTCTGAAAGTTTAATCTCTAGCTTTTTCTCTAGCTCTAAACTTGAATATACACTTGTTATCTCTGCTTGGATATCACATCGTTATCTCAAATTTTATTGAAAAGAATTCTTGTTTGCCCCTCTAAATCATTCCTTCCTAGTCTTCTCAATAAATGACACCACTATTTGACTTTGTTCAAGTCAGAAACCCTGTTCCTAACTTTTCTTGTCTTCCCTCGTATCAGTTCTTCAATAGATTCTATCTGTTCCACTCCAAGGTGTGCTTTTTGTTTTTATCTCCATTGCCAACACACTAGTCTGGGGCCCTGAGACTAGTGTTTCTCAAGCTATTTATGGTAAAGAAATAGCTTTTTATTTTCAATGCATGATGACCAATACATTTGTACAGTTTTGCTGAATGGTATAACCTTGTGGTAATCCATTAACTACATGTCCCGTGGTTACCCAAATTTCTGAACATTTACTGTTTCTGTATTGATTTCCTCCTAGACCGGAAAACAGTTTTCCCAGGGGTATCAGTGTCTGACCACACTCTTGTCGGTACTGACATGGCCATGCTGAAGCCAAACTGGACTACCTGCTTCCACTCTGAATCTTCTCTTATCCATATTCCATAGAGCTGCCAGAACCATCTTTTTTTTTTTTAAATAATAAATTTTATTTTTATATCCCCCATACAAAGAACCATCTTTTAAACCATAGTCAGACCTTACCATTTTCCTGACTAAAACTTTTCAAGGAATAAAGTCTTTAAATTGGCAAAATCCTGCCTGCTTCATCTCTTTCCTGTCATTTCACCCTCATTGAGTATTCACTGAATCCTCTGAGTTCCTTGGATAAGCCAGAATCCTGTTCAGTGCTATTCCCTTGCCCTGGACTTTTTCCCTTGGGTTTCAGCATGGATGGCTCCTCATCTTCAGGTTTCAGCCGAAATTGATATCATCTTCTCAGGGAAATGTGTCTAGATAACCCTATCAGATGTAGCAGCCCCTACCTCCTCCTCTTCTGGTCTACACTCCGAGTGCTGCTTTTATGGCATTTACCACAATTTATGGGTTTATTTACTCATTTATGGTCTCTTCCTTCTGGTATAATGTAAGGGGATGTAAGGGCTCTATACCTTATTATCTGTCCTATTTTCCCAAAACTCAGTAAGTAAGGATTAAGCATGAATGAATGGTCTAGGAAGGCTTCATGTAGGAGTGAGCCTTTGAAGATTTAAAACTGTTGAGAATGGACTTACTGAATTTCACTTATTAGGCTTAATTTCAAGTAATGTATAAACAGTACAAAGGTTTAGTGGGGATTAAAAGTTCTCACTGCCTTCTGTTTCAGACAGAGGCAGTAGAAAGAGCACTGGACTAGAAATGGCTTTGACACTAACTAGTTTTGTGGGCTTGTACAAGTTCCTCCTTTGGGCTTCATTTTTCTTCACTGGAGAGGAGGAATTTGTTGATGAAGACTTGGAAGTCCTCTGATTAACCTCTTGGCGCTATCCTCTATGGATCCTTTCAGTTCTAAGATTCTTTGTTCTTTTATGAACTCTAAAGCTCTTTTATAGGACTGAAATTAAAAACTACACAAAGTTGAGTGTTAGCCTAGCTGTGTAATTTTTAACACATTATAAAAAAATGAACATATGATTAATAGTCCCTAGATCAGAGGTTATAAGAAGGAAATAATACTCTGCTATGCTAAGGCAGTGCTTGGGACACTAGGGTCATGATACTGATATCTTGGCAGGCACAAAATGGGAAAAAAGGGGCCATTTGACAAAGGCTATAATCCATAAAAATTCCAGTGAACACTCATATACTAAACTTAGCTTTGACATTAATGAGGCAAAAACTGCAAGAACGTCATGCAACCCACAGAAGCAATTATAATCACTGTAATAATTTTAAAGATAGGTTTTAGTCAGCAACTCATGAATGGGGCAAACACTCCATCTACCAGATCGAGAGGAGCTTCAAAGAGCTGTACAAAATAAAAGACTTATAGGGAGAAGGGGGCAGGACAGGAAGTTACTTATACTAGGCAAGGATTGAGGCAAGGTCACTTTCTCTTAGGGGATGCTAGTGGTCTGTCAGGCAGATTATTAGTCCTATTATTTATCTAAAATAACTTATTACAATTTATTTAAAATGTATATAAGAACTCAGAAGAGATTCTGTTTAGAGTTCAATTCTGGTTTTAACAAACCACATCAGAACACTTGGTTTTACGATGCTATGCCGTTTTTAAATGACCTTTATAAAGAAAAAAAATAAAAAGCAGTAAAATAGTATATGAAGTAGTTTGAGAATGTTCAGTCTGATCAAATTGTTTTAATACCTTTTTAATCTTTGCCACTTAATTAAAATCAGCCATCATCTATGAAGCTAGATAGACCTGAGATTTGGTATCTTTTGTTCATTAATATGACTAAGTATCTATCAATTTATAATTAGTATAAATTACATGTATTATGACTTTAAGGGTTCCAAATTTAAAGACCATATTTTTTCTTAGTATGTCTGTATCTTAAGTGTTTACAAAGATATCTCTAAGTTTTAGCACATGTATTTCTAGTGTAGATACAGTGGGATAGCATTTATGTGCTTTTAATTTTTCCTTCTCCACAGACTCAGTATTCATTTAAACAAGTATTCAGCACTCATACGACCCAGAAGGAGCTCTTTGATGTTGTGGCTAACCCCTTGGTAGATGACCTCATTCATGGCAAAAATGGTAGGATTATTGGCATTTCGCTGGGTTTTCCTTTTTCTCCTCCTGTGATGAAACTTAATTGATGTTTGCCTATTTGGTTTACATTTGACCTTCAGTTCAGCTTTAATTTGTCAGGATGGTATTAAACTGAGTTAAATAGTGTTTTTTGTTATTTTATTTTATAAAGATTTCATTTATTTTTGCATAGAAGAGCTGGGGTGTAGACCAGAGGTACGGGGGTGAGAGGATTCACAGAGACAGAGTGGGGAGCAGAACAGGGGGATCTACTGAAATGCACTGCTGAGGGGAGCAGGGAGCAAGACAGGCGAGGTCTGCTGAGCCATATGTGGGTAGGTCCGTGGCTGGGGATCCAACTCAGGCTGCCATCCATGGTGGGCCTTCTTGGTGAAAGTGCTGAGACTTAACCCCCTAGGCCACCAGGGAGGCCCTGATTGTTGTTGTTGTTTTTTTTTTTTTTTTTCAATACAGTGAAGAAATAGTACAAGTGGAGGTCTTTAAGATAAATCCAGTATGACTTTTAATGTGTAACTCCATGTGTCTTGCTGCATTATAGGTCTCCTTTTTACATATGGTGTGACAGGAAGTGGAAAAACTCACACAATGACTGGTTCTCCAGGGGAAGGAGGGCTGCTTCCTCGTTGTTTGAACATGATCTTTAACAGTATAGGCTCTTTCCAAGCTAAACGATATGTAAGTGTAATTCCTTTGTGTTGTGATCATTTCATTTCGGACACAGGATCCCAGATGCCTGTGGTACAGTAGTGTAGAGAAGTAAAGCACAGCATACATTTTGAAATCTCTTAAATGTGCTTAAAAATATTAAATGTTTTTTTCTTAAATGTGTTTCTCACTAAAGTCAAGTTTTAAGAATCATCATCTGCTTTTTGCCCCCACTTCAGGTTTTTAAATCTAATGACAGGAATAGCATGGACATACAGTGTGAAGTTGATGCCTTATTAGAACGGCAGAAGAGAGAAGCCATGCCCAATCCAAAGACCCCCTCCAGCAAGTAAGGGATTGCATTTGCGTATAGGTTGGCCTAAGGGAACCCTGTCTGTTTTCTTCAGGCGTAGGAAATGGCAAACGTGAACTGGAAAAGTTGTTCTGACAGCTGACTTTAGTGAGCACAAAGTTGAGGAATGTTCTTTTTTTTTTTTTTTTTTTTTAAGATTTATTTATTTATTTAATTATACAAGCACTGGGCACAGTCAGAAGCACGGAAGGGTGAGAGAATTCACCAGAGCAGGGAGCAGAACAGACAGACTGACGAAATACACTGCTGAGGGGAGCAGCAGGTGAGGCAGAAGAGGTCTGCGCGCCATGTGGGACCCTTGCCAGCTGGCCGGGGATCGAACTGGCGCTGCAGAGGCTGCAGGCAGCTTCACAGCCCAGTGCTCAACCACTGAGCCACCAGGGAGGCCCTGAGGAACGTTCTTAAGTTTACTTGCTCAGAAATTCTCTTTGATTTTGAGCAAACTGCCCTACAGCCTCTGGTTTGAGGTATGCCTAGGTAGGAGAGAGAGTAAAAGTCAAAGCTGTGTGTCTGGGAGGACATGGGTGTGCTGTTGGCTCACTCTTGAGTGTGAAGGAAGTTACTTTCACATTTCTGATTGTAATGGCAAGTCATTTATGTTTTAATCTTTTAGTCTCATGGTCTTTCACCTTTTTTTTTTTTTTTAAAGATTTATTTATGCATACAAGATCTGGGGTACAGGCCAAAGATGTGGGGGGTGAGAGGATTTACCAGAGACAGAAAGGGGATCAGAGCAGGTAGACTGACTGAAATACACAGCTGAGGGGAGCAGTGGGCGAGACAGGAGAGATCTTCTTTGCCATGTATGTGCGTTGCTCCCTGGCCAGCTGGGGATCGAACTCATGCTGTGGAGGCTGCTGATTGCTTCATATTGCAGCGCTAACCCCTTGCACCACCAGGGAGGCCCTGGTCTTTCACTTTTAATACTGACTCACAATGCCTAAGATCAGACTATTTGGCTTTTTTTTCTTTTTTCAGACGACAAGTAGATCCAGAGTTTGCAGATATGATAAATGTACAAGAATTTTGCAGAGCAGACGAAGTTGATGAAGATAGTGTCTATGGTGTATTTGTCTCTTATATTGAAATATATAACAATTACATATATGATTTATTGGAAGAAGTGCCATTTGATCCCATAAAACCTAAGTAAGTAAAACCTAAGTAAAAGGAAGCTCTTAGCTGCTTACATCTTGGGGAAGTCACTTCACCTCAGTGAGCTTTAGTGTCCTCACCTGTACATGAGGTAATA
This sequence comes from Talpa europaea, assembly GCF_964194135.1. Lineage (NCBI taxonomy): Eukaryota > Metazoa > Chordata > Mammalia > Eulipotyphla > Talpidae > Talpa > Talpa europaea. The sequence continues at coordinate 54,770,540 of NC_140075.1, forward strand.
CTTTTGTTTTCAGAATGAAACATTACTTGTATATCATGTAGTTGATGTTCAATGAATAGTTTTATTATTACCTAGATGTGCAATTTTATTAGGGAACCAGTGGGTTACGATAGCTCGAGAGACCTGAAAATTTATCTGATATATAAAGTTTTTGAAAACTTTAGGCCTTGGGCTAGACTGAGAAGGGCCTTCACCATAAAGGGAAGTGTCCATATGGACATGCCCTGGGCTTAACTTTCAAGAACCCGGACACCTGTAATGTTGGGAGTTCACAGCCTCTTTCACCATTGTGTCTTGGTACTCTCTATAGAGTGAAGCCTAAAGCTGTTGTCTGTACAACTAATAATCATAGCCCTTCCATCATTAACACAGGGTGACGTCTGTATTGTCATTTCACCAGCATTAGATGACTACTTAGATTTCTTTGGGTCTTGCCCTGCTCAGAGTATAGACCAATTATAGCGTGGGATCACAAATGATGAATATGCATTTATGTTATCGTGAACTCTAGAATCTCCTGTCTAAAATTAGCTTCCTGTTTTTGAGCTAATGGTTTAGTTCTTATCTCCTATGCTGTCTTTGTTAGGGTCATAAATAACATGAAGACCTGTGTCTTATTTAACTGGTGTGTATGTGTAAATGAACATTACTGGAGAAATGGCTAGTTTTAGAAAAGCATTAGACAAAGAGCAGATATCCATATATCCTCTTCTATTTACATTAAAAACTTTATACTTTCCCATTTGTTTCAGGTTTGTGTATACCTATTTTCCTTAACTTTTGTGATATTGTTACCAGTTTCATGTCTGTGCTCGTGCTATGTTTCTGTTTGGTTTGTTCTAGGTGAGATTTTTCCCAAAGGAGTCTGTCTTGGTTGTATGTAGTTAAAGGAAGTCTGACTTGTCTGTGTGTCTTGTAACCTTTCTGGTAACTAATGAGCTCACAAGGTGCTTATTTGGCACTGGGATACGAATTTAATTTCTTAGGGTGCCAGTTAGCTTGCCTTTTTAATCTGGTTAATGATTACGGTTTTTTAGTACAATGACAAAATATTACACGCAGAGGGGTACAGTGTGATTTGCAGTGAGGTGACATCCTCTGCATGCATCCTGTAAGCTGGCTGCTGTAGAGACAGTAACTTCCTTTTTCCTTCACTAGGTGGAACAGTTGTAGCATGCCCATGAGGAGCACAGATTTTATGTATGTGGTGGACTCTTTTCTTTAGGAGAAGGCTTATACTAGTAGTTGGCATGTTTGCATGTTGGTGGCTTTTCATCTGCACTGGGCAGGCGTCTATCTCTAAGCCCTTTGTTTCCCAGGAAGTCTGCCCTTTACTGAATGATGGCGGCTCAGGTGTCTCTATCCCACCACTCATAAGGTTGACGCCGAACTGGCAGCAACCTTTCCCACCGTAACCCACCCTGCCAGCCACTTTGAAAAGTTGCCACTCCTGGTATATACCAAACTTGCTCTGAATGTTTTTTGCTGACATGGAGGTCAGAACCAGTTCTTAGTGAGCTTTTAAAATTAGGGAAATGCTAGATTTTGAGGCTAACCCTGTGCATGTGATGTTGTTCCACTACTACTTTGATCTCTAGTTGTTTAGTCTTGTTTCCTATGCTTAGATCAAATTAGAGCAAAGTTTTTCAAACAAAATAGGTTCCCGTTATCTTGTTATAAAGCTAATCTTGACTATACATCCATATATTTATCCTACTACGCTTATCTTTTTTCTGGGGTCTTGCTTAGACTTATTCCCATTATAATAATGGATGTCATGTTGTTCAGCATTTTAGTGCCAGTTTTAAGTTATTAGTAGCTCCTAATTTAGGAAACTAATATTTTTTTTCCCCATAGAATTCCACAATCTAAAATGCTTCGTGAAGATAAGAACCATAACATGTATGTTGCAGGATGTACAGAAGTAGAAGTGAAATCTACTGAGGAGGCTTTTGAAGTTTTCTGGAAAGGTTAGAAATAAAGCTAGAATTAGAAAAATATAAAATGATAACTGTAACCCTGAGAGTTGCTACTATAATTTATAGTAATATTTTGTGGTGTAGTTAAAAAGCATCTATACTGAAATGATTGAGTTCCAGTTGATCGATGATTTATCTGTTCTCATAGGTCAGAAAAAGAGACGCATTGCAAACACACATTTGAATCGTGAGTCGAGCCGTTCCCATAGCGTGTTCAACATTAAGTTAGTTCAGGCCCCTTTGGATGCAGATGGAGACAATGTCTTACAGGTAAGAAAGTACTGTGTGGGCTTTTTTTTGTTGTTGTTGTTCTAACTGAATCTTTTATTTTTAGTATTAGAGTTCTATCAAGGGAGGTTTCATTGCAAATGAAGACTGTTCTAGAATTAATATGTAGGCAGGTGATTCCTTTTTTTAACTGTTCCACTAGATATTGTTTTGGGAAACTAATCTTAGAACCTGGAATTTTGCTGTGAGAAAGGTTTACAGATCTTTATCTCTTTAATAAAGGAGATAAAATAAGAAGAATGTGTGATTCCCTATTTTATCTCAAAGGCTCATTTTCTATGAGGAAATTCAGTTAACGGTTTTAATGGTACAAACCAGAGATGGCCAGTACTAAATTATTCTTCTCTTGGCCAAGAGGCCAGTAGGGTCCCCCCATCTGTTGATCACTATTTACTGTTGGGCCAGTCATACCACAAAGCTTCTGCCAGTTAGTTACAGCATTTGAGCCTGGATATAAATCATTTAATAACTTAAAGCTATTAAAGTATAATTCCATTCAAAATGTATCATGAAATCATAGTATCATGCAGGTTTCTAGATGGCATGAGGAGATGGTACAGAAGACAGCCAGGATTTGAATTCTGATTCCCACTAACTTACTAGCTTTCTGATATAACTGTAGTAAACTCATTGTGTGGATTAAAGGAGGTAATGCATGTGAAGTTCTTAGTCCCATGCTTGGCTTATAGACAGTGTTCCATAAATGTTAGCTAGAAAATGCTTCCAAGTCAAGCCTCCATATATACCAGATTTCCTTTGAATCATATCTAATATTAAAGTATATTCAAAGTATATTGACTTTATTCAAGTATTATGAAATTGTTGTATCATTAAATGTCGATGATAGATTATTTAGCAGACATTTATTGAGCTCCTGGTGAGTGCTAGGCATGTCCAAGGTGCTGGGCCCAGTGATTGAAAGGCAGAGGTCCTGCTCTCATGGAACTTACAGTATAACGTGGACCAGACGCTAGCCAAATTGTCATTTATGTCACCAGTATATTTACCTTATATGTTTAGCAGACTTTTCCCTCCAAGCAAGTATCCTATAGATTTTGTATTGTGCAAATAATATATTCCTAAGACTTAATAATTTATTGATTTGAATATATTTAAAGGACATTGTAAAAGTTACTTTATCGGCATTATGATTGCTCTTCCTTTCAGGAAAAAGAACAAATCACCATAAGCCAGTTGTCCTTGGTAGATCTGGCTGGAAGTGAAAGAACTAACCGGACAAAAGCAGAGGGGAACAGATTACGGGAAGCTGGTGAGCAGAGCTGAGCACTTGCTACTTATTGCTGAAATTTTAAAAAACTTGCAGTACCAGTTTTTCATCTGCTTATTGATAGATGGTTCAAGTGTAACTCATCAGTGTGATCAATTAGAGGCCAAGTTCAGTGGTCTGTGCTATTTCTTCAGTTATAATACCCATTTCTTTCATAATGAGGAAAAGTGACTACAGTAAGTTATATTCAGATTGAATGAGTCTTTTTTATATATGTGTGTGTGTGTGTGTGTGTAGAGAGAGAGAGAGCGCGTGTGTACACACTTAGTATTATCAGTACTACTTTCTTAAGGTTACATGATTTAATAGTTACTCCAAAATTCATAGCAGTAAAATCAGTTTCGGGAGGTAGAGCAAAATCTTTGAACACAAAATCCAATTGAAGGGAAATCTGTGTTTTTTTTTGTTTTTTAAACATTTCAGTTATTATAGTCATTCATGTTAAGTTTAATGTTAAAAACATTTATTGAGTACCTACTTGTGTGCCCGGAATTGAGCAATGTAAAGGATAGAGCCTTGCCCTATGAGTACAAGAGACAGGCAGAGGACTAGGGGTTTCAGTAGTGTGATGAAGTGACCAAAGGGTGCTGTGAGACTAGAGTAGGTGTTTCATCCAGATGGGGATGTGTGCCTAAGAGGGGTTAGGGGAAGATGTCATGGGCTTTTAAATTGAGGAGTAAGTTGTATAAAGGATAATATTGAAGCATCCCTGACAGAGGCGGTAGCCTCTGTCATTAAACAGACCAAGTCCTGGGAGAATAAAGGAGGGGTCAGGGTAGCAGAAGTGGAGGGTGGGGGTTGGTAAACATGTTGCAACTGAGAGGCACAGTTATGAAGATCCTTGTCATTAAAAATATATTAATGTTGTTGTGAAGGAAAAATGATAGCTACCAATTACCAAGGAAGTAGTATGTATCATCTACTATGAATAGGCTTGGTTTCTTGATTATGAATTTTTGGGACTCTTCACCCATTTTTCAGGTAAGGAAATGGGTTGGGAGTGATTACATTATTTTCTCAAAATTGGAGTCTAGGTTCAAATGCAAACTTGTGTCTTTCTACTATTACAGTGTCCCCTTAACATCAATGAAAGATTTTTGCAGTGCAGAGAATTATTTTACCAAGGGCAAGTCTAGAGATAATGAAAAGTAGTCAGGAGCCTTTTGCAGTAATTCAGATTAACTGTTGTGTGATCTGGAGGCAAAGGTCTGATAAAACTACAGGTAGTTAGGAATTGGCTGATATGGTAAAGAAGAGGACAAATCAAGGAGGGTTCTGATGTAGCAGCAGTTTGACGGTGCAGGTTGGCAATTAATGTGCTTTGTGTTGGCTATGGTCTTGCCATTCAAGTGGAAGTGCCCCAGAATTGGATGCAGAGTTACATGGATTTGGAAGAGAGATAAGGAGTTGAGGTTTACGATTTTGCCAACAGAGAAGTGCTTGAAGTAATGGGGGACATGAGATTATTCATGGAACACAGAAAGGAATAGCTGAGAGCAGCGTCTTGAGGAACAGCTAAAGAGATTTAATGATTAATTTTTTTCCCTTTATTGAGGTAACACTGGTTTACAACACTGTGATGTGACTCAGGGGAACAGGCTCACACCCCCTCAGGGGCTCATAAAGAGCCCAGGAAGGAGAGGTGGTAGTAGCTAGGCAACTTGAGGGATTAGGAAATGACTAAAATATACATGCACACATTGTATATGTCTATATGAGATGATAGAGGAAGGATTAACCTTAATGGAAAAGTTTAGCTGGGTTGGGAACAAAACAGTACAAATCTAAGGGTTCTGATATCAGCCTTGGGGGAGAAAAACCAGAAAGCACTATCACTTACTATGGATGAAGAACAGGGGTGACAAAAGTCAGGTCGTGAGATCTAGAAAAGGAGACTCTGGCTGGGGCATATGGTATATAAGACCACCTAGAGGTGGTGCAGTTTTGAGTGGTAAGGTTTGGGATTGCATTGGGTTTGGTTGTGCAGCTTACAATGGTAGAGAGAGGTTTTGCAGAAGTTGAATATGGGGCTGTCTGACAGTACGTGCCAGGCTTCCTCTGCGGAGACACCAAAATGACCTAAGAACGGGCAAGTAGGGGGAACATTTGAAGGCAGCAGCAAGGAAACAGGAAAATGTTGCTGGCCATTCTCTGCTTACCATTTTTATAAAACATCATGTTTGGGAAAACAAGCAACATTTACCAAAAAAGTGGGGGGTAGCACTACCCTCCTGGGGAGATAAAGGGTAAGGCTGAAGGTCTCTGCGTCATGGTGCAGGGTAAAGCCTATTGCACACTTCTTAGAATATTTCTGAAAATAAAATATAAAATACATAGGGTTAAAAGGAAACTAATTAGAATGAAATAACATTTTAAAAAGTATTCTTAAAACATTTCTCATACAGTAAAGGTATTGTAAAAATATTTGCTTTTGATTAAAATCATAGGTGATTTTTTTTTCACAAGCATTCATATATCACTAAAGGAGTTGCTAGTTTCAGAGATCAGTAAAAATAAAGACATAATTTACTTTCCATCCAACCAGTCATGGAGATTTCATGAAACGTACCCTTTAACAAGATGGACCCCCTGTGAAGACCCCCTGTGAAGAACCCCTGGCTGTCAGGGTCATTCTTTAAGAGGCGTAAGGATGCAGGATGTCTGTTAACAGGACTATGTGTTCTGGAGAGTATGGTAGACACGAGCCAACTGTGAGCTAGGTTAAGATGTAGAAATCAGGCATCATGGAATAACACAGGCCTGCATTTGATGTACAGACAGGCCTGCATTTGAAAAGCTGCCAAGGATGAAAATGTGTGCCTTTAGGTGACCTTAATCAAGGTTCCAAAATGAACAAATTTTTATGTACTTTGGGGGACTATGTAAGTTGAGATCTCCTGCATCATTGGAGCTTAATTTGTCAGACTGCCTTCTCTCGAAATCCAAACAAGAGGTGAGAGGTCAGAGATATAACAAGTGTGTCACCTAAGGAATCCTTGGTTAAACTCAGAGGAAATGGTTGGCTTCTGACTTAAATGTAGCCTGAAATGGCCATGCTTTAGAAAAAGTATTTTAATGTGATATTAATCATCTGCATTTAATACACGCTTCCAAAGTTTAAGATTTAGAAGAAATACTAGGCACCATGAACTGTAATGCTACATTTAGTGGTACCCTTTTGATAGACACCCCCGAAGGGCATGGTATTTCACGTCTTCTGAAACATTGCTATTAAAATACTCCTAAAATACTACCAGACCACTCCTGCGCAGCTCTTTAAATTGAACCACTAGACCCTGTTACTTGTGATTACTATCTAATAGTTCTATGAAGCAGATGTTTACAGGCTGACTGGCCACATTGCCTTTTCTGTTGTTTTCAAATATTTTTTTTGTGTACTTTTCTGCAAGGTAACATTAATCAGTCACTAATGACTCTAAGAACATGTATGGAAGTCCTGAGAGAAAACCAAATATATGGAACTAATAAGGTAAGCGACAATCTTTGATCATTTGTCTAGTTTTGTTTGTGTGCATTTTTTGCCTTATGATTTTTGGATTTGGATGTATTTATAGATGGTTCCATATCGAGATTCAAAGTTAACCCATCTGTTCAAGAACTACTTCGATGGGGAAGGAAAAGTACGCCTGATTGTGTGTGTGAATCCAAAGGCCGAAGATTATGAAGAAAGCTTGGTAATTTTTATTTATTCTTAGAGCTCAGTTTTTCTAGCAAAAACAACTATTTTAATGTGGATAATGACATTTTGAACATTTTAAGAAACTGATACAAAACCACTGGTTATATAAGTGAACTAATAACCAATCTTTTTTATAATCTCAGCAAGTTATGAGATTTGCAGAAGTGACCCAAGAAGTTGAAGTGGCAAGACCAGTAGACAAGGCAATATGTGGTCTAACACCTGGGAGGAGATACAGAAACCAGATTCGGGGCGGTCCAGTTGGAGATGGTATGATTTGGTGTTACGACATCATCTGCCCACTGACTAGCCTTTTTCTCCTTTGAACCAATTTTACATAAGGGAATTATATCCCTTCCCCTTAAGAATAAAAAAAAAAAAAATCTGAACCAAAGTATGAGATTTCTTTTGTTATATATCATCACTATACTCCCCCCTCACTTTTTCTTTTTTATAGCTTTTAAGAAGTATCTGATTATGACACCACAAAAATTAGTTATTTGGACCAGGGCTTTAATCACAGTGCTAACTTGTTAAAATAGGCTGTTTCTTTTATATTCAACACAGAACTGCTGGTTACAGAAGTGGTTCTACAGAGTTTCCCACCTCTGCCATCATGTGAAATTTTGGATATTAATGATGAGCACACTCTTCCCAGGCTGATTGAAGCATTAGAAAAACGACATCACCTACGACAAGTGATGGTAGATGAGTTTAACAAACAAGGTAAGAGCCTTTTTAAATCATAAAAATGCAACTGAGTTAATTTTTAAAAATCTATGCTTTTATTAAGTAATTTGTCAGTGGTAGCATGCCATCCAGCCAGTAGGAAGGCACTGGGAAAAGCTGTATAAAATCAAAGGTCTTTTCATAGGCAGACAAGGGTAAGATACAAGGGAAGAGGGAATTAATTCAGGCTCAGGTAACCTACATGTGGGGAATGGAGATTGTGACTGATGAGCTCATTTTCCTTCATTTGGGGAATGGAAAAGCTTGCCTTATTGATGCTCACCAGAAAATTTCATATGGACCAGATAGGACTACATTCCTGGAAGAGACTGAAACTGTATAGGGCTTGTAACCAGTTAGGTTAGAAATTAAGTTTTGGTGGACTTAGCACCTGGCTCTCCAGTTTGGGCCTGTCATTTTCTTTTTCTAAAAGATAGATAGATAGATAGATAGATATAGATAGATAGATAGATAGATAGATAGATAGATAGATAGATTTATTTATGCATACATACATACATACATACATACAAGCACTGGGTACAGTCAGAAGCACAGGAGGGTGAGAGAATTCACCAGAGCGGGGAGCAGAGCAGGCAGAAGGACCAAAGTACACTGCTGAGGGGAGCAGCGGCGGGGCGGCAGGAGAGGTCTGCGCGCCATGTGGGACCCTCGCCCGGTGGCTGGGGATCGAACTGGCGCTGCAGAGGCTGCGGGCAGCTTCGCAAACCAGCGCTCAACTGCTGCGCCACTGGGGAGGCCCACTGTCATTTTCTTTTTAACAGCATAAGCTGCAATCATTTAAACACCAGAAAGTTGCAGTGAATCTTGAGTTCCGTGGTGGGGTAGATCATTAAGGATGGCGACTTTATCTTTGCATTTTTACATGCTCAAGGTATTAATTATTTAGATGGGTAGAAATTTCTCCATAGCTTTTCTCTATTCTAAAAAGTAAAACAAAATAAAAAGTTGGTTGTGTACTTTCTCCCTTTTTTCAAGTTAGTAAGTGGACACAAAGGAATAATACTTTGTTTCTAGTTCCTACCAGTTATTTGCAAAACACTTATAAAATCTCAGTTACTCTTTAGGGACAAATTACTTAATCCTCTATGTTTTAGTTTCCTTGTCTGCAGAATGGGGATTGTAATTGTTCCTACTTCAGAGGATGCTGTCAAGATGAGATAAGGTATTAAAATCATGTAGAAGAATGGCTTAGTCACAATAACTGTTCAGTATATGTATTTACGCCTCCTTATCACCATCAATTCATTTTGTCTTTATGAGAAAGAAGTTAGTGGTATTTGGTATAATAGGGGCTCAGCTAGGATCTAATTGACTAAATCTAGTGTCACTTTTGTTTTTGCATTTTTTTTGTTCAAAGAAGCTTACTATATAGGGTTGGAAAAGGGGTTCTATGATGCAAAATGAAAAATTTAATAATCTTTTTTTCAGTAATAAGCAGGAAGTATCTATGGAATGTCTTTTTTGTAGATTTGAAAACCAAATTTTAATTTGCTCCCAAACTTGTTAAAAGAGAGATTTGCTGCACAGCTACATCTTATATAGTGCTGGCTAATAAAAATTGATTTCGTTGTTTATTTTTGAAATTGGAGTAAACTTGGCCTGAATGCTTTTGTTTCAGCTATTACTTTTAAAGCTTTGTTGCAAGAGTTTGACAATGCTGTTTTAAATAAAGAAAACTATGTTCAAGGAAAACTAAATGAAAAAGAAAAGGTGATCTCGGGACAGAAGTTGGAAATAGAACGACTGGAGAAGAAAAACAAAACCTTAGAATATAAGGTTTGTTATGACATTATTATGGTGGATGTATGTGCTGGCCATTTAGCGCTGGCCTCTGACTAAGCTGTTCTGCTCCAAGGCCCTGTAACCTCTGCTTACCACAGCTCTTAGTTATTGATAAATCTTCATCTCACCCTAAAGAAATGGGAGTGAAAAGCATATTCAGTTTATGACTTAGATTTTAGCAACTGAAGAGAATGTTCAATGCCCAAATGGGCTTCTAGAGGTCTGTCTAGGATTAAACTTTGGTAACAACTTGATTTTTCACTCAGTAACTTTCAATGTGTTTGTCCTGTCATTTATAGGGTATTATTTACAGAGTACACATTCATACTAGAGAAAAGCTAATCTCTATTCTATGTTCACTATTTGGAAAACAGCCTTGAAAAATAGTTTTACACCTTAATTTTAGGGGGAAGTTAATTTTCACATGAAATACTATAATTTTGTCTTTTAGTAAGGAACTTGTTTAGAAGTCCTTCACTAGGAATGGAGGTAGAAATCCAGGTGAAATTTAAGAGGAAAACTGTATAAGCATGATTGTGAGATTTTGTAACTACATGAAATGTTTACGTACAAAATACTCATCTAACTTTCCAGATTGAGATTTTAGAGAAAACAACTACAATCTATGAAGAAGATAAACGCAACCTGCAGCAGGAACTTGAAACCCAGAATCAGAAACTTCAGCGACAATTTTCTGACAAACGTAGATTAGAAGCCCGGTGGCAAGGCATGGTGACAGAAACAACAATGAAGTGGGAGAAGGAATGCGTGAGTGTCATCTGCAGTGCTTACCTTAGAGATGGATAGATAGTATTTTAATTTTTTTTTTTAATTTAAAAAAAAATTTTTTTAGATTTATTTTTATTTTTTATTTATTTATGCAAGCACTGGGTACACTCAGATGTGCGGGAGGGTGGGAGAATTCACCAGAGCCAGAGCGGGGAGCAGAGCAGGCAGAAGCACCGAAGTACACTGCTCAGGGGAGCAGCTGGTGGCAGGAGAGGTCTGCGTGCCATGTGGGACCCTCCTCCGGTGGCCGGGGAGCAGCCGGGGATCGAACCGGCGCTGCAGAGGCTGCGGGCAGCTTCGCAACCCAGCGCTCAACTGCTGCGCCACCGGGGAGGCCCGAGATGGATAGTATTTTAAACTAGTGTTTTGAGTGTCTGTCTGGGGTAAGGTTTGGTGGCAGTAGTTAGCACTATTCAGTTTATTCTCTTTCATGACAAATTTATTGCATTATGAAGCATAGTTCACTCAGGAAGAACTGCAAAACTTCCTGAGTGAACTATGAGAATTTGGGAAATAAAATGTTAGGTAATCTGGGTGTGCTTGTTTGGTATAGTTGAATAGGAATAATATTACCCTTGATAACCTGCAGGAACGTCGAGTGGCAGCCAAACAGCTGGAGATGCAAAATAAACTCTGGGTCAAAGATGAAAAACTGAAACAACTGAAGGCTATTGTTACCGAACCCAAAACTGAAAAGCCAGAGAGACCCTCTCGGGAGCGGGATAGAGAAAGGGTTACTCAGAGATCTGTGTCTCCATCACCTGTACCTGTAAGTTATTGTAGTTGTCTTATAAATGAGTACAAGAGAAAATCTGTTCAGCTTAAGTGACAGTTTCTGTGAGAATCAGTCTTCTGTTTTACAGTTTACTTATAGTTCTAAAACTTTTATATCTATAAATTTAGTATTAGTTATAGTAATTTAGTGCAGATATCTTCATGTGATAAAATGTAGAAGAGTAACGAATTGTTTTACAGTTTTGCTCATTAATTTCTTTTCAATTTTTTTAGCTTTCTAGTAACTATATTGCTCAGATTTCCAACGGCCAGCAACTCATGAGCCAGCCACAGCTACATAGGCGCTCTAACTCTTGCAGCAGCATTTCTGTAGCTTCCTGTATTTCGGAATGGGAGCAGAAAATACCTCCGTACAACACACCTCTCAATGTCACATCTATTGCAAGGCGTAGGCAGCAGGAGCCAGGACAAAGTAAAACTTGTGTCGTGTCAGACAGAAGGCGAGGGATGTACTGGACTGAAGGCAGGGAGGTGGTTCCTACTTTCAGAAGTGAGATAGAAATAGAAGAGGATCATTGCCACAGGGTTGGTGCCAGTATTAATTTTAAGCATTGTAGCAATAGATTTTAATCGTTTGTTTGTTTGCTTGCTTGTTTGTTTGAGAACTAGGTTAGGAAGTTCAATGGAAAGATGGGTAAACTAACATAAACATGGTCTAATTTTTGTTAATTTGAAAGATCAAATGACTCCGAAATTGAGGCCTAGCTCTTCATCCGAAAAGCCTAATTAAGATGTTTGGCAACAGAAGTGGTGCCTCATGGTCATGCATGTGACATGAGCACACTGAGTCATCATTTGCATAAGCCAGAGAGAACTCACAAAACCAGTGAGGAATGCCTTAAAACAGTTTTCACTTTTCCCTTCCCCAAAATAAATTTTTATTTTTTTTTGCTGTTTTTGGACTATTTTAAAAATTGTTTCCCCAAACTTTTAAATATCCTAATATACAGTCCTTTTACATTCTGCTAGTCATCCCAATAAGGATCCTGTTAAAAAATGTATTCCATGTAATTGTTTTTTAATCTCTTAATATAAAAGAACCCTCTTCATGTCCCTTTTTTGATTTTTTTGAGTCAAGGCCACTTGTTTTGTAACTACCGACGGTTTGCATGTCCAAAAAATTGCTTTTAATCTCAAGACCTTTATCTCAACTTACAAGGGCTCTGCCTCATTCAAGGGTATGTAAGCAGATTTGTGTTTATATTTTCTTAAGGACTAATAGAATTTTCTTTTAATTCTGAAAAAATGGACCATGTTTATATTGTGAATTTACATGTAGTAAAATCTTGAGGATTTTTTTTGAAGAATTTCTCACCTGAACAAATCAATCTTATAGTAAATATCTACTTTAGATTCTTTGTATAATTTAGGATATAAATTTCACTGAGGTGGGCCTGCATTCCTGATTATTAAGGGATGGTGATGAATCATAAGGTATTTACCAAGGCAAATTTGAAAGTTCTTTGCTTTGCAGATTTTGCTTTAGATCTTTTTAGGGAGCAAATTATGGTGACTGGTCTTTCTGATCAACTCTAATAAATCCCCTTGATTTCATGAAGCTTCTAGACTAAAAACTACTTAAGACCCTACTTATACTTGATTAAAATGAATAATGCTTAATCTGGCTATGAGATATTTAAGAGGATTTACTAGAGATCCTTTAACTTCTCACTTGAAACCAGAATCTCTTTAGAAGTGCAGCAGAAATGTTGAGGCTTAGTATCTGTTTCTTCTAGGTTTGTCAGTCAAAAATGTCAGGTAGATTGAACAATTTATACCTCGTGAGGAGGAAATCTTGTATCATTTACTTTATAAATGATAGTAGTTTGTAAAGGACACATCTTTATGAACTTGTTTCAGATTTACTTACTGCTTAGTGTTGTTCAAGAAAACAATCATCTTTGCGAAATGGACCAGAGCCAGATTTTCTTGTTCAGCATGAAGTCAGGCACTGGAGGATGGAAAGTTTCCTGCTTACTGTGAGCCTCAGGGATTCTTAGGGCAAACTATTTTGCCCATGTTTTGTAATGTCATGACTTGAGTTGTCACTAGTGTTTCACTTGTTTCTCATAATTATCTAAGGGAAATGCCTCACTTCTCCAGATTTTGTCATTTTGAAATGGGGATCTTGATACCTGACCAATTTTTAAGAGTTTGACCTGTGATACTTTCATTTGCTTTCAGTTTTACAAATGGGAGCCGTTTCCAAATTCCAAACATTCCTCATTGCTTCAAAACTGTTAGCTATGTATTACATGTGAAATATTTTTCCCCCAAATTTACATGACATTTGACTGGAAGCAACTAATTTTTAATTACATGATAGAGGATGACTTGAGACAAGCTTCTTTTTTGGTTCTTGGAATTTTTATCAAATGTTTGGGGGAAAGTAGTTGCTATGTTTTAGCAATTATATATGTTTGCCTTTTCATTAAGCACTGTTTTGAGATTTTACAGTCTTATATGAAAAGTACTTAAAAGTATTTTATATCCTCATTAATCTTATACCTTAGGCTCTTTAGTTTTTGTATTAAATAGCTGCTTCAGCTTTTTAAGTTTTTGTCTTTGTATAAGGAATGATTTTTGTTTAGAGCTCAGGTTATTGATCTTATTGATGCTTTTGACAGTTATAGCCTTAGCAGATCACCTCACAATAGTAGGCACTGTTATTGGGGTTTGCTCGAGAATGCAAAGTGAATTATTTATGCTGAATACCACCTAAGTAGGATACACTAGCAGCACTACCAGAATTTTTCCTTTCATTCTTTGTTGAAAGGGAAGATTCCTGGTAGAGTACATAATATAATACAAGCTTGTGTTAAAAGATGTTTGTTGGTTTTGTGTTTAAAGACAACATTTAAATTACTCGAATAACTTATTTGGCTTTTGCAATGGTTTATGTTTGTTTTGATATTTTCGCCAACTAACATAGCCAAACCTGCTGCACTTCTAATAATACCCTTAAATTAATTCTGGGTTATGCTTGTTTCTTGATTCCTCTTTCAACCTGATCAGAATGCGCCACCAATTCGTCTCCGACACAGACGATCACGCTCTGCGGGAGACAGATGGGTAGCTCATAAGCCTGCCTCTAACGTGCAAACTGAAACAGTCATGCAGCCACATGTCCCTCATGCCATCACAGTGTCTGTTGCAAATGAAAAGGCACTAGCTAAGTGTGAGAAGTACATGCTGACCCACCAGGAACTAGCCTCCGATGGGGAGATTGAAACTAAACTAATTAAGGTAAAAACAAATTTACACAGGAAAAAATATATACAAAAAAGTAAATTTTTTTTCTATTCCTTTGACATACAGTCAGTGTCAACTGGAACATAAATGAGTATTTGATATAACCTTTTTGTTTGCTAGAAAACTAAAGTTTTGAATCTGCTAAACTGGGACTAAATCTGCTTTCTATTGAATGAGGCTTAGATTCTCAGGCTAGAGAAATTCCAGATCTGTTATGTGCTGTTAATTTATATTTAGTTTTAACCACTGCTTTAAAAAAAAAAAAGAAAAAAAAACTGAAAATAGAACTTCGAACTTTGATTTCTAGCAGTTCAAGATAAAAATTTGACATCAATATATATATAGGGCTTTGGATAACTCTCACCACTGTAAAATCTCCTTATGGTCAGACTCAATGAACAACCAGGGACAGAACAGACAGGACTTGGTAAAAAAAAAAGTTTCAAGTTAAAGGATGGTTCTTGTAACTATAGTCACAAGTAAGATTGTACTGTCATTTGGATGTGAAGGAGGCTGATATACCCAGAGAAGAAAGCATAATGCCTTAAAACATTTCGGTATTTCCAGATCAGTAACAGTTAATTCTTTTTGTTCAACCTATTTAAAAAACTTATTTTTCCTGCAATTATATTACTGATTACACTGTATTGAACTTTAGTGAGCTATAGTCACATCTACATTTCTAAACTATTTTAATAGTACACCCAGTAGTCACAAGCACCATCTGGTTTTGTGTTGAGAATTTCTATAAAACAGTGGAGTCTAAGTTCAAGTTGAAATGTGTCTAATATTTGGATGTATCAAAGTGTAACACTGACTTTTCTCTTGGCTTTAGGGTGATGTTTATAAAACAAGGGGTGGTGGACAATCTGTTCAGTTTACTGATATTGAGACTTTAAAACAAGAATCACCAACAGGGTGAGTGATCATCAAACGGAGGGCTGTCATTTTCTAGCTGCTCATTTCTGACAAATATCATATAAAGAGTGTGGATATGGTATTTCCCTATGTCTAACATTTTTCCTCTTCTCAGATGCAAAAATAATTGTTCTTTTATTTCTATAGTCGAAAACGAAGATCTTCCACAGTAGCACCTGCCCAACCAGATGGTACAGAATCTGAATGGACTGATGTAGAAACAAGGGTAGGGGTAAAAATTAAATCTGCTTAGAAGAAAAAGATGGTTGCATGTTTTAGCTGTAGCCTTTCCTGTTCTATGAATAGCTGAGATCTGATAGCACTTTCAGTTCAAAGCCTGTTTTCAGTGTAGAGGGACAACACCCAAGAGTATCACCCTAGAATAACAAAAATTCGTAAGCAATGGGAATCTTTTCAGAACAGAACTTCCTTTGCAGAACTATTATTCCTGAGAAGAGGCATAGAGGTGAGGGTCAGGAGGCTAAGCTTTGGCCACTAAATTTCTCAACAATTTCCTCTGTGTTATCTGAAATGAGGAAAATTATCTTGTAGCTCACAATATTTGTGGCCTATTATCAAATAAATTACAGTATCTGACTGGTAGTATAACATAGGTGTCTTTGCAGAATTAGAAACCTTGGTTGGACTGACCTTTTCCTTCTGTGATTTACCCATCAGTGTTCTGTGGCCGTGGAGATGAGAGCCGGCTCCCAGCTGGGGCCTGGATATCAGCATCATGCACAACCCAAGTGAGTACCGACTGAGGTCTGTGTGTTTTCCCTTCTCTCTATCATCCATTTTTGTGGTAAGAGGAAATATATGGTTTTGTTTACTTCAGAATGCCAGAGGGCTTAATAAGAGCATTTAGAGCAGCAAGAACAGCAGGTGATAAAAGACTGCTCACTCCTGTTCATGTTCTGCCATTGCTTACAGAGCTTTCAGAGATCACCTATAAGGGGAGGCTAAGGCCTAGGATGATAGTTCTTCATGTTTATTCTTCCTGCTTTAGTTGTTACACACATTCACTGGGAAGGAATCACACTGTCCTCTTAAACACATACTATGCCATTCCTCCCTCTTACCCACTTGCCCCCCCCCCATATTAGTTAAGCCCTCTTAAAATAATAAGCCTATGTGCCATTTTTAACACATGTATTCCTTAGACAATTTGGAAAATCACTGTAACAGGATAAAGGTGTTTTTTAAATTTAATAATTGGATAACCATTTTCTGAGTTATTTCTCAGAAGGACTTGAACTTTTCTCATTTTAGCATGTGCTAATGTGTCATCACTTGCCAAATTAAACACTAAATGCTGATTTTCATGTTTTAGGCGTAAGAAACCATGAAGTGACAGTCTCAGTAATGAAAGACTACTTGTGTTGGCAACTTCTCCAAAGTCATGTCAGGATTCTTCAAGCTTTGACAATTATCAGAGACCTCAGATACACTGGCTAGATCACGATCTCTCTATGGTTCCAAAGACATCTAGGATTCAACAAAATTTTTACAGACCTTGCCATATATAGTATGAGTAGCAGAGGGATCCTCTTCTTAATGCCATATGAACTTTTTTTATGCCTTTAAATATATATATATATATTTCTTACTCACAGACTAATTTGTGCAAGTGTTTATCTTGGCTGATTAAGGAAGAATCTATCTGGATCACGCTTTGTTTTTTATTGTGACTTGTCTGTATATTTCTTCAGGTTTTATAAACAAAACATGCTGCTATTGATTAGCTGCAAGAATGCACTTTAGACATACTTCACAGTTCAAACTTTCGAAATAAAGATGTTAGTGACTGGCCAATAATAAAACCATTTTAGGAAGTTGTATGTGTATATATACTCACTTTCTGACCATTAGCTATGCCAAAAGAATTGAAATAAAAAGCACCAAGAAGTACAAACTTGTGTGAGAACCATTTAACATACACTCCTAGCACCTAGCACCTTGCCTCGCACATTAGCCAATACTCATTGGTGGGATGAATTAAATGAAAATACTAGAGATTCTCTCTCACCTTGGGGCTACTTGTTTTAGGGTGCAAAGAACAGCTTTAAGTGAGAGGTATTTCCTATGCCAAGAACCAGGAATCTTCTTCCAGAGTCTACAAGTGATCTACTGGAACACCACAGCCCATGGACAATTCTTCATATACAGGCGTTTGCCTTGGAATCTCCGTTTATACTTAAGCCTTCAAGAGCAGCATTTGAATGTCATTCAATTTCACTCTCCCTTTACTGGTCATAACCAAACAAAAGTGCCTCTCTACACACCAAAATAGTCAGACTTTTACCCAACTATGCTAAAGAAAGTGGGCAGGATGCTGCTACAGACCCAAAGAGGGCCCACTTGCATTGCCTGGAGTGGGGAGTCAAAGTACAAAACCACTGACAAGATTTGTGAGGCCTGACAGGAGAGCCAGGCAAGACATCTGAGTGGGGCAGAGATGAGTTTGGAGATAGGAGGAGGACCTCAAGGAGTCGGTCTGCTCCACGAAAACACCTGCAATGGTGACCACTCACAGGTGTTGGAAAACAAAGCTGGTAAGGACTGAACACTGGGCGTCTCAGGTCACAGTTGAAAGGACCTACTTCTATCCAGCAGCACTAACTGCTGGGGAGGAAGAAAAAAGAGGCAGACAGAAATAACAGGAAACTTAGGGGGCCTCCCTGGTGGCGCAAGGGGTTAAGCACAGCACTATGAAGCTATACCCAGCCGGCCAGGGAGCTACCCACATGGCACAGCAGACCTCTTCTGTCACGCCTGCTGCTCCCCTCAGCAGTATATTTCACTCAGTCTGCCTGTTCTGCTCCTCACTCTGTCTCTGGTGAATCCTCTTACCCCCCGCATCTCTGGCCTGTACCCTAGCTCTTGTATGCATAAATAAACCAATCTTTAAAAAAGAAAAAAAATAAACCACACGAATGGAAACCAAGAGTAAGCTAGGGTTACTATATGTATATCAGACAAAACATACCTTAAAACATCGTTATACAAGACAATAAAGGCATACTGATAAAGGAATCAATTCAACAATAAGCTAGAACATCTGTAAATACTTAAGTACCCAACACAGAAGCACCTAAAAAGCAAATATTAATAAAGCTAAAGGCAGAAATAGACAGCAACACTTAGTAACGGTAAGGTACCTTAATACCCTTATTAGCAATGGATAAATCATCCAAGCAAAATCAATAAGGAAATAGCAGCCTTCAATGAGATTTTTGACCAGACTGACAACCAAAACATACAGAATATCCACCCAAAAGCAACCGAATGTACACACTCACAAATTGACATCAGCGGTCTCTGAAAAATCATATTGGGCCACAAAACAAGTCTTAAGTTCAAAAAATCTGAAATCATACGAAGCATCTTTTTTTGACCACAATGGTACAAGACTAGAAATAAATTAGAAGAAAAAACTGGAAAATTCATGAGGAATAAACATGCTACTTAGCTACTAAGTAACCAATGGGCCAATGAAGAAATCAATTAAGAAATTTTAAAAATACTGTGAAACAAATGAAAATGGAAATGCACCACGCTGAAATTTACTGATACAGAAAAAGCAACATACAGAAATTGGCTGCATTTCTATAAAGAATGAAACATCGGGCCTTCCCACTGGCGCAGCGGTTGAGCGCTGGGTTGCGAAGCTGCCCGCAGCCTCTGCAACGCTGGTTTGATTCCCGGCTGGCTGGCTGGCAAGGGTCCTACATGGCGTGCAGACCTCTCCTGATGCCCGCTGCTCCCCTTGGCAGTGTATTTCATCGGTGTCTGCCTGTTCTATTCCCCGCTCTGGTGAATTCTCTCACCCTCCCACGCTTCTGACTGTATCCAGTGCTTGCATAACTAAATAAATCTTAAAAAAAAAAAATGAAACATCTGGAAAAGAAATAAAATACCCATTCACAATAGCATCAAAAACAGTAACACACTGTAGAATAAGGGAAGTGAAAGATCTACTTAGACAATAAAAACTAGACCACTTTATTTAAAGAAATTGAAGAGGATACAAACAAATGGAAAAATATCCCCACTTCAATGAACTGGAAGAATTAATATTTCTAAATGTTCATACAACTCAAAGCTACGTAAAGATTCAAACAATACCAACCAAAATACCAGCATTCTTCAGAGAATTACCAACTGCACAATTTGTATGGAACTACAAAGACCCTGAATAGCCAAAGCAATCCTCAGCAGGAGAAGGGGAACAAAAGTTTTAGATTTTTGTACTTTGATTTAAAACTGTCCTACAAAGCTACAGTAACAAAAATAGTATGGTAGAACAAAAATCAGACCATCAGAACAGAATGAAGAGCCCAGAATTAAACCAATTAGAAAAAATAATATTCTAATGTATTATTACATTCTTACGTAAGCAAACATACTTGTGTTTAAGTGAGGACTTCTTTTGAAGCTGATTTTTTTTCTTTTACTACAAAGATAGCTAATTTAATTTTTTGTTAATAGTGAAGGTGTGATATTAGCCTTGATCAAAAGCAGATTCAAAAGTTAAGAAAAAAGACAAACCCACTTCCTTGTCACTAACAATACAGTAGTAACAATGTCACAGGCATGTTTTTAAAACACATGACAGCACTCAAAGGACATTGCTCATTCTTTTGAAAATACATCTGTAGGGTTAGGTAAAAAAGTGTTAGGCTTTTCTGCCCTCCCACCATCAGGATAGATGGATCCTTGCGGTCCTGAATGCATGCCTGATGGCGGGTACCTGGAGTAGGGTGTGGGCCTATGTAGATGGAATTCACCTGGGCTAAGACTGGGCTTATAAGGCAGGGTCACGGGGACGCCAGAAGAACCACAAGAAAAGCAGAGAAGCAGAGAGAACGTGAGAGAAGGCCAGGCCGGAGAGCCCAGATAGAGTGAAGGCTTGCTGGGGGCTAGGAGGCCTGCCAGCCTCCCAGCCCCCCTGCCCCCTAGCACCCCGGCCTGTGGTAAATCCCAATAAAAGCCTGAAAAGCCACTAAGGGCTCCAGGATACCTGGTCTGCTGGATCAGAAAACCTGCTCAGTGTGTATACAAAATAAGGGAAATGCATGAATAATTGGTGTTTTGCTGAAATCATTCTCGTAAGTAGTTATAAAGAGTAGCTGTGGTTAACTGGGTGCTCAGTGTTTTGGAAAGGTGACTTTAATTACTGGTAAAGAAAGTTAATGACTTGCTCTGGTACCCCCAGAATCATCAATGTTGGACACACTTAAGCCCAATACTAACATCACAGCTTTTCACTATTCTAATGATTGTCCCATCTTCCTAGTTTGACTAAAATGGCTTAGCCTTAATTTTATAAGTTCTCATGTTTTGCAAAACAGAACTAGTTGTTAAGTCTTTTCTTACTGATTTATAGTATTTTAATATTTGGGGGCATACTTTGGGCCTTACATTTTCTCCCAGTCTAATGTTATTTTTCACTTTGGTTATGGCATTTTTTTAAGTAAAATTAATTTTCAGGAGTTTTAGATTTCCAGAAAAATTGTCGGGATATATAGAATTCCCTCTACATTCATAGCTAGTTTCTTCTATTTAGTATA
This sequence comes from Talpa europaea, assembly GCF_964194135.1. Taxonomy (NCBI): domain Eukaryota; kingdom Metazoa; phylum Chordata; class Mammalia; order Eulipotyphla; family Talpidae; genus Talpa; species Talpa europaea. The sequence continues at coordinate 54,791,657 of NC_140075.1, forward strand.
TTTGTTGACATATTTTATTTGCCAGATTTGTTTTTTGGCACTACACTGGTTGGGGAAGTGTGCTTTGGACTGATTCAGTCTGGCGTTGGAAAGGGTTGAATTTTTCAATAATTTTTTTTTCACCCAATTCCACTATAATTGTGTCCTGAAATTGGATGAAAACTCACTAGCTTTATTTTTTAAAAAGTCTGATAGTTTTTTATAAAAGCTTATTTAAAAGCTTGGGATATTAATATATATTTATATTTGTGACAAATACTGATCCAAATTAGAGAATTCCAATAGAACGTCTGGTCAGGGATGATTATGAGAAAATGGAATTGACTGAATAAAACAGGTTCCCGAAAGGAGACGGGATAAAAAACAAAACTGAATCACCTTCCCAGGAAAACAGGTAAATCCCAACAGGGAAAAAGTACATGAAATGTAAAGATTACCATTTTGGATGATAGGAAATTAGGCTTCAGATCATGTAATAAATGATGCAAGTTGTAAAGAATTGGAAAGAGCAAAAATAAAGGTGACAAAATTCACTCGTAATCTACACACTCCAGTCCACACACAAGCAGGAGACACTCAAGTTAGGCTTCAAGACTCTAAATCCACACTCCACGTAACTGTAATCCTGGGCCAGCTACACGGCCCGCAGCTTGGTGTCACCATCTGCAAAACGGAGGTAGCTGCACTTACCTCCTCAGCCGCGCGGGGAGCGGGCGCGTCCTGCGGCGCGAGGCCCGGCGCCGGGACGCTCCAGGCGCTCGGACGCTCCCGTCACCGCCTCGCGGCCAGTTTCTCCCGTCCACCTCCCTCCCGGCCGTCTGGGGGCTGGCGACGTCACTTTGTGATTATCTAAATAGTGTCCCGCGCGCTACCGTCCACGGGGTGACTTCCATTTAACTAGGTAGCTACCCGCAGCTTGACTCAAATCAGGGTAGCTGCCATCTTGACCGCAGTCTCCTAGCAACCTCCAGAACGCGCGAGCCAGCTCCGTGCGCGTAGTGCGCAGGCGCCTCCCGTGGGCCCTTGCGGGCGGCTCTCGCTCCGCCTCTTCCGCTAGACGCGGGCGCCGATTGGTCGGCGTGGTGGCTATAAGAAGCTGAGCGCAGGCGCGCAGCCTCCTTTCCTCAGCTGTCGCTAAGGTGCTCGGTCCTTCCGAGGAAGCTAAGGCCGCGTTGGGGTGAGCCCCTCACTTCATCCGGCGACTAGCACCGCGCCCGGCAGCGTCTGTCCAGCCCTCGCCCGCACCATGGCTTCGGTCTCGGAGCTCGCCTGCATCTACTCGGCTCTCATCTTGCACGACGACGAGGTGACGGTCACGGTGAGTGGGGCCCCGGGCGGGGGGCGGGGCGGCCTGCGGGCGGCGGACTGTCCGCCCGCGCGTCCCGGCGTGGGGGCCGGTCTCTCCCGGCTGTTGCGGCGGCGGCTTCCGGGGGGGCCCCGGGGTAGTGGGGGGGTGGGCCCACGTGGGGTGCGGTCGGGGAGCCTCGGCCACGTGCCGGCCTGCGTTGCGCGACTTCGCCCGCGAATTTGCAATCGTTAATTGAGAAAAACGCCCAAAACGGATCTTGGGCGTCCGAGATCACCCCAAAATGTATTCCGAGACGCCCGGTTACTGTATTTGATCGGTCGGCCTTGAATTTTTTGGGTCCGCTGAGGCCGTGCCGGGCCGGCCTGCGGGGTGTGGAGGACCCCGGAGCTCGGCTCCGCCTCCCGCCCTGACTCAGGACTGGAAATAGCTGCTTGGTTTGGGCTGGCCCTGCCCTGGGACGCGGCCGGGATGGCCCTGAGCCCGTGCAGGCCGTTTGGCACGTGGGCAAGAGAAGGCGCTTTTCTGGTTCGTGATAATTTAAAAACGGCCGTTTTAAGCAAGTCCAGGTCGGGTATTTGAAATGGGCATTCTTTGGTGTACAGGTATTGGTGTTCTTTACAGTGTTTTGGGGAGGTTTGTGGAAGCTATACTTTGCTCTCTGATGGATTGGCATTTTATTTGTTTTAGGAGGATAAGATCAATGCGCTCATTAAAGCAGCGGGTGTAAATGTTGAACCTTTCTGGCCTGGCTTGTTTGCAAAGGTAAGGTGATAGTAAAATGTAATTTAGGAAGTTGGGTGTTAGTGCTGCCCTCCAGAAGTGCCGGAATTCCCCGTGCTCCTGGACCTCCTTCAGTAAAAGTGTTATTTCCTCACATTTCTATTCTTCGGGGCTAAATAAGTGTTTGTCTCTTAATTGATCTGAGTCTGGCTTCTCTTACATTGTGAAACCATGGTAAAAAAAAGACTAAATCAGGTCACTCCTTTAAAAAAAGTGACCCAAGAGGTGATATCTATGCTATTCCAAGCACATCCTCCCAGTATGATAGCCCGGCTTAATGGAAATTAAGTGTGGTGGTATTTGTTGATTACTTACTGTGTCGGGATAGAAAAGACTCATGTAGACAGGATTGCTGCCAGAGGGGTTGGGTACTGGCGGTCTTCCCATTGCACAGATCATCTCTGGTAAGTAGATGACGTCTGACTACTAACCTAGTGTCCTCCAGAAGAGCTTTCAAAGGTTAAAAACACTGTACCTACATCACCTTTTATAAATTCCTTTGGAAGAAGTTACAGAATTAGCATTTGGAAAATATAATTCACTGTTAGAGGCAACATGGAACTTCTGGAAGAATCCTGGTTTGACAAGGAAAGCCAGCACTTGAGGCCAGTATCCCCATTTGTACTTCACTGCTTAATATAGGGTGCATGTAAGGTGTAAAGCCCAGAGTAGTTTTTTGTAACTGCTAAAATGGCAATGGCTGTGTGGGTTGCCCTATATATAATCTAAATTTTCAGGGTGGTCGATTACAGGAAAGAAGAGAAACATGTGTAGTGTTGGGAGTTAATCACTAAGTTCAAACAGGTGTCTTTTCTGGATACTAGAATAAGTGAAAGGATAGACTGAGTGTTAATTTGCCTTTGTGTGCACATGGTTTGCAGGCCCTGGCCAATGTCAACATTGGAAGTCTCATCTGCAATGTAGGGGCTGGTGGGCCTGCCCCAGCTGCAGGGGCTGCCCCTGCAGGTGGTCCTGCTCCTTCCACTGCTGCTGCTCCAGGTAGGAAACCATTGGAGGGAGGAGTAGGGAGATTAATAAGTATTCTAGGCAAAGTTGCTCTTACTTGCCAAGAGTGATGTGTAGAAATCCTAAATAAAAAAAGCCATAGTTTGGATAGGTGGAAGTCAAGGATAGTTTTGATAATGAAAGTTGAAGGGCCTGGGGCTGTTTGGAATTTAAATGTTGAGATGTGATTGACATAAATTTTTCTTTTTTTTTTTTTTTTTAAGCTGAGGAGAAGAAAGTAGAGGCAAAGAAAGAAGAATCTGAGGAGTCTGATGATGACATGGGCTTTGGTCTTTTTGACTAAAGGTCTTTTGTAACACGTTCAATAAAAATTTGAACTCTTTGTTCTTTGTTGGGGGTAGTGTTTGGTGATGATCTCACTTTTGTCTAAAGTTGGCTTTTAGCCTTTTCTGCTTTGACAGTATAGGTTTTCCTCTTTGCCGCCATCTCTTAGTGGGAAACACTATACCAAGCTGGACTCGGTACTAAGAATGCACTTAATGTTGCAGCAATGAGACATGGGGAGGTGGGGGTGATCAGAGTAGAGGTTGTGCAGATGATTTATATAATTTTATGGCTAGGTTTTTTCCCCTAGATGTGAGCTGGTGGGGTTGGGGGTAAGGAGGGTTGGGGTGGTAATCTTAGACCTAAGATTTAGAAAGCTCTCTGGGTAATTCTTTAGTGTAATCCTGGCTAAAGATTGAGCTGTCTCAAATGAGCTCAGACATTAAGACACACGTGTGTCTGGGGGCGTTAGGTGGAATGTGGAAAATTTAGGTTAAGCTCAGCTATACAGGTGGATGAAATCAGAAATGAGACCTATGAAATCCAAGAGAAGTTTTTTTTTTTTTTTTTGGTGGGAGGAGGGTAGCTTCAGTCACAATAAGTCAATGTGACTAAAATGGCATGAGGTAGAAATTGGTCCACTTTACAAAATGTTAGGGTGTCCCTGGATATGCTTTAGGAGGAGCTACATACAAGATGCATCTCTGGGAATGTCCATACTAAACAACAAGCATATTAAATAGTTTCATTGTTAAGTTCTACTAACATCCTGAAAGCAAGCATCTATCTTTTGCCCTAATATTTAAATCCTGCATCAGCAGGATGCTAGGATTATGTGTTCAGTGCACAGATTATTTTAAGGAGAATAATAGGAACTAGTGTGCTCACTGACAACCATCTGAGAACAAAATTGATGTCAATGTGTTGCACAGTTGGTTAAGAAAAAAAAAATCCTCAGCTTTTCCCCTCAAAATTAAGGTGAGAGCCATATGTGAACTTTAAATACAACATAATGGTATAACCAATTCAAATAAACTTGAGTTCTCACCCCATAATTTGAAGCAGAATATATACAGTAAAATTGGAACAATGTAAGCCAGGGGATTTGCTTCGGTATCCTTTTCACAAGTTCTCCCATGCTAATTGGCTCTATTTGTCTATCAACTTGCTCCAGAGACTTCCTGACACAGTCATAGAGGACAAAGCTTGGCCTGGAACCCCCAACTCGAATCCAGTATTCTGTAATGACATGTCCCTTCCACACAGGTTTGGAAACAAGCCTGAATGGCTAAGCTAGAGGTAGACACGAGCTGCTTTCTGGACAACACTGATAATAGTTCTCAAACAGCAAGATGTCCCTCTAGTTCAGATTATAGACACTCATGCACCATGGGACATGGATTGCTCAGGTCAGAATCTGCAATCTGGAACACTTGGGACACAGAGTTGGGGTCTTAACATTTTCACAGAATTCCAAAGATGAGTTCCTCTGTTTTGTTGGCCAAAGCTTCCACTCTTGTATATACTTTGAGGGTTAGTGTGGTGACCAATTAAAGTTAGAAATGAGAATTTTCCAGATTCCAGATCTCTGCACTGCTACTCTTAGGGCACTGACTACCTCCCCTAGTCAATTCCACATCCAACCACAGGAAGCCCACTCCTAGTCTATAAGAAGTCTTAGATCCCAGTACAACCCACTTGTCTCACCCTCCCCACCCTTTTTTAAAAACTTGGAAGAGTTGAATTAGCATTGCATATAAGTTTCAGGTGTGCATTATAAATCAACATCCGTACATACCACATTAAGTGCACTACTAAAAGTTCTATCTTTCAAGCATACAACTGACCTCTTTTACCCGATTATCCACCACTTAAAAGTGTTTGTGATGGTTCAGTATCCTCTCCACGTGATTAAGTTCAGGAAACGGTGTCTCTTTTGGTATCTCAAAATTCTTAACACACTGCCTGGTTCCTTGATGGCGTTCAGCATACTTTCATCAGAGCCCAACCCTCTTATCTTTGTCATGAGGAAAGAAGGGCTAGACAGGAGGAGGAGGAATTCGTTCAGCAGCAATTTCTAGCAGTATTAGAACTGGAGCCCAAGTCTCTGGACCAGTAAATGCTCTCCACAAGGTAGCAGACAGGTCGGAGCAGAGAAACCCCCGTATCCCACCACAAGCCTCATTCATTCATTTCATTAGCACTTACTCCGACCTTGCAGGTTGTCAGATACAGGTGTGGATGTTCATGCTCTAAGGTGGGGAAACCCACACCCGGAGGAGGACGCAAGGCCCCTCAGGGACCAGTTCCCCAGAGGTAACACGAGGGCGTCGGGGGGTTGGGGGGATCCCCAGGTGAGGCCCCAGCCCGGCATCTGGAGATGCAGCACTAGCCTGGCGTGGCGGCCCGCGGATGAAGGAGATCGAAGCCAGGGGGCCGCAGGAAGTGTTCTCACCTCACCCGACCTCCCAGCCTGGCACGGGGACCCAGGCGTCTGAGCCCACGCTCAAGTTCTCACGTACAGTCCGCCGCACGCCAATCAACCTCTGCTCCGGGGGAAGGGGCGGGGCGAGAGGCGGGACTAGAGGCCGAGCGTGGCCAAGGGAGCTTCTCAAGTGCACCGAGACCTCGTGGGCCGCTAGGGGGCGCGCGTGCCCGTCAGCGTGAGTCGCGCTACTCACAGCTTTGAAAATCTGGTTTATTAGCGGCACGCAGGTCCCGGCTGCTGGTTAGTGGATTAAGGCAACTAATTTATTGTGAAACCTCTTTGTCCCGAGATTCCAGCATTGTCATTGGCCAACAGGTATGGAAGGGGCATATTTGTAAAGCGGGAATAATGACCGCGTTCCTGCCACACAGTTGTATTTTCAGAGTGGGACCAGCAGCAATAGACTTCAGAGTTTGGGCTAGTGACGATCAGTAAGTTCCCTGATCTTTTGCTTTGGGGAAGAGACCTGTTTCCAGCACCTGCATCGCCAGAAAGAGTTTTTGCCCTGAGAAAGAAGTGGCAAGATTTGATTTTTAGCTGCTTATCAGCTAGTTCCAAGTCACCTGGGACACTGTTAAAACAGAATCGGATGAAACAATGGTTAACTGTAACTGAACAGCTTTCTGCATCCTTCTACAGGCCACTGAACCAGGGACTCCCAGGAGGAGCCTGCTTTTTAACAAGCTTTCCTGCAGAGTCTGATGATTAGTCTGCAGCTGGAGTAGAGCAAACCCAGCTCCTCAAAAGGTACCTGACAAACAGGTGTATAATAAATACTGTTTGATGGAACAACTGAATAACTGTCTTCAAATATTGAAAGAAGATTCAACAGTTGGATTAAACCATGTTGACAAAATTTGGAAGATGGATGGTTGGTTTGAGTGTGAATTACTACAAATTTTTAAGAAGGGTAATTTGGTTCTATCTCAAAATTAAATGTCATAATATCCACCCAGGAATTTCACTTGTAGGACTCCATCCAAAAATATCTCTACAATTTAAGTGAAGCATTGAGGAGAAGCTTTCATGTAGCCACTAATAGGAGTGCTGCTATTGAAAGCTATCCAGGATTCTGTAAATGAAAAAGGCAAGTTGCAGACCAGCCTACACAATATGACCCTAAAAGGTTCACATGCATATATTTACATGTGTAAAGAACATTTCTGGAAGAATTTGAAAGTAACAATTAACAGTAATTACCTCCCAGGAGAAGCACTGGAGAGGATGGGAGAGAGATTTTTCCATTTCCTTTTATCCTTTCCATATTCCTTGGGTTTTAAATAAACCACAACCATGTATACTTTTAATAGATTTAAGTCTGCTTTAGTAATGGCACTGTGGTCTCTGGCACTGGTTAGTGGATTAAGCCAACTAATCTGTTGTGAAACCTCTGTCAAGAGATTCCAGCACTTTCATTAACCGGCAGGAATGGGATGAGGGCATATTTTAAATTGGGGAGAATGACCCTGTTCCTGCTACAGGCTGTTTTTTTGAGCAGTGGGAAGGGGTATGTTAACAATTAACACTGTTGCTAATTTTTCAAAACTTGGAGAAGCTTTACTATGGAAGAGAAATTCAATTTACTCCATGTAACTCCGAAGGGGACAAGTCTGACCAATTTTGAGACAGTTGCAGCTCAAAATCAGAAAAACATTTGCTGGGCATGAGGCTGAGGCTGGGAATGGGAAGAACATGTCTGTTTCAGGAGGGAGGGAACGGGCCTCTGCTCTGGTGAGATCCTTTAGGTCTTTTGGGATGATAGGGTTAATGTCAGATTACCGGGGTTGATGCTAGATTATCTGGGTTGACTCCAATTCTGCCATTACAGGGCTGTGTGACCTGAGGTAAATTGACTGACCTCTCTGTGTCTCAGTTTCTTCATGTGCATGGTGAGGATAATGATGATATATATCTCATAAAGTTCTTGGAGGATTAAATGAGATGGAAATGCTTTGCATACTTCCTGTTGAAACAATTTTTAGTCTTTGCTATCTCATGTGGTGGATTGACACTTAAAAAATTAGAAAGAGAACTGGAGAAATAATTCCTACTATTGGAGGGACTATTTCATTTTTACATCCTTGAAATGTTTATGGAAATAGCCTAATACTGGGTTTTAGCTGATTGGTAGAATGGCATATAGACAGGAAGACTTACGGAGGGAATTTTGAGTTTGTCTTCCAGATGTTGGTGCAGTGCTGCCGCCTAGTGTCCAAGTACAGGAATGGTGAACTGGAGAAGTTGGCCTCTTCATGCCAGGCCACCCTGGGCTTGGGGTGTGTGTCACGCAGGCAGAGGTGTCTGGCTGCTGGCCCAAGGGTAAACTAGTCAGTCCACACCTTGGAAAGGAAAAGCATGTTTGCATGCCCACCAGTGACCCAGCCAAGAGGAAACCAAGTGCACTTTAATATCATCTTGCCTCCTGTGTAATTTACTTAGTACACTTGACTTTTCCTCTTAATACGCTCAAGTTCATTTCTTGTCTAAAAACAAAGAAGAACATTACTGAGCTGCTGTGTTATCTGGTGTGCCCTTGGCGTTCCTCCAAGGTTATTGGAAGAAACAGTCACATGATAACCACTTTTGCTTTTGTCATAGAACTTTCGGAGGCTGCTGTGTCCTTATTGTCCTCTAAATAAGATCGTGTGAAAAAGTCTTTCAAAATTTAGGGCAAAGTCAGTAGCTGAGCCTCTTTTTTAATAACTAGAGCTCTGTGACCTATCACCTTAGCTTCTGCACCTCAGCTGCTGAGAAACAGTGCCAGACTTGATGACCAATCTCAGCCATTAAACTGACCCAAATGGATAATGTATTTGTTTCCTCCTTCTTTTGTTGGTATCGATTAAAAAAAAAACTTTCTGTGACTCTTTAATGACTTCACTGCATTTTTGTACTTTGATCTCTGCTCTTACATCCTTTCAAGAAAGTAGAAGCAAATCCATAAATTAAATGAAAAGTAGAATATTTGATTTTCTTTTTTGGTGAAGAGTCACGTGAGATGATTTTAAGTCTGTGGTTGCACTTGGGTTTTTGAGACTAAAAGTTTATGGGTCAGCAATTTCAGACCATAATGTTTCTTTACTTGGGAAAATGAGAAGCTCATGTAAATAAGGCCTTCAAGGAAGTTGTGAGGCAAGAGCAAAAGATCAGACGCTATTAAGGTCCCTTTCCTTATCCACTATCGCTAAGGATGATATTGGATCAGTGTGGACATTTCGAGACAGAAATTGTGGGTAAAAATATGTTTGGGCCAAAAGTGTTCTCACTGCTGTCTGACATACCACTTCCTCATAGTCATCTTTAAATTTAAAAACAAACAAAAAAAATTCCTGGGAAGGTTAAGGCATTAGTTCCTTGACACCTCAGATCAGATGAGATGGAGTCCCCACTTTTTTGTTTTAAAAAAGATGATTTATGCATGCAAGAAGTGGGGTACAGGCCAGAGGCTTGGGGATGGTGTAAAAGGATTCACCAGAGACAGAGCGGGGAACAGAACAGGCAGATTGACTGAAGTACACTGCTGAGGGGAGCAGCGGGCAAGTCAGGAGAGGTCTACTGCGCCATGTGGGTTAGCTCCCTGGCCGGGCATGGAATTCATGCTGCATTGGCTGTGGACCGCTTCATAGTGCTGCGACTTAACCCCTTGCACCACCAGGGAGGGGAGACCCCCCAGCTTTTCCTTTCTGAGGGTCCTTTTGGAGCCTGGGCTCTGCCTCCTCACCCGGAGACCTGGCTCTTGGGTGAGAAAGTCCTGGTTCTGCTTCTATTAACTGTTTGATGCCAGTTAAGTCCAGGACAGAGGCCTTACAAGGACAATCTGACTCACCCGCAGCCAGCCCCCACTCCTCCCGGGGCCCCACAAAGATGATGCCTCGCCTGGGCATGCGGTAGTCACCCTCCAGCCTGGGGCGCCTCAGCACCTTGCTGTTTACTCTCAAGTAGTCTTCCTTCTGTTTACTCAGCAAAGATTCTTTTAAGACAGGCTAAGCACACGATTTACTCTGTTAACAAGCCTTGGCATTTATTGTGAGGTTCTGTGTTGACTTATTCTTGAGTCTCCATTGACATTTACTGGGCAACATTAAAGCAAACACCAGAAGACATCCTGGGAGCTCGGGCCTGACGAAGGGCTCCGGGAGGGCCGCCCCGCTGCTGTGGTTAGAATCACCTTGGAAGTTAAAAATAACAATAACAGAGGCACTGTCAGAAATTCTAATCGTCTCCTCTTAGTCTTTAGATTCAGTATGTGAACACTTTGGCTAAAGGACTCCAGAAAGCTTCCTGTGTTAATTCTGGACAAGACCGCATCTGTGCCAGCCACTCTGTGGGCCTCCTTCCAGGCTGGGCACCACTGCCAAGTATGTTGGGTTGTGGGGTCAAGTGCAGCTCAGTCCCTAGGTGGTCGTGTGACCTTAGGACAGTCTCTTCCCTCCCAGAAAAAGTGGCTGAGCTGATCCTCTCCTAGCTGGACTGGGCATTGGGCCTGAGCTTGGGCCTGAGAGTACTCAAAAATGTTTGCTGAATGAGTGGATGAGTAAGCCCTGCAGGCAGATCTCTGCAGCCAGGCTCTGACATCTTGTACCTGAACCCTCCTCCAGGACGGGCTTGGCCTTGAGTCATGGTCTGACAAAGCCTGCTAATGGGGTGGTCATCGCAGACAACCTCAAACCCTCACATCTGAATGGGCTGCTGCAGCTGCCAAGTGGTTTCACCTGTCTCCGCTTCTGGCTTCCCCCTGCTCTCCATCCAAGCTGGTGCTTGCAAAGGAAACATCTCTTCAGGTGAGGGGAGTGTATTTGGTTTGTCTTTGTTGCTTGGAAACTGTTGACATCCCGAGACAGTCTGTTGCCTATGCTGGGTAATGAAAAATTGATGACTTTTTTCTCTGTCAACAAACTCGCAGTCTGTTCACCTTGGCTAGAGTGGGTGGGAAGCTTGCTCCTGGTTTCACTGCTGTTTGCTTTCTTTCAAGCGGTTGGGTTTGCTTTCCTTAGAGGCGGGAGGGGCCAGACACACTGGGGGCAAGATGAGGGTGGCTGGCTGTGTGCAGTGGACATGGGGAGGGTGGGTTTTCCTTCCCTCAGGGGCTCCTTAAGTCCCAGCAAGTGTCTTCGCCCCGCTGTCCTGCAGCACCTCTCCCCTGTATGGCATCCTCTGGCCACCAGGCCCAGAGGCACGCTCCAGTCTCTCCAGCCTGAAGGAGCCCTGGGATCAGCCTGCAGTGCTCAAGCAAGGCCCATTTCCATTCCGCTCAGTCTAGTTTCTCCCCATGGCAGTGCATTAGCCTTGCTGCCCCTTCCCAAGGGCCAGCCGGTCTTCGAGTGCTGCGTGTTAGATGTAGGGAGTAACTGCTCTCTCGTTTTTCACATTTGTGCAGCAGGAAGCTCAGAGGGCCGTCTAATTTTGGACTCACAATTCCTTGCCCCACATCAGGGTCTAGCCCCCACTTCCCAGCTTGTCAGAGGAAGGAGCTGCATTTCCAGAGGCTTCCTTGGCTCTTGCTGCTCTGAGGGCAGAGCTCAGGGGCTGGCTTCCAGACACTGTCTTTGGGGCACTGTCCCTGGGATTCTCCCAGGCCTAATACACTCCTCTGTTCCAGCTACAGGGCCAGAGTTGCACCCCTGCAAGATCTGCATGTCATGATGGCATGGGAGCCCTTGCATCTGCTGAGCAGTGCCCCAGGGAAAGGGCTCCTCATCACTAGCCTTGTGACCTTGCAGCAGCCATTGCACAGTGTACCCCAGAGCTACTCAGTGTGGTCCCTGGGCCTGTGCTGGCTCACGGGCTCTTGCGACAGAACCGGAGAGTCAGCACTGAGAAAGTTGTCTAGCTATTTGACATTGCCACATCATTCAAGCAGCGTGCTTTATTTTTACTAATCCATTTTTTTTTCAAATGTACAAAACATATAGGTCCAGACTGGGAGTTAAAACACCCTGGTGTTTCTTCACAGGTGGCAAGAGAAGCACTGCTCAGAACCCCCTTTTCCAGTCTGCATTGGGGTGCTCCTGCAGGACTGTGGTTCCATGAAGTTCTTATTTGGGACAGAAGGGGGTGACAGAGGCAGAGATAATCTGTCCTTTCCCAGGCAAGGCCAGTTCATGCTCCCAGCACCGTCCATCTGACTCCCTCCGGGCGCTACAATCAGGGAGAAAGGAAGGCTTTCTTCTTCCTGTTTTGCCTCAGCTGAGAGCACTGTCTGTGTGGAGATGGTGAGAAAGTGGGCATCCCTGCTGGGGGATCGCTGCTTGGGGAAGTGCAGCTCTGTGACTTGGGTGAATGACACAGGGCTCTGAGTCAGACTGCTGGGTTCAAGTCTACCTCTTCCTCTTAGTTGCTGGGAGGTCCTGGGAAAGTCACACACTCCATCTCTCCGAAAGCCCAGTGTTGGCAAGTGTAAAGGGACCTACCCTATAGGGTTCTTGCTGGGGGGTGGGGGAAGGAAGAAGCTAAAGGAGATCACCCGCACAGGCACTTATGACTGTTCCTGGTCTGCAGACACTCAGTATATGTTTGGTATTGTGACAGTCCTATCATGCCTGTTCTCTCCAAGCTTCTGTGAGGTTGGGAAATATCATCCTTTCCAGATGAACAACTGCAGGGCAACCAGGCTCCTTTCCACCAGTCACTTGACCACTGGAACTTGTGAGACAGTGAGATTTGCCTCAGTTTCCACCACCTCCAGGAAGTCTGCCGGGATGGACACAGCTCCAGAGACATTCCCACAGTAGCTTCGTTTTCCTAATTACTAATTTGTCTAATCTCTTTTCTTTCTACAAAGGATTGGTGTTGGGTCACTAATATCCAGCATCTGAAATTCAGTCCAAAGTCCTTGCCTACTTTGTGACAGGAGGGAGGAAGATACAGGGTTTTGGGGCCCCTAAAAGCCCAAAAAGGAACAATTTTTTCTCTGCTTTGACTCAGGAAGACTTTCAGGAGATAGGGTGTGAGAGAATGGTGCTCTCATTTGGGGAACCCCCCCATCTGGTAACAGGCGGCCCTTTGGCCTTAAATTATCTTGCAGAAGAAAGTTTAAAGTGAGCAGCAGGGGGCGCTGTGACACTGGGGGAGAGCAGGCTTCTCTGGGAACAGACCCTGGGATCTGACTGCTCCTGAGTCTAAAGCTCTGCTGAATTCTTTGGGCAGCAGGACACCAGCTGGCCCATCCACTCTTCGATCCTTTCCCTGAGAGCTGAGCAAGTCACTTAACCTCTTGAAGCCTCAGCATGCCCTCCCATGTTCCTCTACCCCCATGGTGTCCACCCTTACCCCTGCCCCAGGGGTCAGGGCCCTTACTCTCCCCAGTAAGGTCTGTTCTTAAAAAAGGTCCCCTAGGGGGCCTCCCTGGTGGCGCAGGCGGTTGAGTGCAGCACTGTGAAGCTGTCTGCAGCTTCTGAGGTGCTGGCCTCAGAGCAACCCACATGGCGCAGCAGACCTCTCCTGTCTCGCCTGCTGCTCCCCTCAGCAGTGTATTTCGTCAGTCTGCCTGTTCTTTTCTCTGTTCTGTCTCTGGTGAACCCTCTCACCCTCCCACACATCTGGCCTGTACCCCGTTTCTTGTATAAATAAAATAAATCTTTAAAAAAAAAAAAAAAGGGTCCCCTAGGATGGTTTTCACTAAGATGTGAATGACTGATAGGGCTGCTACCCAGACTGAGGGCATGTGATCTTGGGCAGGGATAGTTTTATCTAGAGAAGCACTGTCTATAGAATCCCAGCAAGAAGCTTTAAAGATGGAAGGATTTTGCTTTCATTCAAATCACAGCAGCCTCTATTCCTTGGCCTTGTGAAGTGAGGCTGGAGGACAACTGTTCAAAAGTGTCCATGTCACCCGGCAGACAAAGAAAAATAGATAGGTTGGCCTTGGTCAAAATAAACTTTTGTGCTGCAAAGGACATTGTCAAGAAAGTAAAAAGACACCCTACAGGTTGGGGAAAATATTTGCAAATCAGATATCTGACAAGCGGTTTGTATCTAGAATATACAATGAACTCCAGAACATAAGACAAAAGACAAATAATCCAATTTAAAAATGAGCAAAAAACTTGAATAGACATTTCTCCAAAGAAGATAACTCAGTGGTCAATAAGCACATGAAAAGATGCTCAACATCACTAATATTAGGGAAATGCAAATTGCAATGCCACTGAGAGAGGGCCTCAAGCCCATGGGATGGCTATTGTGAAACAGACAGAAAATAGCAAGTACTGGCAAGGTCGGGGAGATAGTGGAACCCTCACACATTGCTGGGGGAGTTTCAAAGTGACTATGCTTCGACTCCAAATCACTCAGCAACTGTTCTGTGTACCCAGGACAGAAAACCTATCCACACAGAAACATACACACACGTTCAAAGCAGCGTTACTTATAATAGCCAAAAAGAGGAAATAGCTCTACTGCCCACCAACAAATGAGTCAAAAAATAATTGTGGAATGAAGTGTTCTGCAGACACTAAGAGGAAAGGCGATGCACCCTGCATCAGAGGTGAGACTAGAAAACGTTATTTTAAGTGAACAAAGCCAGACTGAGGTCACAAGTCGCAGGGAGCTGTGGATCTGAAATGTCCAGGTAAGGCAGGTCCTTGGAGGTGGAAAGCAGGCCAGCGAGGGCGGCCGGGGGAGGGGAGGGTGGGTGTGGGTACTAATGGGCACAGCTTTTTCTCTGGGGAGTTGAAAATATTCTTGAATTAGTGGTAATGGTTGCACAACTTTGTGAATATACAGATGGCCGGTGAATTGAGCAGTGTTAAAGGGTAAATTTGTGGTACATGACTATCTTGTTAAAAAACAAAAAGCTCACATAAAGAATGGTGGGTCCCTACCATGCCCACCCCTCTGCCCTGTCCTTGCCCACCTGAAGTGCATGTGGTGACTGTATTTTTAGGATCATCTCTCCAAGAATGTGAGACTGCCCCTGGGGGGTACTTAAATGTGTGAGGGTGTTTCTGGTGGTTACAATGTTGAGGAGGGTGCTGGTGGCATTGGGGGGCTGCAGGGAGCCCCGGGCCTAGCCATTTCAGAATGCAGGGGGTCGTCTCACAATGAAGAATTGTCTTGACTTCCACATGACCTTGAAAGTCTCTTGGGACATTGCTGCAGATGATTATCTGAGCTAAAAGCTAGACTCTGCTGTATGTAATAAACACCAAGTGTATTTGCGAGGTTTTAATATACACTGCAGCTCCCAGGGATACCACTACCAGGTGAATTGGAGAGATCATAAAACATCTGCGTAATGTCAGTAATCTAGCCCTGAGAATGAGATGCTCTGGGTGAAAACACTTCTCTAAACCTCTTCCCTTCCTTTCCCCCACCTCCCTCCTTGTCCCTTTCTGTTCCTTGTTTTCTTCCCGTTATTTTGAAGGGGAGGAATTACACTGTTACCTATCAACACCGATCCCTTTGCCATTTTCCTAGATCTAACCAAAATACAGTGACATGCTTCTGTATGTATAACAAAAGGTCTTGTGAGGTTGCAAGATGCTTAAGCTTTGCTTCCTCATCACCCCACCATTTACAAGGACATTAACAAGGGGTCACTCTGTACACAGGGATCTGACCTCGGCATCAGCAACAGCCAAAAGGCACCATCTGCTTCACCACTTCCATGGTTTTCCAGACACCTTCATCAGACTCACTGCATTTGGGATGCACCTTGATTATTCTTTCTTAATCACTGTTTCATTAAATAATGTATCAAATTTCAGAGACATACCTACATTTCACCCATGAAAATGCCAACCAAACAGCTCATATTGATGGGTGTGTTCTAGAAAGGATGGTCCTATAGGGAGACTGTTAATCAGAAAGAGGGCCTGCAGGGCACACCTGGACTTGGCCTTCTCTGGGCACTGGAGGGAGTGTGATCCTTTGGTTGGAGCTCAAAGGACCTTGGAGAATGGCTCTTCCTTCCTCAGTTCACCGGAAGAGACGCGGGGCCCAGGGCTGGCATAGGGTCATAGAGCACCCGTGGCATACTTGATTGGAACCCTGGGCTCCTGGCGTCCAGGCAGTGGCTCTGGGTTCCACACTGGAAGCTTGGGCCACTGGACAATTTTAGTGAATCCGTCACTTGGCCTTCCTGCAAGCCATCACCAAACGTGTAACTGATGTATCATGTTGTCCCCGCCCTTAGAAAATAAGGCTCAGCCCATTGTTGGTGAACACGCCCCTGGCCACTCATGGGACTCACGTGGGGACCAGACACTGGAGTCATGGAGGTCGCAGCTGAGCCAAGGGGGGCTTTGGAGCCTGGTGGTCTGCAAAGTCCCTCTTGTACTTGTTGCTGGAGAATGGGATGGTTTGGGGGAGACCCTGTTGCTTTTTTTCTTTTTTTCTTGGGAGTTACACCACCTGCCCCCTCTCCACCTTAGCCTCTTTTCACTTCCGTCTCCCCTTTGTCAGCAGCACAGGGCCAGCACAGCCAGCCAGCCAGGGGAGAAATGCCTCTTTCTATTTTGCAGACACTTTCGGTCTTTGAAAGTGTTTCTTTGGAACTCCCCCAACCCCTCTTTTCTCATTGACAAGGAGGGAAGCCACTTGTCTGCCCTCTCTGGTGGGGGGGGGGGGGTGGAAGCTGGCACTGCCCAGGCTGCTGTCCTCCCAGCCTCTCGCCACAAATCAGGTGGACTGTTCCTCTGGCCTGGTCAGCTTAGAAAACCCGTGACCGGCACTGGCTCCAACTCCTGACAAGTGTCTGAACATAAAAACTGGGGTACTTAGCATCTACTGGTCTCTGTTTTGGTCCATGACCATCATTCCCAGAGAAGAGGGAAGCCTCATGTTTCCTTACACTTCTCCCCGCCATGACTTCGTGACCTCACTGAACCCCATCAAAGGAGCAATGCGGACCCTGAAATAAGGAGATGCTCAGCGGAGTCTGTTCACGTCACCTTGTTCACAGCGATCAAGCTTTCTCACTGTTAACAAGGTGTCAAACCCCCGCTTCCCCCATGACACCCCACTTTGTGGGTTTACCATGAATGTCTCCAAATGTGGCCTCCCATTTAGACTCTTCCACTGCCAATTCTGTTTCCTTTCTTCTCCCCACCATCAGCCTGTCTATCCCCTCCTCTCCCTCCTCCTCCCTGTACACCTCAGCAATCCCTCTGCGTGTTGATGCCCACGAGGCTTTATAGGTATTTTACTTTAGCAAATGGTCAGGGCAGCCCCTGATTTGGAGAGAGCCACCCATGGTCACAGGGGGGCGCTGCCTCCTGGGGTCAGTGCAGATTTGCCCTCATGGGAGGGGAGAGACTGGGGGTGGGGACTGTTTCTGTCTGGGTTCCCTAGGCAGAGCCAGAGTGGGAGGCTTATGTGGGAGGCATTTCCTCGAGAAAGCCAAGCCTGGAAGCATTGTACAGGATTGGGGATGGAGCGGGGAAGGGGAACCAGCACAGGAGGCAAGATGGTGTCGCCTGGGCTCCGTCTCACTGGGCCACCTGTGAGGCCTCATGAACCGTCTCAGTTCAGCCTGCCAGGAAGAAGAGACACCATGTATCCTTCCCCCTTTGCCGAGGGCCACCCAGACCATCATGCTACATTGTGTTCCTGAAGCATCAGGTGGGTTCCTCTGGCCTCCTTGCTCCCCCAGGAAAGGTCCAGGGCAGGATGAGAGAGGAGGGGGGAGTGAGGAGGACCCAAGGGAGACTTGGCAGCTTGTACCTTCATGGAACTGAGCAAAGTGTGGAAGTGCCGACTGTGCCCAAAGAAAAGCGAAAGTGCAGGCGATATGTGTGACCACCTGGACTGATGAACTTGGGAGCAGATGAGCAGTTGGTGGGAGTCTATAGATATGGGGCCACCCATAGTGCACCAGGTCTGCCCTTGGTGCAAAGGAAGGAGTCCAAGGATGAAGCTCATCTCAAGTCCAGGAGGGCACCATGCTTCAGTCCTGTCTAGAGGTGCTTGCCCAGATCATTCCATTCCGCTGATGTGCTGTTCCCCACCTCAACCCCTCTCTCCCCCACTTAACTCTGCTCTATCAGATTGGAACCCAGACACCCATGTCCGTACTAAGTTAGCTCTCACTCTATTGACTCTAAAAGCTCCTTATCTAACACTATCATCATTTTAAAGACTGTAACTTATTTGTGTGATTATTTGTGTTTCCTTCCCAAGACTACAAAGCTCAAACAAGCTCCTGGCATGACCAGCAAGGACAAGGGTCAAAACTTTGTCCAACCTGGGCCTTCCTGGTGGTGCAGGGGTTAAAGTCTCAGCACTATCAAGCTATCGCCAGCCACTGCAGCATGAGTTTGATCCCGGCCAGGGAGGTGACCCACATGGCACAGCAGACCCCTCCTGTCGCACCTGCTGCTCCCCTCAGCAGTGTATTTCGTCAGTCTGCCTGTTCTGCTCCCCAGTCTGTCTCAGGTGAATGCTCTCACCCCCTGTACCTCTGGCCTACACCCCAGTTCCCGTATGCATAATCTTAAAGAAAAAAACCTCTGACCAGATTCCCCTCTCATGCTTCTACTGCTCCAGTCCAGAAACACCCAGTCATCGCCCTTTGCTTAAGCCCTTCTCCCTGCTGGGAGAGCCTCTCCTCATATCCCCCGGGGCTTGATTCTACAGGATTTGGCCTAAATGCCAGCTCCTTCAGGAGGCTTTCTTAGCTTCTTGTCTCTCCCCTACAAGCTCACTGCTACTCTCAAAAACAGGCTGGGAGCTTTCTTATCTGCTGAAGGACACTGGATGCTGCTCCAGGGCAGGAGACAGGGTACATCCATCCCAGGGTCTTCTGCCATCCCTCTTGCCATGTCCGTGATGAGCTCATGTCACTCAGAGGACAGCAGAGTTCCCTCAAAATCCCGCAGGAAATAGACTGAAACTTCCTTTTTAACCTCAGGGGAACCCAAAACTTCTAAGATGCAAATTCCTGCCAATTGTCCTTCCACCCGGGCACCAGACTCCTGCTCTGTGGGGACTGACCCTCCCTGCAGCTAGTGCCTTTCTCTCTACTCTGGAGTTGATCCAAACACAGGGCTCAGGTGTTCTTCCTTGATGCCGCCGGTCCAAATTGCTCAGGCAGAACTCTCGGAGAAGGTTCTGGGAGGCATCTCTTGTACTCCACATGGTGACAAGCTCAGTAATATCTCATGTTGAACCTTTTGCTTTCTTTAAAGTTCTGCCAGCCTCCATGATAATTGACTCTTCTCCCTCCCCACCCTGTGTGTGCAGACACTCCGCTCTGGAGCAAACAAACCAGGTCCCTCTGGCCCAGACCAGCTCTCTGGGGTCAAAGTCACTTGGATTCTCAGCAAACCCAGGATTCTGCAAGTCGCAGTCTGTCCTCAGGAGGAGGCATGAGAGCAGAGACTTACTAAGCACCCCAGAGCCCCTCCGTGGTCCTGTCGGGATTCTGGAAGCCCTCATCTTGTTAGGTTTGGCTTCTATGTCGCTCCCTGCCGGAGGGAGCTTCTCTCTCCTCATGTCAACTCCAGTGGGACCTGGCACAGCTTCATCTGTGGCTTGGAGTCAGAGCCCAAACAAACCGCCTTTCTCGGGGAGACAAACACCCCGGAACCCACTAATCTCCTTCTCAGGCAGGGTCGTGTTGCTCACTGAGATCTTAATCTCTCCTGGCAGGATGTGCTGGAAGAAGCATCCAGGGGAAACCGGATCTTTCTGAACAAGGCCAGGGGTGTCTCCCCACCCACTGTGGGTGTGCCCCTGTGGTTGGAGCAGAAGGGCCTCCTCACTGCTGTGCCCAGCCCACAGCCCCACTGAAAGCTTCTCTGTGCACCCAATTCTTCTTTCCCCTCACTCTGCCTGCCCCAGGGGTGGGCTCTGAGCTCTTGGACTCCAGGGAAGAGTCTTCAGTTCATGCCTCATCTTCTCGGAAAAGGATGCTGGGGGAAGAAGGAAGAACTGGGCCTTGAGGGCAGAGGCCCTGGGTTCACATTCCTGTTTGACCAGCAGCTGCCCAGGCAGGCCAGGTCACCAGGAAGCTGGCTGTGTGACCTCGGTGAGTCTTTGAACGGTTCCGTGTGCTCCTCTGGGACCTGGGCAATCGGCAGTGAGCACCAAGAAGAGGCTGGGGAGTATGCTGTGAACCTCAGCGAGCTCCTCCAGTGCTATGTTAAAGTCCTAACTCATGGCATGGCCTGGGCAAGGTCAGGGCCCTCTCTGGGCCTCAGTTTCAGGAAAGTATAAAATGAAGAGGATAGAATGATTCATTTCGAGGAGGGTCTCTTCAGTGGACAATGTGGTGGGATGTGACTTTGTTTTAATCAACTTTTTAGTTACAAGGTATATATACTAAAACACAGCCCCCTGACTATATGGTTCATGAGTTTTAACAAATGTATATATCACAATCAAGGTCATTGTAATCTCCCACAAGTAATCTTCATGGTCATCTGTTCTTATAGCTAGAATGTCATGTAATGGACTCCGACAGTCACGCGCTTGGGTCTGGCTTCGTCTGGAAATGAGCAGAATCTTCATGAGTTTCATCCACATTGAGTAACTTGTGCCTTGTTATACCGAGGGACAGTCCATGGCACGAATAGACCAGATTTGTCCATCCACTCACCTGTTGTTGGACGTTTGGCTTTTATCCAGTTTTTGCCTATTATGAGTAAAGTGCTTATGAACATCCGTGTACAGATTTTTGTGTGAATGTAAGTTTTCATTTCTCTCGGGTAAACACCAGGGAGGGTGATGGCTGAGTCATATGTTAAATATGTGTTTGTGAAAAGCTGCCAAACTGTTTCCAAAGTGGCTGGACCACTCTGCATTCCTACCAGCAGTGCGTGAGGCTTCCAGTCGCTCCACACTCATCAGCGCCTGCTGTCGTCTGCCGGGGGTCCCTCCTGCGCCTGGTCTCTGCTCCCCGCCATTCCCCAAGGCCAAGGATGCCTCCTAGCCTTCCGGGCTCTCTCATCCTCTCTGCCTGCTTCTCAGACCTGGCGTAGGCCACTCGCCTAGGTGGGGGGTGTCCCAGGAGACTTAGACTCTTGCAGGCTCAACTTGTTTTGGAGACCTGGCCCGTGATGTGAATTCACATGCAGTCTTTCAATTCATGAAACAGGTAGACTGAGGCCTTTTGAGAATCACTGGCTCCCGCCAAGCTAAGGATTTTGTTTAGCTCATTTTATGATGACTTTCCATTTGTTCAGGTCTATGCTCAGATGTCACCCTCCTGGGAAGACCATCACCCAGCACAGAGCCAGACTCTGAGGGGCCTGAAGCTTATCTGATTTTTGTGAGATCTCTTTAGGAAGAAGAATACATGATTGCTCATATAAAATGTGATAGGGAGGTATTTCCAATGGGATCAAGAAGGGGCTGAGTGTGCAAAAAGCTTGATGATTACGCTTTATTAGCTTCAGGGTAAGCCCACTTTTACTGGCCCCATTGAGTAAAGTTGGCACCCCAACCCCCCATGTCTCTCATCTAGCCCTGTGCCTTGATTTCTTTTTCTTGATGGTGAGCAATACTCCCTTTAAGCAATGCTCATATTCTAGTTGTTCGTTCATGGCCTGTCTCTCTTGGGAGGGCCTGCTCTGGAAGGGCAAGGGGTGGTTGGTTCACTGCTATGTCCTTTGCCCCAAGAACAGTACCTGGGACTTGATGAGCAGCCCATAAATATGGTTAAAAAAAGGAATAAGCACTTTCCAGGTGCTGCTGGTTTTCTGTATATGGAAGTGAGACTGAGTTTTAAAAGCGGATCAAAATATGCAGATCCGAAGCTCATGTTCAGGCTGCATAGAAGTGGCAAAAGCCACAGTGATGAAAGCTGGGGTACTCTGAGGTGATGGCACAGGAAACTGACATTTCTTGTGCACCTGCTACAGGGCAGGCACTTTCCCCACATTGTCATCTTAAAGACTCTCACCGCCACCCTTGAAGCAGGAACGATTTACCCATTTTACAAGAAACAGCGGCACACTGGGAAGCATCACTCCCTCGCATGTCACCCTGCTGGCAAGGAGGCAGTTGGGGTGTCCTCATGCCTCTTTTTGTCCTGGCAAGACTTCTCTGCCTCTGGGTCCCTCAAAACTTTTCATGCCACATTGCCAGGGGAACATAGGATCCCCGGGGTCAATACTTAGAGCCGAATCCCAGACAAGCAGGGTTATGAGGCCTGTAGGAGAGAGAGGACCATGTCCTCTGCCTGGGCAGGTGGGAGGCAATCGGGAGTCTCTGAGTACTGTGTCCATCTCTCATGCCACAGCCCTGCCCAGGTGAACTTGAACTAGGCCAGCCTGGAATGAAACCGTGTTTGTTGTTAAACAAAGACACAGGGACAGGGCCCCAAGGAGGGTGCAATTTGAGTTGCTTCCAGGTCTTGATTGGATTTAAAGAGAATAGGGAGAGTGTTGGGAACTCAGAGACACTTCCTGCCCCAGATGCCAGAAATTCCACCAGGTCTCACCCCTGAGAACTTGAGTGAGCCACCAACCCTGGCTGTGCCAGTGATTCCTCCTCCCCTCCATGCAGACATGGGCACGACACCACCCATTTCACAGGTAGACATGAGGATAAATTAAAGTCATGGCATATAAAAGTACTAAATACCTGTGAACTCTCTCTCCTTGACTTTTATGAAAAGATCTGGAACTTTAGATCTTGGCTATCTTCATTCAGGTCACTGCTCCTGCTGGGAACACTCACCTCTGCCCCACGCTCTGCATCAGAGTCCTCTTCACCCCAGGATCAGCATTTTAGCCACTGAATCCTTTTATTTAGCACCTACTATGTGCAGGCACTGAACATCCATTATCTCTCTCCTTTTCCATAATCTGCAACATAAAGTGTATAATTCCTATTTTGTTGATGGGGAGGCTGATGCCCACAGGTAATAAGTAGCAACCCCATCTCCCATCTTCCTCCCCACTCTCTCCTTCATGCCCAGGCTGCTGTCCAGTTAGACTTCTAAATCATCTGACATGTATTTATTGAGCACTCACTCAGTGTGAGGCAGGGCCCAGCCCAGAACCCAGGGAGGGACTGGCCTCACCCTTTCTTCCAGGTCTCCAGAAGAGCTGGGAGACAGGTAAGTAGGGAGGAATTCTAAAAGAACGTGGGAAGTGCAGATTAGTGGGGCAGAGGCAGAGCTATGAGGGCACCAAATTCTGCTGGGGAGGCTGGAACCTAGAAGTGTGAGTGATCAAAACAGGATCCACCCACTAACTCCAGTGTTTCATGTGTGAGCATGTGTATGTGTGTGTGAGTGTATGTGGCAGTTGTGACAAAGACTAATGAGATGCTGTCTGTGCATGGTAGGGTCTCAAGTACCACTTAATTTTTAAATGTTTCCATTTATACAACTTTATTGTTGATTTTTTAATAAGATTTTTATTTTATTTTAAAACGTTATTGAAGTAACAAGGCACTATAATATTATAGAGGTTCGATTTCCACTTTAAATGAAGCACTTCTAATTTCATTTTCAAAATGAGAGCTTTGATACAACCACAGTTCTATAGATCGGGCCTGCTTGACAACAATTTGGCCCTTTTTTTAAACCAATATGTAAAACATGCACAATGTTTATGATGAAAGTTCTTACTTCTGACATATATTTAGGAAGTAATGAAAAAAAAGTGTATACATAAGTAGAGTAGCAGAGTGAACCTCCAGATATCCAGAGAGAACCCAGCTTCAGTGGGGATCAATATGTGACCAGCCACTGAAGAAATGGGTTGATGAGTTCAACAAATGAAATGTTTTGCAAAAATTTAATGTAGTTCTCTGATAAGAGAGTAAAAATGATTTAAAAATGTTATCATGTCTGTTGAAAATGTTATCATGTCGTGGGGACATGCACCTCCGCTTGGTGTCGGGACTCAGAAAATGCAGAGTTCTGGGCTGCAGCAAGTCTGGGCAGGTAACACTGCGCTGGCGCATCTCTTGCAGACCTAAGATCTTGTGGTTCTCTTATCTGTACAGAGAAAAAGCCCATTTATAACTTTCCTACTCTGGTTTTAAATCCAGTGGCAAAGATTCAGGAATGTGTTTGCTTGGGGCTTGTAGCCCTGGGAGATTCACTTGGAAAACAAGGCCTCCTTGTCTTCTGCCCTGCCTCCCAGGACATGTCTTAGTGAATCGCCCTCAAACCCAAATTGGCTTCAAACTAACTCATAAGCAGCTGCAGGACTCTGGGAGGAAAAACCCAAACCTGGGGCCAGAAAAAGGAAGCCTTAGCTTTGCACCTATTGGCTGTGTGGCCTTGAGAAGCCACTTTCTCTCTCTGGGACTCCACTGCCCTGTCTGAAATGGGCCTTCACCTGGGTTTTCCGTGTGTCCTTGACAAGTCTGAGGGTGTGGGGTCTATGACCAAGGGCAAGGAAGGGGTGACATTGCAGACGTGCACTTTTGTTTATTTATTCTAGGGGAGGTGATATGCTAGAGGGCTTGGATCAACTTTGGAAAGGTGAGCACTGTTTTTCTAAGTTTATTAGGTGCTGTGCACTTAACAAGAGTAATCTGGATGTCAGCTGGGGGTATTTAAGACCTAGATCAAAATGCCCTCAACCCCTATTCTGAAGTCCCTTTCTGCCCCTTTGGAGAATTCTGTGGATCCCAGAGGGATTCCATGTTCTCAAGGGTAGATCTGGAAATCCACTCTCTTCCCCTCTCAGTAATCCATGGATCCACCTCCAGCACCAAGAGATGCACCCTCATGAAGGTCCATGAACATGGGAACGCCTTCACCTAGTTGGGGAGGGGGCTCCCGCAGGTGACTTAGAATCATGAGGTGGCCTTTCTTGTTTTAAAATGCTGCCTTGGCTCTTTGCTCCCAACAGCTAACCTTCCCCCTCCTTATTGGTTTCGCCCTTCTTCCTTTGCTTTCCTGATGCTTTCCCCATCTCCCCCAAATTCTTTTGTATTGCAGAGCAGTTCAGCACTCCACTGCTCCACTGCTCAGGGGGCTCCCGGGCAAAAAGACTTGCACGTAACAGGACATCCTTCTACAGAAAGGCGTTGTCATAAAGACTTTAAATTGTTGCACAAGACGATCACCCTGCAGTCACTTGGGTAGATTAGTGGCGACGATCCTGCTTCTGATTCATTGTCCACAAGGCCAGCCCTCTGCTGCCTTCAGAAAGACCCACCCTTATGAGAACTTTGGGGAGCATCTGACACAGCTCTTCCCTCCCCAGCTGTGGCGATCAGGTCCCCTCTCTGCCACCTCAGCGGATTCCCCAGGGCTGGGTTTGTGTGAGTGCAGGGATGTAGTTTTGACAAGGCTGGGACAGAGCAGCAGCATCTAGGGGAGAGGCCAGGGCTGCCCAGGGCTCTCTAGCATGCTCTGTCTCACGAGAAGGTAGAAGGGGTCATCAGTGCTACTGCTTGGGCAGGGGCTCTGGGTGGGAAATGACTTAGGGTTTATGGGCACTTGGATCCCACAGGAATGAGACCCTGGTCTTGTGCTTTGAGGTGTGGCAGGAGAGATTACAGGAAAGAGCCCATGAGTCAGGGAGGGAATTGTGGGTGTGCTGGGCATTTGGCATTCATCACTGAGATTTTGAGCTGAGCTGTGAGTATGGGCATTTGCAGGTGGATTGACTTTGCCAGGTGGGTCTGTGCAGGTGGGGAGGGGCTGAATAAAAGAAAGTTCACTCCAGGTCAAGGGAACAAATGAGGTGATCAAGCTTTAATAGCTTAACAACTGGCATATCCGGTGACCCACAAACAGTCCTGTGAGGTTGGACTGGAAGGGTTGGCAGGGTGAAAGAGAAAGCTTTTGCGAGCCTTTTTAAGGCCATTAAGCAGGCAAGTGACAAGGTCAGGTGTGCATTTTAGGAAGTTGCCTTTGGCTGCTGAATGGCTCCACAGGCCTAAGGTGGGGCACGGAGGCCAGTTAGGCATCTGTTGCATTATTCAGGCAAAAAATGATGGCATGGAATTGTCAGGGGAGATGAGATAGAGTGAATAAATCCTATACACATTAAAGAGGAAGAACCTGTAAGTGTAGGGAGTAAATGTGTGAGATAGTATGTATACACCTGGTTCATTTTAATTGCTCTATGATATCCCATTGGTTGAATAAAGCACATTTTATGAATGTGCTTTATTGGCTGAATAAAGCACATTTTATTCTCCTGATGATTATTCTACTTTTTCACTATTACAAATAGGACTACAATATATATCTTTGTACTTGTCTTGTGGTGCATCTGGAACTCTCTTACAACTGATCTTGTTGTATTGTGAGGTTTCCATCTTTAATTCTACTAAATAGTCTCAAATTCCTCCTCAAAATGAATGTACCAATATAGTCATGTGTTGCTTAATGTTTTTGGTCAAAATAGACCACATATGTGACAATGATGGTCCCTGTCAATGATGCATTTTTCAGAATGTATCCCCACTGTTAGAGGACGCTGTGATGCATGCTCTCCCAGCAAATGTGGAGTTCACTGTTCCCTGTTGTCCATGAGTCTGTTACCAGACTTGCAAGAATTTGCTATTCTGATCAACATGAACTGTAATCTCTCTGTTGCTGCAATTTGTTTTCATGATTACTAGTGAGATTAACCCAATTTATATATATATATATTTTACCACCCTGTTTTCTTCTGTGAATTGCCTGTTCATATGCATTTCCCAGCTGTCTGCTAGGTTTGTCTTTTTCTTACTGATTTGTTAGAGTTCTTTATGTATTCTGGATATTAATCCATTAGCAGTTAACATATCTTTTCTTAATCTGTGTCTTGTCTTTTCCACTTCATTAATAAAAGTCTTTGCTAGGCAGACATCTTACATTTTAATATAGTCCAACATTTAAAAATTTTCCTACATAGGTTGCAGTTAAAGTATCCTAATTTTTTCCTATACTGATGTAAAATAGTCTAGGTTTCTCCAATTTTTTCCCTAAATTTAAGAACTTTGGTTCTTTTCACATTTGGTGCTTTAATTTCCTTGGATTATAAGTATATACAAGGAGAGAAAAGGGCCTAATTTTCCTTTTTTCTCAAATGCTTAATCAATTTTTCCCCAGCATCATTTATAGAATTTGTTTTTCATTATTTATGTTTATTATTTACAGACTGATTCATTATACTAATTTGTAATTCCATTTCTGTGACATATTAGCCAAGGGGTTGTTTTGTTGTTATTGTTTTGTTTCTGGGCTCTATATTCCATTTGGAGGCTTATTTCCCTGTTTCTGGAGCAATGCCATACTAATTCAATTATAATAGCTTTATAATAATCCCTATACCTGGCAAGATAAGTTCCCAAGTTTAGTTCTTTTATTTTAAAATTGTCTTTAATGTTATTGGGCCCCTTCCCTTTCATATCAACTTTAAGATCATCTTGGCCAATTCTATGAAAAAAATCCTTTGGGATTTTGGTGGAAAAGACAATTGAATTTATAGACATAATTTGTGGAGAAGTGCTATTTTTAAGATGTGGAATCTTCCGCCGATGGATGCGGTATATCACTATTTTATTTAAATTTTCTTTTGTGCCCTTCAAAATAGTTTCACATTTTTATCCTTATAGTTTTTTTTTTTTTTATAGAGGCATGTTTTTATTTATTTATTTGTTTGTTTGTTTGTTTACATGCACTGGGTACAGTCAGAAGCGCGGGAGGGTGAGAGAATTCACCAGAGCCAGAGCGGGGAGCAGAGCAGGCAGAAGGATCGAAGTACACTGCTGAGGGGAGCAGCGGGCGGCAGGAGAGGTCTGCGCGCCACGTGGGATCCTCCTCCGGTGGCCGGGGAGCAGCTGGGGATTGAACCGGGGCCGCAGAGGCCGCGGGCAGCTTCGCAACCCAGCGCTCAACCGCTGCGCCACCGGGGAGGCCCTATCCTTATAGTTCTTGAGCACTTAGTTTTAGGTAACACAATTCTTCATTTTCAAGAAAATATATTTCACCACTGAGTATAATATTTGTTGCATATTTTTCAAAGACCCCTTTCTTAAGTTAAGGTCACTAACCTTAATGTTTTAAGAGAGTTTTTATTTTTTTAAACATAAGATTTTGAGTTACAAAAAATTAGTAAGTTTGAATTTTATAAAAATTTTTCCTATTGTTTTTCTTTATCTGTTATATGGTGAATTAACCATTTTTCTGAAGTTAACCTTTCCTTGCATTTTTTTTAAAGATTTATTTATTCATGCATACAAGAACTGGGTATAGGCCAGAGATATGGTAGGGTGAGAGGATTCACCAGAGACAGAGTGGGGAACAGAACAGGCTGATTGAATGAAATACATTGTTGAGGGGAGCAGGAGGCAAGAAAGGAGAGGTCTGCTGTGCCATGTGGGTCACCTCCCTGGCCGGATTCGAACTTCTGCTGCAGCTAGCTTCATAGTGCTGAGAGTTAACCACTTGCGCTACCAGGGAGGCCCCATTCTTGCATTTCTGGGCTAAGTATCACTTGACCAGAATAGATAGGAAGATAGATGATAGACAGAGAAATAGAGGATAGATGACAGAGAAATATATGATAGATTACTGCATTCAATCTGTTGTTCTCTGTGCGGGGATGGGCTGTGGGGGCAGGGGCAGAGTCTTAGAAGACAGGTGCATTTATGAGGGGGTTTGGTGCTCTCTAGGTCTCAGATGTCTAACACTGGCTTTTTCTCCGCTTTGCATTTCATGGATCTCTCTGAGTCCCACCCACTTCATGGCACCTCCAGCTGCATTGCCTAGGCATGGTAACGTCTAGACTCCAACTGCCATCTGATGTCCTCTGTATTTGGTCCTGTTCCCAGGGAGCAGACTCCGCCCCTTCCCTCTTGTCCTTTGTTAACTCCTGGGCAGTAAGGAGCAGCCCTCCAAAGACAAGCCTCTTCCCTGCCCTCCATTCTGCTGCTAGGCAGCTCACTGGGACTTGTCCTTAGGTTCTTAGGTACAGGTAAGCCCTTATGACCCATAATCCTGGGGATCCCTTGAGCCTTATTAAGTGGTCCCTCTCAAGACCCTCTCACCTGGTTTGAACTGAAGAGGAAATCTGCCTCCAATCTCACCTCTAAAAGAAACCTTCCATTCATTTCTCTGCAGGTTAGCAGGCAGACCCCGGGAAGGCTGGTTGTGGCAGACCTGGTTTTACTAAACTTTAGAGTTATTGTTTTTAACATTAGTTGGTAAATCTTTCTTTTAATGTACAATACTGGAGTCATTCTCTATGCACTGTTTCACTGACTGTATATAATTCTGCCATTCAAATGCACCATAACTTTCACCAATCATTGGACTTCTAAAACATTTTTTGGCATACCAAGTATTGATTGATAGCCTTATCCATAAATGATTGCATGTATTCATAATTATCTCTTAGTAGAAATACCTAGGAATGGAATTGCTGGGGATCCTAACTTTTTTTTTTTTTTTTAAGATTTATTTGTATTTTATTTATACAAGCAGAGGGCACAGCCAGAAGCGCGGGAGGGTGAGAGAATTCACCAGAGCCAGAGCGGGGAGCAGAGCAGGCAGAAGGACCGAAGTACACTGCTGAGGGGAGCAGCGGGCGGCAGGAGAGGTCTGCGCGCCATGTGGAACCTTCCTCTGGTGGCCGGGGAGCAGCCGGGGATGGAACCGGCGCTGCAGAGGCTGCGGGCAGCTTCCCAACCCCGCGCTCAACCGCTGCGCCACCGGGGAGGCCCGGGATCCTAACTTTTGAAAACAGTTCTTCCTATCAAACAAACCTCACTTATCATATAACAGTTAATGAGGGCACACATTACTCGGAAACATCTATATTACCAAGCAGCGCTTCTGGCTAACGTGAGACAACGGGTGTTGCAAACACACAGAGAACATTTTAGTCCAAAGCAAAGCAATTTAGCTCTTGAATTTACCTGAGAAATGTCTTTCATCAGACCTTTTGAAATCTTGATAGTCTGGAGGTACCGCCATCCACATCCTCACATTCTGAGGGTCTCTGATGCTGTGGAGGTCTTGGCTAAGATGACTGATTCCTATTCCAGAAAAACAAACGTTGGTGTTAGGATCCAACACTGTGGAAAGGTGGTTGCTCTCAGTGAATTCCCCAAGAGCTCAGTGTACTACCAGGGATGCTCCACCAGGCAGATGCTGAGGGCCTGCTGGGAGGTGGGCCTGGCTTCTTCCCTGACGCTGTGGTGAAAGCTGGCTCACTGCAGCAGCCACAGGTGACCCCCTGGTCAATCCTTGTAGCCCCAGAAGCCAAAGGACAGGCGGTACTATCCCACTGTCCAGAGGAGGAGACAGAACCAGAGGTTGAGTGACTCCTTCAAGGCCACACAGAAAAGTCTAAGCAATGAAGAGTGCTCTCTACTGTCTGTCAGTGTCCAGTGGGGTCAGGCTAGCTGCCAAGTGCCAGAACCGGCTTGGGTGCCATGCACCGAGCCCTGAAGCTGGAGTAGGGGAAGGAGGTGGGTGTGCCCTGCCAGGGACTTGAGGCCTTGGACATGACTCAGAGACCTAAGGGAAGGACCCCACTGACTGGTAGGGGATGGTGTCCCACAGGAGGGGTCGGATGACAGGTCACTCACTACGCGGCCTTAGACAAGCCTTCCCTCCTGAGGGCTCCAGAGTGTGCCATGGGCGTTGACTGGCAGGTCTCTGAAAGCCCTCTCTTGGACACAGAGCCTCAGAATCTGCACTGACCACAGTGGGCATTGCAGTGCGCGGTAGGACTGTCAGCGCCTGCAGGCCGCAGCTTTGAGCAGGCGACTCCACGGGGACGTGCCCATCTCAGGGAGGAGCACTTGCTCTTCCTTGGGCTCTGGGTCCCAGGCAGATCCGGAGGCTTCTGCCATTGCTGAGCTTCCACTGGCAAAGTCTCCTCATCTCCTCTCCTGTCCTTCAGGCAAGGGTCTAGAAGGGCAGCCTTGGGGTGCATCTGCTGCTCCTCCTCCCCATTTTCCCAGTCTCACAGGAATGGGGGTGGTGCTCACCCAGTCCCCAGGAGGATCCTGGTGACAGACAAGGAAGACTCAGTCCCAAGACACAGCCTCAGTGTAAGGGCAGGAGGGCACAGTGCAGACGGGGTAAAGGAGGAATTCTGGAGCCCTCAGTGGCTTTTCAGGCTTTTATTGGGATTTACCGGGTACATGGCAGGCAGGGGTGAAGGCCTCCCAGCCCCCAGCAAGTCTTCACTCTTTCTGGGCTCTCCAGCATTCTCTGGTGGTCTCTGCTGCTCTCATGTTTCTCCTCGCTCTGCTCTCTGCCGGCGTCCCCGTGACGTCACCGTTATAAGCTCAGTCTTAGCCCAGGTGAATCCCATCTACCTATGCCCACACCCTACTCCAGGTACCCGCCATCAGGCATGCATTCAGGACTGCAAGGATCCATCATCTATCCTGATGGCGGGAGGGCAGAAAAGCCTGATATCATTTACTTACCCTACACCCAGCAATCCAGGGAAGCCTCCACACACAGACTGCCAGAGCTGCTCTTTGGTATCCTGGTTAAATAATGAGCAGCTGGGACTCCCCTGTGCCTCTCCAATTTGAAAGAGCGAGAGGGTGGGGCAGCGAGAGACCATCTAGCCTCTACTTCCTGCTGGTGCCTTGGGCTATGCCAGGGAGTTTCAAAAGAAGTAAAATTGTGAGAAATTTTGTTCAAACCAAATTTAACTGGAACAGAAAGTGGATTGGCCCCTGGAGTCCTTTCCAGAACCCTCACAGCTCCCAGGTGCCCAGATGGCAAGTCGGTGTGCAAGCCCAGGGGGCTGAGAGTGTCCTCTCTATCATGGTCCCATCTGAGGCCCCCTGCAGCCTGTGGTCCTCCCCCATCACAGGTAATGGGAGACAAGACCCTTTTGTTTACAAGTAAGGGAATTCTATTCAAATTGGCTTAAGGAAAAGGTGAGTTGAATGGAAGAGCAGGGGTGGGGGAGAGTCACAGAACAGGATGGCTTTGCAAGGCCTGAAGCCAAGGGGAGCCCAGAGCATTTCTCCTGCTTCCTCTGTCTGCCTCTTCCTCTGACTTTATCCCTTTCTCACCTTTGGACCTGGTGATTCCAACACCAGGAGGCCCTGCTACAGACTCAAGAAATGTTGCCAGTGCAGATGGGTCAAATTCCTTCTCAGAGATGTGTCTTCAAGCTCTGTCTGCCTTCTGGCGTCCACATAACAGGCCAGAGACTTTAGACGCTATCCTGCTGCAAACCATGGCTGAGCCTGCTGAGGGGGGCTGTGGATGAAACCCACTGTCCATGCCCTGGCTGTCCACCTCCGCCCTGTCTGTCCCGTGAGAAAGCAGAGGGATCATATAGGCTTAAGAGTGATGTCACTATAGGTAGAACCTTGAATTCACTCAGATTTATATATTTAAATAACTATTCACACATGTTGACGTCTTAGTGTCCGAAGCAAATTATTTGTTCCACGTGTCTCAGCTGGTCACTTCATACCCAATGGTCAATCTGTTACAGGGCAGGGAGAGGGGCAGCCCAGACCCCGCAAACCTGCCTGCTCTAAATGGGTTCTGCCATCCGCCGCATCAACACAAAACATATGAGACTTTAATGGGAAGGAACTTTAATACATTAGGAAACAATACAGGAAAGGCAAAGAATCTAGTTTCTGAATCAAGCACCCAAAGTTACCCATCCCCTTGTGGGTAAAAGTCCACCCAAGCAGGATTGGCCCAGAGCAAGGCCCCAAAGCCTGCCACAAGTCTAAAGCACCTTCCAGTGGGGACCCACAGAAAAGGGTCAGAAACCACCAGACAAGTCTGGAGGGAAAAGAGCAAAATCAAAATCAAGACAAAAACCGCCATTGTCCCCTCCCCACAGGTCTCTCACCCACATCTGTGTCACCCAGTCCAGGACCAAAAGGCAAGCGCAGTTTCTTCATGGGTCTCTCGGCTCCATGTGCCTCCTCCAGGGCTCCTTCTGGCTCCATCCTGCTTCCTTCCTTCCTCAGTCTCCTCTGCAGCTTCTTCTTTCCCTGCTCAGCTCCACCCTCCCTTGGGTGGGGCAGGAAACCTGGAACCTCCCCCTTTCCTGGGGACCACCCTGTTACAATTCCCCTTTGAATTTTTATTCCATGGTATCCATGGTGGCACAGATCTCAGGATGTAGTCTTAGGAGATAGTCTTTTTTGAGGGTTACAATGTGCGTAGGAGAAGCAACAATTAGTCAGCAGCATTGTCCATGAATGGCCAGTATGTCAGTTTTCCATTCTCCCTGCCCTGTAACATGTCTACCTTGCCTAGAAGAATTTCCAAGTGATTGAAGGTTTAATGCAGATGAAGGATGGAAGAATGGGACCTGGTGTTTACCTCTAGGTATTGCAGCTTTGTGTACTTCAGATCCCACATGAATGGACCCTGTGGGCATGCGTGTGCGTGCACACTTGTGTGAACATGCATTTGTATGTGTTTGCATTTTCAGACTGCCTGGAAGGGTATGGGTAGAATAATCCCTGACCTCTGGCCACTTCTCTTCTGGGTGCAGATGGAGGGCAGGTGCTGTGACTTCAGAGCAGAGGGAACCAATTATAGTTTGTTTTTTTTTTTTCCCTTCTTTCTCCCCCTTTAAGGAAACTTGCTTTTAATTTCCTTTGTGATTAGCCTGCCTATTGCTAAACATAAGCTGAGGCTTGGTTCCTATTTGATTTCTTCTTTCAGCAAGTCTCCTTCCCCACCTCTTTTATTTTCATTGTTTTATATTTAGCTCCAGACAGTTGAAAAAATATGCAATGTGTGCAACCCTGCAAGTCTCACCACTTGTTTGGGTTTGGTTTGGGATAGACTTGGGGTGCAGGGTCAGTGTCCTTCTGTCTCAGAAACAATGGGTCTGCTTAGGACATGAGAGAGCTAGGCTGGGGCATGAACAGGCTGGACACTCATCTCAAAGTGCCAGCACAGAGCAGACCCTGCACTTAAACATTTGACTTCTGCTCCCCCATCCCAGGTTTGCACATGGCATTGCTGTCACTGAGATTGTCATCTCTTCATTCATTCAACAAATATTTATAGAGTCCCTGCAGTGTGTCAGCCTTGTGGTTGGTGCTGGGGACTCAGTGGTGAAGGAAAGTAGCCATGTCCCCTGTTCTGAAGCAGTCTGCCTCCTTTTTAATTGTGAAACCTATAGAGAGTGTGACCAATACTCCCTTTTATGACCCAATTGGTTGACCAGATTTCTGGTGGTTGCAGAATTTCTGCAACAGAGCAGAACCTGGGATGAGGCAGGGGCATGGCAGGTTTTAATCACGGGTTCTGGGATGAGAAGCCTGCAGCACACAGATGAAGGTCTGGGATGCCAGGGGAAGCAGAGTGCAAGGCCCTGACAGGGAGTGAGTTGTCTGTAGTTAGAGAAATTTGAGGCAGAAAAGGCCTTTGAGATGATTGAGTTGATCTCTTTCATTTTTGTCATGAGGACATCCGGGCTGAAGGAAGGCCCCACTGGAGTGGTAATGGCCTCCCCTGCCCCATGCACTCTGGTGTCACAAATGACGTCCCTTCCTGTCTTGTGGAGCCAGCATCTTCCTTTGTTCATAGACCTCAATTACACTCAGCCCAGCTGCTGGGAGACTGTGAGCAGAAAGGTCAGCCATATGAGCAGAATGGTCAGCCCTGGCTGGGGCTGACTTGATGGCCCTGAATGAGTTAGAGCCTTCTAGGTGCTCGGGACACTGTGCTCCCCAGTACTGGACAGACTCAATCTCTGGGGACAAAGGTGATTCTAGTTGCCACGGGAGCAGCTTGATCTCAGGTTTTTCCAGAGCTACCTCAGAGACTTGAGGGCCGAGAGAAAAGACTCACTGTGCACAAAAGGGTATTTTTAGGGCCTGACTCTCTTGCTTCAGTTAAAGCTTGCCTAGCTGACTGTCTGAATCTGGCACGCTGAACAGTTTGTCCAGCCCCTTGTCACTTCCTCAAACTCAATGCCATAGTTGTCTCTGTCACCTCTCCTCTTTCTATGTGTTTTGTCATCTGTGCTGTCACCATTTCTGTGGGAGCTGGAGAGACAAGGTTTCAGTGAATAGTGTCTAGGAAGCAACTTCCTGTAGAATGTATTAGTTTCCTATGGCTGCTGTAACAAAGTGCCACAAACTGAGAAGGCTTAAGACAATAGAAACTTATTCTCTCAGGGTTCTGAGGTCAATTCACCCTTGATTCAAAATCAGGTGTCCGCAGGGCCGGGCTTACACTCAAGACCTAGCCATAATCTGTGCCACGCCTTCCTCTTGGGTTTTGGTTCTTGCAGTGATCCTTGGCCTAGGGCTGGAGCCCTCCCATCTCTGCTCCCACAGTTACCCACTGACTGCTCTTGTGTGTCAGTATCTCCTCTTCTTGTAAGTATGCCAGCCGCATTGGATTATGGGTCTACCCTAGTCCAGAGAGTCCTCATCTCAACTAATCACATGTGCCAAGTAAAGTCACATTCTGAAGAACTAGGGATCAGGGCTTCAATATAGCTTTTTTGAAGACCCAGTTCAATCATAACCCACAAGCAGGATTCATTTGGGGGTGGAAGGCGTGTGAGTGCATGTTCATCCCCAGAGTGTGTGAGCGTCAACATTGTCCTCATGGTGTGGCCAGTAGCCTGGGTTTTGTAGGGCTTGATGCATGTGCAGCTTGGGGGCCCTCATAAAAAAAAAAATAGTGATGAATGCAAACTGAGGTATAAAGATGTATCCAGCATTTACCTGCAAGGATGATGCCAGGATCGCAAAGACACTTTACCCAGGGGAGGCTCACCCCCTTGTACTTTGGGCATCTTGACCTCTATGATTTCCCCAAATGTGGGAAATTTCACTGCAAAATTTGTGTTAGTGGGGGACTATGTCCATGCTGTATTTTGTATTTATGTCACTCTGTCTTATTTTCTGCAGATTATGATGTTTTGACAGCTTAAAAAAATCAAGGCTAGCCAATGTGTAGAGAGCATGCCTTTGATGTGCACGAATCCAGAGTCATAACGCCTCCATTAGAGCCCACACCCCAAGAGGCACGATTCCTCCTCCTTACTAAACCCAGGCAAGGTGACTAGCATTGGCCCCTTTAACCCAAATCAGGCCAAAATTGTTCAACCACTCAATCCGAAGCTGCTCCCCATGTCCTGCCTTTCCTGTCCTGCTCTCATCTTTCCTGCCTTTCCCATGAGACCCCAATAAAAGCTCTGGTGTAAACTCTCCTCCCTCTTGTCTTCTGCCTCCTGCCCACCTTGGTGCCTCCCTGTGGGGCCCTGCATGGTGAGCTGGGCCTCCTGTCTCTAGGGTAGGTGAGTGCAGTGAGCTTTTTTTTTTTATTTCATGAGCAAGCCCTCTGTCTCCCCTGTGGCTGCCCTCACTGACCCTGTCAGAAAAAGAATACAAGAAGAGGGAACAAAAAATAAAAAGAACACAAAAGAACAGTGAATGCTTATTTAGAATAAGATAATAAGTTATGACAAAATAGAAAATTAAAGAAAATCTGACAAACAGCACCCACATTGAAATCCACAATACCTCTGTAGTGGGCATGGTTACTGTTCCTCAAAGATCCCCTTTACCATCAGTGAGGTGACTGACCTGGAGGGATTTGGAGGAGGAGGTTAGGGGCAGAGGCTGGTCATGGAATTGTCTCGATATTTTAAATGGTATGGCTGCACTGCTGTACACAGATGCACCTCCATGCTGGGTGTTATGATGCAAGCACCCTGCACTCAGCCAAGATGCCCCCTGTAAGGGCAGTGACTCCCCAGTTCCAGGCCAGTCCGAAGGGGCGATAGCAGCAGGTGATGGACGGGGAGCCTGCCAGGGATGGGCCCGCAGGGCCTTTTATTCTGGGGGAGGCAGGTCTGCAGCAGCCTATCTGAGAAAAACATCTTTCCTCAGGAAATCAACAGCACAGAACTATAATTCAAACATTATGCAAGGGAGGCAGGCAGGTCTTTGAAAGTCAAAAGAAATGTATTGATGTATGAGAAGGGAACCCAGCAGCAGCTGTTTCCCAGACAAAATGTTAGCCAAGACAGCCTGGTGGCCAGTGGGGGCAGGTGAGGAGGGCAAAGGTGAGAAAGGAGTTGGAAAGAATGGAGTCCAGCTAAGAGTCATTCAATATGGAAGGGAATCTTATTTGCAAATGCAGTCTTATTTGCAGATGGGGAAACTGAGGCCCAGAGAGGGCTTTAATGTAGGGTTTTAATAGGAGTTTAGAGTTCTGTCTAAGATAACTTATGTAAAGAGATTAAAGGAATTAGAAAATTGGCACCCCCTAGGGCGGTGAAAAAGAATACTGGGTGCTTGACGTCTTCTCCCATTCCATTGACAAGAATTTGGGCACACCTAAGTGCAAGGGAGTCTGGGAAATGTGGATCAGACCTAGGTAGCTATGCCGGATGATAATGCCATTACTCTGGAGGGAGGGAAAGGGATTTTTGATTGACAGTTAGCATTCCCTGTCATAAGCTAGAAGAAGGTGTATGCAAAATATCTTCCAGTTTATGGTGACTTTTAAGCTCTTCTAGGTTAGATTTGATTCAGTATCAGGTTGCTGATGATGTACTTTGGGAAAGAAACAATGCAAAAGGAAGAAAGGGGGCAGACTGAAGTGTGCATTTTTTAAGAATTACTATGCACAAAGCCCTGTGTCATTGAGTGAAGGACTATCTAAGGAAATGATGTGATTCTCATCTGCATGAGGCCTCAAATTTATAGTTTCCAAAAAACACTTGGAAAGTGAAGGATACTGCTGTGTTGCAGACCAGGATTAAACAGAAATTCTCAAGAGAAAGAGATCAAGGTCAGAGAAGAAAGGTCTCTTGCTAGATGTATGCTTGAACTAGGTCCTGGGGGTCAAAGGAGCTGGCACAGTGTAGATTGTTCCAGAGTGGAAGGGGGCGGGGCTGGGGCAGAGAGCTGCAAGCACTTGCTGTGTGCCAACATCTACCAGTCCTCACAGCAGCCTGTGACCTCCTTTTTATAGCGGAAGGCCTGAAGTCATGACAGTCTGAGCACTTGTCCCCACAGCTTGATTGAGAAGCTGAGAATTGAACCTCAGTGTAAAGTCAGAGTTCCAAGCCCTCCTTTCTAAACTAACAAACAAACAAACAACAACAACAAAAACCCCCACAAAAAACCTTAGGATCAAATCTGAATGGCTCGTAAGACCTGAGAGCTTAAATTTTCTGTTCGCATCTGGGAGATCTCAGGCTAATGGTGGATGTTTCTGTGGAAATGTGGTGGGGTGAGAGAGCAAAGCTACACCGTGGGCCTACACGACAGACAATTCCATTCACTCCCAGTAGTTTGGCTTTGGACAAACTGTTTCCCTTTCTTGGATCCTAATTTCAACCTCTGAACATTCTGTGCAATTGTCCTTCGTGTGTCGGGGTTGGGTGAGGTCACAGATGGCCATGCTTTTTGATCATAAAGTGCTCACACTCTGCCACAGCATTGCTGGGCCCCCGAGGCCAGGGAAGTGTTAGAAACCACCTGGAATGGAAATGGAAAGAGTCTGGAAAATAACACCCCCAGTGCCTAAAGAAGGTGTCACCCGGGAATGCCTGTGCAGCTGGATGTCAGTGGGTCTGGAGAGGCCCTGGCCCACAAGGCAGGCTGTGAAGGACAGCTGGGCCCACATCAGCGCTGGCTATGCAGAGCGAGGGCTCCCCGGTGCCGGGGACATGAGCTTCTCTGATAGCAAGCTCCGTGAAATGTGCTCATGACCTTCAACTTACCCCTGCAGCAGTCTCGTGGCCTCTGGCTCTGAAGCTTGCAAGGTGGTAACTGTCATAAGACTAGAAGGAAGAGCACTTTGCATGAAAGGACACAAACTACTGGATTCGTCCCATCCCTCACAGTTCTATATTGTTCAGTCTCTGATGAGAGGGCACAGGTCCCTGAAACTTCCTTCTCAAAAGGGAAGCTTATGGAGAGAATGGACAAGACTAGAAAGCACAGGAAAAGAAGTTGTTTTTATGCTCATAATGTCCTTTGGTCCTTAAAGTGCTCCTGCAGGCTGGTGTCATAGCCCCATTTTATAGGAAAAGAAACTAAGGCATGAAGACGTGAAGCAATTTCCCTAGGGCTAATTAGGTGGGGAGCACACAGTAGCCAGTGCAAGCTTTCT
This sequence comes from Talpa europaea, assembly GCF_964194135.1. NCBI lineage: Eukaryota > Metazoa > Chordata > Mammalia > Eulipotyphla > Talpidae > Talpa > Talpa europaea. The sequence continues at coordinate 54,830,480 of NC_140075.1, forward strand.
TGACTGTTGTTGTGTCTAATCTTCCATGTTCAATGGTGTGTCACACTTGAGTACATTGAGTCACAGGAATCCTATCTCAGCCACCAGAGTTCAAGTGAATGGAGAGATCTCCATTCCATGGGCCTGTTGGTCCTAGTCTGATCTTTACAGGGTCAATGCCAGTCACAGATGTTGCCTTTTCCTGGGTAACACCTGGCACCCAAGCTCCACAAGACCTGGAAGCTGTCTCCAGAATACCAGAAGCACCTGACTCTCACAGTGGTGATGTCAGCCTCTGGAGGAGATGTTTTAATTCCAGCCTTCCTGTTGGTATCTGGGTCTCAGAGACGTAGGCAGGGTATGCCTCCTTCCTGCCTCTTTTCAATGAACTCTGTCCTCAGATTTTCACCCTTGCCTGATCCACTCCAGCCGGAAGGCATCTTGTTAGATTTAACTGGGTAACAGACATATCACTTAAAAATCTTTGACTGAAATGAAATTTGGACTCTAAACTCATTTATGGTGCCCAGTAAAAGGCAATTGTGTGTTTTTCCTTTGGTTTCTCGATGCAAAAATACATTTATTAAAAAAGAAAGGTGTAAGGGATGGTGAGATGAAAAGAGACAGCTTAGGATCTCGAAGCCTAAACTGGTTTGGGTCTAGTCAGTTCTGGTTTTGAATTCCAATTCTGTCTCATTAGCTGTGGAATTATGAGTAAGTCATTCAACCTCTCTGAGTTTCTTCATCTGTATACTTTGTGGGGTTGTGGTATGAACTCACATTAAATCAGAAATGTGATGTCACATATTTCATACATTCTTACTACATGTTAATTTCTTTCTGCCTTTTCTTCTTTTCCCCACTTTTATTGAAGCATCATTGGCATCAGTGATGAGTAAGTTTAGAATGTACCCCATAATAACTTGGCTTATATATATTGTGAAATATATATATCATATATCAAATATATCATTTATGTGCAAAAAGAAAGAGAGAAATTCATTTTGACTCCCTTCTCCCGACAACTCCCAGGCCCTACTCTCTTAGCTTTCCTCTACATCACTCAGCAGTGCTAGCTCCAGGGGGTGCTCTGCAGGTATCCCTAGGATTGAGTTACCCTACAGCTGGAAGTTTGTGCCTTTTGACTCCATTCACCCACTTCCCTCTTCCCCAGCCTCTGCCCCAGGTAACTACAAATCTTCCCTCTTCTTCTATGAAGTGTTCACCATCCTTTTCTGCCCCAGTTCTAACTAGGCTTTTCTGTAGGTGACAGAACCCAGAATATCTGTGGCTCACAGAGAAAGAAGTTTCTTATCTCTCACATAAAGACTGTTGGTGTCTGTCTTGGGTTGGACCATAGTGGTGTCAGTAACTCAAGGGCCTTCTATTTTGTTGTCCTGTACTTGTGGCCAAGGTGACTTTGTAATCTGTGTGGCAGCTCCAGTCCCATCTCTGCATTTCGGAAGGAGACAGGCACACCTGCTGTTCAAAGGACACATTTTGGAAGCTGCATACATTACCTATACTGTCCCACCACATCCAGCCAGCTGTGAGGGAGGCTGGGAAATCCACCTTCCATCCAGATGGCTTGCTAAGAACTCAGGCTTCTGTTACTTTAGAAACAGGAGGAATTGGTTACTGGGGACACTATAGTTGTTGCCACCTTCTCTTTCCTTGATAAATACCTCCTGAGTGAAAAGCCTTTTAAAGGCAATAGAACATGAGCTGGGGACTTAAAGATAAGAGGGAGGACTCAGTTGCTATGACTACTCCCAGTACTGAGACTGGACTGTTGTTACTCATGGCTGCGTTATTTACCTGTTTGGCATAAAATTTACTCCCCAAGCTTAGTGGCTTAAAACAACAATGAGTACTTACTATTTCAGAGATCCCAAAGGTCAGAAATTCAGGGTTTCTATGGCTTTGGGTCTCCCCTCAGTCTGGAGCTGAGATCTCAGCCCGGCTGCGGCCTGTGGAAGGTGGCTCTGGTGATCACCCTCCTCCAGGATGCCTCACTCACATCCAAGAGTTGGTGCTGGAGGTTGGGAAGGGGCCACATCCCTCTGCACATGAGTCTCCACAAGAGGCTTAAGGATCCTCTCAACATGGCTCTAGTCCCTCTGCCTTTCTCTTCTGCTTTTGGCTCTGAGTTTGGGCTCTAGGAGGAAAAGGAAGCATTTTTCAGGGAGCAGCTCTCTATCATGTGCTATTTTCTCCTCCCACAAGCATGGATGCCAACTAATGTAGCAAGTCTTTTTGCTGCTTCTTGTTCAATTTCTCTCCATTTTTATGCATGGAGAGACAAATTTAGGAAGCCAAAGTGACAACTGCAATAACTTAGAGGCAGAGCTAGGACGATAGCCCAGGTCTCTGACTCTGGCCCAGAGAATTGTCATCGTGAGGAGAGATGATCAGAAGGTGTCGGAGCCTCGAGTGTCACTAAGCCACATCACAGATGTCAAGACAGTGCAACATTGGTGTAAAGACCAACAAACAGATCATTTAAAGAGAGTAGCAGCCCAGAAAGAGATGTGTGCTTATGTAGTTCATGGACTTTTAGAGACACCAAGGTAATTCAATAGGTCAGTGAGAATCATTTCAACTCATGAGGCAGAAACATCAGACATCTGTCAGGGGAAAAGTAAACTTCACCTGCTACCTCATTTAATACAAAAATTATTTCAAGATGGCTCACAGGCTTCACTGTAAAAACTCAAACTACACAGTTCATAGAAGAAAATATGGTAGGAAAAATCTTCACGAAAATTTGAGTTAGGTGAAGATTTTCCAAGTGGTCTGGGAACCCGTAAAAGAAAAATGGATGGACGCATTTGACTCCGTCAAAAATAAAAACTCTGTATCAAAAGAGACTATTAAAAAATGAAAAGGCAAGGCACAGAAAGGAAGAAAATATTTACTTATATGTAGACTTCAGAGAATCCAGATCCAGAGTAGATAAAGAACAGCTCTACTCAATAATAAAATGACAGACAACCTAATTATAAAGCCACGGATAAAGGGCCTGACCAGACCCTTCATACAGGGAGATCTACAAGTGATCAGTAAGTACATGAACAGCGTGCAGCACCCACTGCTACTCAGAGAGGCTAATCCAAGCCCAGCTGTGGTGAACAGAGCACCAACCAGTGCTGGAGAGGGTGCCAAGTCATGGGCACTCCCATACTTTGCTGGTGGGAGAATAAACTGGTGCAACCATTTGGGAAAACAGCTTGACTTTTTTTTTTAAAATGAAGTTAAACATACACAAATCTCATGACTCAGCAATTTCATCCCTCGCTGGTGACCCAAGAGAAAAGTGAACTTTTGTTTACAGAGACTTAAAGCACAATAACTTTGTAAACCAACATCTCCTTAATTAAAGATAAAGAGACTAATGGCCCAAACTGGGAGTATTCCAAATTGCCATCATCCATAGGATGGATTAACAAAGTGTGAGTCAGCCATGCCAGGGAATAGCGCTCAGAAACAAAAAGCAGGGACTATTGATACATGCAACAGCATGTGTGACTCTTATGGAAATTTTGCTGATTGAATAAAGCCAGACACAAGAGGGTACACTGAATATTTTTGTTTTATGCAATAATAGACCACGCATAATGAACCCACAGTGTCAGAAATCAGAATAATGGTTGCTGGGAGCAGCAGTGGTGGTAGGGGTTGATTAGGATAGGGCAGGAGGGAAGTTTCTGGAGTATTAGAATAGTCTCTATCTTGTTCAGATTGGTGGTTACATAAGAGAATAGAATGGTCTGCTCTTATCCATGGGAGATATTTTCCCAAAGCCCCCCAGTGGGTGCCAAACTTCTGACAGTGCTGAATCCAACATAGTATGATGTTTTTCTTATACATAAGAACCTATGATAAAATTAAATTTATAAGTTAGGCACAGTAAGAAATTAATACCAACTAGTAATAAAATAGAACAAATATAACTATACTATAATAAAAATTATGTAAATGGTTTCGCTCTCTCAAAATATCTTACTGTTTGTAATATTTTCAGACCACAGTTGACCCCAGATAATTGAAAGCACAGAAAGTGAAACTGCAGATGGGGGAGGGGCTACTGTTATGCTAAAATTAATCACATTCTACATGTAAATCTACAGGTATAACTACATTCATTTTATGTATGAAAAGACTATACAACGAATGTATCATCAAGTATGACATTCCTCCTATAGAAGCTGTTGTGTTACTGTTATTGTTTTCACACAATTCTTGGATAATTCGGCGCGTTGACTTAGCACAGGTGTTAAGTGAGCCAGGAAACGCGCTGGTGGTGTCAGGTGTGTGCGTGTTGGGTATGGAAGCGCCTTGCATTGCTGTTGTAAAGAGCTGTGTGATCAGGCTCGGACTTAGTGTGCGTGGTCACTCCTGTGCTATGATTTCAGGGTGACCACAATGTGACTCACCCTAAATGACTTTGCTCACTGGAGTCTGAAGCCCCTTAGGTTCAGCATTGCTCTTTCCCTTTGTTTCTTCACGGTGCGGATAGCAAAGCACTGAATGTCCTCTTAGGGATGTAAGTGAGTATATCAGATGCTGTCCACAGGACTGGCTATAAAATTTGTGGGGCCCAGCACAAAATAAACATGCAGAACCCTTGTTTGAAAATTTGTGCGAATTTCATGATGGTAGAAAGCAAATCATTCAACAGCAGCAGAGCCTTCCACATGCAAGGCTCTGCGTTCCACCCTTAGGCAGGTTATAGGCCTATGAAGCCATCCCTATGTGCACCACTGCAGCAGAGACTGGAGATAACATTGCAGCCAGGGGTAGAATGGGAAGCCTAAGTAGGTAGAAAGAATAAAGGAAGTTCTGAGGAGTTTCTCGAAAATGATTTGCATTCAAATTGTGGGGGGAGTAAGCCTTGTTAAAATGCCTCTTCCAGGTTCAACTTAGCATCTCTGGAAGTAGGGGCCAGGAATGGGAATTTAAGGCAGCACCAGTGATGCTCATGGGGATGGAAATCCTGGGTCAGGGTGGATATGGAAGTTTTATCATTATTTTGGGTTAATCTCTGACATGGCCAGAAAGTGGACACAGACACATGGCTTGGGGCAGAACTTCTTTCTACAGACCCTGTTTCTGTCCATTCAGGCCTCTTTGCACACACCAGGCTGGGTCTGTCCTTGGTTCTGGGGTAGGAGAAGTCATGAATCCTGCCTTCTAGGGACTCATGGGATCATAGGGCATGATCACTCCTGAACATGACAAGCTATGTTTCATGGTGGAGAGCCTCAGTGTCACCAGAGAGGCCTACTTGGCATCATATCCAGATTGGAGGTGGTCTAGGCAATCAGGGAAGGCTTTTTAGAGGAGGTGATATTTTATTGGGTCATTTGAAGGATGATTTAACTGGTTATGAGGCAGGGTGGGGAAAGAAAGATGAGAGCAGAATTGGGGGAATAGGAGAGCACCAGGTAGGCATGGCGTATGGTAGAAATATTGGTATAACTGAGGCAGGCAATGTTTCTGGGAATCTAGAGTCCTGTCTCTCCCTCTGGAAGCACAGAGGATCAGACTCCCTTCTCTGTGAATAGTGGTGACATGGTGATACATTTGGAGAGCAGGCTATAAATCAAGGCTGTAGGAAACCAGGCCATGTGGGGTTTGGATGTTCCCACCTAGGACTGGGAGTCTGGACAGGGGACAATTAGAGGTTATTAATGGAGATTGTTATATGGTGGTGAGAGAAGGTGTCAGCAGTGGCACCTGGCTGAACTACCCTTGGCATGTCTGACTCTAGCTGGCCCATGCTGGCCAACCTCTTCAGACCTTCCATCGATTCTATAGGCTCCCCAATGTCCCCCTAACAGGTTATTTCTGACTCAAGTTAGCCATGGTCATTTTGTGTTGCTGGCAGTCAGCAGCACTCATGCAGAATGGTCAGCTGGTACTAGATGATGGGGATCTTTAGAGCCAGGGGGAGGAGGAGCAGACAGTGAGGAGTCAGGAGAGGCTCACGAGCTAAGGACTGCCTTGATCCACAGGTCCTGGAAGAGTGAGTAAAATGGAAGGGGAAGAACAAGACTGTGGGGCTGTGGAAAACTGCACCAGGACATTACTAGCGACACAGGCAGAAACAGGGCACTGTAATAAGGTAACAGGAGTGGAACTGGCAGGATTTTGCAACTGGTTGGATTTGACAGAACAGTGGGGAGAACTTTCCACAGAGAATACACATTATGGCATACTTCTTCCTTGCAGTCTTCTAAGTAAGCATCTCATCTGTTTCAATTGATGGATTTGGGGAGAAGGCTATAGATCAAGGGGTAGTGGCCTCATTTGGGGGGTGGCCTCCCCTTGGAGCAGGGGTCTACATGTGAACAGACAGGAGGATTAGCAATGATTGGCTTCTAAGGGGTGGTGAAGAAAGTAACCCTTAATTCTTTTTTAATAACATATGTCAGCAGGTAACGTTTTCAACACGTCACTGTGTCTGCAGCTCTGGTCAGTGGGTCACTATCATTTTTGAGAAATAAACAAAAGACTGCTTTTAATTACTTCTGTGAAATTGCCCGACCCATGCATGATTAAATATTCATTATGTAGAATGAGGCATTTTCTTTGTATATAGATCCATATTAAATTTAGCAGGCAACCCGCTGACCGAAGAACACTAATAAATTTCTTGTAATAGGCTGCAGATTTTCCTGATTGCTCCATCCCTTCTCTCTCTACCCTCCCTCCAGGTCCCTGTCATGATCTCTAGATTACTTACTTTTTTTGTAGTTGAGGTGAAATTTACAAAACATACTATTAACCATTTTAATGTGTATAATTCAGTGGCATTTAGAGCATTCATATGTTATAAAACCACCTCCTCTTTCTAGTTTCAAAATTTTCTCAGCATATGCAGCAGAGCACCCCATACCTATTAATCACTCCCCAGTCCTTCCGCCTCCCATCCTCTGGTGATCTCTAATCTCTTTGTCTCTGCAGATTGCCTATTTTGGCCATTTCATATAAACGGAGTCTTACAATATGTGACATTTTGGGTCTAATTTCTTTCACTAAGCATAATGTTTTGAAGTTCATCCAAGCGCGTGTGTACTTATTTCCTTTTTATGACCAGATAATATTCTATTGTGTGGATATACCACAGTTTGTTTATAAATTCACCAGCTGACTATTTCTACTTTTTGGTTATTATGAATAATAGGGCTATGAGCATTTATGTACAAGTTACTATGTGACCATCTGTTTTTATTTTTCTTGACTATAGACCTATAGAAGTGGAACTGCTGGGACAAATGAAAATTCTGTTTGAGGAAGATTTTGAGGAATTACCATATTGTTTTCCACGGTAGCTGTGTCATTTTATACCCTCTCCCCAGAGATGTTATGAGGGTTCCTATTTCTCCACTTGTTATTATAACACTTGTTTTTATAATACTTATTTTATTGTGGTCATCCTGGTGGGTTTGCAGGGCTATCACTGTGGTTTTGACTTGATTTCCTTAGTGACCAATGACGTCACACACTTTGTTGGTCATTTGTAGAACTTTTTTTGAGAAATGTCTATTCAAATCCTCAGGCCTTTTATTAATTGGGTTGTTCTCTTTTTGTTGTTGTGTTATATGAGTTCCTCATATATTCTGGATATATAGTTATATGATTTGCAAATATTTTTGTAGGTTGTATTTTCACATTTTAATAATGTTCTTTGAGGCACAAAATTTTGTGAATCCAACTCACCATTTTTTTCTTTTCTTTTTTGTGCTTTCAGTGTCAAGTCTAAGACTCCATTGCCAAGTCCAAAGTCATGAAGATTTATCCCTATGTTTTCTTCTTGGTTTTATAAAGTTTTAGTTTTTGTATTTCGCTTTTTGATCCATTTGCATTACTTGTGAACATGGAGAGTTCTTGTCATTCTTTTGCATGTGGCTGTCCAATTGTGCTGGTACTATTTACTGAAGAGACTATTCTTTCCCTATTGAATAGCCTTGGTACTCTGTCAAAATCCTGTCCCTCCCTGGCTCTCCCTATTACCATGTCTTTCTGTATCTCTGACTTGCTCTCCCTCTGTCTCCACTCTTCTCATATACAGACTTACATTTATAGCCTACACTGCTTACCTATTGCTGTGATCCTAGCATCCCACATGAAAAGGAATGATGGCATTTGAGTGTGGACTGGGAAAAAGAATTAGCCAGATGAAGAGATGCTATGGAAGGAGTGAGTTTGGTCTCACTCGCCAGCTAAAACCTTTGGTGCAGAGAGGCAGAGAGGATTCAGGGTTGGAGTGGGAGTGGAAGGAGGTCTTTCCTTTAAAAACAGATCAGGGCTACTGTAAATATTTGTGCATTATTTCATTTCATTCTGAGTCCACCTCTTGGTCATTCATTTTCATTAGATCTTGTGGGAATTTAACTGTATTAAATCAATATATTATTCAAGTTTCTTAAAATTTCCCCCTCTTTCTCATTCTTTCTATTCCCCCATCCTATAGCTATTCAAAAGTGGCCACACAGCATTTTGGACAACTAAACTGGGATTCATTTTACTGCAGACCAGGTACACTATTTACTAGCCCAGCAAGGGGCATGGAACACCACCTTCTTTGGAACTCATTTGCCTGAGAAAATTGAGTGAAAATATTTTTACACACTGTAAAGCAAGCAGTTATTACCATAATAATTACACTACAAGGAATTTACTGTTGCTTACAAGTCACAAGGTGGGAGAAAGAATGACAAATTGCAGAAAATCCTCCAGAGTGTTCCTTAAGTGAGCAAAGACATTGTAAAGCAGTGACCTTGATGAGAAAGGGGCTGAGAACCCCACACTGCCACCAGAACTTGGTGACTCTGTCCACATTCTCTTCATCCACCCAGCCTAGACCTACCTGCTTATTTTAGAGCAGAAGCTAGTAGCCAGGAAGCAACTTGCCCAGGGCCCCATGGGAATCAGTGATGGACTCTTCCTCCTACCCAGAGATTTGATTCAGCTCAGGGTGCCCCTCTGCCTCTCTCAACAGCTCTCTGGACATGGGGCTATCCTCAGGCAGCATTACTGACTTTCTGGGAAGCTGGAAACTTCTAGGGTACAAAGTTGAGATGGGGTCACAGTGGGGCTCTGATGCCCAATAGTACCAACAATGCCCCCCCCCCCAGTTGCAGCTGGAAAAGTGTTAGTTGGTTTAGAGTAAGCATGCTTAGGATGCAGGCTATTTGTTTTTTAATAAATAATTGCAGACAAGCAAAACCATAACCCACTATCCAGTTTAAAATGAATTTGGCAAAGCTATGGGATACAAGTCAACATACACAAATCAGTTGCATTTCTAAATCCCAGCAGTGAAAAATATGAAAAAAAAAATGAAGAAAACCATTTTATTTACAACAGGATAGAAAAGAATAAGATACTGAGGGATAAATCTTAACCAGCATTTGGGTACTGAAAATTACAAAACTTGTTAAAAGAGATTCAAGAAGACACAAGCAAGTAGGAGAACATCCAGGTTCATGGATTAGAAGACTTAAAAGTGTTAAAATGTCAGTACTACCCAAAGTGATCTGCAGAGTCAATGCAATTCCTTTCAAAAATCCCTATGCTTTTTACTTTTTTTAAAAAAGACTTATTTATTTATACAAGAACCAGGGTACAGGCCAGATGCATGGGAGGGTGAGAGGATTCACCAGAGGCAGAGCAGGGAGCAGAGCAGGCAGACTGACTGAAACACACTGCTGAGGGAAGCAGTGAATGAGACAGGAGAGGTCTGCTCCGCCACATGGGTTGCTCTGTGGCAGGCAGGAATTGAACCGGCACTGCAGAGGCTGCGGACACCTTCAAAGTGCTGCGCTCCACCGCCTGCGCTGCCAGGGAAGCCCCTGCTTTTCACTTTTTTGCAGAAGTAGAAAAATCCATCCTAAAATGTGGAATCCCAAGGATACAGAATAGCCAAAGCAATCTTAAAAAAAAAGAACAAAACTGGAGGTCTTACGCTTCCTGATTTCAAAATTAACCACAAAGCATGGTAATAAACACTGTGCCATCAGCATAGCAACAGACACATAGACCAACGGAGTAGAACCCAGAACCCAAAAATAAACCTTTGTATATGTGGCCAAATAATTTTTAACAAGCGTGCCAAAACTATTCAATAGAAAAAGTACAGATGACTTACCACACGATATTGTGAAAACTGCATATCCACACATAAAAAATAAAGTTGAAGTTACCTTACACTATATACCAAAATGAACTCAAAATCAATTAAAGACCTAAATATAAAAGTTAAAACTATAATAGAAGAAAACATAAGAGAAAAATGTCAAAACATTGCATTGGGCAAAGGTGTCTTATCACACCAAAAGCACAGACAATAAAAGAACTGTAGATAAACTGACTTCATTAAAATGAAAACTTTTGCACATCAAAGGGGCACTATCATCAGAGTGAAAAGGCAAACCCCTGAAGTGGGAAAAAAATATTTGCACGTCTTATATTTGATAAAGGATTGATAAGCAGTATATATGAAGAACTCCTACAACTCAGCAATACCAACAAACAGACTGATTTAAAAAATGACTTGAAGATACAGTTCTTTAAAGAAATATAGATGGCTAAAGAACATATAATGAGATACTCAATATCATTAAGCATCAGGGAAATGTAAATAAAAAACACAATGAGATACCATTACATACCTATATAGAGAGCTATTACTTAAAAAAAAACTCACACAACAACGAGTGTGGAAAGGACCTAGAGAAATTGGAACATTCATGCATTGCTGGTGGGAGTGTAAAATGATAGTCACTATGGAAAATGGTTCAGTGACTTTTCAAAAGATTAATATAGGATGATCATATGATCCAGCAATTCCACACTGGGTAAATACCCACAAGAAATAAAAGCAAGATTTAACAATATCTGTATACTCAGGTTTATGTAAGCACTGTTCATTATAGTCAAAATGTGGCAGCAACTCCAGTGTCCAGTGCCCAAAGTTGATGGAGGAATATTTACAGAAATTGTAGTACACATGATGGAATATTAGTCATCTTGTAAAAAGAAGGAGTTTATGGCGCACACTAAATGGGTGACACTTGAAACTATACAAAGTGTAGCAAGCCTGTGATAAAAGGACAAATATCGCATGATTCCATATATACCAGTCACCTGGAGAAGTCAGTTTCATAGAAACAAGAATTAAAATGGTGGTTGCTTGGCCGGTGGGGAGGGACAGGGAATTAGTGTTTAGTGGGTAAGGAGTTTTAGTTGGGGAAGATGGAAACATTTTGGAGATAGAGGATGATGACAATTAGACAAGAATATGAATGTGCTTAATGCTATTGAACTGTATGTTTGAACATGATTAAAATGTTATATAAATATTTTACTATAATTTCAAAGAACTGAAAGAAAAAGAGACAAATAGGCAGGGAATCTTTAAAGTAGAGCCTTTTCTATAGTATCATCAGGTACTGAGAACATGCGGATTGACTATGACAGCAGTACTTGCTGGGGAAACCGAGTCACGAGAAGCAAGTCTTGGAGGGCTGGAAGCCTCTTGGAAGCCTCTTGGAGGGCCGGAAGCCCCTGGCATCAGAAACAGCTCATCAAGGCCTGTCCCTATGCCTCATTCGGTGGAGCCCTCTAAGGCTGCCTTTGCTGTGTCCTAGGACAGCTTTCTGGAGGTTGTCTACTCCTGAGTGTTAGGGGAAGACATTTGAAAGGGTCTCTGTTAATTGCCACCCAAAGGGGTTTTTATTTAGCTTTTAAATTTCTATTTAAAAATTGATAGGCAATCCAAGTATTGGGAAAGTTTTAAGCATGTTTGCAACAACTTGGCTACAGAATTTATATCTTCAACTATAAATTTTAGGAAATCTAAATACAGAGATAGTGTTTCTAGTGTAAATTTACTGTCTGAATTGAGATGCGCTCAAAGTATAAAATACACATCAAATTTTGAAGATTAAGTGAGAATGTGAAGTAGCTCATTAATAGTTTTTATTGATTACATAATATTTTGAATATATTAGGTTAAATAAAATATCAATATTGATTTCACCTCTTTTTGCATTTTTTTCACCTTTTGCCTTTTATTTAATGTGGCCACTAGAAAATTGAAGATCACACGTGTGACTCACATTTTATTTCTGTTGGGTGATGTTGGACTCGAGCTTCCTGGGGAAGCTCGGAGTAACTGACAAACTGGCACAGCTGGTAAGTGGTTGAACCAGAATTTCAATCTAGATTCCCAAAGCTAGAGCGCTTTCTTTTTGATTCATTGGAAAACATCATTTGGTTTGATCTAGGGCCTCCAACAAAACCTGCTTGGGCGTGAAGCAGCAGTTCTCATCCTAAGCTTGATGTCCTGCAACTGTGTCCAAAGGACTGCCCCAGGAGGGGAGCGAGAGAGCGAGAGCAGGTGGGCAGGACCCCTCGCTGGACAGACTCCCCTACTCTTCCATACGACCACCAACCCCTTCAACTTGAGAGCTCTGCTTTGATTATTTCTCTTCCACACTGGGCATGAGACTTCGAGAGTACCATTTCTACTTTCCAAAAGAAAGCGGTGAAGAGTGAAGTCGCTGGACTCAAACAGATTCTGTCCTTATGAGCTGCTTGACTTTGGGCATGTGAATTACTCTGAACCTGTTTCATCATCTATAAAATGGGGATTGGTGTTACCTGAAAGATCATGTGATGAGTTCATGGAGAATGTAACGCAGGCATGCAGTAAACATGACTTCACTCTTCCTCTCAGGCCACCTGGACTCAGTTCTGAGCGTGTGTGTGTGTGTGTGTGTATAATGAAGTTGAATGTCTATTGACTAGACAGTAAGTGGTGATCTTTTTTCCCTGACAGTTTCTTGCTTCATATTTTCCCTTATCCCCAGAATTATTTGTTTTCAGTGCTAGTATCATATTCATCTGCAGACAGTGAGGGACATGGGAGCTGAGATAAACCGGGGGGTGACGGTACACGCCAAGTACGGCATGTGTGATGATTAGATCCTATGCACTTTTTCTGGACTGATGAGACGCAGAGGCCTGCAGAGGGCAGCACGTCGCCAGTGCTTCAGCTGTGCAGGAGGGGTTCAGGAGCTCTTGGACACTGCAAGAAAACAGAACCTTCTCAGGCACAGGGGGAATCTGGGGAATTTCTGGAAGGAGTCTCAGTTCTGGTGTTGAGATGCTTGTTATCATTATATCCTGCAAAGCAGTGATGTTGGCAAGATTGGGGTTCCTGGACTGCTGGGTATCTCCCAACTTCACACCTGAGAAGCACCTAAGTGGAGAGCTAACCTAACATATTATTTTACCAACCCAGAAGGGAACCAGTTTGTGAGGTAGATATGTTTGTATTCCCGTGTTAAAGAGGAGAAAACAGAAACTCAGAGAGGATAAGTATCCTACCCTAGGTTTCACAGACAAGAATTAATAATTAATTAAATGTATATTAATTCAATTTTTTTTGTTATATAGGCAACAGATTATATCTGATCAGCTTAGCAAAGTGGGAGAACTGGGTTTTGGGGTGCCACAAAAGAGAAGGTGCAAGAGAGGTGACAGGTTTGGCCCTGAGGGGCAGGGCCAGGGCATCTCAGGAACCACAGTAGCCTCTTGTGGCCCTTTCTCTCCCCAAGCACCTGTGAGACTGAGCCCAGTCCCATTCCAGCCAGGCTCTGTAGCTGTCAGGTCTGAAATTCAGGTTCCCAGGAGAAAGGTTCTGAATGGAGCTGCCTGGATCACCCACAGAGGCCAGGGTGTCAGGTCAAATATGAAGGAGCTATTTCAGGCCCCGCAGTGAGGTTCGGACACTTCGCTGCAGGAATCCACAGCTGATCTATTCCGACCTCCTGGCTCTCAGCCAGGGTGCTGGTGCTGTCAGGTAGCTGCAGGCAAATCCTAGTGACAGGCTGGCCGAGGATTCCAAAGGCGCTGTTTGCGTTTTAATAAGGGATACCCAGAGAGCAGAGGTTTTTGGGCCTTCAGAGATCTATTCTCTCCAGTGCTGGGAAGTCTAGGCATTACACTAGAGGGGAACCAGCCACAGGGAGCCACGCCTGGGACCTCCTGTCACTCCACACAAGGGTGCCTCCAACTCATGAAGTTCCCCCGTTTATCTTGCTTCTCCTTGTTCCCCTAGCTCCTTTCCATCTCTCTCTCCAAGGATTTAGTAATATGTTGTCTAGACACTACTGCTGCTGTTTCTCCTCCATTAATCCATTTTAATTGGAAAGTTATCATAATGCAAACTCTCTTTGGTATTATTTGAGGCTCTGCATTATTAGAACTTCACCAACTCGCTTTCCCAGCAAATTAAACTTGCTATGGAAGCAATGAGATCAGCTGCTCATATTAAATCAGGCTGCGTGTTGTTAAGCGGGGTTGGGAATGAGGCTTCCTCAGCTGGGTGGGGTGCCTTGCTGGAGGCGTTTACAATGGCACCACTGTTTCTATACTGGGGATTTGGCCTCTGTGCCCAGTTCTTCTCTTTGGCTGAGTTCCCTGTGTTGAAAATTAGGGATGGGAGGAAAAAAGGGGACTAAAAGCCTCTGGTGGTATCTGGCCTCTCACCCAAAACTCAGGGCAAATGGCCAAGATCGGAATGCGTACCAGCCTGACACTTGACAGATGTCCGTATTAGTCCTTGAGACCCTGTAAGTAGTATTCTCAGTTGCTTTATAGAGAGCTGGAAACTGAGGCTCAGAGAGGGCAGCGGCTCTTGCTCAGGGTGGGAAGGCAGCCCTGCCCTGGAGGGTTGTATAGATGTGGTAGAGCGGAGACTCCTCTGAGTCTAAAACCATGCCGCCCTGAGGGATTATGTCAGACCAGCCATAATCCTTTTTCAGGGTAGACCCTGGAATGGATTCACTTCAGGCTGATGGTATGAAAAGCAGTTCCTAAAGTACCCAGGTAGATTCATGACTGGTCTAAACCAGTCATAGAATTCTGTTTCCCTTTGCCCAGTGATGGGTCCACAGGCAAGTGGCTCAATTCTGGCTAACTGCACAGAAGAGCAAGGCCATGGGGCACTTCTGGAAGAAGTGCTACTCTGATAACAGAGTTTTGGAGAGGGAGCTTTTTGCTTCCTTTCTCTCTTCCAGTATGGACACTATTTGTGATGACTTAAAAAATATGTCAACTGATTCTTTGGCCTTCCCCCATCCAAGGGTAGAGTCTAATTCTATTTCTCTTGACTGGGGCTGGACTTAGTGACTTGATACTAACAAAAAGAGCATGACAGAGTGCAGGCGTGTGCCTTTTAAAGATAGGTCAAGAAGAGATATTGACATGTTAACTCACTTTTGTGGAAGCCAGCTGCCTCGTCATGAGGACCCTCATGCAGACTGTGGAGGGATCCTTATGAGGAAGGACTGAATGAAGTCTCCTCTCCAAACCAGCATCAACTTGCCAGTGGGGTGAGCGAGCACATTCTCCAGCCCCGGCAGGCCTTCATATGGCTGTGGCTGTGGCCGACATCTGACACCTCACAAGAGACCTCAAGCCAGACCCCCAGCCACGCTGCTCTAGAATTCCTACTCTAGAAACCATGTAAGATCACAACTATTTATTGTGGTTTTGAGCCACTGAGTTTTGGGGTCATTTGCTACCCAGGCAAAGCTGATGAACATGGGGTCATCCAGCAATGTTGGAACCACGAGATGACACAGAGTTCCCTGTGGTTACTTGAGAAAATAAGAGCCCTAAATTCACCATTAGTTAGAGGTTTGGCTGCTTCTAACCAAAGGAGGAAGAACACCAGCTCCTTCCTGCCCCAGCCTAGGGAAGATAGGCTATGAGATCCATTGATCTGAAGAAGTCCACAGCCTCTACTCAACTTGGCAGGAGCCAGGGACATGCACAGGAGCACATGATGGCTTCTGGGAGGCAGCGGTAAGAATTGATGGTAGAATTTAGATGTGGGTGAGAGAGAAACAGGAGAGAGGGCATTTTAGAGGAGTAGTCTGAGAAAAGTGGGGTGTGTTGGTCTGAGCTTGATATGGAGTGAAGTGCCCATCCTCCCTGCTGGGTTCATTGGTTGACTGGACACAGCTTCCTGCTGTGTCAGGGAGAGGGAGCTTTTTGCTTCCCTTCCTCTCTTCCAATATGGACACTATTTTTGGTGACTTTAAAAATATGTCCGCTGATATGGCCTCCTCTTTGAGGGTGCTGTGGGCACAGCCGAGATGAAATGCCCCAATTCCACGGGACTTGCTTCTTGTTCCCAATGCAGGGGGTCTTGTGGGTATCTGGTTGCTCTCTCTACCTCAGTCCATGGTTTGTCAGAATTCATGTTACTGCTGGGTGGTAGGGTGCGTTAGGGTGTGGAACTGGAAGTTCTGTGCAGCCCTGGGAAACGACCCTCAAAAAACTTTTCTGGAGGGCCTCTCTGGTGGTTCAAAGGGTTAAGCATAGTGCTGTGAAGCTGTCCGCAGCCTCTGCGGCACAAGTTCCATCCCCTGTCCGGCCAGGGAGCTACCCACATGGCACAGCAGACCTCTCCTGTCTCACTCGCTGCTCCCCTCAGCAGTGTATTTCAGTCAGTCTGCCTGTTCTGTTCCCCACTCTGTCCCTGGTGAATCCTCTCACCACCCTCCTTGCCGCACCTCTGGCCTGTACCTCAGCTCTTGTATGCATAATAAATAAATCTTAAAAAAAAAAAACCAATAAACTTTTCTAGACTAAACTCAGGTCTTGCTAAAGGGCTAAATGGTGTCTGTACCTATGCTGAGATTTAATAGAGGTCTCTGGAGACATAATATCCCTTGTTGTGAGAAGGCGGGCACTTGATGGCTGTCAGGGCGCCTGACCCTGGGGGATGCCTGCCTGTGTGGTGGTGCAGGGATGGCACGTTCATAGCTCCTCCAGGAAAGGCGACTCAAGTGATTCACATTTCCAAGCAGCCAAGGCAGAGGGTCTCGAGGCAGGAGGCCTGAGAGGCATCATGTCAAGGCGACTAAAGGGGCACAAGCTGTCAGTGCACACCCAGTCCGAGTGTATTCCAAAGGACAGGACCCCAAGGCTCTGGGGAGAGTGACTGCCGCAGTCACTATTGCCCGTGCAAGTTCATTTGCTTAGAGAATCTCCTCTTTCCTGACCTGATCCCAGGCTGGTAAGACCACAAGGGCAGGCATGTGGCGTGCCCTGAAGACTGCAGTGGGTGTCAGAGGTCCAGGGGTTTTCGGGGAGTATCTAAAGCACCCAGATCTGGGGAGAAATCTATAGTATCCGGTCTCTCAGGAATCAGCATTTTCCTATAAGCGCTTCAGCTGATGCTGGCCTACTCAGTGCATCTGAGGGCCACCTGATGACCCTATCTGTCCCCAGGCAGTCACCTATCTGCCTGGTGACTTGGCGGGACAGTGTGGGCAACCCTTACGGGAATAAAGAAGCTGAGGGCTACCCAAGGGCAGAGTCAGGGCCAGAGTCTCTTCACTGGCTGTTGGAGGTCTCTCATCCTCCAAGTGGGAGCTGGGGGGATAGATCTGTGGAAACCCACAATCAAGGGGTGATGGTGGTTTGGGGTAGCAAGAGCTCTTGCCCACCCCAACTATGACTGTGGACTCACCTCTGGTCCCAGCCCACCTTCCTGATTCTGGGAATATTAATAAAGAAGCGTTTACATAGTGCTTCCTAATTGCCTGGGCACTAATTTAAGTGCTTTGAACGTACATCTCAATAATCCCCACAATGGAGTACCCTATGAGATGGGCAATGTTATTCTTCCCACTTTGCAGAGGAGGAAACTGAGGGACACATGCGTAAATACTCCAAATTCATCTGGACTCTCAGGCCTTGAAGCTGCTAAGAGGGCTTTCCCTCTGGGACTTCTACTTCAAGCCTTTATTTGACTGAGAGAGATAGCACAGAGAGGGAAGGGCCAGGCAGAGTCCACGTGGAGCTGTGGCCAGGTCTTAGCTCCTGGCCATGTTGCCTTCCTCAGGAAGAGATGCTTCCGTGCTGTTCTGGCCTCAGGGCTCATTACTGATGCTGCAAATTGAATGAAATAGCTGCTTGGTTACAAATTAATAACAGATTTGTTTGTCATTAAGGCAGCATTGTTTAATAAAATTAGTTCAGCTGAGCATAATTACCTTCATATAAAATTCCCCCTTAAAAATTACTTTGATAAATCTAAGCCAATTAAGCAGGCAGAAAGAATGGGGCGTGGGGTTTGGCTTCGGTTGGGTCCAGAGATCAGTTTCCAAAGCCCTTTGGGTCACTCCACCAGGGACCACTTGAAATCTCAGTAGAGAACATGTAACAGTTTCTTCAAGGCCCAACTGTGGAGGGTCTTGAACGGTCCTCTCACTAAATCCAAAACAAGTAGGCTCTGCCTGTCTTCCAGCCTTTCACACTCATTCCTGAATTTGCTTGAAACTCGAAGACATTCAAGAGCTCCCCATTACCCAAAATGACTATCCCAAATCTTGATCTTATTGCTCAAGGTCCTACAAGTCTGGCCTCAATGGATGACCAGATACTGGGAGTAGGAGGCTGAGGTCTTAGGCACAGCTCTGGCCCACGCTGGGTGTTCTCAGACACTTCACTGCCCCCAGCCATCTGCCATCCTCTCAGGTCTCCCTCCTGCTATCTGTCCCTCCTCGGAAGCTGCCTTCCTTCCTGGCCTGGTCACTCAGCTTACTGGTGACTTCTGGGTCCCCTTTGTGGCTGGGGTCACACAGTTCTTTCTGGAATTCCCTTCCTGCTCCTCTCTGGTGATTTGGCTTCGGTTTAGGCTTCAGCCAATACCTGCCTCTCAGTCAGCCTCTTCCTCTTGCTCTGCTGTAGCTCCCCCCACCCAGCAGCCTCTCCCTGTCGGCCTCCTGAGCTCGACCTGGTGGGTGGGTGTAATCACACCCCTCATGCTTCATTTATAGGACCTCCTTCTACTTTGTCAATTGGAATTTGTTGTATTGTTTCTCTCAATGATTCTCTGGGAATACCTGCAGTAGAATTCAAAGATGCCTGTACTGAATGGGACTCCAGAGATCAGGTCGAACCTCCTTATCTAAAGATGGAAAGGGAGGTACCACCCTCACTTCCAGTGGCCTGGATGCTCATCTCCTCACTTCCAGACTGGAACATACGCCAGCCTGCATTTTTCCATTGTGTCTGGTCTGTTCCATCCTTTCATGCCTATAGTTCCCTGAACAACACTCTCTTTTGACCAGGCACCTCGATTTCAGCCCTGCGGAGGTGGTTAAGGGTTGTTTTTCAAGCAGAAAAGTTCAGGTTGGCTTCACAAATCTTTCCTGTGTAATTTATAGGCACATGGTTCCCAAATGGCCTGCAGGAAGCCAGTGGAAGGTAAAGATGCTGCAGAACACCATGTGTGGGGCGGAGGGGTGGGCATTGATAGACTGCATAGTCCCCTGGCATTTTACAGTGCACAGCCTGCACAACTGTACACTGTGCGGAGGATGGAGAATTGGGGATATGTCAGGAAAAGACCCAGAGCAAATGGCAGGAAGACGGCCGAGACGAAGAGGGAAGTAAGGCACAGACTCAAGCAGGAAAGAGGACAGCCCCTTCTCACAGAAAGCACAGGTTGGTCATGGAGAACACCTGCTTTGCAGGTTGGTACAAAATCACTCTGCTCTGCAGCTTTGGGCCTCCGTTTTCTCATTTGTAAAATGGCAAAAACAACATGTACTTCACAAGGGCATATAATGAGAAAATAGATGTGAAAGAGCTTCAAAAGTAGAAAGTGAAACCCAGAAGTCAGTGATGTCAAAGCAAATGAACAGATGTCAGAGCACAGGGTATCTGGAAGGGGCCCCAGGACCCAAGGATTCCCTCCCCTCTGCTCTGAGCCCAGCACCCCAGCTGATGGCCTGGTAGAGGCCATGTTCAGAGGTTGGGGACAGGGGTGTGAGTGCTATGGGAGTGATGGGGTGGTGTGGGGTGAACCACTGGTCTCACTTCCTCTGCAGAGAAGGGAGGACAGTTCCCTTGTCCCTCAGTTTCCCTTGATGCTCCCACATTCCCAGGGCCCAGACGCCTGGGGTGGCCCCTCCTGAAAGACATCATCAGTCACCCTGCCAGAGAACTTGGGAAGGGGAGGGATGGGGGGTGGGGACTGCAGCAGGGGGAATGAAAGCCCAGGCTGCCTGAGCGACAGTCCCTCCTGGAGGGGGGAGTCAGCTCCTTCTAAAGCCCCTTTTGAAGGGGACCTTGGAGCTCTAATGAGTTGAGAGCTTTTATGGGAGCCCAGGCAAACCAATTAGGTTTGCTTAAAAATATTGTATTCATTAGCATGAAAATAAAGCTGAACTTTTTAGAGATAATTGCATCTTTTAAAATGTGGTAGTCTTTGTCTGGGCTTGTCTCATAAATATGCATGCTGCATAATCCTTTTGGAACCGTGGTCGCAATCATGAGTAACACACAAATGCATCCAGGGTGTTAATATTCTGACAAGAGTGGGGCCTCTTGGGTAGGCAGTGCCACCAGCAGCGGCCTCCAGAGGCGGCCCTGTAATCCCCAGCTGCAGCCCGCATGGCTTAGCGACAGAGCTTGGTCCTGGGTCCCTGACACCGTAGCTCAGGCTCCTGTTCTAAATCTTTCCCTTTTGCACTGATGTCTCCAAGGAGGTAGGCTGCAGAATTCTTGGGCTTTTGCTCAAGAAGGGAGGCACAGAGGTCGAGCTCAATTTACAGCTAGGGAGATAGAAGCCGCTGGGGGTTAAGTGGGTTTGCCAAGGGCACCAGCAGGGATGGGGCCAAGATGAAGCCCAGCTTGCCACTGCCAGCTGATGCTTCTTATTTGAAAGCAAGTGATGGTGCCCTTTAGGGAAAGAATTGTGTTTACATTTAGCTGGGAAGGGATTCAGGGTAGGTTGGTGAGCATGGGTGGCTGAGTTGGGGGAGAGGGGTGAAGTTCCCGCGGGGAGGACTTAAGCTGCAATCACTCCATTTCTATCAGCTAAACCACCCCAAATAAAACAGTTTGCTACGTCAATGCAGGTTTAAGGAAGCGCTAAGGAAGTTCTAAGCAACTCCCTTCCCAAATGGAACTGCTCCTCAGTCCTTCTGGGTAGAAATTCCTGAGCTGTCCATGGTCCCTGTCCTACAGGGGTTCTTTTATTTCCTCCCTCTCCCTCCCTTTCTCTCTTGGGATAGCTTTATAAGAGAAATATCCCACTTCTTAGTGGGAACCTAGGACTGACCTCCGGGAAAACTGGGAGGTCAGTGAGGTTTCATGTCAACAAACGCTTTCCAAGTCTCTGGTCTGTTCCAGGCCCCAAGCTAAGCCTCCCAGGCCTACAGAGGCAGTTGGCAAGGAGGTTTCCTGATCTCACCCATTTGCAGGCCCATTTGCCAGCTGGGATCCTTGCAAAGACATGATGTGGCGGTGCAGGGGTTGGGGCACATGTTGTCTGTGACTAGGAAAGTCACCTTTTGAGGACTGGGTGGGATTTGGGCAACTTTGAGCAGAGGGAGACCCAAGATTTGGGATATTCTTGGGTAATCTCTGAGCCCAGAAAGTTTCATTTGGCAGCTTTTCAGTCTTCTTCCAGAAACTCCTCTCTTCCATCCCCGGGTGCTAAGCTACCCTCAGGCCACTGCAAGATATGCTACGGGTGCCAAAGTTACCAAATGGAAAATCTAAATGTCCAACTGTGACTGATGGGGTAAGAAAGTACATCATTTTTATTTACAGCCTACCCACTTTTGTGAAAAAAAATCTATTAGGCTGAACCACATCATATTGCCAATTTAACCATTTTGTGAATAAAATGGTGATTTTAACATCTATAAGGAGCTTTCTGTGTATAGGTGCAGTATATGCATTACTTTATTTAATTCTCAGAAGAAACTCACAGGGAAATATTGTGACTACTGTTCCCATAATATGGACAGAGAAATTGAGGCAAAATGAATAGAACTCTCCCAGGTCTTATGGAGCATTAAATATATAAGCAGTTAGCATGTTGCTAGGTAATTTTAAATTACTTTCAAAAAGGAAAAATCAGTTTATACTTCTAACAACAAGTTTATCTGAATGACGATTTCCCCAAATCCTCCAAACAAGACTATCAAGTGTCCATTATTTTATATATGGATTTTTTTGTTATTTATTTTCCAAAACTCTTTGTATATAATGGCTATTAACTCTTTGTCAGTTATGCATGATGGGACAAATGTTTCTTCTGGTCTGTTACTTATCCTTTATTTCATTTATGCCATTCAAAAATTTATGCTTTTATGCAATTAAATCTATTATTCTTTTATTGCATCTGTGTTTAATGTCTTGAATAGGCAGGCAGCTTTCTTTCCAAGATTATAAAAAAAATTTTACCCTATATTGTCTTTTTAAAAATTTTTAAAATTTTTATTTTTTTAAAGATTTATTTATTTATGCACATAAGAGCTGGGATACAGGCCATAGATATGGGAGGGTGAGAGGATTCATCAGATCCTGAGTCAGGAACAGGACAGTCAGACTGACTGAAATACACTGCTGAGGAGAGCAGCGGGTGAAACAGGAGAGGTCTGCTGCGCCCCGTGGGTTGCTCCCTGGCTGGCCAGGGATCGAACTCGTGCTGCAAATGCTGCAGATTGCTTCATAGGGCAGTGTTTAACCCCTTGTACCACCAGGGAAGCCTGTCTTTTGTTTTTTAAATAAATATTAAAAACACTTTTTTTTGGGTAGAGGGATGAACTAGTAAAGGTTGTGTGGTCACTGTGTACTTCACCACAACACTCTTCAGTTTATAATCTGATATCACTTCACTTACTGTACTCATTGTGGTTGGGTGAGGTCATGTGATTAGTTCTAGCAGAGTTGTGAGCATAAATGGAGAGGTCATTTCAGAACCGGGCATAATGCAAGACCTAGTCTGTGTCCACACCTCCTGTGGCCATGTTTGAATGGTGGCTGCTCTAGCTGTTGGCTCCTGCGTGATTTCAATGAGCAGGGCCTTCCCACCAACCTGCATGGACCTGTGCCCTGAGCCTGAGTCAGCCTTCACTGGGTCAGATCTCTTATATTTGAGGGTAGTCTATCCCTACAGCACAGCACAATCCATTCTGGTTGATACCAGAAGGGATCATTCTTTTGCATTTTCCATATGGACAGCTTATTGTTGACTTTCCACTGTTCTCATCTTTCCTTGATGTTGTAAAATGCCATGCTTATCTTGTCCCCAATTCTCATATGTACATAGGTAAATATCTGGACTCTTAAATATCTGGACTCATCAATTCATTTGCCTATTCTACTAGAATCAATGACTCTATTGATAAAGTGTCATAACATATTTTGATATTTTACAGTGCAGGTTTTTAAGCTTATCTTGTTTATTTTTATGAATTTACTTTCTAGACAAACTTTAGGTTTAGTAGTTCAAGTTTCATAAAAATCCCACTGGAAGATGGGTTGCATTCAATTGATCTATTAATGAAGGAGAACTTTTGTCTTGACATATAGAATCTTCCTTATATTTTTCATCTCTTAATCCTTATACTTATAAGAAGTATTTTCTGAGCTCCTATTGTATGCCAAGTGTTTTGCACCAAGGTTAAAAAATAAATACTCAAACTCAAGCTCAAAGTCTAGTGGGACCAGGACCAGGTATGATGGCCCTATGGAGTTGGGGCAAGGCCTGGTGGGAGCCCAAAGACAGTGTGTAATGATACCCTGTCTTGCAGTATGGAGAGCAAAAGGGCCTACTGGGTGGATGGAAGTGTGTGACCCAGTGGTCCAGGTGAGATGGAAGGAGAGGAAGAGGGAAGCAGGAGCTACTCACCCTACATGCACTGTCATGGAGGGCATGGGCTGATCCCCAGAAGAGTAGGGTACCGCTGAAGCATTTTGAGACCGGGCCCTATGGCCTTAGTGTAGCCTATATTTGGGACTGATCTGTAAATTTAACTGAGAGGTGGTCTGTAATCTCCATGTTTAATCACTTTGTTAATCAGTTTGGAGCATTAACCAAGCCAAAGGATAACAAATGTATAAGGAAAAAAAGGGCTAAGACCTAATGAGGACTAACATTTATGGAGCACCTACTCTGTGCCATGAATCCTCATAGTACAGTATTCATGTCAGTGTCAGGTCTTTTTACAAAGAATGAAACCTCACACTAACTCCAGCTCCTGCAAGTATGACTCCCATCTTACAGACAAGACCAACGAGGTTCGGAGGGCTCAGGGGATGGACCCCAGACCCACGGGCCGGTTAGCAGCAGAGCTGGGCCCGTACAGCAGATTTGGCATTTCCAAATCTAGTAGTCTTGCTGCCCCTCCACAGCTGCGTCTTGTTATAAAAAGGAGCTGGTTTGCAGCCTGGGGAGGAGAGGGAAGGCTCACTCTTGGCCAAGTTTCATTTAATTTTCCATCAGTAGGTGTCAACTGTGAACTAGTCAGAAATGCTAAAATAACAGCTTAAAAACATAGGAACAGAAATGGAAATGTAATTTTAGCGTGCCTCACCAGCCCCCTCCTGAAGATAAGTGCTGCTTATGGAGTATCTGTTACAGAAATGTAACACTTGAGGACTAAACTCACAGGAGTTGCTGGCGATGTGCAATTTAGCAACTCAGCCTGTTAAAGAAGGGAGGGAAAAAACCCAAGTCTACAGGCTGAAAATTGAAAACAAAAGGAAATGGAGAAAAAAGCAACATAGCATTCCTGCCTCTGTTTGAGGTTCCTCCTAATAGCCTGGGAAATAGTTTGTTGGGAAAAAAAGTCTTGCCTGGAGGAAACATTAACTCAGGGATGGCGTCTTGGATGGAAAAGGAGGCTGGGATTAGCCAACTGGCCTGAAAGATCTTTGGCAAATTAGCAAGGATTCCTTCAGCTCCTACTATGTGCTGGGCCTGCTGCTCAGCCAAAGGGGCTTCACAAGGAGGGAAATCCGGTTCTTCTGTCCCGAGTTTGCTGTTGGAATTTGATGTAACGCCCACTGGGACCAATGACATGATGAAACATATGAGACCAGTTGTCTGTGGGGACAGGTCCCATGCTGAGAGAACAGAGGGATGCAGCTCTGGTCTGGGTGGGCTGAGGAAAGTGACATGGAGAGGAAACATAGCGTCACAGCTTAGGGCAAAAGATCTGAGTCCCAGTTGTGACTCTTCATCTTTCTGGGTCTCAGATTTATCAAATAGAAGTTCATCAGATGGTTTCTCAGACCCTGCGACCCAACATTCTACAAATTAGGATTCATAAAATTCCCTCTTACAAGTAACAGATATCAGCTCTGATCATCTCAATCAGAGAAGCACTGATCAGGCCAGGTAATTGTGAAGGCTAAAGGTAGATCAGGCACGGCTGGATCCAGGCGCTAACTTAGGTTTTCTTGGACTCTGGCTTCCTCCCATTACCCCCCTGTTATGCTTTTTCTCTGTCTTTCCACCATAAAGAGGCAATGATTTTGATTGCTCCAACAGACTCGCCCCCAGGAGCTCAGCCCCACCTAAACCACAGGGAATGGGTTTCTTCTTCCAGAAAAGAACAGCTGAAAGGGAACAGGATTGATGGCAGGCAAAAATGATGGATGATCTCCACATGGGCCTAGAATGTGTCTCAGGTTCAGATAAGAGAGGTGGAGGAGGGGAGGAGAATTTCAAGGAAAACTCTAGGGTCAAAGCTATGCCACAGGCCTGGCTGGAACAACAGTGAAGCTCAGGATGGGAGTGGGGGGCTACCTGGATGTGGGATAACCAGGGCCACTCTGGACCTGGGGCCACTCCACCACCCCCTGCTGAGGCCCCCGCCCCGAGGTTTCCCATTGCCACAGACCATATGTCTAAATAGCAGGATGTTGAACTCATACTCACAATCTAGTAAATAAAATAGGTTTCTCCACTTAATGAACGCATGTATTTCACGATGACAGGAAGGCAGATTCCTATTTAGAATTTTCTGGATCCTTGGAGTTCTGTTCCAGAATGAGATGAAACAGGGAGAACCTGTAGCCCATCCCTTCTCTTCCCACCCATGACTCCATCCAACTCTCTGGAGTGGACACGTCAGCATACACACCCGAGCTCTGAGCACAGCCCTATAAAGAGCTGTCCTGGGGCTGTTTACCTTCAGGGGCCTGGCCTGGGGACGAGGCCTGGCAGGTCTGGGAAGCGGGCTGTGGAGGTCTGAGCCATGAGTTGTTTAAATTCTAATCCTGGAATGTAGCATGGAGGGGTATGTGGGCTCTAGGTGTGCACTTCCTCTTGGCCCTAGAGACTGACTTGCTCCAAGGAGAGGGGTGCAGCCAGAGGAGGGGCCACATAAAGGTCTGGGTCCAGGGTAGAGTCTTACCTGCCCAGTCTGAGGGCTGGTACAGGTGGGGATCTGGGAGTAGACGCACCCAGGTGGGGTCCCAGAGGAGAGTTAAAACTTGGAAGGCAGACCAGGGAAATGAAATTGAAAAATCTGTTTGGGCTTGAATGAGATGGCATTGAACGTGAGGCTCCAGAGGCTGGACTTGCTCCTATGGACAATGGGAAATGTTTGGGGGGGGGGCGGTCTGAGCGGGATAGTGGCAGAGCTGGCCCCACGTCCAGAGTAGCCCTGGTCTCACGTCCTGGAGTGCCCCCCTCTCTCTCCCATTCTGGGGTATTTCAGGAGCTGCTTCCTCCATCTGCAACACTCTTCACCTTGGGATCCTTGAGATTGAGCTTTGCTGTGAGGACAAGTCCTTTACCCTGAACCCCTAAACTCACCCCAGACTGACTGACCTTCCTTGTACTCCTGGGGCCCGGTGTGTTTTCTTCGTCACCGAGTGTGGTCCTACAATGGCTGGTCTCTACAACTGAAGTTCATTACACCAGCATAGGAAGGTCTACAAACCAGACCCCAGTAAATGTTGGTGGGAGAGAGGAGAGTAATGCAAGAAATACAAGGGAGTTGGGGTTAAGTGAAAGCACAGTTGTAGAAAGTTATCTTGTGTACAGATGGCCCTTGAGGAGGGTTGTTTTGTTCAATGTTGTTTCATTATAACTTTGATGAGGAAACAATCCCAGCTGACAATGAACTAGCAAATCATACTGTTATTTGAGGGCCTACTGTTATTATATGTGGTTTTGCTAAAAGTCTCCACTTCCAAGAACCTATGGTGGTTAAGTGAGGACTTACTGTACTGGCCCCTCGGGGTTTTGATCACCTTGCTCCATCCATACCCCTCACCCTCACCCCCACCCTGCAAAACACCATGGAATCTGAGAGCTTTTTACCACCTCTCCTGTAAAGCCAGGGAGGGGCCCGCAGCCTCACCTGCATGACTGCAGGTCTCTTCTTGACGCATCCCTTCCCTCTGTCTTCTGCTGACTTCCTCCAAGGTCCCCATCAGGGGCACCATCCTCTTTACAGCTGCCTCCCCCCACCCGCGTCTCTACTCCTCTTCCCCGCTTGAGTTTCTCTCCTTGCAAGTGATCACCTCTAGCGCACTCTCCACTCTGTCTTCGTCTTAGTTATTGTCGGTCTCTCTCCTCTGTGGTTGGGACCACAGAACTCTCTCTTTTTGCTTTTACTTTTATTTCCATTTATTTTATGCTGAACTTATTCCTGGGCCACACATTTCTTTTCTTCAATGTCTTCTGGGATGTCTTTTTCTTCTGTTCCCTGGGATATGCTTTTCTCCTCTTCTGGTTTAGGAACAACCTGCTCTTTGTCAGTGAGGTCCAGTTCAGTGTGGCAGGGGGCGCTCATGAAAGGGTTCATTGGACCATGAGCTCTGTAAGTCCCGTCACACATCTTGTTCACCTGCAGGTGCTCAATGACGAGAGTCTATATCTAAACCCTTACATTCGGCATTAAAGCATTACTGTCGGCATTTTTAAGCACATGCAGTAAAAATTCAACACTCTTTCTGGGTCACTGACCCTGTGTCCACCCCCACTGTCTGGCCTGGGCACATGCCCCAGCTCCACCATTGTAACGGCGGAATGGCACACACCACTAGTGTAGAGGGACATCCTCCAGCTACCAGTGTCTTTTCTGATGATACCCCTGACAGCCTGAGCATTTTCATGGCTGTTCTTAAAATGAACAGGAAAGTTTGAACCTCTTGATTGGCATGGCTTTGTAGACATTTCCCATTCTAGTGAGTAGCCAACCATTTTCAAAGGTCACCTAAAGCTGCTTAGGGGAAGAGCTATTTTCTATCTTTTGTCACTGATATTCCCTTGGCGCCTACAGCAGTGCCAGGCATATAGTGGATGCACACTACAAGTTATTGAATTATTAAATGAATGCCTATGTCTCCAAACCAGTGAGTCTCAAACAAAAATGTGCATGTGTCTCCCGGGAAAGTCACTAAAATGCAGATGCTGATTCAGGGGTCTGGATGGAGAGATTCTGCATTTCTGAAAAGCTCCAGGTGATGGACAGTCTGCTAGGCTGTGGATGTGGCTCTAAATGATAGTCCATTTCTCCCACTCACCCCCTCCCCACCCTAGGAAGGAGGGTGGTCTGGACTTGGAGGTGGGGTAAGTGTTCCTTGGAATTGAGAGGAGCAGGTGGGGCCCTCCCAGTCCCCATGATGGGGGCCATTTGGCTCTGGTGTTACTGGGTGGCCAACCAGCTGGCCGGTGCATTGATTGAGTCAATGATGGAATGGCCTGGCCCAAACTTTCCCTGTTCTGTGCTGGCTTTCAGAAAGAACTGTTCCCCCTCCCACATCTCTTCACTGTCTCTACAGCTGGCTCGAACAAGCAAAAGATTTCTCTCTAGCACTGGGCTCTGTTTGGCTTTGCACCTGCTGCCCGCAGCTGTTGCTGAAGTTCCCGTTAATGGCACAAATGGAGTTTCTAATGGCCGGGCCTAAGCTCTGGTTGGCAGCAGGGTGAGGATGTGTGGGCTGTCCAGACAGATGGGAACTCTGCCAATGACTGGGATCCAGGCTGCACTGTCAGTCAGATGGATGGCCAGACAGTGGGTCAGATGGCCAGACAGACAGACTGCCAGACTATCAGACAGCCAGCTCAGAATCTTCATGCTAAAAGGCTGTTTAAGGGCACTGAGGGAGAAGTGTAGAAGACCCCCAGCTTTTGAGGAGCTCACATTTTAGTTGAGGTGGAAAAACTGATACAGAAAAATGTCGAAGGAGATGAGGCCCTGGGTACTGTGGAGCTGCGTCTTGTGGAGCCAATTGGAAGAGCTCAGGGAATTATGATAGAAGAATATTTCTTCTCTCAAAGATTCTGACTAGCTTTAATAGACTATTTTAAATTTAAACCTGAGATGCTCTCTGTGGCTAAATAGTGCATGCACTCATTAAAAAGTTGTGACACGTAAAAGATTTTTAATTTACTGAAGCAAAATAAAATCATAGGTGGCACTGACTGGCCATTATCTAAAACTGCTAAGAGCTCTTGAGGATTATAAGGGTTTGCATTTCTTCTGCTGCTGGTTTTTGGGATTTCCTTCAAAAATATATACCCCAAACTCAAATATTTACCCTAAGTTAATAATGCTGATGTAGGTCTAGTGTACTACATTTACTGAGAATATTCTATATACCAGGTGCATCATCTGACTTTGTCCTCTCACTATGTGTTACTGTGAGGTGGTGGTCGTCATCAACCATTGAGCCACTCATTCCATTTGCTGTCTATCTGGTCCCCATGTCCTGATTCCTCTGGAGGGACCCTCCTCTCCAGCAGTCTTTCCTGCTGTGTGACAGACCTGGCCAGTCAGAGCCTCTGGCCATGGTGCTTGGTTCAAGGATGATCACATGATCCAAGGAGAGCCAATGATGCTTAGAAATGAAATTTCCCCTCCCCACCTGAAGATGTGGAGCTGAGAGGATTTAAGACCCCCCGGAAGCTTCTGCCTCTAGCTTGTGGACAACAACAGGAGATTCCCCCCCAAAAGCCTAGGTTTTGTCCAAAACCACAGTCAGGGACCATGTGGAGACTCTGACTAAGGCCTGTAGGAAACTAGTTTCTGCTCTTCCTACCCTCCCTGCCTGCCCTCCACTCATCCTGCCATCCTCGTGCCTCAAATGGGCCTTAGCACTTTCTCAAAAAGTTAAACATAGAGTTCCTCTATGGTCTGGATATTCCACCTCTATGAATATATCAAAAAAACAGAAGTAGGGACTCAAACAGATATTCGATATTCATATACCACGTTCTTAGTAGCATTTTCCACACCAGCCAAAAGGTGTAAACAATCCAGGTGTCCATCATGGGTGAATGGATAAATAAAATGTGGTATATCCATACAATGGAATATTATTCAGCCATGAAAAGAATGAAATTCTGACATCCTACAATATGAATGAACTTTAAAAATATTAAGCTAAATGAATAAGCCACATTTAATAGGATAAGTATTGTACATTCCATTGACGCAAAAAACCTAGAGTAGTCACATGCGTAGGGACAGGAAGCAGGATAGTGGTTACCAGGGGCTGGGAGAGGACACATGAAGAGCTATGTTTAATGGGTACAGAGCTTCAATATGGAATTATGGAAAAACTCTGGAAATAGTGATGATGGTTGTACAATATTGTGAGTGTACTTAATTGCAATGAATTGCACACTTAAAATGTTAACATAGTTATATATATGTAAGTATATATATATATATATATATGTTTTAGCACAGTTTAAAAATTAAAACATATGCCTCAAATCACACTGCATTGTAATTTTCTGTGCAGAAGAGAGTTCCTTTCCAAGGACCATGGACTTCTGGAGAAGACCATCTTGTGTTCATCTATGGTTTCCAATTGCCTCATCATTCCTGCAGTGGAGGTGGTCCGCCTGAAAGCCTGGCAGCTGGGCCTCTTCCTTCAGTCCAGTGGACATGGCTGGGTGGCCACCTTCATGGTCCGAGTACAGGCACAGCTTGGAGACAGTGTGGGTGCTGGCCCAGACCAACACTATTGCCATAAACTGAGCCACATGAATTATGTTGATCCAATATTATAGGCCATTAAGCAATAGTAATGCTATAGCATGCTGTCAGAAAACAATGACATGCCTTAATTTAAAAATACTTTTTTTTTCCTAAAAAATGGAAGCCATTATCTGAAACTTGGGTGCATCATAATCTCTTGCCGGTGGAGGGTCTTGTATAGAACACAATATCCATGAAGCGTAATAAAGAGAATAACAAGAAAAAAAAATGATGTCTGCTTGTATAAATGCCTCTTCCAGTAACTGCCAAAAAAGCGGGATTCAAACCCCCACACATGCAGATTCCCTGAGGCCTCTTGCCCAAATGCCGAGGTACTCCCCAAATTTGCAAAAGACCAGTCTAGTCTGTTCCCAGAGCCGGAACAAAGCGGCAGTTGCCAGAAGCCAGAATATGTTTCATCCATCCAGCAACTACAGTGCTACTGAGACTCGCTCCAAATCAGGGACAGTTGAAGTCTGCGGCAGGGGCTTGAAAAGGTGCCCCCCGACTACAGCTGCAGGGGCTAGAGTGCGGCATCAGTGGTCAGGTCTGAAATGGGCTGCATGCAGAGACCCTCTGGCTGCTGCCTGCACCAGTTCACATTACTGTTCAGGGCTTGGAGATCATTAGCGGGTGAGTCCAAGTGGCCCTGTGCGCCCATTCTTTAATGCCCTTCCTGGCCAAGGAAGTGGTTAGTACAAATCATAGAGGAGACCATTGGTTGCAAGTTCAAATTAGTTTGAGAAGGAGGGCAAAAAGCATTTGTGGGATCTCATAATGGCAATCTAAGGGTTGATTTCCACAGGGTGGGACCAGGGGTCACCTGAAGACATCAAGACTGTCTCTCTCTTCTTGGCCTATGTGATCTCTGACTGGCTTTATTCTTCATGTAGGTCCTCTCTGAGAAGCAGGCAAGACAGCAACTGGCAGTTTCAGACTCCTGGTCTCTTAATTTAGCCATTGTAATGGACAGAAGTCATCTTCCTTGTTAGCTCTGGCAAAAAAAGTCCCAGGGCAGCCTCCAGTTGGCACGCTGGGATCATCTGTGCCTCCCTGGATGAACTGCAGTCCCTTTCAAAGGGTATTCTGATTGGTAGGCACATGGTTTCCCATGCTCGACAGGTCCCCTGGGACTACCAAGAAGCATGGAGAGCAACATGTCAAAGCAAAAGTGGGTGTGTTATCGGAGGATGGAGAAGGAACAGACCAAGGGGCCTGAAATACTTGGGAACCAGAGTCTACAACAAGCCCCAAATAGGGGAGGGAGGCAGCGTGGCTCTAGATCCATTCCCCAGAGTGTGGCCTCCGCCCTGAAGAGCTGCTCAGGTCAGGTGCATCACTGCCCTGATCCAGAACTTTTGCATTTGCCCCAACACACAAGAAGTCCTTCCTTCTCTGGTTCCGAAGCCTGGACTCAGAGCAGGAACTCCTGTTTCAGTGAAAAGCTCCCCTGGCCAGAATTGGGCATGGCCCAGGACGTGTTATAAGTCACCAGATGGGATTTGCCGCGTCTGCGGGCCATCCTGGTCGCGTGCTCCCTCCGCACCTCCACGCCCTCTTGCATTGTGAAGTTCCGAAAGAGTGAAGCGTGGCGCTAGGTAGCCAGTGCTGCCACGACTTAGGCAAATGAATGAGTGAGCGAAGGAATGAATGAGTGTGAGGGTAGACGCATGGGCTGTGCTAGAACCGAGAAGGAGATGAGAAAACAAGACACTCTCGTCCCAGCAGGGATCAGGAAAGGCGCCTCTGGTCAGCTCAAGTCTGGGAGCTATCATACCCAAATCAATTTTCAGACTTAGAACAAAAATGCATATCTATCTCCCACCAGTTCTCTCAGCCTCCCCTCCTCAAAGAAGGCGTCTGCGGGGACAGATGGCCCTGTGTCAGCGTCCCTGTGTGATATTGATGTGAACAGCGAGGGGAGGCGACGTGTCTCATGGCTGTAAAAATAGATGCGCATTAGGAATGCATGAAGTCAGACCCCTCCTCTGGCCACGCCAGGCTTGCTATTCTAAACCCAGCGCTCATGGGTTTGGTATCCAACCACTCGGCAAGGCAGAGCAGTGGTCTGGAACTTGACATTTAAAGGGTTTGAAAGAAATAGAAAGTGGCATAGAGATTTCTTTTTTTAAGTCAGTCTGGCTATTTCTGAATGGGACATGCCAAGGAAACCGGAGATCAAATTCACAGCATTTTTGAACCATAGCGTCTGAGAGATGGAGGGGGCTGCAGGAGCTGTTCTGTCTGGTCTCCCTTTCAACGCAGGGATTCCTTTCACTAGGCCTGTGATGATTGTCTAGTGTCTCCTTGGATACCTCCAGTGACGGGGTGCTCTCTACCTTCAGCGCCAGGGTTTCCCGGGATGGTCTTGTTGCAGCCCTCTGGCTACTACTTCAAAGTGCTTTTAAGAGAACATGGAGTTGATCGCTGTGCCTCTGTGCTGCCCCTCCACTGACCTTGCTGGCTAGGCCCATTTTATGGCCTCGCAATTTACATCCACTGGTATTTCTTGGGCCCCTGCTCTCTGCCAAGCTCCTCACAAGAGGCTGTGGAGGCTGAAAGAGAAGACATAGTTTCCAAAAGCCAGCTAGCACACAATCTGGGGAGATAATGAACATGTGTGGAATAATGAGATAGTGCATGGCGACAGGATATTATTAAATTTGACATTGTGTGATACTGTTTCCTTCCCAGTCAAAATCAGTGGCAATTTTTGCCACCCCCGTGTTGGTTAATGACACCTACATTTTAGCAGTCTCTCAGACGCGGGAGCTCAGAACGACCTTGGCTTATTCTGACGTGCCCCCCTGCCCATCTGGTCCCTCACTGATCCTGCAGAGTGGTCGCTCCCAAGCGCCTCCTCCCCGCCATCTTCTCTCTGCTCATCTAGTCCCCACCATCTTGAGCTTGAACCCCAGATTTTCTTGCATTTTGACCCTACGTGATTCCCCTTAGATTTTGTGCCTATTTCTATCTCCTCCCTGCACCCAGCTTTAGCCACAGTTGCACCCATCCACCTCAGATGTCTTTTGCATACTCCCTTTATGCCTTTGCTCCCTCTGTTTTCCCCTGCCCTTCTTTTTGTCAAAACCCCATCACTTCTTCGAGGTCTGGGGGAAACTTTCTTCTTTGCAGTTCCTGTAAACAAGTTGCATATTTCCTGATAGCTGCCGTTTTCTCAACAGCAACATCGCTGGCCACCCCTTGAGCCCCATCTTGGCTTTTAAGGCTCACAATTCCATGTGATGGAAAACACAGTGGGCTGAGTCATAAGACCTGGGTTTGAATCTGGTTTCCACCACTTATTAGTTGTGCTCTTAAATTGCTAGCCCTCACTGGCCCTGTTCCTATTTCCATCTGCGAGATGGGAGAAACACCACCCACCTTGCAGGGAAGCTGATTAACTGATAATGAATGTGGCAGGTGTTTCTCAAACACCTTTTCAAAGGCATTTCAAACCAATGCCTTATAGGTATTGGTTACTTCTATGGCTAAATCTTAGAAAAATGGAGAAAGCTGAGTTTGGACCCTTTTTATAGCCTTGGGATTTATTAAACAAACATTTACTGGGTACCTGCCATTTATCAACCCCTGGGCAGAGGGAAGGTGTGGCCTTCAGTCCACGAACTCATAATGTGGGGAGATAACAAACCCCTGCGGAGTCACGAGTGTTGGACTGGACAGATTGTTGTTTTAATTTGATGTAGTGAGCCTGCCTGGGAGCAGAGTGGGAGTTCTGAAAGGCTGAGAGAGTGAGGTGATCAGGGATGGCTCCCTGGAAGAGGCAGACTGGAGCCAGAACTTGGAAGGGTGGTAACCCCTGGGAAGGAGGGAGGAGCAGGAGGGCAGTTTAGGTAGAGTGATTTCTCTGCAGAAAGCTGCCCACACCACCCAGGGTTAGACGAGAGAGGGAATCTCCTGCAGGCCGGAGTAGGACTGATGCCAACTAACTAGTTCTTTATTTGCACTTGAGAAAACTGCAGCTTGGGCATATTAGCGTCTTATCCAAGCCCCAGAGCCTGGAATGGGGCAGAGCCTGGCTCTATGACTGGGGAACTGTAACTCAGTACGCCTGTTAGACCCTTTTTTTGCAACCATCCCAGGCCGGTAGGTTCATCTTCAGTTCTTGCCAACAATA
Organism: Talpa europaea; assembly: GCF_964194135.1. Taxonomy (NCBI): domain Eukaryota; kingdom Metazoa; phylum Chordata; class Mammalia; order Eulipotyphla; family Talpidae; genus Talpa; species Talpa europaea. Next base: position 54,865,442 of record NC_140075.1, read on the forward strand.
AGGTCATTTTGGAGCCTTTGGTAAACTTTTACAGGCCTTTAATGCTGAATCAGGGGACAGACCAGCTTTCTCTCTCAATATTTCTCTGGCTGCCTCCTCCTGACTGTCCTCTCTTGCCTCAGCGTGATGCTGCCCTTATAGGCCATCGCCACACCCTCCCATTTACATATAAGCACAGGTGTCTGTGCTTACAGGTGCACATGCAAGGTTGCAGGTGCTGGTCATGGATGATAATGCTGGGAGGGTGTAAAAAAATCCTGATCACTTCATTTACCCTACAGAGCTCCTAAGGGAAAATGCCCAAGGAAAGAGCCTGGGGCTTGGGATTGTTTCCACGCTGACCCTGGGGAATGGGGCACAGCAGGGTACCTGATCCAAGGGGGGGTGATCCACAGACCCACCATGGACCTAGAATGTGGCTTGACATGAAAAAATGGGGTGGGGGGAAGTTGATGCAGTCTTTAGGGAATTGGAATTTAAAGGCTCAGAGAAAATGGGGCAGGTGGAAGCAGAGGTTGAATTGAAGATGGCATCTTGGGGTAAGAGGCAAAGTTGGGGTTGGCTTTTTGCAGGCTGAAGCCTGGAGACCAGAAAGAAGGTGGCTTTCACACATTGAGTTGCTGAGAAGGTGGGGTTGAAGTGCTGGTAGAGAGGGGTAAGGCAGTGGACAGAGGGACAAGAAGGAGAGTGACCTTCCAGCCATGCAGACAGACTGGGTCCTTCGTGGCTCTCTGACCAAACCCAGTTATAACCCTAACCCATGCAGCACACTCAGCGCTCCCCCGCCTCTCCTGAGCAAATGTGTTCCTGGTCTCCAACCACAGACCCTCTGACTCCTCTGTAGTCTGTTGAAGGGAGGCGGCTGTGGGCTCAATTGCTGTTCTTCTAGAAGGAAGCCACACCGTGGCATGGAGGGGCATTTGCAGGCACAGATATCTGGCCTCTGGGTACACATCTCCAGGCCCAGCGAGGCCCAGCTTCGGAGCAGCCTGGCTGAGTCTTGAACACCTGGCAACCCTACAATTTAGAACCTTCATTCTCAGAGGTCCCCAAGACGAGAGAGGAGGCTGGAGTCCCTGGGGAATGATAGGGGGTTGGGTGGCAGTTGACTTAATCCAAGAAGGGGATCTGTAAGGAGTGGGGATGTGGACATCAGAGGAAGAGCTCGCTGTGAAGGCACAGGGGGCCTCCAGACACACAGCCCACTCTGCTGTCACCCTGCCTTTGCCAAGAGAGGGCCCCAGGTTTGGTTGTGGCTTTCAGAGTCCCAGGGGCTAAGGCTTGTATCTTCTGGTCTGACTCTAGAGCCAGCAGGCACAGGGCAGGTGCGCTATGGATTCGGGCAAACAGATAACGAGGGTCCTGGAGCCCTCGGCGGATTTTTCAGGCTTTAATGCTCCCAGGGAACTGGGTACACGCGCACACCAGGCAGGGAGGCTGGCATGCATGAAGGCAGGCACGGGCCAGGCAGGGGGAGCTGGGAGGGAGGCAGGCAGAAAACCGAGGCTCCCAGCCCCCTACGAATCTTTGTGCTCTTTCTCTGGGCTCTCTCTAGCAATCTCTCTCTTGCGTTGTCTCACGGCCTTGACTCTGCCGCAGTCACACCGCTCATCTAGCCACTGCCGCCGCCGCTGCTGCTTTTATCCTGGCCTGTGGGCTCAGGTGTGCACACTCACGCCTGCCCCGCCCATGCTCCGGGTGTCCACAGTCAGGCATGTGTGCCCTGCACCTGCGCTCCGAGCCCCTCTTGCATTAACACCATCAAGGCCACAGATGATAGCCACAGAGGCCAGTGTTGCAAAAAGCCTGATTCATTTACTCACCCATACACTGCGTGGGCAAGTGGGGACCCATCCCCCTGGAGTCAGGGTATCATCCCACTAATGTAGTTTTGCTCCCCCCCCATACACACACTCCTTCCTTAATTCCTTTCCTTCGTTCAAAACATCTTAAACATGTCTCCTCTGGTTTCCTAAGGAAATAGATTGGTGGCAAGAGATTGGTCTTAGACTAGGCCTGTCGACAGCCAGTTTTGTGGCTTTCTTGAAGGCTGGGGTCCGACTCAGGGCTTCTCTGCAGACTTGGGGAGGTGCTCAGTCCACACCAGCTCTGCCCACTCAGCCAACAATGAGATAACTGCTCTTCCAACTTCTCTCCCTTTAGCTCTGAGTTCAGAGGGCCTGTCTGAGGAGGCCGAGTGATGAGGAACTGACTTCACTTGGGACAGTCCCAGACAAGGATAAGCCTAACCCGGGCAGATGCCCTCTGTGCTCTTACGTCCCAGGCTCTCTGACTGCCCAAACTTCCCCAGCAAGAAGTCAGACCCGGTGTCATCTGAAGTTCATGCTTGAGGAATTTTGCACTCAACAGCTCTGGAGATTAAAAAACAAAACAAAATACCCCTTTAAAACTAAACTCCCTGAGTTCTAGGTCCGACTCAAAAGATTCCCAGTGGCAAGGCCTGAATCGGCGATCTGTAGCGCCAGCGAGGTGCAGAACAGGCTTCCTGTGACCCGGGCAGACCAGAAAAGGAGGAGCCCTGCAGCCTCAGTGGCTTTTTCAGGCTTCTAGTGATCTTTCTACACTATTTGTAGTGAGGCAATGAGGCGCGGGGCAGGCGGGGGGTGGAGGGGTGGGGGGACCCCCCAGGCAAATCTTCACTCTTTCTGGGGCTCTCTGACTTCTCTCATGGTCTCTTCTCTGGTTTCCACCGCAACCCACTGCACAATCCTCTGCTGCCACGCTCTGTTCTCTGCTACTTTGCCCTTACAGACTCGGTCTCTGGGCTCAGGCGTGCATGCTCACACACACCCACACCACACTCCAGGCGCCGCCATCAGGCAGGCGTGTAAGACCGCAGGTGTTGATCATTGATGCTAATGGCGGGAGGGTGGAAAAACCTGATCACTTCCCTCTACCCTACACCATCTCAAGTTTCCATGCTGCCTACCCCTCTACCTTTCCTTCTTCAGTTATCCCAGAGAAAGGCTTTTGTGATGGAATTGCTGTAGTCTGTGTCTGGAGCTCTCAGCTTTCCTGCGCAGTGAACCTTGTCCCCAGGGCTGGGGCTGGGAGCTTGCCCACCAGAAGAAGCAACTGGAAGTTCAACTGCGAGTGGGGCGCTGCGGGTCAGCAGAGTGGTTGCTGTCCGCGCTTTGAAGTCAGAGAGCAGCTGGCGAATTACAAGGGGAGGAGCTTGCAGTCACTGAATGTATTTGATTTACTGAGAAGAGGTACATTTTGGATCCAGCATCCTCTAACTTGACCTCTTCTGGTTTCCTGAGCAGTCACACATGTTTGGGGGACTCATGAGCATTTTTCCAACCGGGTGTATACCAGGTACAAGAGGGCACTGGGGGGATCCAGCATGTTCCCAGACCTCCAGGGCTTGGGGGTTGTGTTGACCTGGGTGACCCAGCCAGTTCGCTGCAACCACAGGCAGATGAGATACTAAATTTGGAGACACTGCAGAGGGGTTGATGGAGATGATGCAGGGGTACCTTGCCTAAGCCATCTCTTCGAGTGACTTCTGACTCACCAATCCCTGGATCTTGCCATTATCAGCACCATTCATTTCACCAGGCAAGTAATTCATTTACCTGCTGTTATTGCCAAGGTGTCATCACTTCCCCAGTTCCAGGTGGAGTTGAAGATATGCTATCAGGAGTCCTTGCAGAAAGTGCTGGCCTTCTGTCGAGGCTTTACAGCCCAGCATCTCAAGCAGCCTTGGCCCACAGCCTTGTAAGGGGATGGGGAGCTGAGGGTTGCTAAGCTCACTGTGAGAGCAGCGATAACAAAGTCTCAGTGATGCTCACAGTCTCCTTTGTTCTCTTATTTGCCCAACCTTGAGCAAACAAGTCACCATAAACTACCTGGCATTTGGATATTGAAAATACAAAGAGAAAGTGTCTTGAAGAACAATAAAGGAGTTATAGCCGAGGTTGCATGCAGGAGATTACATTGTCTAGTTCCCCTGAAAGGCACAGTGCTTTCCCAAACAAGAAATGGCTATCTGAAGCTGGGGGAGAGTCTGCCTGATGTCAGAGTTTCGATCTTACAACACTAACCTGATTTAATCGAATGCTGACTCAGAATTCGTAGGCGGGACACATGTACCCATTTTAGCTAAGCCCCAGGAATGACAGGAGAGAATGCCCAGTCACAGAAGTTCCGGCCTCCTTGGCAAGGAAAAGCAACTGGGGAAAAGTGAAGTCTGAGCCAAGAGACAACTTGCTCAGATGCCCGTCTCAGAAAGTCTCTGTCCTGTCCTTAGGAATCAATGGCCTCTCCCCACTTCCCTGCAATCCATAGCACATGGCTGGCACTCCAGTTGTTGCCCAGAACTCTTCTGTGCCTATGTAGGGTTAATACCTTATCTCTCTCTCTCTCTCTCTCTCTCTCAGTAGATCAGGGGTCAGCCCTCTCTAACCCATGTGGTTGGTAGCCTACAGAACCAAATGAAGATTTCTGGAACATGGCCATTCAGTCACTGTACATTGTCTCTGGCTACGTTTGTGTTAAAAGGACAGAGTTGGACTCTTGCAGCACAGGAAGGCTGCAAAGAGGAAAATGCTTGCTATCTGGCCCTTTATAGAAAAAGGTTGCTAAATCCTGATTAAACAGTAGGCTGGTGGAGGGCAGGGATTGCAGCTCATATTTCATTCACATTTCAAGCCCTACACACTGGGCACTGCACAATGTAGACTCCCACTGATGCTTCATTAGAGGAAGACGTGTCCAAGCAGGAGACAATGAAGAGCATCCGGGGAAACAGTTAAATTACTTAAGAGCAAGAGCCATTTTCAAGGACTTTAAAAGCCTTCATTTACATATACAGAGTTGATAAGCTAATTGTGCAATAATCTTGTCCTAATGTTATAGCAGCCCCTCAGGTCTCATTAGATAACACCTTGTTAACCTAGTTCCAGGAAACCTGCTGTTTATTGACAATAATAAAAGTTCAATCTCACCACTCCAATCTCTCTTTAGTCTGAATTAGACACCAGATATTTCCTCTGAACTGGAAATGACTATGAAAATAACCTAGTATAGTATTTCTCAAATTGTTGAGGCTGCTAAGCGCAGCCCCATTTCATCCATTATCACCATAGACCTGGTACTCAGGGCATACAAGCTTTCCCACACATTTTCCCGGGGCCTAAGAAATGATTGCAACATAGGAATTTTAAAAATGTTGCCTCCAAAATTAACATTTCTTGAAACTGAGCAAAACCAACACTAAAGAACGTTTAATTAAAAGTCTGCTAAGCAAATGACATTATGCCACTCAACTCCTAAATTGTTATGAATTAAATTCAACAGCGGATGCTGGTGCATTTTAAGATGCTAGGAATGATGCAGCATGGGGCCTCCAGATGTGGGAATAGGTACAGAGGGGAACACACATTTTGTAGGGTCCAAAGTTTGTACAATTTTAGGCACCATTTTTAAGAGTCTAGATACAGCAAGCTCTTGCTTTTGCAAATGTTACACAAATATTTGGCCAAGTGAACACATTGTTAGGATGTCAGGGTGCTTCCTGACCTGAGGCAGGTGAAGGACTCTGAAGTTTAAGATCCATCAGCCTGATGAAAAATACAGATGCTCCCAACTTAATGTTGGTTTGACTTAATACTTTCTGACTTCAGGGTGGTACAAAAGTGATACTGATTCTGTAGAAACAGTACCGCAACTTTTGAATTTTGATTTTTTTCATGAGCTGCTGGTGATATCTGATCGGATATTGTCTCGTGATGGTGGGGGGCGGCAGCGAGCTGCAGCTCCGGGTCAGCCACGCTATTCCAAGGGGAGGAAATAACCCATACATGGCAGGCTGTTTTTCACATGCAGTGTGGTATTCATTAGATTGTAGGAGATAGTGGACACTTAGATGATTTGCTAATGGACGTGTTCTGAGGACCTTAAGGTAGACTACCCTAACCTATGGTTTTTGACTAGGTGTATTAAATGCACTATCAACTTAAATATTTTCACCTTACAATGGGGCTTATTAGAACATAAGCCCTTTGCAAGTCTAGGAAGATCTGTGCTCCCCTGTGGGTGGGCAATAGACCCAGCTAATCCATTCATCTTGGGAAGTGATGTCACCTAGTCTGAGACTGTCACAGCCTCCTTAACTCTTTTTTTTTTTTTTTTAAGATTTATTTATTTATTTATGCAAGAACTGGGGTACAGGCCAGATGCGAGGGAGGGTGAAAGGATTCACCAGAGATGGAGTGGGGAACAGAACGGCAGATTGAGGAAATATACTGCTGAGGGGAGCAGCGGGTGAGACAGGAGAGGTCTGCTTCGCCATGTGTGATAATTGCCGGCTGGCTGGGATTGAACCCGCGCTGCAGAGGCTGCGGACAGCTTCACAGTGCGGCGCTCAACTGCCTGCGCCACCAGGGAGGCCCAGCCTCCTGAATTCTTCAAGGTTCTGAGAAGCCCTACAGTTCCCAAGAGTAATTGTATAGGACCCAAAGACCCTATTTGGGTGAATATTTTTGAAGAATTGAGACTGGGAAAGGCTGATTTTGTCTTCCTTCCCCACCATCCTTTTTTCATCTATGTGAGAGGCAACAGTGGCCAGGCTGTGACCCCCCCTGCTGTCTTGGGGTAGAGCTGGGACTCCCCTGACTTGGGTTATAGTGCAGCAGGTCAGAAAGAGACAGGCTGGTTGCGGGGAGAGGGATTAGCTTAGAAGACAGGGGTACACCAACTCATAAGGAATTTCTAATGTAACAGAATTTTCAAGAAGAAACCCTGTAGTTCAGACTTTCTCTTGCACATAATTTTAAAGGAATGGGGCATCTGGACCTGAATGAGGGCAAAAGGGCTTGACATCTGGATTCCTGGGTCTCACTTTCTACTAGCACCATTTTCTTTTTTTAAGAGTTTGGTACTAGACCAGTGACATCATTTGCAGTTTCCTGCAAATGAAAATGCTGGGGGGCCCTGTCCAGAAATAAATCCAGACCATCAAGAGAGTGACAGCAAAGCATTAAACCATGTGGGGGGCCCTTCTGAGCTCAGGCCCCAGTAACTACACACTCGCATGCCCCTGAGATTGGTCTTGGTTGGGTACAGATTTGTGTTTACTAACTAACTTCCAAGTTCAAAATTCGGGAGATTGTGAAGGTATCAGTGTGGAAGTTTCAGCCGTTTAAGGGAGGCTGTGATTTGGGCACAGCGGGCTGGGTCTGGGCGCCTGTGGTGGAGACGCTGCGTACTGGGGTAGATCATTAATCTAGAATTCTCTGCATCACTCAGCCTTTTCAATGATTCATCAGCGCTGCTGTGCTGCTGTGTAGTTCACATTATTGTGGTAATTAGCTGGTGCTTCTCAAGTGAAAAGCCTGCTCTAACCTGGGTGTTTTCAAAAACAGTGCTAGTTACTATGTAACCGGGTAGATGGGGGTCAGTGTACAATAATTCTCTCTTTTCCTGGCTTGTAATAATTAACCCCTTCTGTCAGGGGACTCGGTCTTGTTGTCTTTCCTGTAAACAGTTGGTAATTACGAGGATAGTGATGGGGTGAGAGTGTGGGAATACTGTGTGCGCCCCTGTTTGGAGGGCCTGCCTGTGCCAGCAGTGCCAGCACGGCAGGAAGGCACCTGCGTGGGGCTGTAACAGCAGCACCAGCCAGATCCTTCCACTCAGGAGCTGGGCTTTCAAAGGGGGTAGTCTCTGCAGGGGAGGCACAGCAGGTACTTGCTAAGGGAATTTCTGGGCTTCTGTGCTGTGCCCCAAATGCATGAGGAGGGAGCTTGATACCCAATCTGAACTGCCTCCACTCCCTCCTTAATTCATTCCCTAGGAGGCGCCCTGAAACCCCTCAGCCCGCGAATGGGCCCTGGGCTTCTGTCACCTAGGTGGGACCTGAGGGACACGTGGTCCGTGACTGTGCCACCCACTCCCGCCCCCCACAGAGGCTCCTCCTGCTGCCCCCCAACAGAGGCTCCTCCGGGTCTGCATCTTCTCCTGCCAGAGAGGACTTCGTCCAACAGAGCGAGAGTAAGGCTGGTCAGGGAAGAGATGGGGGTACATGTACGCTATTTTAAACTCCAGGCTGGTAAGAGTGTGCTTCCTTGAACCTTGAAAACAGCACTGTTTTTTTTTTTTTTAAACAAGCTTTCCCCTTTTTACTTTTAACTTCTTATTGGTTCATAGCAACAAGCCTCCATGTCAGTGTCCTTCAGAACTGAGAGGCAAACCAGTGGGCGGGAAAGTGGGGCTGGCCCAGGGAGAAGGGGGAAGTGGGGCTGGTACCCTGCACCCCCTGCCTGTGCCCTGTGGGTCTCAGAGGGCAGTGGGGACGCCTGAGGCCTGAGGTTGTGGTGAACTTTGACCACAGGCACGGCCTTGTTAACTGAGAACCTCCTTCATAGAGATGGAACGTCAGCACCCATCTCCTGTATATCCAAGTGCTAGGCTGGCAGATTTGGGACATTTATCTCCCCTTAACCCATGTCCGAGATGACCCCCAGGTTTGTGTGCCTGTGTTTACTCTCTTGTTCCTAAACCTTTGTGGAGAGAGACGCTTCATAGACAGACGCTTCATGGAGGTGGGTTAATCATTAGGTGGAGAGCAAGAGTGTCAACACAGATACAATTTACTTATTTGTTTCTAATTGCAGTAGAGCATCCCTCATTAATTAATAACTTTCTGGGGAGGGGATGCATTAGGTCATCGCGCACTGCACTCCTCTGTTAAGGAGAGCTTTCACTTCTTCCTAGTGACCTGTCAGAGGGTTGCCCATAGCAGACCTGGCCTTATCAGCTCATTTCCTTATTGTCACAAATGACTGGCACAGTAATCTTCTCTGCAACCTTGGGCAGTGCCCCCTCCCTCAGGGCTTCATCTGGCCCATCTGTGAGCAGAGGGCAGTAGCACAGCCATCTCTATTCCGGGGCACCTTGCCTCCACAGCCTCCTCGCTGCCAGGAGCAGAGGCGGGTGCAGGATTAGAGAGCCTGAGTGTCCATGTACGGGGAAAGCCAGACTGAGGAGCGCTCACAGGCTCTGCTCTCGGAGAGAGTTCATTTCTCTCTTTGCATGTGAAAGCTCCCAGCTGACCCCAGTTTCATGGCAGGTTTTCTAGGCAGGACTGTGGTCCACCCCATTGCCACATGGTGATGTTAGAAGATCTTAGGCCCAGGAGGGGCCTCCCCCACAGATTCCCAGCAAATGGCCTAACTCCTTATGCTGGGCAGTGCTTTCTGGTGATAGAGCATACTCCCAGCTCTCAGTGGGCTTGCTTGGCCTGGGTCCTTTGCATGTAACCAGCAGTGTCTGCTTCCTCCACTTGGAAGGTGCAGAGCTGAGGCTCAAGGAGGTGACGATGGAAGGCTCAGCCAGGTGGAGCCAGCAGCCGCAGCAAGACTAGGTTTCTTGGCACTAATTCCGGGATTCTTTCCCTCCAACCATCTCTCATGCATGCACTGTTCAGGGATCAGAGAAAGCAACTTTATTTCTGGATTTTTCCTTCTCTCCTATTGTCTTCTAACTAATGTTTAGACAATTTACCTCTTCCTGGCTTAGAACTTGCACCTAGAAAGTTTCCATGCGAGGCTGCTACCTCCAAGAAGAGCAGAAGGTCCCAGTTGGGCTTATGAAGAATGCAATCAGTTCCAAGCCCCGATCTCTCTGAAAAGTTGTTATTAAATTCTGTGCGTGCCCTGACCTGGATTTAAAGATTTGCAAGAAGACAAATTCCAAACAGATGCCCATTAGGGCCCTGACAGCCGCAGCTTAAAGATAACATTTACATTCTGCCGGGGTTTGTATCTCTCTGTTCCCTGCTCAGCCCCTCGCCCGCCTCCAGTGGGATCAATACCTCGGTTGAGGTTACGTGGAGGTGGCCACATTCTTTTAAGCTGTTTGTTCAGTGCTTGGTTTGCTCTGCTAACATGCCGGGCACTTCTTCCAACAGGCCTGTTTGCCCAGTATTAGGGTTGTTTGCAGAAACACCTACCCCAATCCAAGGGGGCTCAGCTTTCTAAACAGTTGGTCCCTGCATCTGTCAATCAATAACACCAATCGGATTCCTGATACGGACAGAAAGTGTGGCCAAGTCCAATATTTGTCCAAACACTACCCCCTCCCTTGCACCTGACTCTGCCCCAGCTTGACAAGGCAGACATTCGTCCAACGCACAAGTTGCTGGGAAAAGACAACGCTGGCAAATGGGGAGCTGATTCCAGGAAAGAAGAGCACACGAACAAACACCACAGTCCTTTATGAGAGGTAATTTACTGAAATACACAGCGATTACCTGCTCATCCAGCCCTGGTGTAATTAAAAATGGCAGACTTGGGCCTCTGATTTCCCCAGTGCTGGCAAAGAAACTGGTTTTCAACTCTGTGAAGCTTGAGTTGGATCCAGAGGTGGACATGGAGTCATGGGTAATCAGAAGGACATTTGGATATTACCAAGCCTAGGAAATAACCCCCCAGGACAAACCCAAAGAAAGAGAAAGAATACCCTAAGAAGAGGGTGCTATTTAACCGGCACGAGCTTTTCATGTTTTGGAACTTGATGGAGGTGTTGGTTTACCACTTGTGCATGTACCAAATGCTACTGAATCATTCCCTTTAAAATGGTTAATTTCATTTGATGTGAATTTCACCTCTATTGGAGAAAAAAGAGGGTGAATCCCAATGAGCCCAGGACGTTTACATTTGAGAGGCTTTAATGCCTAACTCAGGCTTTGGCTCAGAGTAAATGCTTAATAAATGTTTATTGAAAGAACAACCTAACATTTGCACAGTCAACAAAGCTCTTTGTTATACATTAGCTCATTTCGTCCTTAAGAGCCCTATGAGGTGGGCAGGGCTAAGTATTCTCAGGTTGTGAAGGGGAAACTAAGGCGTCGAGAGGCATGTGGTTTGCGTGTAATGTCACACAGCTAGTAATGGTGGTGCTGGCATTGGTACCTAAAAGCTTCAGGCTCCAAAATCAAGTGCGTATAAAATGACACTATTTTGTCTTGCTAGGGCTTTCCAGGATGGGGGAGAAATAGTAGTCCTGCTCCCTTCTTGTAGGGTATTTATTACTAAAAATATTTAAAACATGGACTGTCCAACAAACCACTCATTCTCCCCCACAGTTCCTAGCACAGTGCTTGATAAATATTTGCTGATTCATTCAGCTGCAGAGACCAACCTCTGGTTGCTGTGGCAACTGTCCAGAGTAAATTCATGAAGGATTAGATTCGGGTATCAATGAAGCCAAAGGACTCAGTCTACTAAGTGTCTAGGAGGAGGAGCTGGGTCTTGGGTGGCAACTCCGGGGAGCTTGGGTTTCATGCAGGGCATCCTTTACATGCCATTGGCACCATGACGGGGAGCCTGGTGGCAGCTGGGCCATAATACCACTGCCACTTATCAGTCTAGGTGGGGATGATCGGAGTATGGCCCAATGTTCAGAAATTAAGAATTTCCAGAAGAAACAGCAGAACATCAAACCAAGCACACACTGCTCTGAGGACAGGGCCTGCGAGGCGGTTGGCACAGCTGACTGTGAAGGGCCCTGAAGCAGGCGTTGCCTGGGCACCTGGTGCTATCTCTTCAGGGAGCTATGCATGGAGCCAGGAAGTTATGGTGGGCAGGAGCATGCAAGGTATCTCCTCCTCACGCTCCTCCATGGGGGCAACTTCATTCAGTTCACCTCCTTCCTCACCCCAGACAGACCTGGCTCTAGGCCAGCCTGACTTTCTATCTTGGGTCTGCCACCAAAAAGCTGTGTGACTTGGGACAGGGGCGCTTAACTCCTTGGGGCCTCTGATTACAATACTTTTCTCATGAGGTTTTGGGGCTTAAATGAGAGGATGCAGATGAGCCTGGCATAATGCCAGATGCCTGTTGCCTCCCCTGCCCCGGCCCCCTTATCATAGCACAGTTCTTCTACCAGACTAAGCTGAACTGAGTTCAGCAAAGGATTTGAGTTGGGCTTACAAAACAAGGAAAAAACATTTAGATATTGAAAACTCAAATACTTTCAGAGGCAAACAGAGAGTAGATCTGGAAGAGATAGTTCCCAGAGCAGTATTTATGGAGTGGTGGGGATTGTGGCAAACTTGAGGTATTGTGCTCTACTGAAAGTCAATGCAATACAAAAAATTACATAGCATTCTGAAAATTAATTTGACTTCATGGTAGGTCATATTGAAACCTTTGAAACATTGAAATTGTGACAGGAAAAGTTGACGTGTTAGGTCAACATCAATAGGAGAAACGAAAGAGACACGAAGTCCTATAAGATGAGCTATAAATTTGATACTGAGCTTCTTGGTGCCAAAGCAATAAGGGCAACATTACCAGTCATTAGTTTCTCATTGTCTAGGAAGGAAAAACACATAACGTTTCCTTTTAGCTCTGAAAGACACCCTAGTGGGTGTCACCTAGGGTATCTTGACTGTGTGCTGTGGGTGGAATGATGGACACCCTTGGCACACAGGCAATTAGCAGGTGCAGAGGAGCTTAAAAAAAGACAATGGATTTAACTGAAATTTGGTCACTGGCAATTGTGAACAATGTCAGAAGTATAATTCTCCATGAAAAATCTTTCCTTGGCCTAAGGTATAAACAATTGTTGTACTGGGGAGTTTAACAACAGTAGCAATAGCAGCAGCAATATTAACAAAGTATAGATGTTTCACATTGGGACTCTTTATTACTTATCCTTTAATAAATATTTTACTGCACATGGAAGTCAACTTGGAGAACTCGGAGTTAAAGAGCTGGCTTCCAAAATGAGGACTCAGCCACATGCGTTCATTTTGCCAGTTCTTTTGTCAGGCTACAGAATTGTTTGCATCTTTTTCGGGGACGGCTTGTGTCTCCAGGTTCTTGTGGCATCATGTATTCTTGTGTTTCAGAAGTAGACTTGAACAGTGAGCGCACAATGATCATAAAGATGAGAAAAGTAAGTTGAGTTCTTGAACTCTGTCACTCTAGGGTGTAGATGACCCCTGGGGTTTATTTTTGTTTAAAATCTAAAAGCAAGAACTGTCAGGTGTAGTATTTTTGTTTAGTTCATGCATATTTTAGTTCATGCTTGAAATCTCTTACTGAATTTTAATATTTTTAAATTGGAACTTATTGTTGTTGTTTTAGAATGACAAAAATTCAGGAATTGGATTTATGGGTAAATGTACCTTTGGCTGAATCATCCTATTTGTTACTGGATGATTATTTACATTAATTATTATTATATCAGACTGTAACCACAGGAGCAAAGTTCAAACTGATAGGCATGAAAACTACTGTATACATATAATTGTACTTTTTGTCCAGTCAGAACTTGCAGTAACTTGCAGAGTCTTGCAGCATTGTGAAACCATCCAATGGTTCATGATTATTCCAAACTTGTAATTTCAAGTGGGGCACCTGTACCAACCTGAAAGGGCATGAATTCCGTGGAACTCAACAAAGAAAAAGGAGAAGAGCTAAAGAGGAATCAACTGCTTCACCTGGATGTATTTAAAAATATGTAATGCTTTCAAAACCACGTGTAGCTAGCAAATACGTTGAGGAGATGCCAACTGGTATATCTCATGCACCTAGACCATTGTAATTTATGATTTTTACAGAAAATAACTTTGTTGTATGGTATGGAAGAGGAATGAATTTAAAAATGATCCCTTGGGCCTCCCCGGTGGCGCAGCGGTTGAAAGCTGGGTTGCGAAGCTGCCTGCAGCCTGTGCGGCGCCGGTTCGATCCCCGGCTGCTCCCCGGCCACCAGAGGAGGGTCCCACATGGCGCGCAGACCTCTCCTGCCACCCGCTGCTCCCCTCAGCAGTGTACTTCGGTCCTTCTGTCTGCTCTGCTCCCCGCTCTGGGTCTGGTAATTCTCTCACCCTCCCGCGCTTCTGACTGTACCCAGTGCTTGTATGTATAAACAAACAAACAAATAAATAAATAAATCTTAAAAAAAAAAAATGATCCCTTGGGGTGTCAAATGCTTTTGTTAGAACAGTGATTCCAATGTTGTTGGCTGCTTGGGCTGGGTGGCCTGGTGGGAGCCTCAGTCAGGGGCAAAGACATGGCCAGGTCAGTTACTATCTGACCCTCTTTCTTAACTGACTTCCACTCCCTTGAGAATGGACCTCCATTTGGGCTCTTCTGTTGCCAGGAGCAGAGCCACTTAGGGCAGTTTGAGATGACTGTCAGGCTGCTTGTGGCCTGTTGCACAACCATGTCCCATCCTTCCTTGAGCCCTGGCACCGGGACTGGCAGGGAGACCAGGGGAATGTCAGCAACCCCTTGGGTTGCCCCACTCATAGCAGCCCCTCCGCCGACCTTTAGTGAGCTGTATTTACAGGGGGTCATCTAACAGAGGCAAACAGGTACAAAGAATCTCTGTAGAGCTCCTGGGAAACTGTTATTAATTCTGTCAACACAGTCAACAAATATGTATAAAGTGCATTGCTTCTCTCAGGCCAGGCCTTGCCTGGGGCACCACAGAATCAACATCAGACAAGAGCTGCCCTCATGGGGGGCATGGGGGGCATGGGGGTGGGGGACTAGGGGAGTTGGGGGAGGTGCTGTGACACACAGGCAGGACTTGAAATAATTCAAACAGAGAGCAGGGCTGTGGCTAGGGGAGTGCAAAGAGAGATCTTCACACCAGGGGACTTGCAGAAGGGCTGGGAGCCTTTGTAGAATCTGTATTCCCCTTAAAGAACTCTGAGAGGCTAATACGCAAGAACCTCCATTAAGGGACTCTGTGACCCTGAGCAAGTCTCCCCTGCCTTTTGGGACTCAGCTCCCTCTTCGGAGAAATTGGGGGTGGAGGGAAGCATCCATGCTGACGCCAGATATAGTGAAGTCTCAGTAAAGACTAAGCACCAAGCTCCAGCCTGCCCCAGAGCAAGTGCTTAATAAATAGGGGCCAGCCTCACACTCCCAGGGTCTCCCCTGGGATCGCCCTTCATGGGTGGCTCTTGACTCTGACACAGTAAATCAAGGGTTAGCACCCGCTTCTCCCAGGCAAAGCTTTTCTGCAGGGCTTGAGCTAATTTTGGGGTCTGTGGTTCTCTGGTTAGTGAGCCCAATCCAAACTCGGAATGCCTGGAGGAGCAGACACTCGAAATGCCCAGAGGAGTGGCCCTTGCACAACCTTCCTCAAATATAAATGGTCTCAGTGGAGCTTTTGAGAGACATTGGATAGCTCTTGTAAAATAGAAATGCTTGTCTTTGTTGCTAATAATAATAATGACAATAATTCCTGACCTCCTGAGAGCACAGACTGTCTGTAGACAATTTTCATCACTCACCCAACGGCTGGCCTAGCACCCAGAGTAGTAATTTCAGCCTTCCCAGCCCTCAGGGCCTCATTAGGACCTTGTCTGCAGCCTCTGGACTCATCTCTGGTGAGGGCACTTCTGGGTGCCAGGCCACACATTTTAGTTACTCTACATATCCCTCGTTGTATCCCACAGCAGCCCTGTGAGGGAGCGTATCTGTGCTGTGTTGTGCCTCAGAGAAGGTAGGTGACTTGCACCTGGACACAGCTTGCAAGACTCAGTGCTGGATTTGAACCCAGCTCTGTCTGAGTCCAGAGCCACAACCCCTGCAGCTTCTTTGCTATTTAATGGAAAGAGTCCCACCTCTGGGCGTGAGGGACCACGACGGCCACCTTGAAAAGGCTTCTAAGAGGAGGAAAGAACATAAAGCAAAGGTCATGACCTGACTCAAAGAAAGGTCTGGCACTCAGATACCAGCCACCCAGTCAGAATTCATAGACATTTGACCATTCCTGCTGGAGTTGCCAGGAGCGTTCTCGAGGTAGGGAGGAGCTCTCGAGTTAATAAAATACATGAAGAGGCTTGTAGGGGAAACAAACTACAGAGGATAATACACTGTTTGGAGGCATTTTCAAGTACTTTTGAAGACACCCTTTTCCACACCAATAATTGATAGACTAACCTCAAATTGTTCTTATTTGTTCATTAACATAAGTCCCCCCCAGGGCTCGCCATGCAACACTTTATTAGCCTGGATTGAGTAATATATTTTAAAGTAATAAAAAGACATTATTTTTAAATTATTTTTTAATGTGGACTTTCCAGCCATTGACTGCCCTCTCTGATAGGTCTGAATTAGTGAGTTTTAATTGTGTGTAAAGAAGCAATAAAATAATCATTACTAAGATGATGGGATGCTCTGTTAATGGCAGACACTGAGCTGGGCATGTCACATGCATGGTGCCATTCAGCCTCACAAAAATCCTGCAGTGTGGGCACCTCGTACCCTCAGTTCACAGATGGAAACTTGCACTCCCAGGATTGGACTCCTTGCCAGGGTCTCTGGGCTAACACGCGGTGAAGCCAGGGGTCAAACCCAAGCTGGTCACTTGTCTGTAATACCCATTGGACATGGTGAGGGTGCATTGGATGGTGCTGATTGAGGCTGTTTTCAGGCCCAGAAGAACTTGGTTAATGAAAAAGGGAAGGTAAGGAAGAGAAGAGAGAGATCAAGGCACATCACAGGCCACCTGGGACTCTGTTATTTATCTACTCAGGGTTGACTGACCACCTTGAAATGCCAGCTGGTTGTGAAGGTGGGAGAGGGGGGTGTGGTGTCAACATGACCGGACTCTGGTGACCAGTTTTTGGTCAAATACCAATCTCCATGTTGTCCTGAAGGTGTTTATTAGGTGTAATTAACATTTAAATCAGTGATTTGGAGTAAAGCAGATAACCTTCCCTAGTGTGGGTGGGTCTCATCCAATCAGTTGAAGGTCTTAAGAGCAAAGATTGAGTTTCCCAAGAAGAGGGAATTCTCCTAAAGATTGCACCGTAGAAATACTGCCCAAGTTTCCAGCTTGATGCCCTCTGGAACCTGAACTCAGATTGCAACATTAACTCTTAACTAACTTTGCAGCTTGCCAGGCATGCCCTGCAGATTTTGGATTTGTCAGCCCTACAATTTTATGAACCAGTTCTTTAAAATCTCTCTCTCTCTCTCTCTCTCTCTCTCTCTCTCTCTCTATTTCCTACTGCCTACAGATTCTGTTTCCCCAGAGAACTCTGACTAACACAGGTGGAGCTGCTATGATGTTCCAGGAAGCTCAGGTGGTACCATGATCCCGGGGGATGGTCGGCATGGAGGTCACCATCACAGGCTAGTGTGAACAGCGCGCCTGTGGCTATGTAATAGGTGCTCCCAAAGGAAGACCAAGAGTAAGGGGACAGGTGGGAAAGTCTAGCCAGGCGCCCTCATCTACCCCACTAAACCTGGAGTCTCTTCTCTCTTAGTTTTGATGTTGGTTTCATTACTTCAAGCAAGTATTAGCTTTAGAAGGACCTCAAAAGTAGCTTTCACATTTTACATAGAAGGAAACCAGGTGTCAGAGCTTTTGATCAAAGTGACAAAGGGACCAGGTCACGGTGACCAGGCATGTGTATCTATAGATAATAAACGGTTATTCTTGAATGGTGCAGGTCACGTCTGGAATGTGACTTTTGTTTCGGAAACAGAGTGAAACAAACATACAAATGTAGATTGAGAAATGTGGGCTGGGATAATTTTACTATCGTGAAAATTAGGCCTAAATTGCTTTTGGATGGAATTTGGATTACATGGTGGGGCGGGGGCGGCAGGATGTAGACAGCCCTAGATGGATACTATACCCACACATGTGAGTTTACCACTAAAATTGACCTGAGGATTTTGGTAATAGAGTTGTCATTCTAGGTAGACCTTGACTCACTTCTCCTATACAGAAGGAAACAGAAAGTAGTAGAGAGAATTCATCTCTAGGTAGAGCTTGATTGTCATGTTTCTCCCTTCTATTAAAATATTGCCACCTTTGGTCTCTCTCAATGCCGTACATTTCACTATTAGAGACTTGTTCCTTTGGCTATTTAGTTTCCAAAATTCTCTATACAAATGCAAAAGTTTCTAGAGAAGACAATAGGCAGACCTGGGCCGTGGTCCAGCTCAGGCAACCAGGACTGAGGATTGGTTCCAACGGGTGCCTGAGGAGTCTAAAAGGGTGAATGGAGGAGAGGGATAGGTTATCACCCCCACTTACAGATGGTTTCGCATATGTTCAAGACAACTCTAAGCTCTTCATTTCTGAGATACGTTCCTTGCCTTCTCCACTCTTCCCTCCAGGATGTGCAGGGGCACAAGATCCCTTGCGTGCTTAGTTCTAAATAATCTAACTGTAGCACTCAGAGTCTCCCCCTCGCCCAATTTGAACTGAGACCTAAGGGACACTGCAACTGCTGTCTTGCTGGAATGTGGAGGTCCAGGAGGCTGGGCAGTGTAGTGCTACAAGCACCTACATTTCTGAGTAAGGAGGAGCTCAGGGAGGCAGCAGGCAGGGGTAAAGGAAGCAGAGGCACACAGAACCATGGGGAGAAACACCCAATGGAGAGCATCAGTCTGCCTGATCAAGGAAGATGCTCCCCTTCTAGGGCAGGGACTCTGAGCATGTGGGATGTAGGATCACCAGCAGACAGGATCTGCTGAAGTGTCTCTCCCATGTTCCCTGTCTCTGACTGGGTGTGTTTATTGATGCTGTCTTGCACTTGTGTCATTGCATGTTGAGCTATGAAATTTGGGGAGGCAGAGAACTTGAATTCTTTTGTCATTTGTCTCTATGTGCAAAGGGCTTCTTGCTGATATGGAGGCCTTAATACTCCACCCTGAGGCTCTGTACTTCAGAGCGATGCTGTCCCCCAGGGACTTTGGGGCTACACTCCTTGGGAAGGGGTGAGTGTACTGTGTTTGCAAGAGGGAGAATAAGCTGAAAGTTTGGTGACCTGAGGAGCAAGCTGACCCCTAGTAGTCACAGTGGTCTTCTCTAAATACTTCCAGCTCCCTGGCTCCTGGGCACCCAGTGGGCTTGCACACCCAGGCCCCTTGGGCTCCATGAGACCATGTGACTCAACCTGGCAAATAAGCTGCGGATGGAAATATTCATGGGCTGTTTGAGCCCTTCAGTCTTGCCTTCTGTCACTGCAGTGGCAAGGTTCAAGATGGCAGCTACTCCCTCAACCTGGGTCCTGGAGAGAGGGAGCATGGAGGGAGTGTCACCCCCAGACAGCCCAGGTCCAAGAAATAAACCTTCACAGTGGGGGGTTGTTTGTGACTGTGATGTAGGCTGGTATGTGCTCACCTTTTTACCCCCTTCCTGGGTTCAAGCTTGGGGTTTTTCCTGGATCCTTTTGGAAAGTAGATGGAGGGGATGCTCTGAAAAACCCTGGGACTGGTAACATTCGTGGCTCTCCCCCTCCAGCCTCTCGGGCTGTGGGACAGGAGCGCTGGACAGCAGAGGGCACCAGAGGCCCATCTCTGCTTCCCTGTCCTGGTGCCGTCGCTGGGGTTGGCAGAGCTGGCCTTGCAGGCCGGTGGCACAGGCCTTACACAGGAAGAGCTCAGGCCTGCTCCTCTTTCGTGTCCCAGCATAGCTTCTCAAGCACAGATCTGACTCCCACTCTTTCTGTCTTGCCTGGCTAGGCCTCAGTTGTCAGAGGTCAGACACAGAGGAGCTGGGAAGGAGAAGCCGGGAGCCAGGCACAGCGTGAGGGGTGCTGCTTCCAGGGCCCACTCTGCACAGAGCTATGGGGTTGAGGTCTCCCCAAGGCTTTTGCTCTGTTGTATCAAAATTCCACTTTTATACTTTTGTCCCTTTGGCACACAGCTCTCCTCTGCATTAAAATGCAGCCTATTCCTCTTTTGGGGGGATGGGGTGGAAGTTGGAGGGGCAGGACTAATATAGCAGCTGTTCCAGATTGGTGCTGCAGAGTGTGAGCAGGACCCAACAGTTTGGGTTTTGTCCAGGGAGAGGGAGCGGCTGTGGTTGCCTCAAAGTCCCTTTCCCTTCGTGGACCCCTCTTCCTTCTTTCCAGCTTTGTAACCCATGCTCTGGAAGCAGGTTTCCCTTCTCAGGAATGGGGTAAGTCTGACTCTGGGGAAGGGGTGGGAGGGGGGAGGGGAGGGGTTGCCAGGCGGGCAAAGGGTGCAGGATAGGGGGCACTTAGGTCAGTGAGAGTCACTAGCTGGACTGTGAAATTTTGCCCAAGTGGCTGGATTACCTGCATCTGCTGGCTTTTCTTCAGTTGTTGGCATTCGTTCCAGTATTTACTTACACTTCTCCAGATCATAAAAAGACCAAGGTCAGGTCAAGACCATTATACCTAACCCTGCTAGGCTCTAAGTCAAACAAGAGGTTGCCAGTGGCTCCGGAGTCCCTGCTCTCCCTCCTTGCCTTCTCTAGGCACCATGCCTGGCTTCCTGGTCCCAGCCCCTCCCACTGGGGCAGGAGGTCTCCTGATCTCGGAAGCTCTCTTCCAGAAAGTCAGGCAGATGAGCCTCCAGCCTGTCACAGTGGAGAGTGGGGTGGGGGACACCAGCCTTCTGCTTGGAATGCTTTTGCTGCCCCTCCCCTCAGCCTCACCACTAGTCCAGTTCCCCCGTGGAAGGAGGCACAAAGCTTTCCCCAGCAAGAGCCAGAAACTCTGGAAAGGTGTGTTCTGGGTGGCATTTTGCTGGAAAAGAAGAGTATCTCCTTCAGTCCTTTAACCTTCTGCTCAGATCCTGGAACTCTGGCATTGTAGCAGGAGGCAGCTTGCTTCCTAGTGCTTTGTTTTTTATTTTAAAGATTTATTTTTATTTATTTATGCATACAAGAACTGGGAGGAGGCCAGAGGTGCAGGGGGTGAGAGGATTCACCAGAGACAGAGCGGGGAACAGAACAGGCAGACTGACTGAAATACACTGCTGAGGGGAGCAGTGGACAAGTCAGGAGAGGTCTGCTGTGCCATGTGGGCAGCTCCCTGGCTGGGGATCGAACCGCTGCAGTGGCTACTGATAGCTTCATAGTGCTGAGACTTTAACCCCTGCGCCACCAGGGAGGCCCACTTCCTAATGCTTCTTTATCTGTCCCCAGTGCCCCTGTTCCTCTGACTTCTAGGGATACTCAAGGCACTGCAGCCCTTATTTCCAGCCATTCTAGTTTGTTAGCTGTTTGGAGAGCCCTGTCTGTCCCTAGCTGGTTGTAAACTCCTGAGGGCCTGGGAGAGGCATTTGGGTGTTGGTCCTTCCCCAGACTTGTTAACACTGTCACGTTCAGTGCCTGGTGAATAGCTCTTTCTTACATCAAGTCCATCAGCCCATGCCATTCATCCATCAGTCACTCACTGAGGACCACAGTGGGCATAGTGCCACCCGGGGTCACAGAGATAAAGGAACAGAACACGGTCCTTGAAAGTTCTGAGTTTAGTGAGGTGTGGGGTTTGTCAGGCCTTACAGCCGGGTGGTGAGTGCTGTGGCAAGGCCAGCACTGTGTACGTGGGTGATGGGGTCGAGGGGGAGCCTGGCCCTGCCTGGGGAGGTGGGGGCCGGGGGTAGGGCTCTCAGAAAAGGAGAAGATTGAGCTAGATGTAGAAGGAGAAGCAGTAAACCTTCCCTAGGTGGGGGTAGAGGGTGGGAGAGACACTAGGTGGCAGAAACCATCCAAATGGATGCCCACTTAGACATGGCGATGAGGAAGAGGCATGAGGTGACACCCCTGCTGGGTTCCTGATTCAGGAGAGTGCTTGGAGCCCCCCACCATGCACCACTCCCCAGGGCGTGGGTGTGAACGTGGGTGCAGGTGTGGGTATGCTGAGGGGATACTCGTGGCCACCTCAGCAGCCGCCATGCAACAAGAATTCAGTAGAGAGCTTGGAGAACTGACTTGGGCATTAAGTAGCATTTGAGTTCCTGAGGTGCAGGCTAGATAATGAAAGGGAACTGAATAGCGAGAGAAACAAAGCCTCAGTGAGAACTCTGGGGAGCACTGCCATTTAATGAGTGGGTAGAAGGAAGGACTGGGCAATGGAGCAATGGGGGGTAGGAGAAGAGCTAAGTTAACATTTCCACAGGCTGCAGAGACTGAGGCCCACAGCCTGGGTCTGACCACTGGCAGGGCGAGCATGGGCGCGCTTGGTCTGCGTGGTGATGGTGCCGCAGCAGGAGGGGATGTCAACCGCAGTGCTGACAGGGAGAGACAGGCTGTTGTGCCTGCTCCTGCCTGGACCTCTGAGCACAGAGCAAGGGACCTAGTGCTTCATGCAATGCACGGTGGGAAACATTTGCTGAGTGAATGACTGAGGTTGAAGAAGGGACAGTTTTGTTTTTAAGATTTGAGAGCCTCTCACCTCTCCCACCTCCCTGCCCGCAGAGTGAGTCACTGTCAGGAGGCAACGGGCAGGTGCTTTCCTGTCCTTATCCAGTCTGGAAATTATGAGCTAACCTGGGGACAATGGTGAGGCCTGTTTGGCAGGTTGTGAGTGCTCCCTGTCTGAGGGATGAGAACGCCTTTTCTCTGGGGCTTCCCAGGACTTCTAGCCTCATCGTTGCCTCCAATAATGAGCTGGGAGCTCAGGAGACACCTAGTTTGCTGGACTCTGGAAGCAAAGCTTCTCTCTTTGGCACACTGGGCAGCTGGAGATCCTTGCCTGGTCAGCGTCTACCTTGTGGAGGGAACACCAAAGTAGGAGCCCTCCTGGGTCAGGATTCTAGTCCAAACTCTGCCATTCGCTCGTGTGAGCCTCTCACCTCTCTGGGCTTGTTTCCCTATCTGAGCAGGGATTGCAATACCACCTTCCCACGGCTCTCCCGAGGATGAGGCAGGGTAATGGAGGCAAAGGTGATGTGAAAAGTAGAAAGTGCTATGCCCATGCCTATGCTAGAACTTTCTTCACTAGTCATTCATATACGTGTGGTTTAATTCAATAAAAAAGACCCAGTGCCCACAAGATGCTAAGTTTGCAAAATGCTAAGTTTGGGGGGCAGAACCAAGAGCAGACGTAGTGGTAAAAGCCTGACCTTGATCGACCCTGACCCCTGCTGTTTGAGGAGAAAGAGAAGGGTGGAGCTGATGGGTCTGGGAGCAGGAGCGTCCGTGCCCAGACCGGGAGCCAGTAGGCTGTGCTGTCTGGGGTTTGGTGGTGTGGGAATTCCCCCTCGCTGTTCTGGGGGGAGGAGTTATTGGGGAGGACTAAGGTAGTTTTTCTGTTTTGTCACTTTGACCCCAGAGGCTGTCTGACCAGGTGTCTGGTAGCAATGGCACATTGACCATTGACATGGCAAAGGTCACTGTCCTGGGGTGTACGTGTGAGAGAATCCCGGGTGGCAGATGATGACCAGAGACAGCTCAGGGCGCATACCTGCTCCTAGAGAGGATGGACCTGGGTTCAAGTCAGGTGGGGGAACTTGGAATATGTGCTTAACTTTGATGAAACTTGACTTCTCCAACCACAACATTGGACTCTTAACACCCGCCTAGGTGAATTGAGAAGATTCTGAGAGAACCTGCAAGTGTTCCTCCTCCTCTATTGACATCACTTCATTATCAGGCCACAAACTGATCAGGAATATCAGATGACGCAGTACAATAACTGCTCTATCATCCACTTCTGCCTTCTTGTTGGGTGCCAGGCTCATGATAGGAAGAGTGCTCTAGCCAATGCTCCTGAATTCTTAATAAAATAAAACACACCTGTTTGGAGGGGCAGTGAAGCCTGGGGGGTCTGTTTATATGCCTCTTTCAGGATGGCATCCCTGATTGCTCTTCCTCCCTCCCTGAAAACCCTAAGAATGTAGTGTGTTGCAGTTTTCTTATTCTGCTTCTGATCCTGCCACCCATCACCAAACCTCTTCCCTTGAACCTGGTTGGTCCATTCAGCAGGGCAGCTGTGGAAGTATGTCCCCAATCTATCCTTCTGTGGCTCTAAATGACCACTGAGTTTCTGGCTGGAGGGCAGGATTTGCTGACTTATTGTCATGACCCTATTCTGTGATTCCTCATGGAGGCCAAAACCCAGAGGATGCCGGGCCTCAGAACCTCAAAACACCAGAACAGGAGGAAACAGTGGAGAGCGTATGTTCTTGCAGCAAAGAGTAGGTAGATAAGACAGTGACTTGGATGGATGGCGCCTCTCAGCATGATGACCATGTGGGCCGTCCATCCAGTCCTCTGGCCTGCAATAACTCGGGAGGACCTCAGCGGGCAGGGTGCAAGTGGGTCCAAGATGGGGTGCACTCCATCTATCAGCAGGTGTCATGTGGATGTGCAGACTGGGCAGCTGGCAGAAAATTAAGGAGGTGCAGGGGCTTGCTGGGGTTTGCAGATTAGCTTTGAGGTTTACTTGCCTATGAATGACTTCAAGGTCCTTATGAATACTGGGCACTCTTTCATTCGTGGAATGAAAGACCTTTGGCCTGGAGGTTCCAAAATCTTATCTTGGTATGGATTAACTGTTGGATTTCCATCCATCATCAGAATCTCAAACTCAAGAAGTGATAACAAATAAAAAACAAAAGGTAACAAAAATTGAAGTCATATTTTATTTAGCTATATCATTTAGCACATGGGAAAGGATATAAGTTCTAATAATATTTGTAAATTTAGGGACTGAGTCCTTGGTATTTATTCTCTGGAAATGTAATAGGAGCTGAATATGCTAGCCAAGAACTAGAAACAACTGAAACCCCTCAAAAGGAGACTTGATAAATATATTGTGGAACTTTCACCCTGCAGAATGGAATGCAGGTGTTATAAGAACTGGAAGGGATGGTTTAATGAGGGAAAATCAAGGTGCAGAGAATGATGTGTAAGCATGAACCATTTCTGTCAGCTTTCCAAAAGTGTATGCGTATATGCCCCAGGAGAAGCCTCGTTATCTGCTCGTTTCTGGAAATATATGACCTATGGAATCCTCACATCAGCTCTCTGAGCCACAGTTTCCTCATCTGTACAGGGAGCCTTATAATCCCCCATCCAAGGAGAAGAGACACCCCCTGAGGAGCTAGCCCCTTGCCAGCGTGATGGGGGTGTGCTGTTTCCTCTAGGCTTGGGGACTGCAGGGGAGGGAAGAGCCTTTTAGAGCCAGACTAACCTTGGCCGCTCCTCTCTGCTTGTGTGACCAAGGACCAGAGCTGTCCCTGCTCTGAGCCTCAGTTTTTCTCACCAATTCTTCAATGAAATATGCTAAGACAGTCCCTAGAACAGTGTACCTTTGCTCCCCTTCTCCAGAGTTGAAACCACACCCTGAAAAGGTCTTCATGTACTGCTTACTCTGGGCAGGAGGGCAGGCCCCGGATCCAGGCCACCTTGAATGGCGGCCAGACCAGCTGGGTCTCTGCCAGCTGAGCCTGGAGGTCTCCTTCCCGGCGGGCAGCAGGAAGAGGCTACTTCCTGGGAGCTGGGTCCCTATCCGGCAGGCTCCACACATTCTACTTGCTGGTGGAGCCTTGGGGAGTAGGCCTAGACACTCAAAATCAATTTGCTAAAAGCCAATTTGCCAAGTGATCAATTCACTGAATGACTAATTTGCCACAGAACTGAGGATTCGTCTTTTAAATTCCTGTTTCCCCGCGGCTTTGCACAGCAGAGCTGGCAGCAGAATTTTGCCTGAGTGTCAGATTTCTGACGCTGGACCTGACTCCAGTGCTCCATATTTTATATGGAGAGGCTAGGCACCCCCTCCCCGCAACACCCTGCCACCTCCCCAACTCTACTTTCTAAGTGGGCTTCCTCTTCAGATGCACTTCCCATCACCCCCTGGCCCCTTGCAGACTTGGCCTGGGTCTGCCCTTGGCCAAGGCACTGCTGCAGGTCTCTGATGGAGAAGACCCTTCCTTTCGAGGACTCAAGGCCTGGCTTGGGGTAATGGGGGTGGTGGTGGTGGAAGAAACTGCTATTTCTTGCTCACCTGACTTTGTGATCCTAGACTCATGCCCACGTTGTCATTTATTATTTTAATTGAAATCATACTAGACATCGACTTAGTAACCATTTCCAAGTGAAAAGAACTAACTTTTAATTTATCTATTAAATTTTAGCTTCTGAAATTTACTTCAGAAACATCTTAGTGCCAGTGCTTAGGACCATCCAATTTGCTAATCACCTCAAACCAGCAATTTAAGATTTTTGAGCTGTGGGGTGAAAAAAAATCAATGACTGCAACTCTGTATTTTCTAGTATCTATTTCTAGGCATTTAAGTCTCTAGCACATGAATTTGTAACTCTATCAGTAGGCAACACAAAGCAGATTAACCCTGAATACTTTTTATGCTTTGGTAGATGATACTTTTTAATTGCTAGATTTTCCTACAAAGTAGTTGTCACATCCATCTGTATCCTTTTGTCTATTAGGACTCAGTGAATGCTGAATTGTCTTCTTGGTCTTTTCTTGGGCTGCCATGGTGCTCTGGGCAAGTTCATTAACCTCTCAGAGTTTCAGAGTCTTCATCTGCAAAGTCCGGCTGGAAGCACCTACCTGAGGGGTTTCTGTCAATGTGGGGACAATGGGTGGGGAAATGCTGTCATCACCACGAAGTGGTCCAGATGCTGGATGTGAACATGGCATGAATTCTGCAGAGAAGAGCAAGTCCTAATATCTGTTTCTCTTGTGAAGAAAGATAGTCTAGGTTGGAAGGAAAATGGGCATGGCCAAGTTAAAAAATGGGAGCTCCTTCTGTGCTGACATTCTTGCTGGGCTGCCACCTCCCAGTTTGGATCCTTTGCTGGCCTGTGACATCCAACTGCTGCTCAAGCCTCATCATAGACCCTCTACCCCATGGCTCTGTGCACCAACCACACTGGCTCTCTGGAGGCTACTGGAATGTTCCATGCTCTTTTCTGCCTCAGGACCTTTGTGCAGACTGTTCCCCATCTCCCCACTAAAGACTATCCTTAGATCTTAGCTAAGATATCACTCTCTACTTCCTGTGACCCTCCCACAGGTAGGTGCCCTCAAGCAAATGTTCTCCCTTTGCACCTGTTCTTACTTCTTCACAGCAGTCAGTTAAAACAGTGGTTAATTCATTCATTGTGTGATTGTCCGTTTCATGTCTGCCCTATTGGCTGTCTGGAGACACTATGAAATCAGAGGCTGTGGCTGTCTTTTTCACTGCTGTGCCCAAGCATTGAGCTCTGTGCCTGGCACATGAGGGGTTCTGGGTAAACATTTTTGGGAATGGAAGAATGGGTGAATGCATTTGGCAGGCCAGGGAGGGATGAAGGGCTGCCGGACATCTTTCTTTCTGATTCATTCTGGCACTCCCCGGTAGAGCACGATTCCTGTTCCCTTGTCGGTTGGTTCCCAAGTCAGGGCTTTGCCTCTGGCCTGGGGGCTGAAGTCCATCCATCAGCAAACATTCCAGGGGGTAGAACAACAGTGTCCAGGGTGGCACAGACTGTAAGTCTTGCAGGTGCTCTGAGGAGGGAAAGCTCTTGGGGGCAGGTAACTGGGAAGTGCATGGAAGGGGTGGCATGTGCCATGTGAGCAAATGCAGGTTGGTGGAGGCCTGACCAGCTGTCAGAACCTCAGGAGTGCCTTCGCCAGTTCCACCAGCAGTCAGGGCAATGGCTGCTTGTGAATGCCAATGAGCCAGGCCCCCTTGTCCTGGAAGAGCCCAGATTTAGCCTGTGTGAGTACTGCCTGTATCTGCAGACAAAATGGTGGTTCCTAGGCCCCTGCGAATGTATGTGTCTTTGACCTGCCTGCTGTAGTGTCAGGATGATCACAGAGCAGGTTTTTTATGATCCGAGCAGATGGGGTAAAGGAGAGTCCTAGAGCCCTCAGTGGCTTTCTCAGGCTTTTATTGAGCTTTACATGCACTGCAGCAACACGGTACATGGCAGGCAGGGGCGCCAGGGCCCAGGAGGCCCATAGGCCTCTAAGCCCCCACCAAGTCTTCACTCTGGGCTTCTCTGGCTTCTTTTGCCCCTCCTCTCTCCTGCCTCTCTCCTGCCTCTGCTCCTCTTGGTGACTATCTTAATACTCCTCCCAGAGCCCACAGAAGTAAACAACACAACAGTGTAACAACTGCAGGCCCCGGTCAGGCAGGGCAATCTTAATGGTGGGAGGGCAGAAAAGCCTGAAAATCATTTACCCTACACCTGCCTAGGCTGAGTGGGTGGGGCCAGACTGGGGCCCACATGCCTCACAGATTTGGGGGTTGGTTGGGGAGGGAGGAACCTAAATCCTCCATTTTTTCAGTCTTAGGTCAGCATCACTAGGAAAGGGCCTAGTGGCGTCCCAGGCCGCCCTGCCCCTCCAAGCCCTCATGCCCCCAGTCAAGGTATACAGAGCTGTGATTCTGCTGAGACTCCTCCACATCTCAGCAGGGAGGACCCTCTGACTTGACGCCATTCCTCCCACCCATCCTGGGCCCCTTTTCCCTAGAGCAGGAATGTGGTGCCAAGGCCTGTGCTGGGACCCATCTTTCCCCTCCTGTTCCACTGTCAGCTTGTCCTTCTTTCTTTCTTCTCAGCCTCAAACTGAGACTCTAGTGAGCCAATCTCCTGGAGAAACAAAGGAGTGGAGAGGCCAATGGGGCTGAAGCAGTCAGGGTAAACTTCCTGGTGGAGGCAGCTCCAGCTGGACTTCAAAGAATGAATAGGGTTTGGAGAGGCACAGAAGAGGAAGGATGCAGAGCTGTCGAAGCTCAAGGATGGGTGTGAGGAGCTCAGCTCGAGATGGTGGTGTGGCATGGGGGTCAGTGGGCGGGGTGGGTGTGTGCGTGTGGCACTGGGAGGGAGCCTGGCTAAGAGAAGGTTAGGAAGCCAAAGCTGAGACATTTTCTTTGACAAAGAATCCAGTGGTCCCTGGTTGCGGTTGTTTTAGCTAAATAGAGCAGTCACTGTGATTTTGAAACCACAGTGGACTTGTTCCACTGTGATGGCAACTAATTATGGATTGTAATTGTTTAAACACAGGGAAGTGTTTTGACCTGAATAGTAATAACGTGCTTGGCCTCCTTTGGTGTCTCCCCACAGCTGGCCCACGAACCACGGGCCGCCTCTGCATACCCCGCCCTGCTCCAGATGACAAAGGTGAAGCTGGGGGCAGCGTCCACCCTGGCACAGGGAGCCATCTTTTCGGGATCTTTGGAAGGCAGGCTGTGGTGTGGAGGGACCAAGAAGGGACCTGGGTCAAATCCTTGTTCGTAACCTGGGCCAAGTCTACGTGGCAGGACTGTCATGAAGATGCCACAGGGAGGGCGCCTTCTATGGCGGACACCAGGTACGTGGGTGCTGAGTGGTAGCTACTGTTAGTAGTGGAGTAACGTGCCCTCATCTCATGGCCGAGGAAACTGAGGCCCCAGGGGAGGTTTGACCAAAGTCTCACAGTTCAAGGCAGAGATTTGGGGTTGTCAAAGGTCTCAGCATCCTTCCACCCACCATTTACAGTCACTTTTAATCATCCTGTCGACAATCGACTTTACCTCTCTGAGCCTCAGCTTTCTTATCAGTGAAATGGGAATAGTTGATATCCATTTCATGGGATAATTATGAAGATTACAAGGGACAACTGATGCAAAGCTGTGCAGTGCCTGGCTTGCAGAACAGGCATGTCAGTGGTTGGTAGCTCCCCCCATTCCACCACCTCCTACCAACCCTGAGATGTGGCTGCATCATCATGTCCAAATTCAGACCTTCACTGACCCTTGCAGCCACTTCCTCCACCCCTGCAGGGAGAAGGGCTGGCTCTGCAGTGTACTGTCCCAGGGCTGAGGTGAAGCTCAAGGAGGCAGATGTGAACTCCTTAGAACCCTCCAGTGGGGTTTGGCTTCTGTGCCCGATCCAGTCCTCTCCTTACAGCTGTCAAACTCTGACTTTCCTCTGTCTGTCTTCTCCAAAAGCTCTAAAAGAATGAGGCTCTGGCAAAAGTGATGTGCCCTCTCCCTGCCCCAGCATAACCTCACAGCAGTCTAATAAATATTTCATAGGCTGCTAGTACAGAGTGCTCACTTTACAGCTGGAGAGGCTCTGAGGGGTAGGATGTCCCTGCAGGCAGGACTTAAAGCCAGGTCTCCTGACCCCATTTCAGTGCTCTGCCTGCAGTCTTGTTGAATTCACAACAGAGTTATCCTCTCGGGCTGAGCTTTTGATTTCCTCTGCCTGGAATTCTTTCCCTACCTTTATGCTTATCCAGCTCCTCTACATCTTTTTAGGCCTTAGCTTAAGTGTTTTGGCCTTGAGCCCCCATCTTGATCTGATTGAATCCTTCTGTGTTTTGTTCTCACAGCATCATCTGGGGCAGAGATTGCTAGTTCCTTTCCAATAGAAAGAATTGCTTTTTTCCTTTACTACATCCCTATTTAATAAGGAAGCAACATGTACAGTTAAAAGATTATTTCTCACAGTCTTTCTGACAAGTAGGAAGTTTAAAGGTAGAGCTTCTGAGAAACTGAGAAAGTTAATTTTTTCTTTTTGCTATTTCCTTCATTTTGCCTGGAACACAAATGTGATGGCTGGAGCTCTGGCAGCTCTTTTGGACCTTTGTGTTAAGGATATTAAAGATACTTTGATGTTAGAGCAGAAGCATAACAATAACCTGGGACCTGGAGGGTTTGTGGAACCATCCAATCAGTTCTGTGCTGCTCACTCATTTGTTTTCATCATTATAGTTAGGTTTCTATTCCTGGCAACCAAACTCAATACCAATTGATAGAAAATTCTTTGTAGCTCTTATCATAATTTATGCTAGTTATGTGCAAACAGTATGCTTGATTAGGGCGGGGGCCCTATCTGCCTTGTTTACTTCTGTATCCTTAGTAACTAACACATTCAGTGCCAGTAGGTGCTTAGTAAATTTTCTTGAATGAATGAATACTTCCCATGAGTACCTAGCATCTAGCAGGGATTCTACAGGATCTTTTGAGGAGAGGGTGACTCTGACAGTGCCTTTTGTAATAATTATGAGAAGTGCTAGGCTGCTGGGAACTACCTTTCCTTTCCCAGCAAATTGGTTTCCCAATATTATCATTTAAAAATCTAATTAAAAATGTTTTTCCAACCTGAAAGTCTCTTTGAGGTAATTCTCCTATAATCTCACTACCTATAACAGCTACTTAAAAACACTCAAGAAACACAACAGAGCACAATTTTTCTTTTCAGTCTTGTATCTTTGAAGGTAGTTTTCTCACATAGCCAGGTTCACACAAAATTTCCCCATTTTTAAAAAACTGGACTAAATTATAATTTTTAGGATTTTTAGAGGCTCTTCTGCAAATTGTTTTCCATCAAAGGAATTAGTTAGCCTGCCTTTCTTCTAGCACTTCTAGCTAGAAATATGCTGTGATGACTAAGTTTTTCCTGTGCTTAGGACTATTTCCTGGAAGGAAATTCTCAGAAGTGGAATTACTTGATTGAGAGAGAAAAACAGATCCCAATATCATTTTGCAAAACAGGAGTCAATACAAAATTAAAAAGAAAGAGACCTAACCCTTTTACTTTTCTCTGGGCTGTTTCTCCAGCTGCAAGCTGAGCAGGTTAGAGGGCTCCAGGTCCCCTAACAGATGGAAACTTCTGTTGATCGTTGGGGAACGAGGCCTCTGACATCCTGGAGCTGACCCTGCCTGTGGAAATGGGTTGCTGGAGCCTCCAGCCCCTTTTCGGTGTCTTTCTCACCTTAACATTTCTTCCCTGATGCCAGACGGGCTACTACTACTTGACTGCAACCCTGACCCAGAGACTTCAGCTCCCCAGTGAGTCTGGGGGCCAGTGGGGAGTCTCTTATAGGATTGGGGGATGGCCTCTGAAAGAAGAAGCAGGGAGAGGGCAAGGCTTAACCTGAAGGGACACCTCTGAACTAGGACTCCAGAGCCCGCTGTGGGCCCCCAGGGATCCAAGCACAGCATGGCATGTGTGCCTCCCTTTGACAAGAAGGAAAGGCCACTTGCTCTGTAGCAAGGTCCTAGCTGGTGCTCCCGGGCATGGTGCCACTGTATTCGTCTTCATTCCGTGCTCCACCAGGCTGTGCTCCTTAAGGGTGGGTGTCTCTCTGATTGGTCTGCATCTGGGACACAGCAGAGGGTCAGTACTTCTTGTAAGTGAACAAGGGATGGAGAGTGCCCAAACATGCTGGGAATTCATGGCAAGATGGGAAGGGACGTGAGAGCTGGGATCGGAAGGAATGAGAGGGAAGCAGCTGATTGCCAGGAAGTCTGGGCTGTTCTCTTCTCTTTCAAGACCATGTACCCGATCCAGCCCCATTCCACAGCCTGCTCCTTCCTGTGTTGCAGGCCGGGGCCCTGGCATGAGTGCCTGTAGAAGGACCCTCAAAGCATGTGTGTGGGCAAGGCTGGTCGAGACCTATGGTGGAGGGAAGCGGGAGCAGAAAGAGGAAGCGGAGCCCCTCATGACTCATTTGTTCATCACAAAGCATTCGTTCATTTAGTCTCTCATCTGTCACCCCGCATATTGGAACAACTGCTATGGGTTACAGCTCTCTGTTAGGTCTGGTGCCTGCAAAGGCCTCGAGTACGCTGGGGAACACTGCTACAGAGGGAGCCGGTGCGCTGTGCCTGGCAGAGCTGGGGATAGTGCGGGTGGCCCGTCGGGCAGGAGTGGTGGTGTGAGGTAGGGCGGACGTGTCAGTGGAGGGGGCCCCGCTGGTCGCTGGGGCTGGTGAGCAGTGGTGAGGTTCCCTCTGGCTCTGCTCCACAGGGTAGAGGTCTTGGCTGCAATGGCATCAAGGAGCACTGAGGTCATAGAGGAGAGAAAACGGCTCCACATGGTAATGGTAACACTTGCGTACAGCTGAGAGTGGGGTGAGGGGTCATGTGTGGGGAGCATGAGCCGGGGTGATATTGCATACACACAGAAAGGGCAGATAAGCTCAAACAGCAAATTACAACCAGATATGTGTGCTAGGGTCATGTCTATGTAAAAATATGACCCGTGGAAGGTAATATGCAGGAAAGAAAAAGTAGATTAAATGGGGGTGAGTTTTTGAGTGATGTGTTGAATGTCTTTAAAATGCATGCTCTCACTGTAGTAGTAGTTATAATCTTATTATAATAGTAATAACAACATGGAGAGACAGGGCAATAATAAAGATCACGAGGCTGGGAAATGTTTCCTGAGATGCCTTGTCGCATAATAAAAGGGTGCCCAATCAAACCAGGATAGGACAAAGCCCCTCTAGGTCTTCTCCTGAGGCTGGGGTCAGGACTGCTGTGGACAACTGAGGGAAACCAGCTGCATTGCCGCCACTCCTGGGGAGTAACTGGGATGATTTGTTTCCCTTCATGAACAACAGTGGGCTGATACCCTCCACGGCAAGCAAAGTGAAAGCTGCGCCTATGTTGACACTTTCTTTCTGACAGGGTGTTCGATGTAACTGATGACTTCTAAATGCATTAGGGCTGTTAGCATATCATAATTGCTCTTCTACTGTGACAAGAAAATGGCCAAATGTGCTTACGTGTGCTCTTTGGTCTTTAAAAAATTTTTTTTTTGGTTGTTTGTTGTTAACATATCTTTGCTGGGGTTGGGACACAGTTTGATGGATGTTTATTGAATGACTAATTATTGCCTGATAGCCTAACAGCCGCCACTGAAGTAGGCTGAGCAAATAAACCAGAGTGGAACATGGTATCTAGGTTACACAGGTCACTCACCTGCTGACCACCAGGACACACTTCTGGCTATTATTATCTGAAACATTAAAAGGAAGCACTAAAAATGGAAGGCATGGAGAGAAGGGTCAAATTAGGCCTAAGAAGAAGGGGTGAGATACTCAGTGCTGAACAAGTATAATCCAGAAAAAAGGTGATTTCTTCGTGGATGTCTTGGTCAGTAACTACCTGATGCAAGAAACAAAATTTTTAGGGTATTATACACTTGCCTCTCAATTATAATAAAACAATAATAATGAATTTGTTGGCAGACTACAAGGAATCTCATTGAACCCCAGGGCAAGAATGACA
Source organism: Talpa europaea (assembly GCF_964194135.1). NCBI lineage: Eukaryota > Metazoa > Chordata > Mammalia > Eulipotyphla > Talpidae > Talpa > Talpa europaea. The sequence continues at coordinate 54,899,170 of NC_140075.1, forward strand.
ACCCATTCCCACAACAAGCTCAATGTGAAGCTACTAGAAAGTCAGCAGAGACACAGGCATCTGCCTGCTATGCTCTGTACCCTACTCCTCTGGGACCTTGTGGTCTTTTTCTCAGCTTCTCTTGATAGGTTTGTTTCCTTCTCTTCTCTAAAGACTGGACTTTTCCAGGTCCAAAAAATGATTGCCTCAATAGGGATATGCTCCCTCAGATCATGGACCCAACACCAAGGATCTAAATTTCAATTCCCAGAGGAAGGAATCTGAACCGCTAGTGGTCATCCAATGGGGTGCTTCTCCTGGGTCGGGTGTCCGGTTCTCTCCCTGCAGGGTGCACTCAGGGGTGTCAACATGGCTGCAGGGACACTGCTGGGGTGCAAGCACAGGGCACACATGGGGCAGGCACACTGTCGAGCATGTCTGCTGTGGGGAGTAACGGGAATGACTTGGCTGTTGAATGAGAATAATTCAACCACATGCTGAAGATGCCCACTATGTACTTTTAAAAATGAGTAGCTTCTGCAGCAGAGAGTCCAGGTCGTCACAGGACCTACATAATAGCTGATTTCTCAGGAATCCCCCCCTCATTTCCAAGTCTTTGGAGAGAGCAGTTAGTAGAAAATGTTAATGACCAATTTTAGCAAATGACCAATTTGGTGCTCCCAGGCCACCAAGGCTAGCCAGAGCTCATTTTTAGAATGGCCCCTCGATGATTCTGGCAACTTGTTTAATGTGGACCTAGAGACATGCCATGGGCCCAGATCCAAATGTACAGCTAAGCCTAGCTTTGCTTTACAGTGGGTAAGGAAAGCACCTCAGTTGCTCCATGTGAGCTTCTGGTCTCTGAACACCGTATGGCTCGTCTGGCCTCACCATGGGGCTGCTGGCTGCCTGGGCACAGTCTTAGGAGGTGGCGCTCACAGCTCTCATTGGAATCTCTCGGGAGCCTTGGTTCCAGATTAGTTTCTTGGTTTTGTTTCTGTGCCTTTGGGCTGCAGGAGATCTGCCTTCCTCGTCTCTCCCTCGTGTAGCCTGTAAGCCAGGCTACTAGATTCTTCCCTGCCCCCTCTGCACTCCCCTGCAACCCCCACTTGGCATCCCCAAGCTGGCTCTCAGCAAGAACCTAACATCTATCCTACTCAGATATGAACACTGTAGTCCCTCTCCCGGACTATATAGTAAGGCCTTTCACTACGGTATATTCAATACTGACTCCCATTACAGGGACTTGAGCCCAGCTGGCTGGGAGCGTGCTTTTCTGAGGAGCTAGTTGTTTTCAGTTCTGAAGTCACACCCAGTGGCCAGTTACTCCTTTACAGCAAACAAGATGGAGGCTGTTTTTCTAGGTCCATCTCATCAAAATATGGCAGCTGCATTAGCTTATCCATAAGGACTTTTTCCCTCTAAGTTTCTGATCCTAATCGGCACAGTGGCACCCTAATAGGTCCTCACCGAATGGGTGCTTGATTGATGGATGAATTTACCGTCTCATAGCTTCATTACTAACGAATCCCTGTCCCTGCCAGCCTTTCCCTGAAGTTCCTCCCATAGGGTCTCACTTACAGCCTGAGGCTGCAGCACCAACATTTTTCCCTGGCCCCACCCCAAGGAAGGCCTCCCCATGTAACCTTTCTCAGTCTTTCTGGCTTCCCTGGAGTGTTGACTTAGCCGGGGAGCACGCTCCCTCTCTAACCTCTGCCTGTTTGCTCGGCGCAGGAGCGGGCATTAGGTCCGCTTCACTCTGTGAGCACACAGGTTCCTCTGTCTCCCCAGGAGCGTCCCAGGGAGGGGGTGCAGGCGGGGAAGGGGCTGGCAGGGAGGGCGGCACAGCTTCCTGTTCTGCTGCTGGTTATCACAGGCTGTTCTAATGCTGCTCAAACAATATTGAGAAGAACCCTGGCTCAATAGCACCAGTGTTAGGCTGCAAAGTCAATATTGGCTGAGCAAACACGGCAAATAAGGAGTTGCTATTTGCGTAGCTACGAGTACTTGTGTGCTTGGGCTGCCTCAACAGGGCCCTTGGAAATGAACGGGAGAGGAGGTGGTATCTGGGGGTGGAGGGGGCCCTCGAGAGGGGCTAGGCCAGGCTTTCTCACCTCCGCGCTATTGACAGTTGGGGCTGCATTATTCTCTGCTGCAGAGTTGCCCTGTGCATTGTGGGGGCTTAAGCAGCATCCCTGGCCGCTACCCACAAAATGCCAATATCTCCTCCCCAGAAATATCTCTAGACATTATCAGATGTGCTCTGGGGACACCCGCCCACCCCACTATTCCATTGAGACCCACAGCTCTGCTGTGTGCCAGGCTGAGGAGCCAGGGCATGAGGAGTGAGAAGGGCTTCCTCAAGCCTCCTTGACCTTGACCCTTCTGGTCTCTAATCTTCTGGTCTCTAGCTTAACCTCCAGTTTCCCACAAGTGCTGGAAAAAGCCAGCCTCTTTGAGAAATAAATGCAATGCAAAGATGTCTCTCCAGTTGAAGAAGCTTTCAGCAGGGCTTGGGTGTCAGTGGCCACCTCCTCACCCTTATCTTGTCTTGGAACCCACTCCTGTTCTCACGGAGAGAGACAGGGGTCATGGCACACTCAGATCATTCACAGCAGTCTCTCGCTTGTGAGATTTCTGGCGTGCTTCTCTCTGGCCAGGGCCCTTCTCAGTCAGTCACGTCATTATAATTATCTGTCCCTGGCTCCCCATCTTCCCCTTTGCCACTGGGGACTGCTTTGTGCACTCTTGAATCCTGCGAGCAGCCAGGGCTAGCCCCTGGGGAGTGTTCTCAGGGTGCACCGCTCTCCTAGGGGCAGGCTGCACTGCCCCGACTCCACAGGGTCCCATCCAGGATCCCCTTTGGTGCTCTCTTGGGAGGGTGGGAGAGAGTGTTTATCGCCTGGGTTGGGCACACACTGATTGGGGCCTCTGTGTCCTAACTCCAGGCCTCATTGTATGGTCATAAGCTGGCACAGCCAAACAGCTCTGGTCTTGACCTAATGCCTAGAACCTTCCTCTGTAGATCAGGCTCTCAATATGCCCTGTCTGGGGTGGATTAGGAATTAAATAATGGCACCACCAACAAATGAACTTAGGCACAGCTCTGTTTCTACATGTTGATCTTGATGTCTTTTACTGTGATGAGAGCAGAGGAGGGCCCAGCCCAGAACAGCTGTGTGATGTGGGGTCCCAACCACCACAACCATCGGCATCCTAGAGGGAGGGAAGTCTCCTGTGTGTGCAGATGTTGAGAGGAAGGAAATGTGCTTACTCTCAGGAAGGAAGGACACAGGCAGTCAGGACAGAGCTGGGCAGCTTTAGGGTGTTTAAGCCCCTACAGGAAGTTTTTGTTCTGGTCTTTTCCCAAAGTTAACAGCTTTCCCCATGCAGCCCCCCATTTGGCCTCTCGCCCTGCCCCACCGAGCCTCTCCCTCCTCACACCTGTGTTCCTTAGACAGGTTAGGAGAGGGACTGTGAGAGCCAGCTGCGTCGCGAGGCTGCGCTCCTAGCGAAGAAGCCGCAGAGCAACCCGTGGCTCCGAAAACTTTCCCACCTGTTGCCTGATTTCTTTGGCCGGAGGCTGCTCAACAGGATTAGACCCAAAGCTCAAAGAACCAAACTCAGGAAACAGTCCTGTTGAAGTCACCCTATTTGTAGAGCCTCACAGAGAAGTGGGCTCCATATCTGGAGCATTTGCAGAGTGGGGGCCTTGGCCCCGTCAGAGCCGGCTGCTGCCTTCCTGTGTTTCTCCCTGCAGGCATGCTTTCCTTGCTGCTGGGGCAGCAGTGTGATGAGGGCTGTGGCTATGGCAGGAGAAGCCTCGGGGTAGTGGTGGGAGGGTAGTGGTGGGGGCAGGGAGGGCCACTCTGGGCTCTACACATTGGCTGCATCCAGGGGACCTCGCTCTTCTGTCTCTTGCATCCTCAGGTTCTGTGTCAGATTTCATTTGAATAGAGGTTTCTGCAGTTTATAAAAGAAAACTTGCAATTGTAGTAGAAAATGATTTGACTCTAAGCCAGGGGTAACTGCATTCTAGTCCACACTCTGCTACTTAGAGCCTCACCCCATAAGGGGATTTAATGTTCTAAGCTCCAGCTGCTCCATTCAGGCCTGAGATCTGTTATGAGGAGCAGGCAGGACAGCGTGCACCTGTGGGGAGGGTGACGTCCTTGGTGACAGACACTCAGGAAAGGGCAAACCTCTTTGCCTTTCACCCACTGGATCCTGCCAGTTCAGTCTAAGTTCAGCTCCATCAGGTAGTCTGTGAGTATCTCACCTCTGACCTCTTTGGGAAGGAGAATAACAGGAAGAACACAATGGTGGTGGAATCAAAAGGCCAAATTTGAATTCCTACTCAGGGACTCAGGAGATGTCAGGCATCAGGCTGTGATTCAACCCAGCTGAGCTTTGTTTCATCTGTATAACGGGGTCACTTGATGCTTTCACTGGTGCTAACAGGAAGTTAGGATAAGGCTGGACCTCAGAAATGTTGGAACAGTGACAGAGCCCCCTTTGGGGTTTATTTAAAATGGAGCTTTCTTGGTCCTACTCTCCAGGGCTGCTGACAGATTTGGGCTGGTGGTGCCCAGGAATCTGCATTTTAGATAAGCCAGCAGGTAGTTGTGATGCAGACAACCCACTGGGACACTCTGCAACAGCATACCTGGGCTCCTCATCACATCACCAAGGCGTTAAACTTCTGCTTTCCTTCTGTTTATTTATTTACCTATTTATTTATTTTAAAAGTTTTATTTATTTATGCATACAAGAGCTGGGGTACAGGCCAGAGCTGTGGGGGGAGGGTGAGAGGATCACTAGAGACAGAGTGGGGAGCAGAACAGACCGATCTACTGAAATACACTGCTGAGGGGAGCAGTGGGTGAGACAGGAGAGGTCTGCTGCACTATTGGGTCACCTCCCTGGTTGGGGATCAACCTCGTGCTGCAGTGGCTGATGATAGCTTTATAGTGCTGTACTTAACCCCTTGCGCCACCAGGGAGGCCCCCTTCTGCTTTCTTTCTGCCCATAAACTTCTGTCTTGGTTCAGAGCCTCATGTCAGCTGGGTCTACAGGAGCCACATTTCAGCACTTGTATCCACACCCTCATCCCTGGCCCTGCTTGCCTCTCACTAATTCTGTCTGATAAAACCAGAGGGCTGCCTTCTCCTTCCTCCACCAGGTTGTCACTGATGTCCCTCGGGCCGCTGCCACCAGCACAGCAGAGAATCCACACTAGAGTTCTTTGGGATGCCAGACATTCCTCTCTGGAGAAGTCAGCTCATCTCCCAGTTCCCTTCACCACCACTTCAAGCTTCCACTGCTTGCTTCAATTCCCTATCCTAGTACCTTGTGCACCTACTATGTGCTGAGGGAGCAAAATAGCAAGTCAGACAGGGTTCCTGCCCCCCTGGAGCTCAGGTTCCAAAGACCAGCAATCATCATCCATGCGTTTGATGTTGGCAAAGCCTGGCTTCCGGCCTCATGTGGATAATGAAGCCATTTTCATTTTCTTGGACAACTGCCCCTGCTCCATCAGCACACCTGCAGCACCCACAACCACGCAGTCTCCCTCCCCTGCCCCTCTCTCCCCAACCCCTGCCAGCAATGTTGTGGATTAGCCCCCCTCTCAAGTGTTCAATCTTTTCTCTTCCCTCATTCCTTTCAATTCAAACTCACTCACTGCATTATTGGTAATAATGTTAACTGCTGAACATCATGCTGGTAAGTCTCACAGACAATATCCAGGCACAAAATAAAATGGCCATTGAGGGGCACAAGGCACGTGAAAGGTCAGGGAAATTTGAAGCCTGATTGGGGGAGGAGGCCAGGCCAGGCATCATCTATGCCTTCTGGGGCTTAATCCTCACCAGTGTGTCACAGGATAGGTGTGAATTACTTTTCAGTTTTCCTTTGAGAGGTGAGGTGACTTGCTTAAAATTACAAGTGCAAAGGGAATTAGAGGCTGGCACAGCTGCTGGCAGGATGGAAGCGTAAAGGTCATGGAGCCATCACAGAAGACGAGCCTGTAGATTCCGAAATGGATGGATGGTTCTCCAAGCTTTACCCAGAAGCTGTGTGGAACCTCCTGGAAGCTGGTGCTAACAGCCCAAAGCAGGTGAGGGCAGGTGCTGGCCTGAAGCAGAGGCAGATCTCACACCTGCCCAAGGATCTGTCTTCAACCACCTTGGAGAAGAATGACCTCCCTGCTGTCTCGTTGGCAGAATCTAGCCTGGGGACCTAGGCAGAAGCGGATTCTGGGAACCCCAGTTCCAGGGGGAGACCATGGAGGAGAACAGCGAGGGTGTGGAGGGCCAACAGTCCTGCATGGCTGCTGCAGGGGAAAGCTAGAGCTTGAACACAGGCCTGCAGGCTCTCCAAACCTCGGCTCAACCCCCAAGCCTTGCTGACCCCTGTGAAGCTTCCTCTTCAAGAATTTTTGTCTCCTGCCCCTGCCATTCTCTGGGCTTATCTAAATTCTGCCAACTATCAGTGTATCTGGAGGGCTGTGGGCTATTGACTGTGGGCTAAAGCTGCATGCACTTCCTTTCTTCTGAAGTAAGACTTCTTGCTTTAGAACCAAACCAAACACCTGAATCATTTTCCACTCTGTGGCTTTCAAGTTCTTGTAGAAGCAGAGCAGAATTCTCTTCTCTGCATGGTGGGTACCGAAGGGCCTCAGGCTCTGTGCTGGCTGTCCCTCCACTCTAACCTATGCACATGTTGGGTACAACCAAGTTCTGGAAAACATCAAGCAGAAAGAGGAGGAGGAGCTTCCATCAGTCCAGATAATCTGGGCGAATGGCAGAGAATAGTGGGAGTAAAGTTTTCGAAAAAAGACTTTCAGCTTTGTTCCTACTCATACAGACATTTTGTAGGTCAGTGACCAGGAGTGAAGTCTTGAGGTTTAATATATAGGAATGGAGCTAAAAAGAGAGTGGTGTTCCTTGAACTACAACTTTCCGTGGGCCTCATTGTCCTTTCCTGGAGTAACTTTGGCTAGGAAGACAGGGTAATCTTTTGATTCAAAGCAGTGTCCTGCTGTGGGTGGGAACTTTTTAAGGGATTCTTGGAGTCTGCAGTTTTGTTCTGTCTTTCTGTAGACCCCAGGCCAATAGCCAGTAGTTGTGTGTGTGTGTGTGTCTGTGCATTTAAGTAAGACACTGGCTCTTAAATTCTTCTTGGTAAATTGCAAATATTGTGAGATGTATTAACACTCTGGGCCAAGACAAATGTAATTTTGGATTATTAAGTCCACATGACAAATGAGTACCTATTAATTTTTATTTATCTTGAGTGAATTAACAGGAACTAGCAATGGGAAAAAAGTAATTGTCTTTCTGCTCCTTTGTAGGAAACAGCTGAATTGGAAAAAGCCCTAAGAAACAGTAGCATAAAATCATAGATGATGGAACTCTAAGAAACCTTTATTTTCTCTAATTCAACAAACATGTATGGAATATCTCCCAGGTCCTGGGGATTCAAAAGCAAATGAGAAACATTTCTAGTCCTAAAGGGAATTAGAGTTTAGTAGGGGTGATGGCTTTTGGGGAATTGTTACAATAGGAATAAGATCAAGGTACAAGTTGTAAAAACTCTTTGGGAAAGGGGGAAGAGAATCAGGGAAGGCTTCCTGGAGGAAGTTGTATATGAATTGGGCTTTGCTGTATGACTAGGAGTTTGTCAAGAAAAAGAAACATTAGGGAAAGGCATTCTTATCAGCAAAAACAAAAACAGGGTTTATTAAACCATGAAGAGAGTTCAGAAACCCAGCAGTTTAAAGGTCTTTCCCAGCTTTTAGAGGGGCTTCTTGGTTGATGACCCTTTCCCTGATCTTGATACATATCACTCCAATTTCCATTTTCATTATCACATTACCCTCTGTCTGGCTCTGACCTTCCTATATCTCTCTTGTAGTGGATTTCCAGAGCCCCTTGGATAATCCAGGATAATCTCTTCACTCTAAGGTCCTTAACAAAATCACATTTTAAAATTCCCCTTACCATGTAAGTTAATACTCACAAGTTCCTGGGATTGGAAAGTGGACGTATTTGGAAGCGTTATTCAGTCTACCACATGGATGCAAGGGACTCTGGGAGATGAAGCTAATACAATTTGGTAACTAACTAGCGGTGATGGGGGTACCAAAGAAAGGGCTGAGAAAACTCCTGGTTACTGGTTTTGGGCAACAGGTGGGTATGGGGCTCAGTTGGTAAACTGAGAAAGAAAGAAGGGAAAAAACAGATTTGGGGAATAAGTATGGTGAGAGGTGGAGAACACTAAGCTCAATTTTGAGCCCATCAAATCCAAGATATCCAGTGGACCATCAGCTGGAATTGAGGGGTACATCTAGGTAAGAAAGAATTTGGAGTCTACTAATACACAGTTGGAAATTGAAATTGGAGGTGTGGATAAGGTCACACAGTGAGACTACATAGAAAAATTTCTTGAACTTTATGGTACATCAGAATCTCCTTGGGATAGAACTAGATGCCCAGTTGAATTTGAGTTTTAGATAAATAAGTAATTTTTTAGTATATCTCAAGTGGGGCATGCATGCATCGCTGGCCCTACCTGTCACTGCTTATTTGAGATTCAGATTTAACTAGGCATCCTAATTTTATATGGAAACTACTTTGGATGCTAGTTAAAATTCTCAGACATCCTGGTTGGACAGGGCCTGGGAAGATGCATTTTAACAAGCTTCCCAGTGGGGCCTCCTACTATTAGGCCTGCGACGTACAGAGAAGGAGAGTGAGGTAGGAAGGGGGCTCAGGAGCAGACTTGGCAGATCTCAGCACTATGGGAGCGAGAAGGAACAGAGACAGAGCAGCAGGAAGGAGACCGCCTGGGGTGGTACCTCGGGCATCCCAAGGGGGCAGGCACGGGCAGTCACATGGTGGCAGTAGCACAGTGAGATATTGAGGAGGCCATTGATTGACAATGTGGGGCACGTGGTGACTCTGGGCAGCTCAGGGACTCCCCACTGTGTACCTCCTGGGTGCACAGAGTTCCGCAGCCCACAACCGTGACAGACCTTCCTGTCTCTGCTCCTCTGTCAGAGGGCTTTCCTAATAATACAGCTTGGCAGCAGGCAGATAAGAAATGCAGGGTTGAATGCCCCCAGGGTGACTCTCACCACTGGGGCATGCAAGCAGGGATCAATGTCCCAGCCTTCCAGTTTCCCTGAGCTCAGTTTTCTCATTCTCAGAGGGGGCCTAGAGGGATTGAACACTGTTGCTCACAATGGCAACCTGCTCACTAATGCACTTGGTTAGCTTTTCTCCTTGCCTGTCTTACCCCTTCCCCTCAGTCTTCACTTCCTGGAATCACCTCCTGATGATACTGGCTCAGGACATGGTCTGCTTCTTGGGGTACCCAACCTTGGAAATGGCTGTTTCATGGAGTCATGGGGATGAGCTGAGGGTGTGTGGAGCGGGAGTGATGGACCCTTGGCTGGGAGCGAAAGCAGGGAAGGTAGTCTTCGCTGGATGGTGGGGTCCTCTGCTGTGCCTCTCCTCATTTGTAGCTCAGAGCACTGACAGCCTCCTCCAGAGCCCCCTGAGTCCTTGCGAGCTTCCCAATGTGCTGATGAGTGCCTGTGTCTACACACCACCTCTCCCCACAGCAAATGTTCTTGCACACACACTCTGTATCTTAAAGAAGGAAGGAGATGAAGTTTTATTATGAGCTCTGCTCTGCCATCCCTCCTAATTTTCACAACCACTTCATTATTTCCATCTTTGGGTTGAGGAAACTGAAGCTCAGGGAAATCAAGTAAGCGGCACTTTCCCCACAGAAGTAAGTGGCGAGCTGGCACTTGCGTGTGGGCCTGTTGCTTTTCTAGGCAGAATCAGACACATGGAGGGGTTTGAACATGGCGTCCATACCCAACCCGGCCTTTCCTTTCACTGGCTGGGACTTCTGAGGCCAGTCTTTACGGAGCACAGATCTCCGACCTCTCACTCTTGGGTGACATTCTTGCTCTGCATTTCCAGTGAAATGTGGCACCCACGGCTGGTGCCTTTCCAAACAAAGCCCGACCCCTGTGCCCGGCACCTCTCATGGCCTGAACATTACACCGCCGTCTCTGACCCGGGGTCATGTTCACTTCTGAAATAGTCACAGCCGTAAGTGGGCTCAGATGAAGCTCTGGGCCACCTAAAACTCCCGGGTCTTTTTCACCTGGACTGCTGCCAAGTCAGGATGCTCCTGGGGCAGCTCATCACATTGAACCCAAAGGCAAGCCACGGGGGTGGTTTTCATGGCTTAGGCTAATAGCACAAGGAGAGAAAATGCAGTAGGTGTTGCTTTCTCTATGTGGCCATTTAGTGGAAATGAAAGGATGTTTATATTTATCTCCCATGTGACTTGCCACAAAGACTTGTAGGCAGTAGGTGACTGAGGATCAGACTCCACTCCATTCCCCAATCCTGCTCTCCGCAGCCCACTCTGGCTGTTGCCAGCACCACTTTGCAACAGTGCCCTGGCACTGATGCTGGCATGCAGAATCCTGCCCCCCCCATCTAAACCATGCCTGTAGGACTCTTGGTAGAAGTTTTGTGGGGCCAAAGCAAAAACACTGACCTTGGAGCTGAGAACTCTGGGTCCGAACCTCTCAGCACATGATCATATGCTGTTTCTACTCCTGCAGAAAGGAGACAATACCAATAATTGGTATTGAATCCATACCATACACCTAATCATAGCTTTATGCCTATAATCCCAACCCAGTGAATTAGGGATGATTAATAGATTCATTTTTTAGATAAAAAAAAACAGAGGGTCAGCGTGGTTAAGTAATTTACTCAGGATGACAAAGGCACAGCGTGGCAGAACTGTCATTAGAAACCAAAGAGTCTTGGTTCTCCCATCTTCCTCCCCCAGGCTTAGTCTTAATAAAGTGATTGCCTCATAGATTATTGCGAGAGTGAATGAAAACTCATAAGTGAAGTGCCTCTAACCATGCTTGGCGCATGGTAGGTACCCAATAGATACTGCTCCTCTTCCCCGACTGCCTCTCACCCTTTTGGTTTCTCCCTCATCTTAGGGCAGAGCTAACAATAGCGAACGGCAGTCCCTGGGGTTTACTTTCGATCCCGTAGGAGGAAGAACTTTCTGACAATTGAGTCATCTGGCAGAAATCTTTGCTCTTGGAAGAGGAAGAGCCTGACCCATTGGCTGGTGGGGGTTGAACTCTGGTCTCAGTTTGGGAAGTGAGAGGGTTGGCTGGGAGTCCCTGGACTTCTGGGCAAGAATTTACTCATTCACAGTGACCTCTCTTTCTCCCGTGTCTCCCCCATACAATCTGTCACCCAGTTGGGTTGACCCTCCCCCAAATAGCCCTGCACCTGCCCACTTGCCTCCATTGCCATCACCTGTTCCTGCCTCTCTCCCGGGCCTAAGAATTGCCCATGCATGGAGAATGTGGCATCTCTTGAACTCTGGTCCATCCCTGCCTGACTTTTGACTCAAGCACGGGCCTGCACCATGTTGCTGAATTCTCCCCATCTTGATAATAACAGCCATCACCGGTGCTGGGGAGGGTGGACAACAGCCCCCGCTGTGGCCAGTATGTCGATTGCTTTGAGTAAAGCCCCTACTTCTCACAGCCCATCCCTGCAAGCCAGGAGCCCATAGGCCACATGCTTCTCCCCTTCTGGAATCTTCCCTAACTGCTCCTGGGGCACTTTCACGCCAACTCCACAGCTGCCCTTTTGAAGATGCTGTTTGCTTTTCCTGCCTCAAGTTTTATCATTTTCTCTGGGAAAATATTTGTCTTCCCATTACTTTAATCATGCCTCTAAGGTCCAGTGGGGAGGCCTTGGAGGAGAATTAGTCCTTGTTTTTTGTTTGCTGTACTGGGAGAACAAACAGGCTTGTTTGACTTACCTGTGTTTTCCCAGTAGGTGGACCCCTTGGAGCAAACACGGAGGAAACCTTCCTCTTGCCCTTGGACCTGGAGTTGAGGGAGAAACGTTGGAACTGAAAGGGCCTCCTTCAAGCCAGGCCATTCTCTCTGGCTTACCTCAAAGCACCTGGTTGCTGTCATCTCACAGGTGCCTGAGCTGGGCCAGAGGTTCACTTGAGTCCAGGAAACCTTCGGTCTTCCTCAAATAGCAGCCCAGCCCTGTAATATTAAGTGGACCAATCCAAGAGTGAGACTTCAGGATGAAAGGGTTCTAGAGCTGATGTGAGGAGTAAAGAGAGCAGCTGTCCAGGGAGAAGCCTGTTTTGTTGGCATGTGGAGGGGTTGGCTTTGGAGCCAGACAGATCCCATTCACCTGAGTGATGGCTGAGTGACTTGCTATGTTTGAGTTGCTGAAGGCTGAGCTGGTACTTCCCTCATCCTACAGACGCAAGCAAACACTCCCTGGGGGCAGCACTGTTTTAGGTGTAGGGATGTGACAGTGACTAGAACAGGTGATCGCATCTGCCCTTTGGAGCCTCGTTCCAGTGGAGTAAGAAGTACAGTGAAGTCACACACAATGAGAACATCTAGCAAGTTAGACAGCGGATGGAAAAACAAAGGGGTATTAGCACCATAGCGAAGGCCTTGTGTGTGTGTGTGTGTGGGGGTGCAGAGTAAACAGGGTGCACCGGGGAGGCTCCTTGAAGAAGGGGCTACTTGAGTAAAGACTCAAGGGAGGGGAGAAACTTAATCCCAAGGACATCTAATTTCAAAGCCCAGTCTCATCTATACACCCCTTCTTGCCCAGTTGCAAGAGGTCCAAGAGCTTGATGCATGACAGAGCCAGCTAGATGTTCATGCCTCTCCCCTCCCTCTTCCTTCTAGGAGGGATGGATGCAAGAATCAAGGCTGTTGGGTGGGTTCTTGGTAGGGCAGTACTGAGAGAGTCAGGGGTGGGCATGATGTGCGGGGGGGAGCAGGCATCAGCAAAGCGGCCATGATTCAGTTAACCCTGCTTGCGGGTACAACTCGACTGAGGAGGGCCTCCACTTGGGAAGCCAAGGCTCGTGCAGGCTTGCCCACTGCACTCCTGGAATTTGCCCTGGACACACACGAACTAAACACACAGGATTCAGGACCTACTGGGAGCCAGAGCTTCAAGGCACTTTCCTACCCATGCCCTTCCCACAACAGTCCTCTGAGTGGGCATTATTATCACCATTGAGCACGTTTTTATCTCCAAGGAGGAGATCTAGGGCCAGTCCTGAGCAGTGTTGCAGGTAGTCTGAGGGCTCTCTGCTTCTCTCATCTGCATCCGTTTAACCTTTCTGTTGCCTGGAGACAATGAGGCTCAAAGGTTGAGAAGGATATTGCTGCTGACTGATGGCCTATAGACCTAGATCAGTCTATTCCACAGACCTGTCAGTTTTTACAGCACTGTCACTATCAACATCCCCATCTGAACAGCCACCCACGGCATCACCATCACCATCACCAAAACCATCATCATCAACGTTACCAATAACATCATCATTATCAATCCTGACGCCACTGTGAGATTCATGTCACCACATCAGCCTCATCTGGGATATCCCTTCAGTGGCCCCACCATCACGGGCATCAGATCACTGTCTAATAGGCAACTAGGTCATGGGTAACGAGGCTTAGGGCAGGTCAGATCTCTCTTGGCTTCAGCTTCCTAATCTGTGAAATGAGGACAAGCATATCTGCCTCAGCAGATTGGTGAGCTGCTAAGACCAGTCCATTTCCTGTGCTCGCTGAAAGTGCTCTTTTCAAGAGCATGCTTGACCCCCACGATTGTCCTTATGATAGTTTTCCCCCAGGAGCATGGAGGCCTCGTACCACTTCCTCTTCCGTCGCTCCTCCTGACTTTTGTGACACATAAACTCTGGTTTTCCTTCTAATTCACTAACCCCTCCCCATCCACTGGCTTGTCTCTTCTACCAGATTGCTAAATATTTGAATGCACCAGAGTTGGATGGAACCCCCCCTGCCTTCATCCAAGCTCTCTAGCTGCCTCTCTGGGGCAGGCCGCCATCCTGCCTCCCTTGGAACATTTCACTACCCTCATGTCCAGAATGGTCACAGTAGAGTAGTTTTTAGAATGTACCTCAAAGCTTCAAGGAAGGAGGGCCCCTTCCTGGCTCCATTCGGGACTCCAAACAATCTTTACAGGGAGCTTTGGGGCCCTCCCGTGTAGGAGTGTTAGCAGGTAGTTTGAGGGTTCTGCCTCTCGAACCTGCATCTTTTTAACCTTCTGCTGTTGACTGGGTCTGCCCTGTCTCAGGTCACCAGAGCCCTTGGAATCCTCCCACCCTCAAACACATCCACACTGAGGTGTCAGTGACAGGGGGACCTCTTAGAGAGTTGCTCCCGCACCTGTAGGCTTCTATTTAGAAAAAAAAAAAACAAAACAAAAAACTGAAGCCCAGAGCTCAGGAAGGCTCCCTAGTTAGTGGCTGGACATATTCATGGGATGCTTTCCTGGAAACTCTGAAATAGCACCCCTTTGGGGACTAGTGTTTCTGCCCCCACATTGGGTCCATCCTGAGACAGATGGTCCCAATCTGTCCCAGCTCAATGGGCTATTCTTGCACACACGAGCAGAGGTACTCTTCTCGGTCCTCCTGGCCTCAGGAGCATTTTGAATCAGATGCCAGGAGAAGCAGATTGCCTACCCCTTATTCTGGGGCTGTGGGTGGATAGCTTCGAGAGGCGATCTCTTCCAAGAATGTGTTTTCCCTTACGTCTTCAGGATGCTATGCATCTCACTCTCTGCTCTTTTGAGGATGGCATAAGTGGGAGATTGCTTTGGGGGTGACACCTGCACTGCCTCTGCTCCCACTGCTAGGAGAGATGGGGGGTGCATGAGTCATTTTTGGCATCATCCTTTGTGCCTTTTGCAGAGGGCCACCCCATTGGTAACCCTGTGGTCTGCTCCCACTGCCAGATTAAGGTTCCTAAAATAGCTCAGTGTGATTGGGCCATTCCCCTGCTCAAGAACCATCCAAGTCCCCCACTGCTCCGGGATTAAAGTCGCAGGCTTTAGTCTCACCTTCAAGGACCTTACAATCTGCTTTCGTTAGCTTTTCCGACTATGACCCCATTCCTTCTCTATCCATGTCTTCAGGCAGACAGACAGACAGACAGACAAACAGGCAGGCAGGCATCAAGACTTGCCCCCACACCACACTCTTGGTTAAAATGTCCTCCTGCCCCTCCTTGCAGTCTGTCGAAAACTTCTTCCTCTTCTCCCAGACAGGCCGAAGACCAGCCATTCACAGGACTGCCTCCTCGCCTGGAGGCCTTCCTGGGGCCCGTCATTCTCCCACGACCTGTGACTTCCACATTGTGGAGGGTGCGTTCACAGAGAGGTCACTTGCTAAGGTTGTCAAGGAGCAGGAGCACCAGAAGGGATGAGAGAGTCACCTGGGGCCAGCCACAGTAGAGCCATCCCTGCCCAGCCTGAAGAAACAAGGGTAGGGACTGTGAACCAAACCCGGGGAGAGAGAGTCTCTGGAGATGAGGGGCGGAGGGGAAGGAGAGACGCTTCAGCGTGGGCAGAGTTCCTGGCAGGTGGGGGTCAGAGGCTGAAGAGCCAAGCTTCTGCTGCTTCTTTCTGACCTACCCCTGGCCAGGTAGCAGCCAGAGGGCAAGGGAGCCCTTTTGTGGTTTGCAGTCAACCGCAGGTGCCCCCAGGGCGGTGGCAGCTGTGTGGGAGGCTGTGAGGGATCTGAAGGGCAGGTCAAGGGGAGGAGAGTCTACCCCCGATTTCAGATGGGTAAGCTGTGAAAACTCTGGATGTCGCTGGCAGGAACGTTTTGAGGATCACGCTGTTCAACTGAATTTCACAAACAGGAAGGCCCAGAGGAGGTTCCTGCTGGTCTGAGATCATACTGTCAGGGCGGGTGAGAGAGACCGCAGGAAGTGGGAACCCCACAGCGCGCTAGTGGTGGCTCCCTGGCAAGGGATACGCTCGAAACCTGAGTTTGTCTCACTGGCCATGCTGACATGCTCGGGAACTGGTAAGATGCCCAAGTGCTTCGGGGGTTGGGGGGTGGTTTGACAGTCCTCCAGGGAAGAGATTCATCCTGAGGGGGGAGGTCACCAACGACGGTTGAGCTGGTTGTGAGCTGAAGCCCGGGAAACAGTGTGGTGATGGCTGCTCAAGCCTGCTCCTCACCAGGTTGTCTGCACACATATCTGGATCTCACAGAGGGCAGCGTGTGTGCGTCTGTAGTGGGAACAGGAAGGACTGTTTTACTAAACTCTGAAACACACTGGATCCAAGAGGTCCTGTGGATCCCCAACAATAGAACATGACACGGAGCAGAGGGATCGCTCCCTGACCCCACCGCAGACCGCGCCACTTTAACCCTCACTGGCTCCCCTCTGCTCTTGTGGAAAAGGAAAGCAGCTGCACTGTGCTTTACAACTGTGAGATGTCTGTGTTTTATGTCGCGATACCTCACTGCAAGCCTGCGAGCCAGGGCAGGGATGAAGGAATAAATTGTCCGATGAAGGAATAACTTCAAGAAGGGCAAAGAAATGGTCCAAGGTAAAGGGTGATGGAAGCAGATGGTGGCTTCTGCTCTGACACCCACGCCCTCTTGATTGTAGCCTTATCAGTCCCCTCCCTCCACAGCACTGCCTTCCCCAGACTCTCCTCTTCTGTCTCCCTCTTTTCTCTCTTCCCTTTCCTCATCTCCACCTTCCCCATGCTCTCTGCTCTGTCTCTGCTTCTCTCCTTTTTTTGTAACCTCTCCCCTTCTTCTGCAAACCATCACTTCTCTCTGGTCTGCACCATCCACGGCATTGGTTTAGGAACTTTCTGGCTTTCTTTTTGGTCTCAGGAGTGATTGTATATAGAAATATTTGCTGGGAGAGCTCTGCCTCCACATCGAGAGGAACTAACTGGGGGATCTTCTGCTTCTTGTACCAACCAAAGGGTTGTTTGCAGACAGTCCATAAAAATTACAAGCGCCTTAAGTCATCGAGCAATCTTTTCTTGAACCAATTAGATTCTGACATCTGCTTACTGTTTAATTATCTTCTGACTGAGGAAATGGAAAAGTTGACAGATAGTTTAACCCAACAAGAGTCAGGTTCCTTATTTTTTCCCCCCTTTGTGAGCATGTTTATAGAATACCAACCTGCCAACATCTCCCATTCTCTCCAGGGCACTGGCAAAAAATATAGACAAATATTTATATTCCACCAACTCAAGATGGCTTTCAGATTGTTTTCATGTTTAACTGATTTCAAATGAACAACAATGGTCCTTAATGTGGTTATAAGAATTTGCCATTAATTTTCACTTAAAATTGGATCCAGCCGGTCTATCTGCCTACAACTATATTCTAGTTCTTAATGATTTGCTTCCAAAAACATGGGCCACTGCCCGCTGGCTGATTGGCACAACAGCTTCAGTGGGGGCATCAGTCTCCTATTACATGCGAACAAAAATTCAGTTCAGAATATCATTCCTATTTTGGAGTTCTTTGTACAGAGCATTCGAGGCAGGCAGCTGGGGCACTGGGCGAAGGCCGCAGGAGCGAAGCTGGCTTGGCATGCCATCCTTTCCTGTTGGCAGGGATGCTGGCTCCTGCTCCCAGCAGGGGACTGGGCAGGGTTGCCAGGGCACACAGGAGTGTGGTTCAAGGTCTCAAAGCACTTAGGAGCCTTTCTGGTGTCTTTCTATCTTGGCTCTTGAGTGTCTCAGGGTAATGTCCTAGGTTCTTTGTGAGGTTTCAAATCATCCCTCCCTTGTTCTAAAACCTCACCGTGGAGGGTGGAACAGAGAGGAACCATGACACAAAGAGAGGAGTTGAGCCAGAGGAATAAGCTTTTTTCTGGGGATGTTTTTTAACCTTGATGACACTTAGTTTCAGTTTAATCAGTATAATCATATAATTGATTGAACACTTTTACAGGGGATGAATGTTAAATTGGATGGTAGGCTGGGAAAACAGGCCTAAACTCTGGATAAGGCCCATTGGTGAATAAAGAAGGGGTTAGACTGCGTGGTGGGGGCAGAGGTAGTCAGGTAGGTAGTTTTCATGCCCATATTAACTCCAAGAGAAAGAAAGAGCTTCCTAGAGTGTGTTGTGGAGGATAGCTCAGCTGCCTTTGAGCTCAGAGGGAAAAAAAAATAAGTCCCTGATTGATTAGTAATGTCTGTCCTGGTCACTGGGAAGGGAGAAGATGGCATGTGTTCACCATTCTTGGACCGGATGATGTTCAAGGGCCCCTTTGATTCTATTTTTGTGATAAAGGATAATTGAGAAATAAATCATGCTAACCTTGTTCTCTGGAGGTCGAGACCTAGAGAGCCAGAGAAGGAGCCCTCAGGCAATAATTCTCAAATGTGCACATTTGAATTTTATTAAAAATGCAAATTCTGCAGCAGTAGGTCTGGGGTAGGGTCCAATATTCTGCATTTCTAACAGTCCCCCAGGTGATGCTGATGCTGTTGGTTGTCAATGGGCCACACTTTGAACAGCAAGGATCTAAGGCAGCACTCTGAACCTGGGGCAGGGCATTGCCCCTGCACTGCAGGCTTAATAGCTTTCACATGCAACCGAGGTCCGTTAAGCACCGTCTGTGTATATGCTCCTTTCCAAGGATTTTTTTCACAGATCATTTAATTTATTCCTGCAGACAGACTTTTGATGTTGGGTAGATTATTTCCCACCCCTGTCATCCGTTTTTTTTAGGAAGTTGGTTTTTTTTTTTTTTTTTTTGCAGATGAAGTGGGTTTTAGTGTCTAACCCAACCAAGGTCTGCAGATGGCAGAGCTGGGACTCACACCCAGTGTTTTCCCTCTCCAGACTGACTCTTTGAGCACCTAACTCACAAGCCTAATCCCAGAGCAAATGTTGTAAGCTCCCTCACCCAAAGGGGCAGCTCTTGGAGCTATTCCAAGGGATTGGAATGTTGCCAAATATGCCCTCCCATCAGAAGGCCGAGTTCTGCCTCGGTGACCCCCTGCTCCACCATTTCCAAAGGTTCATTCAGAACCCGTGATCCTGGGTTCATGAGAAAGAACCTTTTCTGACCTTGTGAGGGTTTTGGAGTCAGACAGACCTAAGCCAGCATCTACCCACATTACTTGACCTTGAGCAAGTTACTTAACATCCCTGGAAGAAGGTTCCCTTCCCTTGTCAAAAGATGATAAATATTCTTGCCTTTCAATGTTATTCAGAAGATGAAAATTAATAATGCAGTAGAGATAGAGCTCTCTATTTCCCCCTTTTGCCCTCTGAAGAACCGTAATGGTTTCATTTTTGCTATTCACTGCATGAATATGACTGTATTAGGTTCTCCTTCCATGCAATGACATTATCTGTAAAAATGGGTTCCAGACAGAAGGTTAAGGTGGCACTTTCCCCACATACAATGAAATAGGAAACTGTTAAATTCTAAATTCCATTCTCATATAACAAAACATCTACTTAACACACTTCAAAAGTTATACTCAAAAGTAAAACATGTCGACACCTGGAGATTTTCAGTCAACACAGACAAATTTGAAAATTAGAGGCAAACTTTGAATGTCGTCGTTGGGATTTGGCATTAGCGAAATCATCGATAAGTTTAGCAACTTCTGCTGCCTTGTTTCTGCAGTGAGTGGTGTTAATTCTGTTAAACGTTGTTGTCACAGAATGTTCCTTAAATAGTTTTTAATTGGTTTTAATTTGGAGAAAGAATTTTCTGCTTAAGATACAGGGTAGGAATTGTCAAAAATAAAATGAACAGATAACATTTTCCGGAAAAACATACAGGCATGCCACATCGCTCTCTACGCCCTTGGCAAATATATGGATACTTTAAATTTTGTCATTTTAACTTGTTAATGATTTCTCACAAAGCAGTAATTTAATTGGTAATGCTTCCAATGGGTCACTAGAATATTTATCTTTCACTTTCTATGTGTTCTTCACAGTGGACTATTCATCTACATGAATTAATTAGGTTGGTGGGAAAAAAGGCAAACGCTCAGCAATTGCATCTAACCCTGAAATTTTAGGTCTGTGTAGACACTTCATGTTATCAATTACTTAATAAAAAAGACTAAGCAAGGGCATCCCCAGTGGCGCAGCGGTTGAGCGCTGGGTTGCGAAGCTGCCCACAGCCTCTGCAATGCCGGTTTGATCCCTGGCCACCTGGCAAGGGTCCCACATGGTGCACAGACCTCTCCTGCCGCCCGCTGCTCCCCTCAGCAGTGTACTTCGTTGGTCTGCCTGTTCTGTTCTCAACTCTGGCTCTGGTGAATTCTCTCACCCTCCCGCACTTCTGACTGTACCCACTGCTTATATAAATAAATAAATAAATCTCTCTTTTTTTTTTCTTTTAAAGACTAAGCAGTATAAATTCTTTCTTAATAAAAAGCTGCTGAAGATCAAAGTATTGTCTCCTGATGCTCAGCGAGTAAACAGATGGAAGCAAAAGATGTAAAAATCTTTTCGTTTTCATGGTATCCTAGCAAAACTTCAGCCAAAGTAATCTTTCTAATTTTCTCTTAATTTCGGAAATATAGTCAGGAATTTCCTCTCTTTTAAGGTATTAGAATAGCTCTTGATGGATGAATGCATGATGCAATTAAAGAATTCTGGGTCCCTTCAGCAAAAGGAGCCACAGCTCCTTCTCTACAAGTACCAGCCCAGCAGTTCACGTTCTTTTGACTAGAAAGGCCCCAGAGGTCACCATGCTTTCCTAGGAGTTGTGAAAAAATGCCCAAGAATAGCCCCAATCTCATTGCTTGTTGCATTTCAGGCATGCCATGCCCTGTTCAAATGGTATCTGGTATAAAAAATGTATTAGAAACATTGTTTTTCCAAACTAAAGTAGATCTGAATTATGCAAGGAAAAATTGACAAGTACAGTGATCAGAGTGATCTATCTACACTTATGTAGATAATATGTCCTGCATTTGCTGAGCCAATAAGATACCAAGAGGAGGGGTCTGGCTGTTCCTGTCTAACAGAGAGACGTATGTATTTATGACTCTATAGCCCATTAGCTCCTGGATAGATATACTTGAATATTAATGGGTTTTGACTCACTCGATTGTCATGGAAGCCAGAGTGGAAGTCTATTCAAGTGCGGATTTGCTTATTCCCCAGAGATATCCTGTGTATTTAAAAGCCAGTTGTGTGGTCACTCAGCTTGCTCATGAGACTCTTAAAAGCCAGTTGCCTCTGTGATAGCCAGAGGAAGTTCCATAGAAATATTTAATGCATGAGGACCCCTGAAACATGCATTGTCTTAGTTTGTCTGGTCCCTAGCTTTCCTGTTCTCATAGTCCCCCCTCTTGGGAATGAAGGTCTCCATCTCCTAGCCTCAGCTTTAGCTTAAGCTCCCCCCACCAGAGCTTCTCTTGGGTCCTCCAACCTTGCCTGGTTGGGACTTTGGCTCTCCTGCCCCTGTTGCCCTGCCCTTGTGTTTTCCCACTGCTGAGTTTCTCTTCTCCTTTGCCTGCATCAAACCCACTCTCCCTGCAGGACCCAGCAGAGACCCAATACCACCTACTAGGAAGAAACAGGTGGTGCATCAGAAAGGGTGATTCAAGATTTTTTTTTTACAGATTTATTTATTTATAGAAGAACCAGGGAACAGGCCAGATGCATGGGAGGGTGAGAGGATTCACCAGAGCCAGAGTGGGGAACAGAACAGGCAGACTGACGAAATAGACGCTGAGGGGAGCAGCGGGCGAGACAGGCGAGGTCTGTTGTGCCATGTGGGACCCCCGCTAGCCTGCCGGGATCGAACTGGCGCTGCAGAAGCTGCGGACAGGTTTCACAGCGTGGCGCTCAACCGCCTGCGCCACCAGGGGAGGCCCTGATTCAAGATTGTTAAGGCAAGGACTGTTTAAGGGTGTGACTTGGGCACAGAGGAAGCAACAAGAGAGGCTGCAGCACCCCAGGGTCTATTAATAGTGGAGAGCTGTTACCGTCCCTGGTGTGAAAGGACAAGAGGAGGGAGCAGTTGCTGGAACATGACTGCTGGAACACTATGGTGTGCAGGAACACACCATATCTGCAAGCTTGGTAGAGGCCAAGGCCTTCAGTGGAGGAGCTGGACACTGCTTACTTTCTGCTGGGCAGAGAGGAAGCCAGAGAAACACAGAGCCCTGCTCTGTTGCTGCTTGACTTTGGCCAAAGTCAACCTGCAGGTGGAGAGTGAGGAGCACCTCATACAGCCCTGTAGATCAGAGCAGCGTGGAGGAGGATGGAGCCCAGATGGGGAGTTGCCCTCTGCCTGTTCCTGGGAATCCAACCCAGAGCTGCCGCTCTCTTTTCTGAGCACATTTGAGCTTGAGAAGCTGACATGCCTCTTAGGGTTGTGCTGCAAGGATATCACTTGTTCATATTTTCAGTTTGTATCATGCCTCCCCACTGACTGCAGCTAGCACCCCTAACTTCCTCTCTCTGTATTTCTCATATTGAAAAAAACAAATCCCTCTAGGACATCTGGACTTGGACCTAGGGTACTAGTAGACTGGGGGAGATGAATATTAAGGTAAGGGTGAAGATTCAGGGAGTCCTGGGTTTGGTTTGGGGGGCTACCACCAGATGTAATAGGAAACAAAAGCTCGGGAATGAGCAGGCCATGCTCACAAGGCCATGCTCACAGGGAATGCAGTGAGTGTTGGGAGTGTCACTGACTCTAGGGGACCAGATAAAGGCACTGAGGTGGGATGCCAGCAGGGCGTGGAGGGCCTGGGGGTGCAGGTGAGTCACCATCAGGGAAATGCTAGGACAGATGGGGAAGCAGCTGGGATTCCAGTTTAAAAAGGTTGAAAAGGGTGGCAGGGCTACAGTTGAGGTCCAAAACCACAGCACTAGCATATGTGGCTCTTTAACCAAACTAAAATGAACTAATATTAAAAATTTAGTTCCTTGGTCATGCCAGTCACATTTCAGGTGAACCGCCCTGCCCCCCTTGTTGGCCAGAGCAAATTAAAACATTTTCATCATCACAGAATATTCTATCGTATGGTCTGGTCCAGAGATTTTAGGGTCCCGACAATGCTAAAATAACTCCAAAACTGATTTGATCATATCTGTTCTAATGTGAAACAGATCTAGCTCCAAATCACAGTACCACTGGATCATTTCATGATGAGGCTGAGCACTGAAACTTACCTTGAATAGAGACAACAGAACAGTTTAATAAATATTAGTTCCCAGCCTCCCTTGCAAAAGCAGCAAGGCTAACAAGCATTTATTAAGAGTGTGTGCTGCTGGCGCTGTGCTGAACAATTTATCAAGATTACCTCACCGAATCCTCATAATAACTCTGAAAGAACATAATATCGTTGTTCCCATTTTGCAGATGAGGAGATGGAGCCTCAGAGATTAAAACTCTTGCCTGATGTCACCACGGTGGAGCCGAGTTTCTGTATACTTGATTAAAAAATGGTCAATGTTGATCTCTCCAACGTTTTTGTCTTATCAACCATCCAGGCCAATAAAACATCATCTGGGACTTTATTAGAATCCTCCAGCATGCCTAGCATGGGTCTGGACTGCTGCTTGGTTGCTAATTGGCACATCAATTTTGATAAACTTTAATAAAAACATTTAAAATGTCTTCAGCCCTGATTATTGACTTTACCATTAGCTTCTCAATGGGGGGTCTTGAAAACAAATCTGGGAGCTCTCAATCTCTTTCTTTAATTAAGTGCATAGCTTGCAGAGGACTTTCTGTGGAGGAGTTTTTAGGGCCACCATGGTCTTGGGTGGTTAGGGAGGAAATGGACTCCTGTTTGGGGGAAGTACTGAGACTATGACTTTGCATGTAAGCAGACTTGGGTGCAAATTGGCTGTGTCCCTGAGTTATTTTTGCCCTTGGAATAAAAATGTGTTCACCAGAAAGAGACAAAGTCCTAATTTTCCTGTGGGTGGTCTGGACAATTGAATGGATCTAGGACCCAGAGCTTGGGACATGGGTACCCCAGCAAGCACACTCTCCACCCTCCTGCTGTCTCAGATCTATTTATTTAGTGAAGGGAAAGAGCCCTTGCTGTCCCAGAGCACATATTAAATGAACCTAAAGTTGCTGTGACCTGGGAATGATGAGGATTATGTTAATTTCTACCTTGATTAGAAAAATCTCTGCTGCACATATTAAAATAAACTGGAACTGCAGGGAGACGAGGAGATGCCAAAACCTTACCAGACCTCCCAGTGCCTCCCAGAGTTGGGTGCTGGGCTCCCGACTTGTCTGCCTGAGTGACCACAGTGTCAGCTTACCAGTTCTTGGCTGGAGACAGAAGGGAGGTCTGGGGTTTTCCTGCCTCGGTGCTGAGATGGTTTAGAGGAAAAAGAAAAATGTGTTAGAAGTACTTGAGGTGCGGGGGAGGTGATGAACACTGGGGGCTCCCAAGGCAGAGCGAATCGAATTACCTTTGCAAGGTTGAAGTAAAACCTGGGGTTTACCAGACTCTCCCCACCTCTCCCTCCAATCTCTTAGCGGGTTATTTCCTCCGGTGACTCCCAGGCTCAGCAGGTTTTGCCCGGGGTCTGAGGGGAATTCTGAGTAACCTGCGTTGGGAGCCACGGCACTGTAGGAAGTGACCGCACGCCGAAGTGGTAGACACCGACATGGTCTTGCCAAGGCTGTGGGAATGACTGATTTTAGAGTTAGACATTCCTGGGCTCCAAATCTTGGCTCTTTCTGTCATGAGCTGTGGGGCACTAGGCAGTTGCTCACCTCTGTGCTATTTTGGGGCCCCAGCGTTGTACTGGGGTTTTCACAGGACGACTTCTAATTTCACAGCGAGTCTGTGTAGGTGACAGTATTCCCACTGTACAGATGATGAAACTGAGCCTTCAGGAAGTGCAATGACTTCCTTCTTTTTCCCTTCCTAGCTCCTTCCAACCTCCCTCCCTCCCTCCCTTCCCTGTCTTGCTCTTACTCTTGCTCCCAAACACATTTTGAGTGCCTGACACTCTTGTTGGTATTACATATTTTTGAGCTCACAGATGCCAACATGGGCTACTTTCCAGTCTATTCCTGGGCCATGCTCCTTTGGGCCACAGGTTTCCCAAGGGAGGTGCTCCTTCTTCCTCCACAGAAGCAGGCATTGCATCCTCACGGTACTTGAGTTCATTCCACCTGACTCTGGACCTTGGTGCAAGCTCTGTGTTTACCACAGAGGGACCGGGTGCTAAGTCCCCAGGGCCCTGCTGGCCTGACAGTTGGTCACTACCAGGCT
Organism: Talpa europaea; assembly: GCF_964194135.1. NCBI lineage: Eukaryota > Metazoa > Chordata > Mammalia > Eulipotyphla > Talpidae > Talpa > Talpa europaea. The sequence goes on from NC_140075.1 coordinate 54,924,303, forward strand.
TGGCTGCCACCCAGACCTCCTCAGAGCAGGGGAGTGAGTCTGCGGGCTCTGGCAAGGAAATAAATTAAGGTAATGCAGAGAGACAATGGGAAGACTTTTCAAAATCAAAGATTCCTGACCTTTGCCCAGCCTTTGGAAAACATTTTGTTTTGAGGAAGAGTTAATTCACAGAGTCGGTCTGGGTGGAGGCTGAGAAGGCAGGTGCAGGGATTCAGGAAATGCCAGGCAGCACTGACTGCTGGACAGGGAGCCCACGAAGCAGGGTCCGGTCCATCAGCCCTAAGAGAGCCATGGGAACTCCAGAATGAGTTAAAAAAAACAAAACAAAAACAAAAACTACGTACTGGCAAAGGGGTGGTGATAAATCCTGGATTTCCTTTTCTTTTCCCTGCAATGAAGAAAAGCTGAATGTGTTGGTCCTGCTCTGATTTTGCTTTGATTTTGGCATCTCCCCGGCACTAGGGTGCTTCTTGCACACCCAGAGGGTGTGATTCAGACTCAGGTTGTTTTGGTGGGAGCTAGAAACCAAGCCCTGCCCCCTAGCCGGATGAAATGCACACCCCAGGCCACACAGCTTGTCTTTGAGGGAACCACGCTGGGCACTTCCTCTGCCATGTAGCCCCACTTCGCAACCACCTCCAGTTTCCTTGGTCAAAGGTGAGGATCTGCTTCTGGAAGCTCCTGCTTTGCTTATGACCTCCCTTTACTTCTTTGGAAGTAACTATCTCTTATTTTATAGTTATGGGCCCTGGTCCCGAACAGAGAGGTGGGAGATTGATGAAAAGTTGATGCAGAGAGGGAAAGCGACTGGCCCAAGGCCACACAGCTTGATGGAGAAGAGCTGGGGCCAGACTTTCTCTGGTTTCTGGGATAGCACATTTTCTCCTTTTCCCCACCCATAAGCTGCTTGTCAGTGCTGGCTGGTGACTCCAGGCTGCCTTCTTGCCTTAAAATCTCACCATCTAGAACACCTTAATGTTTCAGACCTCAATGACAACCAAAAAGGCAAAGAAGAGTGCACATGAGCACACGTATACACACACACACACACACACACACACACCCCAAGACAGCAAGTAATAAGAACCTCCATGGTTCCCCAGGCCTGAGCTGAGATGCCCTCACTGCAAACCCTCAGGAGGACTTCCCCATGGTCTGCGGGACCAGGGTCATGTTGCAAGAGGAAGCAGCACATGTGGGAACTGCATCCCTCTTTGTCCTCGCAGGAGATAGAGGGTAGAGTATGTTCAGGACCACCAGCGCTGCTACATGCTTTTTCTTGGGCTGTTTTCAGTAAGGCTCTGCCTCCCCTAGCGGAGCCAGGGACTTAACTGCAGCACCCTGGGAATTATCTCTTCATCTCTTGTCAGGTGGCTGAAACACTCCCTGCTGGCTGTTTTAATAGCAGTTGCAGACTGTCCTTTAGTCCCTTAGCTGGGAGACAAGCCTGCCAGGGCCTGCTGTGTAACCCATGTGCTTTGCCTGAAAGGCTCTGTAAGAGGTGGTGACTGCTGGTGACTTCTCTGCTCCTTCTAGATTGATAACATAGGCTTTAACTGTGGAGGGCAATGATGGCCTCCCTCACCTTTAGGTCCCCAGCACAAAGTCCTAGTTGGCTCAGAGCACAGGAAAGATCTGTGCTTTAAATTAGAATGTATTTCCATATACTTCTATTCCACTCAGGTTGGTCAACCCACTGGCCTGCCATTTGCTTCCACACTTTAGCTCAACTGTTGTACCCCCGTCCCATGCCTTTCCACCAACTTCTGTTGGGATCCTTCAAGGACAAGTGTACCCAGTGGTTGTATAAATAATAAAAATAAATAAATGTTAAAAAAAAAAAAGAAAATGGTCGGGCACATTTACGCATGTATTCCTCCTACACAGTGGGGTCAGCACATGTCTGCTGCATGAGTGACGCCTCTATTCCTTTGTAGTGTTTCTCAGTGGCCCCCAGCTCCCAGAGCTCTCCTGGGCTGTGCCGCTTGATGTGGTCTTTATCTGTTACCAGCTTCCCAGGCTACACTTGTATATCTTGGAGAAATCCTTCTCTCTGTCTTCTCATACTGCCTTATTACCCCACGTACACCATTTCCAAGGTAAGTTCTAGAAGAAGGGCTAAAAGACATGCTGTTCAAGGTCATTCCATAGGGGCCAGCTGAGCAGAGTGCCGCGGACCAGCACAGCAGTAGACGATGAGGCCACCTCAGGGTTGAGAGAAGCGTGCAGGGTGGTCAGGGCGTCGGCGAAAGAAATGACACACAGACACACTTCAAGAGTGAAAATCTGAGTGTAATTTTCCTTAAGTTTGTGACTAGTATATATATGTTTTCTAAAAGCACAGGAATGAATATCAAAGAAATTAGCTTGCTCGCTGGCTCAGTCTATCACTATCAGGGAGGTGATCTACATAACAAGCAATGACCATTATAGAAGAAAGGAGGAAGTTTAGAAAGACAGATAAGGGATTAAAGTTTGTAGTTCTAGGAAGACGGGATAGGATTTTTAGCATTCTTGTAGTGGTTCTTGGTGGTCGTTATCTATTGATAAGCTTCTGCCTTTTCAGGGAGCTTCTGCTGCACTTCCTCTGCTTCAGGCTGTTCTCCCACCGCGCGCTGGTGCCCAGCCAGATCTAGGGACCGTGGCGAAAGCCATTCGATCTAGGGACCGTGGCGAAAGCCATTCCTAAGATCACTGCGGTGGGAGGTGCAGCAGGTAGGGTTTTGCTGTTCTCCCCCTGCGCGCTGGTTGCCCAGCCGGACCTAGGGCCGGTTAGCCCTAAAGGTCACTGCAGGGGGAGGTGCAGCAGCAGAGGACAGGTAGAGTTGCTGGTCCAGTGGGGACCTGAGATCAGGTAGGTACCATGTGTTTTAGAGCTCAGGCCACCAAGTTTTCCCATCTCACAGGGACAGCATCCTGGAGTGCTGGCATTGGCAGAGAAACTGCTCTGTCAGAGACAGCAATGTTGGCCATCTGAGCTCAGACCCCAAGGCAAAGACTCATGGCACTTAGCTGAGATTCTCTGTGCTGGGCCTGGGGGTTCTAGGCCAATAGGAACTCACAGTGGCCAGGGGATACCCTGAGGCCCGTAGGAACCCTTTTATTAGCAGTCCCGCTCCTGAGGGCTTGATTATGCCACCACCTCATCCCAGTGTTTGTCAAAGTCCCACTGAATCAGAATCTAGGGTATGGAGCCTAGGCACCTTCATGGTGAAAAACTCCCAAGGTACTGCATAGGCACTAGAAAATGTAACAACTCTGAGCCCTCCCCCCCACCCCAGACCAGAGCTCATTGTTGGATACATAGTAGGTACAACAGTAATATTTCATGGGGTTGTCATCAGCTTAGATGTTATGTGGGGTCTTCTGTGGCTCTGGAGATGCAGGTAAGACCGACCTCTTTTTAGAACTTCTTAGAACTCCAAATTCTTTTTCCATGGAGAGCCAGGGACCCCCAAATTTCCTAGTACCATCTAGGGGATACAAGTTCTATTGGCCCTCACTATCCCTGTCTCTTGCTTTCACACCTATTATCTTCATCTCACAATGCGAGGACCCCGGCCCACACGGGAAGCTCAGCCTCTTCTCATTTTCCATGTAACAATTCGCTCCCGCAAAGTATTTGTGGGTGAAGCAGATTTATTTGAAGATACAGGGTGGGGTGGGGGTGGGAATGAGGAAGGATTTACATCACAGCAATGCAAACAACTTCAAGTGGAACATCAGATGTTTCCATTCTTAAAGTGCCCTGGTCACCCCACCATGGGATGCTTCTCTTTTGCCTTTTTCTCCATCATCTTGCTATTCCAGATTCCTGCCTGTTCCCAATCACTGATTCTCTCTCTAGTCACCATCACTGATTCTCTCTCTATTCACCTTTTCCCATTTTAAGCAATTCACAATTCCTTTCATTTCCTGCAGAGTGGGTTGATCTTTGCCCCCTGACCTTGATCTGTCACCCATGTCTTCAGACCTTACCATCTGCTCTTTTAGGATCTCTCCAAATAGAGAGCTGCTTTCTGCTTTTTTCTGCATTCTGGTACCAGCTGTAGGGAATAAAGCTTCACCTGCATGGAAGCTGGGAGGGATCCCAGAGATCACGAGGCAAACTCAAGTCAGTCATTAGGCCAAGGTCTTTGGCGGGAGAGAGGCAGGGCAGAAGTTAGAACCTAGGCCCCTGCCTCCCGTGGTTAAATGACACCATGAGTAACATAATGCACTATTACAAGTGTAGCGATTAGGAGCTCTTACCTTGAGGTAAGAGCAAGTTGTCCAAGTTGACATACTTGACTCCAAATTTGTGTGTGTGTGTGTGTGTGTGTGTGTGTGTGTGTCAAGGGGAGGGAGGTTCAGAGTTTTTCACCCCCGATCCAACTGGAGGCAGCATCACTTATTTCTATTCCAGTGACTGGGGTTTGCAAAGGCCATGTAAGGAAAGGCAGATTTCTGTCATTTATAACGTACACGAAAGTCTCTCACCTATCTGACCTCCTGGGTCCAAGGCTTGGGTGAAATTTGGGCCTTCATGCCTGCTGCGTGGGGTCTGCTCCATGTGGCCCTGCCTTCCACCAGGACATCCATCACCAGGAACGTGGGGCAGTGGGGTGGGTGGGCAGGTCCCCATTGTAGAGGCTGTTTTGGGGACTTTCTGAGTATTGGTAAGTGTGAATCAGGCCCCAAGTTTTCCATTTCCTCTGCCCAATGCACTCACTCTTTCATAAGAAAGTATAAGCGTGTGCTTCAGCAAAATGCAGATGCTAAAAGTTCCGTGCATCCACAGGCTCTGTGGGTGGAGAGGAGGCTGGGCCCAGGTGGGCACCCAGCATTTCCACTGTGGGTGGTACACCTAGATGAGAAGACTTTCCCCGGTCAGTCCCTGAGTTCCAGGCCCTTGACTGTCTCTTCCTGTCCTGAATGGTGGCCATTTGGATGGTAGCCCCGTGTGGCACAGGCAGGACCAGGCTGGCCTGTGGCTCTCCTGGTCCCTACAGACAGCCTGGCTCACCATCCACTTCTTTGGCTTCATACAGAGATTAAAAAGGACAGTATGATTTATGTACAGCCCTTCAGGGTTTGCCAAATGCTTTCCTATCTGCAAGCTCATTTTGATCTCATGCAACACTAAGAGGGAGGCAGGCCTGGGACCACTTCCGTGCCATGTAAGAGGCGCGCAGGGGACTTAACCCGGGCCCAGTGCTCTTTGCTTTTTACTCCAAGACCTCAAACAGCCTCTGTGCTCAGCCTCATTTCAGAATTTTCCATATGTAAAAAAGGGAGTATTACTAAACATGTTCCTTGGTATTTCTTACTCCACCTGAGTTATTAAAACAACAGCTAATTACTTGTTCCTACAATCATTCATTCACGTTTTCCCCGAATTACTTGCTTGTTTACACGCTCACCCCATTTCTTCAGTTGTTCATGCCATCCACTGAACTGCTCATTCAGCCGTCCGAGTCCTTGTGACTGTGTACTGTGTGCTCAGTGGTGGTGGTCACTTTGGGGAGGAAAAAGAATGCCGAGTGGTGATTCTTGACTTTGACAAGTTTATAATTTAATTGAGAAATGATGGGGATAGTATAATATATGATTTCTCAGTCACAGAGGATACATTTTATTTGTTCTTGCCAGTAAGGGCTAATAGATATTATTTGCTTACATAAGTCATTGAAATTCCTGAAGTCCTAGATGTTTTCTGGTTGGGCAGATGCCAGGAAGTTGAGTTTTAAGTTCCTGGAATCCTATGGTTTTGTAGGAGTTTAGAGAGAGACTGTTCCTGATAACTGGGAGTCATGGAAGGCTTCTTGGAAGAGGTGGGGTTTTTAACTCAGCTTGAACGTTTGGAAGATTTGTGAAGGTGACGATGAGGATGCATAGGCCGAGGATGGTGGTGGAGTCTTCAGAACCAAATGCCATAAAAGAAAGGACTTCTCAGGGTTAATTATAAAATCATTAATGAAGTCCTGTGCATGTTCATGGGGCCCTGGAGAGATGGCCAGGCCAGGTATGCAGGTATAGGTATATGGGAGTGTGTGTGTGTGTGTGTGTGTGTGTAAGAGGGAGAAGGGAGCGTATGGGCGAGGCATGGGGGTAAGTTCGGAGGTTTATGTGCAGCAGATTGTACAAGAACCTGCTTCTGGCCTGTTGCCCTTGACTCTGTGGTTTTGTGTAAGTGGAAGGGGATGCGTCAGAGGCAGCAACCTCTGATGACAAGTGTGGGCTTTGCTTTGAGAGGGCAATCAAGTGGCCTTTGACTTTTGTCTTTTTCAGTCTTTTGCAATACAAATATTATCAAATCATTTCCCCTCTCTAGTTTTAAAATAAATTTTCATGTAGGAAAGAGAGTCCAGAATGAACTGTGGATGAAAAGGGAGGAAGAGGCAGAGGGGAGAGAGCGTGGGGGGAGCAGGGAGGAAAAAGGAGCAAATGAAGGAAGAAGGTAGGCAGCTGAGAAGGGAAGACAGTGACGTGAGCGGAGAAGCGATGGAGTTAAGGGGTGGCTGGAAGGGGCAAGAAAGGAGAAGGAGTGGGGAAAGGAAGGGAGAAGAAGAGAAAAAGGGGGTGAGAAAAGGATAAAGAACAGAGGGAAAGAAGAAGAGTGAAAGTCACTGGCGTCATCTGCTTAATCCTCCTTAGAGTTCTGGCTATTTCTTGCCAAAAATACTTGGGCTGAAGATCTGGATTCCTCAGAACCAAAATGCCATGAAAGAACCAACTTCCCAGGGTTAATTATAGAACCAGCTGCCTTCCCAGACAGCTGTTTCTGGTTTTGCTGAGAGACAAAAGAACCTGCAGGCACTGGGGGGCTTCTCCTTCCCGTGGCCATTGGTCCACAGTGTGTTGCCATGAACACGGTCTCCATGTGAATCAGAATCATCCACATGCTTAATCTGTGCCCTACGGAGTCAGAGCTGGTGACGGCAGTGGTGTCAGAGATCTGCCTCTCCCGCCTTCCCACAGAAATGACCATGAAGACACCATTCTTGAGGGAAAAGACCAACACTCACAACTCAGAAGGATTGGGATTGAAGGTATTTCCCTAGCCTGATAAAGAAAGCCTATCTTTAAAGGAGATCCCTTATCAAGGACATCTTATTACATATTTTTCTGGAACTTCTAGTCAAGGCAGAATTTCATAAAATAGAAAAAATAGCACCTTAACTACTGAAAAGAAAACCATTATGAATTTTAGGTTATATAGTCATATATTTAGAAAGAAAGGAGACTCAGTAAATAAGCTCTTAAAATTGATAGCAGTTTGGTAAAGTGATCCAATGAATGGTAACCCTAATAATCTCAGAGTTCCATATGGTTCAGTCCAGCATAAAGTTAAAGTAAAAGGAAAAATCTGTAGGGGATCCAAATAAGGGACCAGGAGGAAAAAAAGTAATTATAATAAAGTAAAAATCAAAACCATCAGGTAACTATAAACCAGAGACATTCTGCAGAGGGAGAGGAAGGAGTTGGATCAAAACAGGGGTGGGAAGAGCAAAAGGGACTACCGTGATGGTTCACTGGTGAATGGGTGGTAGGAATTCCACAGGGGCTATCCCTGAGATGATAAAGCATGCATTGTATAAAAATGAAGAATGATGTAAAAAATATATAAAATAATAATAATAAAGGGAAAAGCAAACTTGACTCTGGGAATCTTGGAGAATCATGGGGAATTTTTTTTTTATTAAAGATTTTATTTACATTTATACAAGAACCGGGGTACAGGCCAGATAAACAGGAGGGTGAGAGGATTCACCAGAGACAGAGTGGGGAACAGAATAGGCAGACTGACGAAATACACTGCTGAGGGGAGCAGCAGGTGAGACAGGAGAGGTCTGCTGCACCATGTGGGACCCTTCCCGGCCAGCCGGGATGGAACAGGTGCTGTGGAGGCTGCAGACAGCTTCACAGAGCTGCGCTTAACCGCCTGCACCACCAGGGGAGGGCCACAATGAGTTTTCTTAAGAAGCCTTGCCATGCCCAGAGCATTTACACACTCCTACATAGATTTCCAGAAATTCTCTCTAGACCTTTTACTCTCCCCAAAACTACATACTCATGGCAGTAGCTAACCCACTGGTACTTCTCCATTCATAAGATTGCTTCATCACTGCCTTCTCCTTTCCCACCTACACTTCCTCCTTCATCTGTGGCTCCCACTGACATGTGTCTGACACTTGAGGACAACGCATCCCTGTGACCTTCTGCTTGTCCCCACAACCACAGTGAGGGAGGGGCTGAACCCACAGGGAACATAGCTCTTATATCCCTCTCACTAATTTCCCTGTGAATAGTCCCCCCAAATATTGTTAGTGAAAATACTCTCTCTGATACATAAGATAAACCAAAGCCCATCACTTTCTTATGTACCCACAATAACCAGCTGGAAGATAAATGCAACCAAAATCATCATCCAACTTTGAATGATTTTCAGTGAGAATTTGTATGGGACTTTCATGAAGAAAGTTGCAAAACTTTATTAGTTTTGGGTGAGAAAATATTTGAACAAGTGGAGAAGTAGAATATGTTCTAGGTGAGGAAAAAGGAACAATGAATGTCGATCTAATCAAAATCTCAATGGAAACTTTTGGTAATTTGATAAGAACACTCTAAAATGAAACTGAAAGAATAACAAGCTAATAATAGCTAAGAAATATTTGAAAGAAGACATGATTTCCTGTAAGATACATTAAAGTATACTTTAAATCTACTGTACACCATAATGTGGCTCTAGAAACAAAGCACATCAACAGCCCATACCTGGAAACTCTAAAACCAACCTTGCTATGGGTATAAAAGCAACATGAGATAAAAGAAGCATGGAAAATCAATGGGAAAAGGTGAATTAACACATGGTCTTGAGAAAATTGCCCACTTAGGAGACATCATTTTAGATATTTACTCTTTTCTCAAGTAAATTTCAGATAAATTATAACATCAAATATAAGAAAATCCTAACAGTACAAGAAAACACACGTGAATATTTAAATTATTTTACATTGAGTTTCCCAACTAACCTTAAAAGCAATGACAAAGGAAATTGCCTACACAAAATTTCCAAGTATGTATTTAAGAAGAAACTACTAAAGTAAAACAATGATGACAAGTTAAGAAAAATATTTGCAACATATAAGGCAATAAGGCAAAATGTTAATGGCCTTAGTATATAAAGAGCTCTGACAAAGTCTATAAAAAATTGAATTCCCAATAGAAGACATGGCAAAGAACGCTTACAAGACATATAAATGGCTGACAATGAAAAAATGTTTAATTTTACTGTTAACCAAAGAAATGCAAAATAAAACAATAGAATCCTATTTTCACCTAATTGTTAAGATTGAAAATGATGATGACGATGATGATGAAATGAGCATTGGCAACCATGTGATGAAATTGAAGCACAAATTGACAAACACTAAAAGGATTTCAATAGTTTTCACATTTTTCAACCCAGTATTCTATTTCTAGGAGTCCACCCTAGGAAAATACTGGAGACAAGATCAGAATCTTCATTACAGTATTTATCAGACCTATATATTGGAAATAATGAGCTATAGGACAACGAAGATTGAGAACACCGTATATCTCTTATGTTGTAGAATACTTCTTAAAAAGCATTTATCAAAGAATATTTAATAACAAGAGAATACGCTTACACTGGAATGTCACAAATTAAAAATGAATCAGTTGTATGTAAGTGTGGGAGAGAGCGAGCAAGGCAAGAGACAGAGAAAGAGAAAGGGAGAGAGACACGATGGGGAGGGAATTTGTAGAGCGAATCTCAGTTTCCTCCTCTCCTCTGTGCAGTGTGGAGGAGGCAGGACTAACATGGTCTGTACCTTAACTTGCTCCCCTCAGCCGTCTTGCCCGTAAAGTGGGAGATCACGATGCCTGACTGCCAGGGCCGTGGGAGGATGAAGAAGACATCCCATGTGAACAGGACATGGGCTCTAAATTTTCCTGCATCTGTATCTTCTCTTTCCAGAGAAGCTGGATTATCCTAACGGCAGAAAACAAGAGGCTCCTCTACCTTCAAGGGGACTGAGCCAGTGTTCACTAAGAAGTTTGGAATGTCACAAATGAAAATGAAACTGTGAAGTTCTGGGACTGTGTTGAGGTCCAGCCCGGACTCAGTCTCATGCTCTTTGTTGGCTTTGGTGAACTCGCCATCCACCTGGGCCCCTTTCAGAGTCTCGGGATCAGATGAGGAAATAGTTACAGTCTCTTCCTGGCACCTGGAAGGATGTGACTGTCTTTTAACACTGCAGTCATGTCACCGTTCCTTGGGGTGAGGGCCGGCCTCAGCGGGCCCTCAGGCAGGGCTACTGCGCACAGACAGACTGGCTGATGGAAGGACTCAGTACTCACACTGGCATGTGATGGCAGGGATTTTCATCTGTTCTGTTTCCCCAGTGCCTAGAATAGAGTCTGGCACTTACTGGGTGCTCAGTACCTGCTGTTTGGATGAAGAATGGGTGGGGAAATGGATGTATGGGCAATTCTGAAAGCCCTTGGAGGCAGCAAGGAGGGGAGGAGAGGTCGAAGTAAAGGTAGTGAGGGAGAATAGAATGTGCAGGAGGCATGGCTAGTGGAGGCAGGTCCTGCAGCTCCTACCGTGTGCACACTGACCAGCTTGGGGTGGTGACCCCAGGACCCTGAGCCTGGCTCTGTGGCTGTGTGTTTTCCATGCATAATTTTATTTGAGTCTCACTTTAATCCTGGGAAACTAATATTATTCTATCCCCATTTTAGTATAAGACAATGGCCAGGGGAAGAAGGAGACTTGCCTCAAGGTCGCAGAGCTTTTAAGTGGAGGAGCAAGGATTGTAACCCAGGTTACAAGACTCCCAAGCCCTTGACCTTGAAGCTATACTCTCAAATGCTTCTCTCTATAAACTTCTTCCTTTAGTAAAAGAAAGAGACCACTTTTGCTGTGTGTGCATCTTGGGAGGGGTCCTGGCTCAGCCCCTAAATCATCCCTTGGATGTGAGTGTTGTGCTGGGAACAGGCCATCGGCTGGTGATGGATCCCCACCGTCCATCACGCCCCTGGCGCTCTGACACGCAGAGCTGGAGTGTAATCAGAGTGATGGTGTCCTGATCTATGGGGGATGTTCATCATCCCAGGGCTAGTTCCTTGACATAGTACCTTAGCTTGCTGTCAGCGGGACAGCCCCTTAATGTATTTCTGTAATAAATCACCCACTGAAGGTGGCCAAGGAGGCTGGCCGACCCAGTCAGCTAGAGCCCTTTCCTGGAGTTCCCCTGCGTTCTTGGTCTCTTCAAAATTCATAGGAGTTTGGGCCTCCCCGGTGAGCGCTGGGTTGTGAAGCTGCCTGCAGCCTCTGCAACGCTGGTTGGATCCCCGGCTGCTCCCCGGCCACATGAGGAAGGTCCCACACGGCGTGCAGACCTCTCCTGCCGCCCGCTGCTCCCCTCAGCAGTGTACTTCATCAGTCTGCCTGTTCTGCTCCCTGCTCTGGCTCTGGTGAATTGTCTCACTCTCCCGCGCTTCTGACTGTACCCAGTGCTTGTATAAATAAATAAATAAATAAATAAATAAATAAATAAATAAATAAATAAATCTATCTTTAAAAAAAATTCATAGGACTTTGTGTAAGCACAGAAAGAGCAGGAGAAAGGGAGGAGAAGCAGAGATGCAGAGAAAGGGGATGAGAGAAGAGAGACAGAGACAAAGAGCAAAAGAGAAAAGAAGGGGACGAGAGGAGAGGAAGAGGGGAGAGAAAATAACAGAAAGGAAAAAATGGGAGCGAAGAAGAGATGGGGCTGAGGGGGCAGGCGGAGGCAGGACGAGGACAGAGCAGACAGAAGAGGAGAGACGCTGGCACAGGAGCAGGCAGGGTGTCGCCTGGGGGAAGGAGCAGAAGCAGGAGAGCGCGGGAGCCGCAGGGTGCACCTGCTTCCTACCTGAGACAGGTGTGAGGAGCCCTGCCCGTGGCCTAGGAGGGGACTTACCCTCCTGGGGGCTGGAAGGGAAGGGGGGAAGAAGTGTGGTCGATAGAGGGACCAGGGTCCAGTCCTGGAAATTAGTGTTTCCCCCTCCATGAGGTGCGAAATGGGCTTCCTGGGCCGCCGGGAACTTTCTCATTCTGCCTCCGCTGCTCCAGAGTTCACTGTGGTGGGAAGGGTCCCCAAGTCTATTTCTTTGATCCTAGCACCCCATGCCTACCCATCCAATGGACATCGTTCCTCAGACAGCCCCACAAGCTCAGAGGACCCCAAACTGCAGTCATCCGCGCATTCCTGGTCTCCCTCTGGCTTCTTTATTGCAATGGCAGGTCTCGCTCACCTCCAGCGCCTCCGGTCTCACAGCACCTCTCTCATCAGCCTCTTCCCCACATCCAGCTCTGTCAGCTCTCCTCTTGTGTTTCTATTGCCTTGTTTCTAGCTGTATCAGTGGACTCTCGGGCCAGCCTTCAATTAAATATTTACTGAGCCACGCTGCCAGGCCGACCGCTTGTTCATGGTGCTGGACCCCATCAATCTGGTCCACTTGGCCTTGCTGAAGCCCCCCCTTTTGTCACATTACTTTTCAACCCCTGAGATTTCAAGGATGGGTTCTCACTGCCACCTGCACTTTTATGTGGCCCCCTTATGGGCTGTGAAGAGCTGAAGAGATGGGAGCAAGACTTGCAGGGAGCTGGGTCTGAGGGTCAAGTCTGGAGGGTGTTGCCTGTGTTTTCCACGACTCTTGGCTACAGCGCAGAGCTCTCGGGAGGAGGAAGGTGAAGAACCTGTAACGACAATATAAGGTGGGGCTTCACAGTGTCCAGTCTTACCATGAATCCCGTTCAAAGAAAATACTCCAGAAAACCAAGAGAAAGGCAATCCCAAGATTTACTGCATCTCTGATGGGGCATAAAGAAGTTCTGCTTTATGACCCTCTTAAAATCCCATTGCCTCAGGTTTTCTCAGCCTGCAGCTGCTCCACAGCATCTTCCCAACCTAGTAGCCCTGCTTCTCACTGCCCTGGCAACATGCTTTGCAACACCCAACTTGGCTGTGGTTCTCTTTCTCCATGCCTCCCCTGAACCCCTTTACTGGTGTAGAGTAACCTACCCACTTGGACTTACCATGTTCTCTTTCTTCTATCCAAATTCTACATTCTCGAAAAACACAGCAGACCTAGAAACTCCCCAACTGGATGTCCAGTTGCTTCAGCGCCTCCTGTTGAAAAGGTGATCTTTACTCCATTGAACTGCTTCTGTACCTTTGTCAAAATCAGTGGGCCATGTTTGTGTGAGTCTGGCTCTGGGTTCTGGTTCTGTTTCATTGATTTGTGTTTCTATCCTTCTGCCACTATTACAGCGTGTTGATTATAGTGGATCTGTGAGTCTGAAGTCCAATAGACTGATTCTCCCACTTTTTTTGTTTTTCAAAATTGTTTTAGCTAATTTAGGTCTCTGCCTTTCCAAATAAATCTAGAATAATCTTGTCTACAAAAAAACCTTGCTGGAATTTTGATGGGAATTATGTTAGAGCTGCACATTAGTTTGGGAGAACTGACAATTTTACTATGTTTCTTCATCTATTTAGATTTTCTTTGATTACTTTTGTCAGCATTGGATGGTTTTCGGTATGTAACCATCTCCTCTCTTTTATTAGATTTACACACTAAGTTTCCATTTGGGGGAGCAATTATAAGTGGTATTATATTTGCTGTTTTCGTGTTCAAGTATAGAAATACAGTACATTTTTGTATGTTTATCATGAATCCTCTGATGCAAGGTCACTGGTTAGTTGTAGAAGTTTTTGTTTGTCTTGTAGAGTTCTTGAGATTTTCTATGTAGAAGATGATATTATCTGTAGATAGGGGTACTTTTTCTTTTTTTGTTTGTCTGCTTTTTATTTCCATTGTCTTTCCTTATGAAGCCAGCTAAAACTTACAGAAATATGTTGCATAAGACTGCTGAGCACAGATAACCTTGCTTATTCCTCAGTCTTGAGGGAAAGGATTCAGTCTTTCACCATTAAATATAATGTTGGTTGAAGGTATTTTGTGAATGCTTTTTGTCAAATTGAGAAATTTACCCCTCTTCTTATTTTTCTGACAATTTTTATCAGGGACTGTTAAATCTGGTCAAATGATTTATCTGCATCAATGGATGTGGTCTTCTGATTTTCCATATTTAATCAGCTAATATGATTGATTACACTGATTAACTTTTAAATACTGAATACAGAAATATGTGCATCTCTGGAATAAACTCCATTTGGTCATGGTGCATTTTTTTATATATTGCTGAACTATTTGTTAATATTTTATTTTTGCATCATTATTCACAAGGGATAATTGTATCTTTTTCTGATTTTGGTATGAGCATGATACTAGCTTCAAAACTGAGAAGTGTTCCTCTGTCTTCTATTTTCTTGAAGATATTTTACAGAATTGGATTGATGTCAATTCTTCTTTATGTATTTGGTAGAATTTGCTTATTAACCTATTTGGGTCTGGAAATTTCTTTCTTTCTTTTTTTTTTTAAGATTTATTTATTTATTCATACAAGAGCTGGGGTACAGTCCAGAGATGTGGGGGGGGGGTGAGAGGATACACCAGAGACAGAGTGGGGAACAGAACAGGCAGACTGACTGAAATACACTGCTGAGGGGAGCAGCGGGTGAGACAGGAGAGGTCTGCTTCACCATATGGGTTTTTCCCTGGCTGGCCAGGGATCGAACTTGTGCTGCAGAGTTTGCGGATTGCTTCATAGTGTGGTTCTTAACCTCTTGTGACACCATGGAGGCCCTGGAGATTTCTTTCTTGGGAACATTTTTTAAATTATGAATTTGGTTTCTTTGAATAATTATAGATTATATAACTATTAAAATGACCTACTTCACATGAGGTGAATTACGGTAGTTTGAATTTTTTGAGAAGTTTTTCCATTTCATCTAAGTTGTCAAATTTATGTGCGTAGACTTGTAATACTCTCTACTGTGCTTTTGATGTCTGCAGGGTCTGTAATAACATCACCTGTTTCATTTCTGATACTGGTAATTTATATTTTCTCTCTTTCCCATTTTGATTTTTTCTAGAAATTAGTCAATCCTATTGCTCTTTTCAAAGAGTCAGCTCTTGTTTCATTTATTTTTTCTACTGTTTTTCTGTTTCCAGCTTCATCAGGTTTACCCTTATCTTTATTATTTCCTTCCTTCTAATTGCTTTGGTTTTATTTTAGTCTTCCTTTTTGAGGTTCTTGAGGTGGGAGCCTAGATGACTGATTTGAGACTTTACCTTTTTTCTAATGTATTCACTTTCAGCATGACTTTAGTTTTGCTCCACAAATTTTGATATGTTATATTTTCAGTCAGTTTCATGTATTTCAAAGTTTCCCTTGAGATTTCCTCTTTGACCCATCTTTTATTTAAAAATGTGTGTTAGTTTCCAAGTGTTTGGAGATTTTCCAGTTATCAGTTTGTTACTGATTTCTAGTTGTGGTTGGAGAACAGTTTGCGTGATTGCAATTGTTTGAAATCTGAGTCTAGGATATGGCTTATCTTGCTATATATTCTGTGGATGCTTGAAAATAATGTATAGTCAGCCTTCATTGGGTGGAATATTTTGTAAAAGTTGATAGTTGATGGTGGTGAGTTCTATATTCTATATTCTATATTCTTACTCATTTTCTGTCTAGTTGTTCTATGAATTGTCAAGAGAGGCGTATTTAAGAATCTAATTATAATTGTGGATTTGACGATCTCTCCTTTAGTTTTGTCCTCTTTTTTGTCACATATTTAACAATAAAGTTGTTCAGTGAATTCGTATTTAGGATTTCTAAGTCTTCTTGGTGGATTGATTCTTTTATCATTATGTAACATCCTTCTCTGTATCTGGTTGTTTTCTTTATTCTACAGCTTGCTTTATGTAATTATTAATATAACCACCCTGATTTCCTGCAATTAATGTTTACATGATAAGTCTTTTTCCTTTCTTTGGCTTTCAACATTCCTATGTTATATTTGAAGTAAGTGTTTTGTGGCAGTACTTAGCTGAGTGAAGATTTTAATTTACTTTGCCAATCACTGTCCTTTAATTGGCATATTTAGGCCATTTACATTTAATTATTGATATATCAAAGTTTAATTTTGCTTTTTGTTGCTTTGCTCAGTTTTTTTTTCCTCTGTTTCCTTTTTCCTGTCTTCTGTGGGTTACTTGAACATTTTTTAAAATTCCATTTTGATCATCTATAGTGTTTTGAACTTATCTCTTTGTATAGCATTTTAATGATTGCTCTGGGTATTGTATTATATATACATATCTCACCACAATCTACTGGAGTCATCATTTTACAAGTTCTGGTGAAGTATAGAAAATTTGCCTGTCTTTATGTGTACTTAAATAACCTTTACTCTTTCCTCTACACATATCAGACAGTGTTATAATTGTTGCTTCAACCATCAAATATAATTTAGAAAATTTTATAACAAAAGGAAAGCCTTTTTTAACCCATATTTATTCTTATCATGTTGTTAATTTCTTCTTGTTGTTCCAAGGTTTCTTCTTTTATCATCTCTTTAGTGTTTAGAGAACTTCCTTCCGTTATTATTTTAGTGTAGGAGTACTTTAAACACTTTCTCTTGGTTTTATCTGTGAATATCTCCTTTTTCCCTTCTTTAATGAAAAATATTTCTGCTGAGTATAAGATCTGGATTACACTTCTTTTCCTTCTGAAAAAAATTGTGCCATTTCTTTTGGTCTCCATCATTTGTGATAAGAAATCTGCTATCATTCAAATGGTTTCCCCCCTACAGCTAAGGTGTCATTTTTTTTTTTTTTGTGCTTGTTCTCAAAAGTTTTTCTTTGTCTTTAGTTTCCAGAACTTTACTATATTTCTTAGTAAAAGTGGGTTTTACTAAGATTTGGGAACTTTTCAGTCATTATCTTTTTTAGCACTCTTTGAGACTTGTCCTCTCTTCTTCCTGGGCTCCAATGACATGAGATTAGATCTTTTTTGATAGTCCTACAGATCTCTGAGACTGTTCATTTATTACTCTATTCTCTCTTTGTTTTTAGGTTGGGCAATGTCTATTATTCTATTTTCCAGCTCAATAATTCTCTCCTCAGTCCCCTCTATTCTGCTTTTGAACCCATTCACCAACTTTGAATATTTCAGTTATTATATTTTTCAACTCTAAACTTTCCATTTCTTTCTTCTTTATATCTTCTATTTCTTTGTTGAGGCTTCTATGTTTTTGTTTCATGCATTTTTATACTTTCTCATGGAAGCATTTTATCATGATTGTTTTAATATTTGAAAGATAACTTTTGTATCTGACATTTGTTGATTACCTTTTTTCATTCAGTTTGAGATCTCACTTCTTGGTCTGATCAGTATTTTTTTTATTTAAACTAGATATCTTTATATTACATTATAAAATTCTGAACCATAAGATAAATGTTTTTGGTTTATCTGGATTTAGGGGGGGCACCACCATTCCAGCCAGAGAGGAGCTTGGGAAGACACTGCTTTGTGCAGCACAAAGTGGATCTAGAAGTTCAGGTTCAGCCTCCATTGCCATGTGAGGGGGCACTTCTCATTTCTAATGGGTGGGTTTGGGGCTCTGGTTGCCTCCAATGATACTGAGGTGTGGGTGCTATCATCAAGTTATGCTAAAAGTTCTGTCTCTCACTGGGTCTCCTCTAGCACCATCCCAGGGGTGACTCCTGGCTGCCGCCTTCCCCACCTGCCACACAGCTGTTTTGCCAACATCATTGCCCGATTATCTTTCAAGTGACTTCTTGGAACAGATGCTCCAGGCTTTTTCCTGCACTGAGAGGGAGGTAGTGTTACTGCCAAGTCTAGACTCCCCACTTGACCTTTGCTGGCAAGAACAGGGGTGGAGCCACAGTTTTGTTCTGTGACGTTTGGTGGGAATAGAGCAGCTATTGTGTAAATGTTTTCTGTTTTGCTAGATTGCCCCTTTACTTGTTCTTTGACTAGAGAGAATAGACTTTTGTTGGGACTTTTTTTGATTTCTTCAGCTTCAAATAAGGGATGTCTGAAACACAGAGAAAATCCAAAGAACTCATCGGTATACAGTTCTTTAGGGCCTGAGTTTTTGCATATAATATCCAGAAATTTAGTTGTACTTAGCTGGAGAAATAGGAAAAAGTATATCCACTCTGTCTTCCTGGAAACAAGTAGATGGACTTTGATTTTTTAAAATGCTGAAGTCTTCCAAAAATCTTATAAGTGGAAGTCCAATATTTTAAGCAGAAGAAATGGAGTTGTGCCAGTTGAAGTGAAGGTGGAGGCTGTAGCCTCTGCCCCCAGCAGCTATTGAAACATCTCCCAGAGGTCTGGAATTCCATGGAGAATACAGCTGGAAAACCAGAGTCCTAAATGACCCTCCCTTTCCCTACAAACTGGGATGTATCCACAGGGAGAGGTTCTATGCTGGAAAGCAGACTTATGGACTTTGGTGTATGGGTAGATTTTGGGCACTGTTTGACTACTTCCCAAATGAGCCAATTGCTCACAGCAGTCTCCTGCCACGAACACATGCCCACACCGCCTGTGTTCTCTCCCCCGGCTCACGCCCACGCTCCCTTCCTGGTGCTTCCTGAGATAACCCCTCAGGTGAGCTGCTTTTCTCAAATCCTGTCTTGGTGTCTGCTTTCCCTCAAATCCTGGTCTCAAGAGCCAGGCTAAGACAGGGCACTCTCACTTAAAATCAAAGCTGTCAGTGCTGTGTCTGCAATGAGGGTGGTGAGCTGACCAGGAAATGACAAGTAAGAATAATCTGTCCTTGCCACCTCAGCCTTTGCGTGCATTTCTTGTCATCATTTCAGACTCAGTGGAGATGCTATGCACCCTCCTGCGGCATCCTGGCCCCTGTCCTGGTGGCCAGGGCAGTCTCTTCCCATCCTATAGGCTGCCTCTGGGATCATGCAGGGACAGTCAGTCAAAGATTGGTTGGGGGGCATTTGCCAATGGGCTCGCATGAGTTTGTTGTTGCTGTTGCCATTGTTTGTTTGGTTTAGTCCAAGTTTGCCTTTTTTCAAAATTGATTGCGGGAAGGTTTCCTGGGGCTATGGGCTCCTTCCTGTTTTGGATATTTTCCACTGCACTGGATTTGGAACTGACTCACGGGTGGGGTTTTACTTTGCTGTCTGAGGGTCTTGCCAGCTTACAGGAACCCCCTGTATCAGGAATCCCCAGTTCGGAGGCTACTGCAGGTGCAGGGGCAGGCGGTGGGGTCTCCACCTTGCCTGGCCCTGGGCAAGCCAAGCCCAGCAGAACTCCATTCCCAGTGCCAGCTTGTGAAGTTGTCATTTGCTTCTTGGTCCCCTATGTAGGTGGCAGACAGAACCCTGAAGTTTCATCTCAGTTCTCAATCCAAAGAGTTACTCTTATGGTGGGATGTCAGGCAGGGTCCAGCTATCCAGTGGGAAGTGGCTCAGAGGACCTCAGGTCAGGTCAATAAAAAGCAAATGCAGACTTTATTCGAAGGGACAGCAATTAGAGATAGATGGGAGAATGTTGTACCCTGAGGCTGGCCTTTTCTCCAGGGGGCCCCTTAAGGAAGGCTTGCAGGCTGACTCAGGCTGAGGATGGGTTCAAATTCAGGAGCCTTGGTGAATGAAACTTTATCCAATGGGTTAACAAACATTTTGTTCCATCCGGTGAATGGAGACAGAAGAGTTCAGTTAATCACCTTCGAGACAAAGAGGGGGAATTGGAGGATCTGGATCTGCTCTGTCCTAGACAATCTAAAGATGAGAATGAACTGCGATTGCATGCAGCCATTTTTGGAACACAGAGTGGTGAGGGCTTTTACCACAGCTGTTTTCCAGGCTCACAGGGCCCTGCAAAACTCCACATTGTCAATGCTGTCCTGGGGAACGAGTGGAGCATCGCAGGACACTTAGAGCAGACCCATGTTTCTCCACGAGGATAATCGGGCTCTCAGCAGAGGGACTGTTTAGTCAGGCACCAGCTCCCTCTGAGCTCTGGTGGGCGTGGACGGGGTGTGATGGGGGTGGGGGCGGTGAGGTTAGGGGGCTGGCCGCCCAGGCAGCCGCTGAGTTCCTAGCCCAGAGCGCAGCTTCACATCCCACTGCCCCCACTCCCCCATAGCTCCTGGCTGCCCCCTCCCCGCAGCCACACAGCTGTTTTGCCAACATCACCGCCTGATTATCTTTCAAGTGGCTTCTTGGAGCAGATGTCCCAGCTCCTTCCTGCTTCGAAAACAAACAGGCGCTGTGTTGTCATTTGCTCTCCTGGGGAAAATCCCTCTGCCGTGCGATTCTTCTTGAGAGCTTCAGGACGTCTGGGAAGTCTCTCTGGGCTGCTCCTCACCAGGAATTTGCCTCCAGATGGATGGCAGGGCCTCCTTGGTCTTCAGAGGTGTGCGCTGTGGGTGTGGGGGACGCCCCCCTGTAATAGAATCAAATTCCCACCTGGGAGGATGAAGGGTGGGCCCCGCTCCTGTCACAGCCTCCCGATATTATCTAGGCTTTTGAAAAACAAACATCTCACTAACTTTGATTCTGAAAGATACCCCCTGGGATTTGTCCCCAATTGAAAATCGCTTTTTGTTCTAGTAGCCCCACCAACAAGACGTGCTCTTAGCTTGTTTTTTTTTTTTTTGAGGTTCATGTTAAAAAAGAACTAAGTTTCCAGTTTCTCCACAAAGTCTAGTGTGAAGTTGAATGTGTCTTTTAAAAGCTACCCATTTCATCACCTTATCCCCAGCAAAGAATTGGGGCTCCCGGGGGGGGGCACCAGCCAGTGGCTGGGGCATGGTCAGGATGAGGAGAAGGCCTGCTTGCCCAGAAATAGCTGCCCCTCCAACCTGTCTGCAAGAAAGGGCAGCCTTTGTTAACGCACTCCTTAGCGGGCGCCTGAGGATGCAGGTAGCAGTGGGTCTGTTAGCGCCTGTCCAGGTGCTGCTCTGGGAGAGGCGGGCGAGAGACAGGCTGGGAGCATGCTCGGGAGGGAGAGGGGGCACTGACAAGCCCAAAGCAGCACCGTGTCTTCGAGGACAGGGACCTCTGAGGATGCTGACCCTGCAGGCTAGGAGGTGAGGAGCCATCTGGGCCTGTGCACATGCGTCAGACCACAGGCATGTCTGCTGTCCTCTTTCCAGAGTCCTCTGATGCTGGCAGCTGGTATGAAGGACCACATCACATGGGACACGGCCCGGGGGTCTGTCCCCAGATCTTCTGTTCATTTGGGTACCAGGTCTTGTTTGTCACTCTTTCCACCCCTGCTAGTTTCCAAGCACTGACCTCTGACCTCTCCTTCCTGCTCCCCCGACCCTGGCTCATCCCAGCAGCCCGAGGCATGCCCATGGCCACAGCTCAGGGGCACAGAGTCAAGCTCGGTTGTCTGCTCCAGACACCCCTTTTCTCTTGGCCTCTCAGACACCCTCCTCTCTCTCTGGTTGCTCCTCTGTCCCCTTGGCTGGTTTCTCCTTCCAGAGATGCAAATGTATGCATTTCTCAGAGCTAGGGGTTCTGCTCTCCACTGTTCTCTCCTGTGATCAGTTTGCTACACCTGTTAGTTGGCATCCAAACACCCAGGGGTGACTGCTAACATGCAGACTCTTGTCCTTGTCCCTAGAGACTCATTTCAGTGGCTTAGAGGGCTAGAAATTTGCATGTTCAACAAGCGCCCTGAGGGATTCTGAAGCAGGTGGTCTATGGAGCAGGCTCTGCCCCGTTGGTGGCTGCCTCTGTCCCAAGGCACGTGTGCCACTCACCTGCGGGCGACTCTGCTCAACTTTCCAGCTCAGGCCCCTCCTCATTGCTCCAGGCTTGTATCTCCAGATGTACTTGACATCTCTATTGGACATGATCCAAACATCTACACTTTAGGGTTTCCAAAATGAAACTTAATTTTCCTCCGCAAACTGTCTCTCCTTGGCCCCATCTAGGACATGGATGCATTAACCCAGTGATTCCTTCAGGTCTTCCTTTCTGCCAGCTCCATGTCCAAGATGATGGCAAAGTCTTCTGCTGTGTTTACCTGCAGAATGCTTCTCCTTTCGGCTGCATCTCTCTCTGCCTGGTGTCACTGCCACCCTGCTCCAAGCCACCTCAGCACTCCCTGGGAGACACAATGCTTTCCTCAATGGTCTCTGTGGCCTGATTTCTTCAGCCAAGGAGTGTTAAGTAGATACAGCAGGTGCTGTTGTGGCCTTTAGTGGCTTGTGGTACTTACAGTGGAATTCAGACCCCCCTCCTCCCTCAGGCCCTGTGATATCTGGCCCTGCCTGCCTCTTGCCCTGCTCTCCTGTCATCTAACCTTCTTCCCTGAGAGTCCTTGCTCCTTGTTCACACTGAACTTACAGTTCCCTGAACACTTTTCTGCCTCAGGGATTCTGTGTAGGCTGTTCCCTTTGTCTAGAATGCTCTTCCCTGCTTCACAGACCTCTGACTCCTTCTCATTCTTTACATCTCAGTTTTCTTGACCTCATTATTCACATTGTTTGCTCTGTCATGTTATTGTTAATCTGGCCACTTGTCCATTCTTTCATAGTATTTCATGGAAACCCATAATTTGTAATTATGTATTACCAATTGTGTCTTTTTTTGTTCCTCTCCCCATACAGCGTGTTCTGTGAGGATGGGGGTGCTGTCATTGTGTTGCACGCTATTCTGTTCAAGCTTGTTCGAGTCTGTTTCACTCTCTTTTAGTCAATTGAACCCTATTCTAGTCTATCCCACCCTGCTCTGGTCTTTTATGTCCTGTCCGCTCTGTCCTGACCTGGTCTGTCCCATCGTGTCCTAACCGCCTGTTCTCATCTGGTTCAACCTGCTTCATCTGTTCCACGCTCTTTCGCTCTTTTCATACTGTTCTATTCTGGTGCATTTTGTTTTGCTTATTTATTTTTATCTGTACTATATACCCAATTCCACTTCTAATTCATTCCATTTGCTCTATTCTGAGAGATTTAATCTCATTTTGTCCCATTCCATCCCTTTTAACTGGTGCTTTCGTCAAGATTTTTGGAATATCTGCTTTCCGCGCAGTCTTTAGGTAGGGGCCCACGAGATTTTAAGAGAAAGAAATGGCATCCTGAGCATGTGATGCACCTCTGACGGTGCATGAATCGTCTAGAGGGGAGAGATTGTCCTAGGGCTCTAAGATGACCCTCAATGGGCAGGTGTGGTTAGGAAGAGAGGGTGACGACAGGAGAGCAGGTAAGGGCCTGAGTGCTGGTGACCACTGAGGGCACTAACATGGGAATCTGAAGAGGGTGCTTAGGGTTAAGGTAGACAGAGGGTGTTGAGGAATGAGACACAAAGGGCAAAGGTCAGTTAGTCTCTTTTGATGTGTTGATTTGTGCTTTGATGTTTTCAAAGAAAAAACCCCATGGTTTGGAGATAACCATTGAGACCTCATCTGGCCTGCTGACATCAGACGTGGTCCAGTGAAATTAATCCTTGGGTCAGCTGCTTAACCCTTCTGAGCCTTAGTTCTCATCTGCAGAATGGGTATAATAGCACCTATCTTGAGTTTTGTGAGAATAAGTAGCTTAGATTCCTATGCAGGGAGTTGGATAGGCCTGCAGTCCAGTGCCTGATCCACTGTAGGTACTCACTAAATGCCCACGCTCATCACCTGGCCCCTGTTCACTAGTCTACTCGACTGTGCTGGGTTAGCGCTGAGCCTCAGATTTCCCCCATGTGAAATGGGGACAATGCGAAACCACCACGAAGTATTAGAGAGACACTGTAGAGGTATTGTTGCCTTGAGCTTAAAGTGACGAGAAGAACGATCAAATGTTTGTTGATTGAATGACTGATTGTTGCTCCCTTACAACCACCAATAATACTTAGCATAGACCTGGGACAAAAAGGTGCTTACTAAATACCGATTGGCTTGAAGCAAATAGGACAGGAACTTGAAAGAGTGTCAGGTGGGCAACATCCTTTCCAAAGCAGACCAGACAGGTGGATGCTGGGTCCGAGCTGATGAAATTTATACCAGGCCTCCAAATATATTCAGAAATCAGGGAATTAGGAGACAACAGAGGAGGCTGCCAAAAAGAATTTATCTCAGAAGTGGAGCTTGGGGAATAGCACTAATATTTTCGGAAATTGAAACTCCAACCATGAAATTGCCTATCATTTATCATACATGGTCTCTCAAAGGGGAAACGGAAAAGCATTTAGTCTTATTGCTTTTTAAACACATGATTGCTGAGCACAGCCATCCAGGCTGTGGTTTTAAGAGATGATGTGTCTAGAAAGGTCCAGCCAGCAAGTCCTTCCAACCTAACGCAGGGCTGCTGTCTGCAGCCTCTCCTATGCCAAGCCCTGAGTCGTGGGTGGTGAGGGCCCCACCCAGGTGGCCCAGGGCGATGGTGTGGTGTGAATTCTGGCACGGGAAGAAACCTGCAAATCTTTTCAAATCTTCCCCAGCCCCTTCTTAAAGTCAAAAAATCATTTCACTGTAACAGTCTTTAATACCATTAGCTCTAAACTTCCTTTCGAAAGGGTCCCACATTTGGCTTCCATTCCCACCAGGCTACTGAAGATTGATTGTCAAACTCCTCTCTCTTCCTCCCAGAACTGCCAGGGGTTTGGGGCTTCTAGGTGACACTAACTCCTGGGCCTCTCCACTGGCATGGTGGAGGCATAGCAGGTGCAGCACTTTGAGCTGCAGACACCATCTTCCCATTCCCTGGCAGCTGGCAAAGGGCCTCCGTCCCTCCATGGCTGGATGGCTCTGAAGCACCGAATCACAATCCCGCAAGTATCTTAGTGATTTGAGGTGGCTTCCTGCTACCCTGTGGCTTCTCACTGTTCACCTCCAAGGAGGGGCGGGTCCTGAATATCCATGAAGGAGCCCTGGGGGGTAACGAAGCAGAAAGGCAGCTTGCAGGAGCAAAGGGGGCCACTAGGGCCACTACTTCCATTTGGACCTGCATCTACTTGAGGTGGTGAGGAGGGAGGGGTGGTCGGGGTAGGCACCCTCTCAGGACGCCTTTCCCCCTCCCAATAACCCCATTAGGAAGACAGAGAGGACGCTGTTAGATTTTTTTTAGAAAATATAATTACACACACACACACACACACGCATATTTTATATCATTATTCATTTCTGTACGATGTTTGCTTTCTCTTCTCAGGGAAAGCCCCATAGAAATTCCATCACCAATTCTCCGTGGCCATAGCCCCCCTGGGAAGTCATAGTCTTCCCTCCCCCAGGAGCCTGTTAGATTTTCGTGTCATTTACAGATGAGGACCCCGAGTTTGCAAGATCCTGTGTAAGGTGCCTAAGGCAGCTGGGAGGGCTGACTGAGATTCTAGCCAGGTGTTCTTTCTCCTGAAGCAAGACATGCCCGGGTCACCGGAGTGCTCTGATGGAGTCAGAGGACCCGTGATTTGCTCCTACCTGTCCACTGGAAATGTTCCCAGCTGCAGTCTGGCATCCAGTGCTTGGAGGGGTGGAGTGCTTGGAAAAGGAGGTGTTTGGAAGACAGCATGCCCTGGCACTTTGGACACTTTCTCTGTGCCGATGAAGCCAGGCCCCTACCTCCAGCCGCACTGCTTCCCTGGGCTTGGGAGGAAAGGGCCGCCTGACTCACAGCTGCCTCTCCGAAACGCCATTGGCACCGCTAAGGGGACCCACTGTGTGAGGAATCGAAGCCCTATCGAAGCCCTTCATGTCTAGACCCTATTAACCTCACTCCTACCAGAATGGCTTTTGGAGTTAGTTTTTATGATTTTTCTCTTATGTTTTTCCAAGACTCTCCACCAGATAGGGTGGCGTCTGTCTTGTGGATGAGCCTGTCTTGTGCGTTGTTGATGTCCTGCATTTCCTTCACGCTGCCCAATGCCTCTTGTATAAGACTTGAAGGCAAAGGCTGGTAATCCTGCTCTGGCCCGCGATGGGGGCGGGGGAGTGGACTGGAGATCTTTTGAAATAATGGTTTTTCCATTTATTAAGCACCAAGACTCAAAAATTTCCCTTTATATATCTTGGTTACCAGGAAACTCAGAACATCAGAACTGTTAGATTCTAGTCAATGTAGGAGCCTACCTGTTAATATATATTTGTCTTTCTCTTTGTATTTTTTTTTATCATGGTAAAAGACAAGTAACTAAAACCTTTTAATGATTTGGAAGCATACAGTTCAGTGGCATTAAGTCCCTTCATCTTGCACCTCCATCATCAACATCTTTCTCCAGAACTCTCCTCATCTTCCCAAACCACAGCTCCAGAGCATGAAACGTACCTCTCCAGAACTCACTGCCCCTGTTCCCAGCACCCACCATTCTCCTTTCTGCCTCTATGAATTTATTACTCTGATTTTGAAGCACTTTGATTAGGATCTTGATATGAGTGGAATCAGACAGTATTAGCTCTTTTATGACTGACATTTCACTGAGTGTAATATCGTCAAGGTTCATCTTTGTGGTGGCCTGTCTCCGAATTTCCTTCCTTTCAAGGCAGAATAACACAATATGCCCAGACCACATTTCTTTTACCCGCGCATCTGCTGCTGGACACCTAGACTGTCCATCCTTTGCCTGCTGTGAACGACGCTGCTGTGAACATGGGTGTACAGGTATCTTTTTGAGTCCTTCTAATTCTATTGGATATATACAGTTGCACATGATTTTTAATTTTCTATTTTAATAGCACTATTGGCTATATGCCTATTAATCTAAGAAACAAGTGCTTCTAACCTGTATTGAGCTGCTTTGTATGCCTGTCACAGTGCGAGTTTCTTTAAAGATGTTATATCCATTGTAATCTCTGTTTTACAGTTGAGAAATTGCTTCTTTTTGGAAGAAGTGGAATAGCAATTAGAACAAAGCCATTAAGTAACTAATTGAGCTGCCATTACTCTCTTACTCCTGCTTCAGTAGAGGGCAATGTGACTCTCTCCACCCCTGACCCCATGAAACTGCTTTGGCAAAGGGGAACAGTAACTTCCACGTCGCTGAATCCAGTGGAGGTTTTTAGCCGTTCTCTTACCTGCCACTGATATGAGCCCACTGACCACCAGTCCTTCCTGAAACTTCTTCTCCAATGTCCAGGTTATACTCTGGCCTGGTTTTCTTATTTTCATCCCCTCTGTGATCCCTTCCCTCTGCTGTTCCTCAAGGGCAGCTCTTCCCATGCCTCTGTCCTGGACCTGCCGCTCTTACTCATC
Source organism: Talpa europaea (assembly GCF_964194135.1). NCBI lineage: Eukaryota > Metazoa > Chordata > Mammalia > Eulipotyphla > Talpidae > Talpa > Talpa europaea. Next base: position 54,951,440 of record NC_140075.1, read on the forward strand.
ATGACCTTTCCAGGTGTCTCCCTGACATTCGTGTCACTGTGAAGGCAAGATCACTGTCTCTCCTTGCTGATGGCTCCCAAATTTCCATTTAGAGTCCTGGGCTCCACCTTGAGCTTAGTACATTTCTCCCCAGAATGCCACACGGTCACCTTAACTCAGCACATTCAATAGCACCCCCAACCTACTGCCCCATCTCAGGAAGTGACACGTTCTACCCAGCTGCCTATACTGTGAACCAGTTGACCATATCTGAGTTAGTCATCCTGCCCAATTAGTACTTCTGCCTATCTCCCGGGTACGTCTGCAGTAGAGCTTTCTTCTCCCCTCTCTAGGATCAGCTTCCACCTCCCTGGCCTGGAACGTCAGAACTGACTCTGGACTGGTCCCTCTCCCTCTAGCCTTGCCTGATTCAAATTCATCTTCCACAGCAGCCAGATGGATTTATCTCACACACAGATGGCCACGCTGCTTCTGTGCTTGAGTCCCTCCACTGTCTCCCTGGTACCTGTAGGATAAAATTTGAGCTCCTGTATTGGCATTGACACCCCCACGGCTGGTCCTGGGCTCCTATGCAGCCCGTCCTGGCCACTGCATCTCCTGCCTTCTCTGAACGTGTGCTGAGTGCCTCGCCCGTGCCTGGGCCTGTGACAGGGCGCCCAGTGGGGCTGTAAGCTCAAGAAGCCAGATGTGCCCAGGCCTTGTGGGGACTATAGCTAGTGGGGGAGAAGGACAACTCTCTATCCCTCTGAAAGACTTCATCTCATCAATTTCATGATGGGCAAGCTCCTGGGGATAAAAGCACATGTAGGGGTGGGGTAGGGCTCCACGCAGGGAGAAAGGGCAGCACTATTGCTAGTTAGTTGCTGATGCTAGTTCATCCCTTATCCTCAGGACTGGGTCACTCTCTCCTGCCATCTGTGGACTCCATCCCTTCTTGGTCAACTTAACCCCACTGTCTGGTCTAAGTCAGGCCTTCCTGCCTTCTTACCTGGGTAACTTCAATTCTTCTTTATTGGTCTTCTGCCCCTCTCTTGATTTCCACCCCACCCCACCTAGTGCTACCAGAATTCCTTTCTGAAACACAGATCTGGTGATTGCAATGGGAAATGGTCAGCTTCTGTGGGATCCCCGAGTCCCTTTGCAGTTCAGTGGTTTCCCTCTCCCCCTGAGCTGCCTTTCCACTTCCTGTGGGGCTCCAGCCACGCTCTGCTGCTCCGCAGTTCCCAAGTGGGTTGCATGGGCCAGAGACTTGGCCAAGCCGCCCTCCTCACAGTGCTGCCCTCCTTCCTTCTGTTTTCTACTCGAACCCCCAGAGGCATCTTTGTGGAGTTACATCCCCCCTCTCAGGAAGGACTGCAGGCCTTGTTTCTTACCTGTAGACCGAGCCCCTTCTATGTTAACTGTGCAGCAGCTGATATGTCCCGGGAGACAGGTGGCCTTCCCCACCCTCCATGAGACACGCCAAGAGTGTGGTGTGTCTGGTTTGTCTCTGGAGCTGGACCGTGCAAAGGGCCTGGCAAGAAAAGCATCTCAGCGGCTGCTCACTAAACCTCAGATGTCCAGCCTGTCTGACCCAGGAGAGAAGGTGGGTCCTGCTCTCATGATCCCACCTCCCTGGCGGCACTGGCCGGCAGCCCAGCCTCCATTGCTCTTTTACTATGTGATTCACTTTTATTAGGGGCAGCCACAGCTCGCCTTTAAAAACCAGGCACAACCAAGCACTCTATTTCCAGATTCCCCTGATGATGTGGTGTCAGGTGACAAGGTCTGCACCAAGGGCTGTGAGAAGTCCCTGGGTAGGGATCCCAGAAAAATTGAGTTTTGCGACAAAAACGGACACGCTTGCTGGCAGGCCCCTTCTGTCTTTGCCCTTCCTGTTCTTCCTGCCTAGAATGCTGATGGACGCCCACAGCAGCTGTCCCATGAACAGCGGGAAGAAACAGAATAGGAATGGGGAGCAGGTGCAAAGGGTGCCTGGTCCCTGGCGCCCGAGTCCTGAGTGGAGTGAGGAGCGTCTTTCTGCTCTGAATGTGGCAGAGGTCATCGGAGGGTTTTCATCAGGGAAGTGTCTTTCAGGTCTTGCAAAACTAAGTCTGGCTGCTGCCTGGGGGAGCCCCAGAGGGGCCGGAGTGGAGGCTGGGGCTGATTTTGAGGGTGGCTGCTCTGGTTCAGCTGAGGCGGCACTGGTGGGACTAAGGAGGCCACATGGACAGAGAGCAGGCAGACCAGGTGTGTTGGGGAGGGTTCCCCAGGAGCTTGCCCAAGGCTTGGGGTTGGGGTGAGGAGAGAGGAATGAGGGACCATTCTGGGATTCTTGCTTACACACCTGAGTGGGTGGTGGCGGGCCATGGGCAGAGGCGGGAGGCTTGGAGTTGGGGCAGGAGGAAAGATTTGAAGGAAAGACCAAGAGTTGCGCTTCAGCCATACTGCTTGTGTGGCGGCTCCCAGCCACTCTCCTAGGGTTGAATGCCTGAGTGTGGAGTTCTGGAGAGGCCAAGGCTATAGGCAGCATTTAGGAGTCAGGGACGGGGCGTTGGTCTTTGAAGCCATTGGAGGGATGAGGTCACCTTGGGACAACTGGGAGCTCAGAAGAGACGAGCCCAGTGATGCCCTGCCATGGCTGGGGATGCGGACACGGAAGGAAGAAGAAGCGAGCCTACGCATAGAGACTGGAGACAGAGGTCGGGCTGGTAACAGAGACGGAAAGGGAGCAGTCAAGAGCAGGAGGAAAAGCAGGGAGGGAGCAGTGGTGGAGCCAAGCCTGGAAAGCACTGCGGGAAGCAGGCGGGGGTCAACTGTGGCTGTGGGACCAGCAACCTAGAGATGCCCCGAGGAACGCTGAGTCAAGGAAGCCCTAGGAGCTGAATGTCCAGAAGGAAAGTGGGGACTGGAGCTGCGGACAATTTAACAAGGAAGGGGAGCAGGAAAACAGGATGGCAGCTGGGCAGCAGTGTGATCAAGTAGGTCTGTTCACTACAGGAGACCCTGGGGCACGTGCTTATCCTGCTTTGGTGGCCCCTGGAGGAACAGAAGGTGGTGCAGACACCTAGGTCCTGGGCAGGCAAGAGAGGTAGGATTCAGGCCTCATGTGGAGGGGGTGGACTTTGGCTCAGCAGTGACTTCATCCCTCCCTTTGTGGAGCGGGAGGTGGGGAGAGAGTGGATCAGATAGGGGAGGATGTGGATTTCCAGATGGGAAGATGACAGAGCCTTTTCTGACCGGTGAGAGAGAAGGACGAGACACTTGCTTGGGGGAGTGGAAAATGCAGGCTGGGGCCCCTGGGCATTGGTGGTTGCACTCCAGAGCAGACACGGTGTGCGACCTGAGGCTCTGGATTTAGAGGCACTTCAATCAACTCCTCTCCAGCCACCTGCTGCTCTGTGGGTGCAGGTATCAAGTAGGAGGGTGGCTGGAGTTGACCAAGGTTGGGCGTGACATCTGAGTATGAAAGGAAAGAGGAACGAAGGATGTGAGGACGGAAGGTATTTTGATCCTGAGCCATGGTGCTCTGTGATGGAGGCTTCAGGCAGTGAAGGGAGTGTAATCTGGAAGGATAATGGGGGGCGGGAGAGGGGGCAGGACGCTGAGGCTGGATATTGCGTAGATGATGCAGTTTCCACTGTGCTAATGTCCAGGACATGCTCCCACAGGTGTGGGGGCTGTGGGGGGGCTTGGAGGACTTGAGAGGCCCCGATGTTGGTTGGATCGTCAAAGTGGATCTAGAAGTTACCCAACATGCTGGCAGCGTTGGGGTAGAGAGGAAGACAGGGGGCCAGGGCGCTGGTTAAGTCTTCAATGAAGGAGGGGTGTGGCCTAGGGAGATAGTGGGTCACCTTGAAACATGGATGCGAGGAGACATCTTCTCTAATAGAGAATGCAGAGATGCCGGTACTTTTGAAGGGGAGGGAGGATTTGGGAGAGTAATGGGGGCAATGGGAGTTCACCTACCCCACCCCCATTCCCAGGGGTGTGGAAGTCCAGAGTCACCCTTCAGGAGTGGGGCACTAGCCAGCTGTCATGTAGGGCAAGAAGGTCAGAAGAGACATTGAGAAAATGGGGTGTTTGCAAGGATAGGCCCTCAGTTCCTGGCACTGAGACGGGGGTGCTCATAGCGGGTGGATACTTTGGTTTCTCTGGAGGCCTCAGATCCCCTTCTGTAAAACAATGTATCAGCCCACGCCCCTCTCCCTTTTGGCTCCTCAGCAGCAACACCATGTCATGGTCACTGTCCAGAACGTGCTAAAGATACCCCAGGAGGATGTGGACCCAGTCTGGGGCAGGTCAGGCAGGAGATCTCCGCTCTGGTTTGGGGCTGATGGGCATGGAGAGTCTAGCCAGGAGAGCCCTCAGTAGGAGGCGGGAAGCTGACAGCCCCATTTGCTGTGGAAGGCCCCACCCCCCACTCTGTTCAAGCTTTGCAGGTAAGAGATGAAAAGCATTTCTAGGGCAATTGAGCACTGGAAGCACCATGCTTAGCAGGCAGAGGCACAGGGATGAGGGTAATTGTGATGCTGGGGCAGGAGCAGAGACAGGATGGCCAGAGAGGGGTGGGCCCAGGCTCAGCAGGGGTGGGGCAAACTATTTTGCCTTACAGTGGGTAGGAGCCTCAGGGCACAGGGATTTGTATTGTTTTAAATTAAATGTACTTAGATTCTGAGTCTTTATTTTATTGAGATGGGGGAAGTTCAACCCAGCGCCATCTGTTTCCATGGAGATGCTCATTGGCCTGGCTCTTGTGGTCCCTTCAGGTCCTGCATTTTGCTGGAAGTTTTGCCTAGAACCTGATGCTGGGGGTCACCATCATGCCACCCTCGCCTGTCCATTTTACAGATGAGCTGGTGGAGCCCAGACACCTGAGACTGCTCAACTCTTAAATAATGACTCACTTACCTAGTGCTTCTAATTTGTTCACATATCTGTCCAAACCAAGTGTGGACAGATAATGAACCCCAACCCCTATAGTCAGGAATGGGGTAGGGCATTGTAGGGAAAGGGGAGGGAGGGAGGGCTTTTTGGAGGAAGCAGGATGTGACTAGGACCTGGGGGGGACTGCAGAGCCTGGAGAGTGGAGAGAGATACAGGGCATTCCTGATGAAGGGAACTGCAAGGACATAGGTACGGCCTGTTTGCTGAGTCTGTTTAAATTTCTTCTGGACTTCTCTTATATAGCTGCACTCAGGCGAGCCTTTAGGCTGGAGTCAGCCCACTCTGCCCTCTTTGGTCTCTAAGTTCGCTGACAGGGGAAAGGACCCTTTATCTGGCCCCCTGGTGCCCATGCTATACACAGCTGGACTCATGCTGCTCATCGGCCCTGAGGGGCAGGTGCTGTTGTCACCACTGTGTAAATAAGGAAACTGAGGGTCACTCAAAGGCCTTTGGGTTCAACCCTGTGCCTCCCACCACTCCCATGGCTGTGGACAAAGCTGGGAACACATGCTGTGTGCCCTGATTAAGTCCCACAGATTGAGGAGCAGGTGCCCATGATCCCAAAGGCACCCCTGGGGGCCTGATGGTCATCTGTCTCTCTCTGGGGCTGTCCTTTGGGCTGTGGGAAGAGCTATAGAGGCAGAATCCCAGCTGGGACCCCAGCTCTGCCCCCACCAGCTGGGCCTCCTTGGACCAGTCAGCTCCCTCTCCACCTGCCTTACCTAGCCCTGCCAGGAAGGGTGTGCTGTAAGCTGGGCCATGTGCGCTCCATTGTTAGCGCCAGCCTGTTCACGGCTGAGAACTTGGTCATCTCTGCCTCTCTGGCTCTCCCTGGCCGTGCATTAGATGCTTCTTGACTCTTTCAGATGAAACATTTCAGCATGTCCCAACACATCCATAGACAAGGGGGTTTAATCTCAAAATGGGCCCGGCCTTTACTCCCAGCCCTACCTGTTAGGAGACTTTTAGGCCTGAATCCCCCACTGAGAATGGGCATTCAACCAACAGCACATCTGCTGGACCGGCCGAGCCTTGCCTACGGGAGGCGCCGCTGTCTGAGTGCCTGCTGCGTGTACACAGTACTGTAATCATGTGTTATTTTGCATCCTTACTCATCCTGCTGGGAATGGAGTTGCCGCTCCTTTCTATCTATGTAGAATCATTCAGAGAGTTTAAGTGACTTGCTTGCAAGAGGAAGAGCTGGGATTAGAACCCAGAGCTTCGTGATTTCAGTGGCTGCGCTGGTGTTGTGTGACATACACCTGAGGTCCCTGGCTAAGCCCGGGGCAGCAGACACATCATATTAGAACCCCGGCCCTTGGAGTACTCTCAGCCTCCCCTAGGGGGTTTGCAATCCTGGGCCATCCACCACCTGAGGCCACTACCCAGAAAGACAATCATCCCCCTGGGTGGTCTCTCCGCAGCACTCTGGGCGGGTGGGGGCCTCCCTCTCTGGCTCGGCAGGCCGTTGTGCGCAGGGGCCGTCTCCAGGCAGCGATAGGATGAATAACTGATGGTGATTAGCTAAATCATAACATCGCTCATGCCATGCATAAGTGATGAACCAACTGGTGCCAGGCCACGATGAGCGGCAGCGGGCACCCCCGCCCACCCCCCCAGCCCGGAGAAGCCACCACAGCGCTGCCTCCCTGTGTTATCTGGCACATCAAGCGCTGCGACAATGAATATAGATTGACCTTATTATAGCAGCCGGCTGCTGGTGCCAGGCGCAGCCAGGCATACTTTGCACAAATTAAAGGTGTCAGCATGTAATTTACGGTTCATGGCGAAAAAGGGTGGTGGGGGAGGCACCGAGACAGGTAGGAAGGAAGGTGGGCCGGCTGCGGGGCTTGCTCCAGGAGCCACGCGCTAATGACGGGAGCTGCAGCCAAGGTGTCATTTTCATCCCGGCTTGCACATTTTTAGCTATTCCTGGCTCCAGGGGAGGGGCCCCCTCTCCCGAGCTCCCCCGCACGCTCTGTGTGCATGTGTGTGTATTTTTCAGCTAAATTACTGGTTTTACCTGAAGAGCGTAAAGTAGGTGTGCTAATTTACGGCTCGGCAGATAAAGCTGCAGTGTGGGGCCCTGTCTGGGAAGCCTGTAATACGACATCATTTTACTAACACACCCGAGAGCAGCTTGACATCTCGAGTTGGGCCTGTGATTAAAGTTGTAGTCGTTCCTCCGCCTCCCTCTCCCTTCCTCTGCGCGGAGAACAGATTAAAGTCTAAGTAATAGATCTCGGTTTTCTTGCCATGGCACTGATATTCACAGTACACAGTTTGACACAAAGAGTAAGTTACACATCACAAACAACAGCTCTGCTCTTTACCGCCCAGAATTAATTTTCCATTTGCTAAGCTGCCTTCTTCTCTGAGCCTGTTTTCCCACGGAGCAGGGTTCTTTCCCTTCCAGAAAAGACCATTCCAGGTCAGGACTGGGTGGAAAAGGTAGCCTAGCTCAGCTGGTTCCGCCCCCACGGCTCACAGATGAGCAGTCCCACCGCGGAGCAGAGCGTGACATCCTGGTGTCACCCTGTGTGTTTGTGGAGAGATGGAGCTGCAACTGGTCCTCTGATGATGGGGCAGGCCCACTGCCCCTCCCCCAGCCTGTGGAATCAGGGTAAAGTGGGGGTGCAGTGGTAAAGGAGCTGGGGGATGGCTGGTTGCCACTGAACTGGTGATTCTCTGCCCTCTGCACCTGGAACTTGTCATGCAAAATCCTCTCTGCCCTGCCCTGCACCCCACAAGGGGACCTCAATGGGCTGCAGATGCTTCTAGCTGCTGCCTGGGCTTGGCTAGTGGAAGGTACCAAAATGAGGCGGGAGGAGAGAGGGCAGGTATTCTTTCTTCGCTCCTCGCCCCTGCTGTGATGCTGTTGCTCTGGGAATCACTGCTTTCCTCTGCGAGCTCTGCTCTGGAGGGGCAGCCCCTCTTCTATGGCTCCCACCGGGCTCTGGCGATGCCAACCTGCCCCTCCCTCTTTAGGTCTGGGCTACTGACATCCGTCTTCTGTCTCTAGGCCCCAGAAGCCTGCCTTTTTGGGTCCCCTTAACCCTGCCAGCCTCTGTTAACAGGCCCTCTGGTGTTCGTGTCCCTTCAGGTGAGCCAACTTGGGGGATTCTGCTTCCTTTGGGGGCCCTGAATGATGCCTGGGGTAGCTAGTCTTTGTTGCGAACCCATGCTTGCCCAGTCGACAGGCACACACAGGGTAGCAGGCAGCCAACTCTCCTTTGGCATCCCAGGGGTCCAAGCCCTCTGGAGACCTCTGCTGCTTGGAAGGGACACCTTGCTGAACTCTCTGAGCACACGCCCACACGAGTGCACGCGGGCACACTAATGACTCAATGCGTTTCTGGAGCAGCAGATAAGCGTGGACCTGGAGGCAGCACCAAAAGTGCTGAAGGCTTGAAGTGGCAGATAGGGTGGGGAAATCAAGGGGGCCTTTTGGAGGAGGTACACGAGCACTGAAGAGAAATTCAAATCCCATGGAGACAGAGGGAGTCCTGTAAGCATCCCTCCAGTAGATGGCTTGCACCAGGGTGGGCGAGTGCTTTAGAAATGCAGATTCCCAGACTCACTTCTGACTTACTGAATGAGAACCTCTGAATCTGATTTGAGGAGTTACCGACATGCAGCGGGTCTGGGTAGCACAACCCCGGTCCCCATTTGTGTGGGATGGTTACAGAGGAGGTGCAGATAGGCTCGGTGTCAGGGCAGCAGTTCCAGACCCAGGGAGGAAGCCAGCACAGTGCTCAGCCACCCTGCACGCAGGGGGCAGGGCTGAAACACAGCCTCCTAGACCTTGGCCTCACAGCCCTCCCCTTCCCCGCCTTGCTGCAGTCGGTCTTCAAGATGGCAAGCGGGGGGTGGATGAAGGTGGTGGCAAAGCGAGAACGCGCCTGGAATAACATGACATTTAGAAATATGAATCAGCTGGCGCTTTCTGTTTTCTCCTCCTCCCCTCCGCACCAAACCTCCCCCTCCCCCCACCAGGCACTCTCTTTGAGCCTAGGAACGCCAGGCCTGGACATCAATCTGGATATGAAACCAGCAGGGGAGCACCCACCCCGGGGGGAGTGACTGGAGTCCTGGGCTCCTGGCTGAAGACTGCTGTTTTGCTGTGTGACTTTGGGCAAGGGGCTGTACCTCTCTGCTTCCCAGCACTGACATGGTCCCTGTCAGTCCTGTCAATGCCCTTGGGCTACCATATGAGGGATGACCCTGCAGGACTTGCTCTTTTGCCCCACTGTCCTGGAATTCCACAGGTAGCCTTCCATCCTTTAGTCCTTGAACTGGAGCCTGGGTTGAGGCAAGTTTGAGGGTGCTGGGGGGAGGGGAGGTATAAAGTGGGGGATGGGGGGGGAATCAGGCTGGGAAAGAGAGAGCCCAGCAGCTCAGACAAGTGTCCCGCCCTTCCCACACTCTATCAAGTCAGGAGGGACTGATTCAGAAGCAGAGATCCATCTCCGGCCGTCAGCTTCCAGCTCCATAGCAACAGGCAGGTGGGCCGGGTGGGGGCAGCGGAGTGAGCAAATAGCGCTCAGGACCTCTGGTAACCTGTGCCCGTTGCAATGCCCAAGGTCAGAAGCTGGGCATTCTCTCTGTTGGCTGGGGCAGCAGCCCCTTAGGCAAGGGTGTCTGGATTTCTCTGCCCACACCGGCCCCAGCCCCTGCACTGGGGGAGTGAGACAGCTGGGTGTACATTTGCTCCTCCTCCATACCTCCCCTCCAGATCAGGCCTGACTCACCACATGCCCCTGCAGCTTGACACCGTGCAGGGGTGTGCAGCAGGTATCCAGGACATCCAGTGGGTGGGGCCCACATGTCCTATAAGGGATGTGTCAGCCTGGCAGGCAGGAAGCTTGGCCCACAAGGAGTGTCATGGAGCATGCTCCTTCTTGGCCCTCTGTGACCTCATCCATGAGATGCAGTGTCAGGCTTGTGGACTGAGGGATTCTGCCTGCTCCTTCCATCCAAGTTTCTTCTGCTTCCATAGGAGAGTGGGCCAGAACTGTGTCTGTCTCCTTAACCACCGAGTGCACAGAGGCTCAGACTGGGCAGCACCCAGAGGGGAAGAGGAGGTGTCACCCTGGGGGTGTGGAACCACTCCCTGGTCTATCCCTGCTGGTCAGGTTGGTTTCCCTAAACTTTCCTCCTGTGGTGTTTTCTCTCCTTCCGATAGAAGTTGTTCTGGAAAGTGTGGTGGGGCAGGGCATTGGAAGAAGCTCCTTGAAAAACAGCTCCACTTTATAGACCAGAGAAATTCTGCTACAATTCTCCAGGCCTCCTCCTCTAAGGAACCCTCTTGACAGCAAGAATAGTTGAGCATCCCAAGCCTTGAGGCTCAGCAACCCAGCCCCACCCCTGTACAGAATGTGTTAGCTGCTGACCCCTGTGGTGCTGGAAGGACAATGTTAGACTGGCCACTGAGTAAGGGTGGTGGTGATGGTGGCTTGTTGAGAGCAATGCTCACAGGAAGTGGGAAACCTAAGGGTGGGTATACTTTCCATGCCCAGAACCCATTTGTGGTTCCTCCCCAGGCTTTGTCACCTGCCACTTGCTCCTTACTATTAGTCAGAAATAGACCCCATCATCCTATGTGTGGCCAGCATGCAATCATAGCACCCTGCCTGGGCTGGAGCTGATCTCCACCACTATCTGGGCCCGTCCTGCCCCCAGTGTAGGCAGGAAGTACCCTGTGGTGCCTCTGTGCGTGTGTGTGTGTGTGTGTGTGGGGGGGGGGGGGGTTGCGCTCTCATCAGCAAGCTGGAAGAGTCGATTTATATCTTGTGATTTTTTTTCAAGGCTAATTTCCTCTTTGCTCTCCATCCCTCTTCTTGTTGTTCTCAGAGACCATCTGGGAAGAAGATAAGGTCTGGAAGCATTTCCCTTCCACCCTGGACAGAACATTATTCCCTAGGGGTACAGGGTCTTGGTTGGCATGTTGGGTGGGAAGGGCTTGGGGGCAGGATGGACCCTGGATTAACCCCTTGGGACCCAAGCTGTGGGGTCTTTTAACTCAAGAAGAAATCTTGGGGAGCTACAACCAGGCCATTTCACTCCTGAGGATGCAGGGGTCCCAGAGAGGTGACCTGACTCATTCCAGGACAGTATTTCCATTTTGCAGGTAAGAAATGAAATCTTAGCAATGAAATATGATGACCTGCCCTGGGTCACAACCACTGTGGCAGAGCTTCACCTGGAACCCGAACTGGGATCCTGTTTGCTAGTTTTCTTCCGTGTGGCTCTGCTGGACATCTTTATATGCATGATCTGTTTATAAAGCAGTTGTGATGTCTCCACTTTCCCAGTGGGGCAACTGGAGTTCAGAGCTCATTCATCTGAATGAGATCAGATGCAACTGGCCCAGTAGGCATGGCTCTCATCTCCTCCAGGAAGTCTACCCTGACTTTCCCTCCTTCTCCAGAGCCTTGATGCACTTGTGTTGAAAGCTAGAAAGAGAAAGCAAGGATAAGAAGGAAGAGAGGAAACATCCTTGAGACACAGACTCCTTGCTGAGTTCTGGGCAGGTGCAGGATCCTTACGGGCCAGACAGTGAACAGCTCATTTTGCTGATGAGCGAGTAGGTTCATAGGGCTCATGTCCAAACCCAGGTCTGTCTGACACCCAGGCTTAATGCACTTTTCTCCTTCCTTCAACCCCATATTCTGTTATTCTGGGATTGTTTCCTGGGTGCTGCCTTGCCTTGTGATTTGGCTAGAGGTCCAGAGAACAGAAGTGTTGTCCTTGTGTGTGGCTCTCAGCTGACCTGGGTGGCACAGTTGATATAGACTCAAGACCTTGATGAATCAGGGGTGGCGCAGAGGCAGTGTGGGCCCTTGGGCAAGCAGATGTCTTCAAATCCTTCATCTGCCACCTCCTAGCAAGGTGACCATGGGCTCTTCATTTCTCAGATCCTCAGTCTTGTCATCTATATAACAGAGATGGTAAAAACCCAGTCCGAGGCTCACTATGTGAAGTTTGGGTGAGATGGGGTGTTATGGACACCCAGGATATGGCAGGCAGTGTGGAGCTGTGAGCTCTCATCAGCTCAGTCATTTCCTGGAACATCTCCGGGGACCTCCCTCCCCCAGGCTCTGGAGCTCCCATCCTGGAGGGCTCCCATCCTCCAGGACGGCTGCCTTTCTGGGACCCTGTGTGTGGGGGTGGGGGGTGTGTCTGACTGCTGGCCACACAGGGTCTGTTGGCCTTTGTTCCATTGGCTGTGGGTGGCAGCTATGAAAACTGCACACCAAGTGTGCCCCCGCCTGCCTCCAGATTGTTCATCCTGAGAGCTGGGGCCGACTCCATGGTGCTACCAATGTTCAGAGGGAGGTGAGCACAGGCTCTGGCCTCCCCTGGGTGCCCTGTACCCCCCTGGGTGCCCTGCACTGAGAGAAGCAAGGCAAGATGAGCTCCTGGCTTCACAGCCAAGGGGGCGGTGGGCGGTCAGAAGGGGAACAGAGCACAGCCTTGGAGACAGTCACCACAGATAAGCTGCCAGTCATGTCTCAATCATCAAAGTGTCAGCTGCCAGGACCCCAGTTATGACAGAGTGGGAGCTGGGGGAGGGAGACAGCGAGCTCTTCAAGTCAGCCAACAAGGGCTGGGTGGAGTGGGCCTGTCACACGGTTGAGCTTCCAGCTAGTACCCCAATCCTTGGTCTTAAGTAGCCAGGGCTCCCGTGGATGTCTACACCTCTTAAAGGGAGTTTGGCCTAGGCGTGTAAAGGCCCAGCATGAGTGGTTTCTGTTCTGCACCATATCACCCCCGGGGGTCCAGCCCCTGTGCCATCTACTGATAGATCCACATCTGCCCATCTTCCTGCCCCGGGCAAGCAGGCTGTGCTGCACCCTCAACTCCAGCCACTCAGGCTTTCTGGTATCCCGTTGAGTAAACCAGGGCTGTTCCCACCTCAGCTGGGAGTGTTCTTCCTCCTGATCCTTATGGGGGGTGGGTTGCCTTCTGATACCAGCACCCAGCCCCTGTGGGCCCCCAGCCCAGGCAGGCGGCTTTCTTTTAGCCTCCTCAGAGCTCACATCTCCAGCAGCAAACATCCTCCCTAGAAGGCTTCTTGTTTCTTTTCTATCTCCCCGACATCCGTGGAAGCTCCTGGCTGAGCCTCCCCGGGCACCCAGTGCCTCGCTCCAAAGTGCTTGGTTGATAGCTCTGACATAAACGGGAGCCCCTGCCACCTGACCAAACAGGATAAACGAGGACAGGACAGAGGTTTATTTGGGGAGTTCTGACTTTCCAAGGGTGTTCATGACACCCGGCTCAACGGACGCTCTAGTGATCCATGGTCAGACAAGGCCACTCCCTCACAGGTGAAGGTTCAGAGACACCTAGGGGAGACGTGTCACAGTCAAGGTGGGGGGACAACAGCAGGAGTGTGTCCTCTCCCACAGCCGAACAGGCTTGTGAAACAGGGCATGCATGGCCCTGGGATAAAACCCTTCCCGGAAACAGATGAGCCACTGGGATCCAGGTTGGCCAGAGACCACACTGCAAATTACAAGAGTTACATTACATTCAGATTCTATTGCATCAGTTTCTTTATCTGCCATGCTTGCCGGGCAGGCCCAAGCAGTGTCAGCCTGGGGCTGCAGGACCTCACCTTGGAAGGGGTCCTGAGGAGAGAGGGCCAGCCCCTTCCTCAAGTCCCTGGGCAGGGCTCAGTACAGAAAGGAAGTTAAGAGCAGTGGTCTCTCAACTTTTCAACTTCTGCTTCCCCATGGAGTCTATGTATATGCATTTGTTTATTCATTATGCACATTCAAATGTAATAATATACATACAGTGAAAATGTGCAAATATAGATGTTTTCAAATGAGATCTTAAAATGTAAAAACCAGTATTATTATTTTCTTCCTACGCACCAATGTCCAACCCTGGGGGTTGAGCACCCCTGTGGGGACCATGGACTAGGAGCATGCCTGTGGGGCGCAGCAGAGCCATATTTGAATCTAGGCTGTTCTTGTCATAGAGTGATTTTCGGTCAATTTCTGGACCACAGGTCCTTCCTCTGTGAAATCAGATGATAATTCCTCCTCTATGTGTAACTTAAATGGGGAGACCTTAAAGGTACTCTGTTCCCCCACCAGCAGGTCGGAAGAGCTCACATATGCTCGCTGGGGTGATGGTCATGATGACCAGGCTTGTCTTTTCTTGCTAAAATGAATACAGTTCAGTTCTAAATATATGTGCGCAAGGCTTGTTTTCTGTCCATTGTCACCAGAGATGACCAGTGTAAGATGGACAGAGTTTCCCTTCCCAAAATCCAGTGGGCCCAGGTCAATGTGCCTGGGTGGGCCTGGGACCGGCTAGAGGTAGGAGGGCTGGGCATCCCGGCCAGACGGGCTGAGAGATGGGTCAGATTTCAGCTTTCTCTGTGTTCCTTTTAAAAATAATGGAAGTGTCAGCTTGGGTTCACCGGCTGGTCACAGTTTCGATCCCTCCCTAACTTCATAAGGCAAGTCCATGAATTATACAGTGCTGGAGCAGACGGCGCAAAGTACGGCTGCATCACAAGCCGCGCTTAATAAGGACACTCCAGCTATTCTTGGAAGGCATTTGCAAGTCAAAAATATGGCGCATGGGGATCTGATGTCGACTTCAAATTCTGAAGATTCCAGCTGGGTCAGCAGTATTTTATGTTAAATCCCATCAACAAAAAATAAAGAAACGATGAGGGGCACAGGACTTTGTTTTTAATTTCAATTTTTTGGTGAGAGCACATACGGTCCAACGGGCTGGCCTCTTCCCACCCCCTCAGCTGCCCACCTTACGCCAAGTAATGTCAACACATCTGCCCACAACCTCATGGCATGGACACGTGGGCCGGGCATGGAACATCTCCGGCTGTGGCATTAGAAAGCATTCCAACCATCTAGATTTGTACTAAATTATGAGAAGATAAAAAAGCTTTTCTGCTTTCTTATTTCTCACTTAGATTTTCTATGCCCCATCTCTGCTATGTGTGTCTATAATACACGTGTACTAGTTGTCACAAAGCTGTCAAGAAGGAAGAAAGAGAAACCGGCATGTTGCCATTTTTCGAAAAATAGGGACTGACATCTATTTTTAAGAAATTAAATTGTGCTGGAGAAGAACCCTTAGTGAAAGTGGGGGAGCTGGTCTCCTCTGATCCAGAAGGGCAGGGTTCATAAAAATGCCCCCAGGTGGGACATCTCCACTGACATGTCCTGGGAATTAACTATGTCACTTAGTAAATGTTGGTTCCTGCAATGCAGGGCTCCCCCAAGCTTCCCTTTAAGGGTTCACATATGGGGTGTTTTGGAACACAGTATTTCAGGAGGCAGACAAGCAGTCATCATGCACCCGGAGCTGAGGGAGGACCCAAAACAGGAACATTCAAGATTTGTCTGTGAGCCTCCTTCTTTGGCCATTGGTGACAATCAAGCACCTTGGTTTCCCTAATTTGCTCTTCTCAGGAGCTGGAGGGCCAGTGGCATCCTCACGTATACAAGGGCCAGGAGTCTTTTGGGAACCCACAACTGTAAATCCACTAGGACAGAGATATTTAGAGCAGCAGCTAAATGCAGGAACAGTCTGTGAAATGGAGTCTCAGAAGTTGGGAAAAGTCTTAGCGCTGGAACAGTAGGGGAATCAGTTCCTCTGAAAATTTAGATCTGAGTCAGTGTCCCCAGAGATCTTGTCAAAATAAAGGTGCTGGTCCTGGAAGAGTGAGATGTGGTATTTCTCAAAGGACCCACGTGATGCTGACACTGCTGGTGCATGGCCTGTGCTTGGCAGGGTGAGGCTTGGGCCCCACTCAGCCTCCATGGAACTGTGCCTTCAGGCTTGTGTGCATAAGCCCTGGGCTCTGGTGGCATCTCAGAACTACCATCCCAGTTTATGGCTTCTTGTCTGCTTCTAGAATCATGCCCTAGATGGTTGGCCCACTGAGGAGGCAGGGTAAGCGGCGCATGGGCAGAGGATGGAGCACTGGACTGTGAGTTAGGAGCAGCACTGTGTTCTCCTGGGACCCCCTGACTCCACTACTTATCTGTGTGATGTGGGGCAGCCTGCCATAGCTTCCATTTTCTCTCTGTGTGTGCCTACTATGTGGTGCAGGGGCGCCCCTAGTGTATTCCACAACGTTGAGTGGACTTGAGACTCAGGCTGCAGGCAATAGCTGCTATGGGAACAAAATTCAAAAACTGTGGGTTCCATTCCTGGTTCTGGTACCAGGGGTGTGTTCTCAGGCTACTTGGCCCATCTCCCAGAGCCTCAGTGATTGGGACAGCTGGATGGCCACGGACATTAGTCCTTGCCTTCTCAGGAGCAGCCTGTGGACTCTGCCCAGCTGCCCTCTTGGATCACAGAGCTGGCTTCCCAAGGATCAGACTGTGGCAGCAACAGTACTGACTCAAAGAGGCCTCTATCCTAGTCTCCCAAACAAAGCCTTCCTGTGCGAAAGTTGACGTCAAACACACATTCACCCGGGCTGTGTCTCTCCTCAGCGGAAATCAGCCTCAGGAGGAATGAAATTCTCATTTGGGCAAATGTGACAGCTACTTTTGTCTACCTCTCCCTTCTGATGAGGGATCATGTGAGCCTGAGGAGGACGATGCCTATCAAGCAACTATAATATTGGCATCTTCTCTTAGAATACCCCTTTTGGTCTACAAACTGGTTAGGACTCAAACCTCAGCTTTTGAAGTGATTCCCATGATCCAAGCCTCTCCAGTCAGAACATGCATGTACTTCTCCAGCCACAGGGATTTGATCAGTGGGCTTGGGCACATGACATGGACTGGTCCAATCAGAAGGAGTCTCTGGTATTTGCTGGCCATGCCCTTCTCCATTCCCTCTGTCACCCACCACTGCCCTTCTCTCCAGTGAGGTGCACCTGTCAGCATCTGTCCCCACTGGTGTCTGCTGACATTGATATCCAGTCTGATCTTCTGACAGCTGTCCCCTTCCTTATTGAAATAAGCTGGGACATGACTGTGTCCTCAGCTGATCCCACAGGAATCCTCCCCTGGTGTTGAGAATCTCCTGGGAGGTTCTGCCTTTCAGATAACCCTTCCATTCTCCACAGACAAGGGAACATCCATCTCATCTCTGAATCAGCCTGAGGGCAGTGGGATTTTCCATATCCATATTCCAGACCCTCCACTGGTCAGGTGTCCCTCTCCAAGGTTTGCTGTCAGCTGAGGTCCCTCTCCTCTCATCTCTCAAAGGTGTAAGACACTTCTGGTTCTGTTACTTCCTCTCCCTCTGAAATATGGACCCCCAGAGTACACTCAGGCAGGAAGGTCCTTCTCCCAGTGCCCTCTGCTGCTCTCATCTCCGCCTCCTGCCCACCCCTGCCTAGCTTGCCCATCCATATCTAACCTCGGGCAGCACGGCAGTCTGCTTCCCAGCTATCCAGGCTAGTGTCCAGTTGATATTTTTGTTCCAATTCCTTCAGAGCCTTGCTTCAGATGCTAAAAATTAGGCATTCCAAATTTAAAAACCAGTTCCTGAAGATCAAAAGCCCTAGTTTTTGAAAACTTGTCTCTGCTATGAGTATCAACAATCTATTTTGAAATAAAAAGACTTGACTTTTTCTTTTCTCTTTGTATTGCATTGTAGTCCTGATGCAATCATCCTGATATTTCTTGAGACAAAAGCACCTTTGATGGGATGTATGGGGGTATGTGAAGCTTGGTGACCCTGCAGTGGCATCAGATCCCTGAATCTTTTTAAAGTTCTTGAAGGGGACCAGAAAGAGCCAGATTTGAAGTCAGGGCACCCAACTTCTAGTTTTGCCACTTAATTATTGCACAAAATTCCATCATTGTGAGCCTCATTTTCTTCATAAAACAGGAAAGCAACAAAAATTTTCAGGTTGGGATCTGTTGTGGGATCAAGTGAGAGAGATGAAAGTGATCAAAGGAACAGGTGACTATTGGATGGTAGCTAAATCTTCCCTTCCTGGGGCTGGGGAGGAGAGGAGAGGGATTTGGGAAAATGTAGGCTGAAGAAGAGGAAAAGGTGGGCATCAAACAAAACAGGGCTGATAAGGGGGTTGGGTGGTGAGAAGCCCAGAGTGGGGGGGCTCTCCGTGAAGAAGTTAAGCATGTATTCTGAGTTCTATTACTGTTTCTTAGGTCCCTGCCTCCCCTCCTGCAGAACGATTCTTTCCTGCCTTTTAACTCTAGTGTGGACTGTAACTTGATTTGGCCGGTGAAACATGAGCAGAGGTGACATCTTTGGGGCAGACACTTTTAGAGCTATTATGTGTTTCCTAGGGGCCTCATTACTATTGCTTAATCCACCTGAGCCCCAGTACGAGCTAATACTAACAGAGCATAACCTGTACTTCCATGAAGCAAACAAACCCTGGATGCCTTAAAGCACTGCATTTTAAAAAGTTGTTTGTTATTGCACCACAGCCTGGCCTAGCCTGACTAATATAATGTATTGGGGCTGATTTAGAAAGTAACTCTGTGTAAGTGGGGATTTAGTGAAACTCAGCATATATTTTCACCCCTTCCGTATGGATATGCACAGGAATCTTGGATATCATGGCTGGAGAGAGACAAATTTAGACTTATTGTCATCTGCTTTGTCCATCTAAGAAGCACAGGAGTCAGGAGTCATAGGAAGGGATCATGGGAAATAAATAAAGGAGCCAAAAGACTCCTTTTCATCACTGGTTAAGGTAAATGCCAACTTTACAGAAAATTTAAGATGATTATATTTATTTAATCATCACAAATGTCACTATTATCACAGATAACATTAATTTTTTAGAGAAAAGGAAGAAAATATGTCACATTTCTGTTTTGTGCATATGCTGATTGAATGAAAAGTTTATACCAGATGCCAACTTAAAATAAGGCCATATAAATATTTAATTGTTTGTATGCATATATACATTTCTGTAGATACCATATGCATCTATGTAGACTAGAGCACTGGCTTTCAACTGGGGCCCACTTTTGCTTTCCAGGGGACCTTTTTAGTTCTCTCTGCCAAGGGTCGAGGGTGCTACTGGAATCAAATGGGTAGAGGCCAAGTTTTGAAACCTCGTATAATACACAGTACAGCTCACATTATCTGGAGGCCCAAGTGCCAACAGTGCTGGGGTCAGAAGATGCTGGCATCGAAGTTCACGAGAAGCAGATGTCTCTCTGCAGCATCGCTCACATACATACCCGCTTGCTGTATTTAACATGCCCATCTTCTTGACTCATCTCAAAGAAATTATGAGTCACCAGCCAGTGAGAGGCCCTGCGCGCTTGAGAACACATGTGGGGCACAGCCATCCAGCGGGTTTGGTGAGGACGGCCATAGCTTGTCACCTAACAGAGCAGCTGGCACCCCTGAGCTGGGAGCTGCACCGGTGAGAAGCTAAGGGTGAGGGAAGTTGGACAGGGGAGGGAAAGCACTTTACAGTTCTATGAAGATAAGAGGATAAGAACATCATTTAAATCAGTGGCCTCCCTAGCACTGCTTAAGTAGTTTGTCTACATATGATGAAATCGAGATACATGATTTTACATAATAATGAAATATAATACTTCTTGTGGAAAATATTTACATAGACACATATGTATGGGTGTATATATATGTATATATATATTTGTATACACATGTAATCAGATGAAACATTTATTGTCCTAACAGTTGGCACCACATGAAATAGGCACTGTCCTTGAGAAATGTCATTGACAAGTCACTGGACTGCAGAGAGAGACTCTGAAGATCCAGTTGTCAGTGGAACACCCCCAAAACAAGGTGGCCTATGGGGGAAAATGGGAGAATTCTAACTTTTGCTCCTGTGATGGGGGGAGTAGAAAAAAATAGAAAGAAGACAGATAATAGGGGAAAAGGAAGGGGATGACAGAATGGTCAGGAAGATGGTGCGATGTAGGATACTGTAGGGGCAGGGGCAGAACCTGTTAGAAAGGTGGAGGCAGGTAGAGTGTGGAATCAGAGAGTGACTGGACTACTTTGCCACATTTCTAAGTTTATAAAAAGCAAAAGGAGAGCGTGGCTCTGGCATGTGTGTCCTGAGCGTGCTCAGAACTATATTAGGACAAGGCTGTGCACTGGGAAGAGGCATCTAGAGATGGCATGGCAGAGGGGTCATGGAGAAGGAGGGCAGAGGCAGAGGCAGTGCAGGGCCTCCAGCCCTGATGGACCCAGGGATTGAAGAAGTCTTGGAGATACCATACCTTGCACATCCATAGCAAGGATTTATGGTTGCAGCTGCACTGCTCTCGATTTTAAAGGGACTGGGAAGCTCCAGCTAACAGCTAGGACACCACACACACTCCACCGAATGATTAGACTAGGTGACAATTTATTTCTAAATCTTGGTGCCAGGGATAATGGAAAAGTACTTAGGTGAAATGAAGAAAAGAGGCAAATTCTCTAGCTGGAGATTCCAAATGCAGCTGCAGCCATAAGACTGAAAATATGAGGGAGGAAAATTCCTGAGATTTATCACATATTTACAGTTTCAGTCTCTTGAGATTCTGAGTCTGGACAAAGGGAGGTGTGACTTAGTCACAGGCAGCTCTGAGCTGCCTAATTCTGCTGTGGATGCTCAAGTGACTGTGAATGAGTCACAAGTCACCTTGGCCTCACTGGCAAAGGCAGAGCTTTGTAGGCTGGGGCACTGCCCAGTTAGCCCAGGCTGAACACAGATCCTAACTCCAGTAGGTAGGCCAATTCCCTTTAGTTTTCTTTTTTGGCCTCTGTAAGGCCTTTTGCCTGGGACTGGAGTTGATTATAGTCCACTGGCCCTCAGGGTTCATTCTCACTTCCTTATAGGTATCTTCCTGAACTCTAAAGGCTGGAAAAATAACAATGACATTTCACAGCCTCCCTTGCAGCTAGAGTGTGAATTTAATTCTCCCCTTAAGATGGCATCAAGTTGATATTTGGAAGCAGAATTGAGGTCAAGGACACTTTGCTGTTGCTTTTAGTTGATGTACATGGACAAACAAGGCTGGGAGGTGTGGGGCTCATTGGTCACAGTGTTTACTCCAGCATCAAGCTCCAGCCTTGCAGTAGCTGAGGAAAGCAATGGAGTAGACTTTGTGGCCCTGGCTTTTCATCCCTGGCCTTAGGACTGCTTTCTTGAGTATATCGAATCCCTGATTCTCCTTCTTCCTCTGGATTAGAGGCAGGAGCTCCCTTTCTGGGTCAGTTCTGTGGTTTTGAAGATATTCCAGAGGCCCAGACAAGGATCTGCTGCTCCTCCAGTATCTATACTGCTTTCTGTTTCCTGTTGACCAAAAGGGCTTTGTAAAGTCACCAAATATCTTGTTGCGAGCAACAGAACCAATATGCTCAATTTAGAAAGAGCCACAAGTAGGAGAGTGGACTTCAATTTCAGGCAGCAGTTCCTTCTCACTCAGGTGGGATTCAACCCCCTGGATTGGTGTGGACAAGGGGAATTTCCCTTTGGCTCTGAGTCCACTGTGTCCTTGTCTCCCAGGCTGGCTTGGGATTAGGGTGAACAAACAAAGGTCACTAATACAAAACTGAAGGAGGTGCTCCCTCCCAGGGGTCATATGAGTACAGGATGGCCCCAGAGAGGGACCCCCTCCTTATACTCTGTGCCTTGGACACCTGCCTTGCTTTTCCCCTGTGCTAGTCCTGCCCACAGTTCTCACCTGGGTGGACCCAGCTGACCAGTGCAGAGAATTCTTTATCTCTGCACATACTCTGGCTCAAAGAACAGTATGTAAACACCTTTACAGTGTGCCCTACACTGTGGGGCGACAGTTCCCCAAAGCTCTCTGCCTTTCCTGGCCTGCTGTGTGATGGAAGACTTTCATCCTCAGACTTCAAATGTGTTCCATTAGCCATGGCTCCATGACATCTCCAGGTTCTGTCATGAGGTACCCCCCAGGGGGATGGCAGCGCAGGGCATCACCCTGCAAGCACATCATGCCCAGTGCCCAATCATTTGGATGGATGAAGAGAAGAACATTTGCACAGCCATGGAGGGGAGATCTCTGCTCTCCTCCAGCTGGAGAGGTTATGCTTCCACAGGGATTCCAGGGGCCTGGGGTCACGGGAGGGAGACCAACTGGCAACTGGCTCATCAACATAGATATGTAGAAAAGCGCTCAACTTGAATAGAAAACAGGCAAGTGAGTGTGAGTGCAGCAAAGCAGAAAGTGCTTTTTTTCATCCCTCAGCTGTCTGAAATTAAACGATAGAGAATTCCAGTGGCTGAGACGATAACTGAGCACGTTGTCTCCTCCCGGCATACCCCACGCCATTGGCTAAGGGAAAGCAGGGAGTGCCATGCCAAGAGCATTGCCAGCTTTTCAAAAGAGAAAAATTAAAGTGGTTTCTCTCTCTGGCTCATAATGGCCATGGAGCTAGTAAGAGGAGACAGCAAAGCCCTCGGTGCTCCCTGCTGTAATGTTCACAGCCACTGGAGAGAGTGGCCTTCTGTGAGGCGAGCTGGGCTCTCTTAGCTCAGAGATAACAGCCTTAGAACCATCAGACGAGCGCCCTGACCCCATGCACAGGCTCTGAAGACACCCCAGCTGAGTTTCCAGGAAGTCCTGGAGCAGAAACAAGGATGCGTGACTGTAACACCTGCAGCCGTTGTGAGTGTGTTACCTGAAGGAAATGTGGCCCTTGGGTGTGAGGCAGAGGCTTCATCTCATTACTTTCTGACACTCTGATGAAGTGTGTGCTGTTTCAGATCCTTGATCCCTTACCCCCAATACCAACGTCCCAAAAGCTCTGACAATCCGGAGATTTTTATAACTCACTTGGTGGCGAGTCCTGGACTGAAGTGACGTGAGGTTATTTACAGTCTTAATTACTCCGTTTACTGTAAATATTTATATGTTCCCCTACAGGAACATTAATATGTTTGATTACCGGGTGTTCCCCAGGACGCATTAAGTGTTACATACACCATATAACCTTCCTAAAACCCAACATTTCTGAATATTGAGGCAAGCATGTATACATATTTATATGTCTGCATGTAAACATATTCACATACTTTATAAACCATATAACCGTATACGCTAAATAACTGAAAAAATTCACCATTTCTGAATGTCAAAATGTATCTGTGTATATATACACAAATGTCTACATGTATATAAACTTTATATGAACACACATAAGCTTTATATATGTGTACACATATACATATAAAGTTTTATGGTATATACCTTATGTATATATGTTTATCTATACTGTATTCATCATATAATTTTATACACTCTGCAAAGTTTCTAAACTTTAACATTCCGGAGTGTCCCAATATCTGATCCCAAGATTAAACTACAGTGGGCTTGTATTATTGCCATTTTATATATAAAGAAAATTGAGGCTCTGTGAAGAATATGTTATCTTGCCAACACCCCAAACCCACTAAGTGATGGGCAGACTTGAACCAGGGCTCTCTGACAGCCTGTCCTGTGCTCTCACCACCAGCAAGGGGCCCTGCGCCTCTTAAGTACGTGTGACTTCAGAGACTAGGGTGCTGACATCTCCTGATTGCACTGAGCAGGCCTTTCAAGTCCTCTTGTTGTGAGAATTAGGGCGGAGGCAGAGACTGTGGCCCCACCCCCACGGCCCCTGATTGGCTTTGCACTCCAAGGTCTTTGTAGAGCTCCTTCAGTTATTTTTATAATAAACTTCAAAAAGCTTTCTGTGCTTTGGATATTTATTGTTTTTGGATACAGTGGCAAGCAGAGATTTCTCCACAGAAAGCCTGGAGTTTAATGAAGCCTTTTGTTCTGGAAATGTGCTCATGGGACGGAAATAGAATAAACTCTTGGGCATTTCTCCTCTCTGTGCCCTGCCACGTCGTCCCTCCCTCCCTCCCTCCCTCTGAACCCTTGCTTGTCCTGGCCCCTGCCAGCACTTCCCTCTGATCCTATTCACGTTTGGTAATTAATTCATTCAACAAACATTTATTGAGTCCCTGTTGTTGCCGACAGCGTGGTACAAGAGGTTTTATGGTTTATTAGAAGCCTACTGGTCTGACAGACAAAAGATTGAGGTTCTGGTGCTGCAAGAGTTTAAACAAGGCCCTTTCTGCTCTGGACCTCTGTTTAACCATGTGTGAAATGAGGAAATAGATGAGAGGATGCAAAAGAGGGAGAGGAAGAGAGGGAGGAATCTGTCAAAAGGTATAGAAACCTCACACAAATAGGGTTAAGCACTAAAGAAGTGTAGACCTAGCCATAGAGTACCCAGAGCTCTTGATTTAGCCCTTCTCTGGATATCCATTTAATCATCAGGGTGACTTGCCTCATGTTCACGAAAGGGCTGCCAGCGGCATCTGCAATCACATACTTCACAGCCAGAGCGAGAGAAAAGGCGCTATTTCCAGCACTAAGCGCAGGTACCAAAGTGACTGCTTAGAACCAGCTTGTTCTGAATGAACCTACGTTGGTTCTAATGGGTCAGAGTCTGACCTGGAAAGAGAGTGTCATTTCTAGTAGTCACCAAATTCCAGGTTTGGCTTAAGGCTAAATCGGCTTATGGATTGTCCCTCCTGGTTTTGCAATAATCAGATCCACCCCTAGAGCTGGGGTTGAGGACAGTTCTGCTAACACGGTATGATTTCCCCAACAGGAGGGTGTGACTGAGGGCCTTCCTAGTTGGACTTTCTTCCCTTGCTCCTAAGCAGTAAAGGAAGCCTCCCACCTTCAGGTCTTCTTGCACCATGCCTTTCATGTAGTTGTCACCCTGTCTGGGGCTGCTACCATCTTGTAGGAATTCTGCCATCAACTTTTAATCTTCTAAGAATGTTCCTCTGAGTTTGTACACAAGGACAAGGGGAAGCCCAGACCGGGGTACTGTGCTTGGTGGTGCCTGCCTGGGCTGAGCAGGGAGAGGATTGCTTAGGGCAAAACATCTGTGTACATACACGGTGTCCCCTTTGCCTGGCACCTAGACGGCACTGAATATGGGAAAGTTAATCAGTTTTTCAAAATATAAGAGTAATAAGTGGTTTTTTTATAAAAAACTCAAATGGCTATGTGAAAAACATTCTTTCCCAACTAATACAATTCCTGGAATCAATTATATTATCCACATTTTGTATAATTTTCCAGTTATGTTCTATGAATACCCCAAAATGCATAAGGCAGTATATGTGTGTATATGTATGTGATGTGATATATAAATATATACTTCTATATGAACTGAAGTAAAATATATTACACAGGGATTCTAGTATAGACAAATGTTTGTTGAATAACTAAAGGAAAGGAATGCCAAAAACCAAATGGGGAGTTTGATTCTGACTGTGAGTGGCTCTAAAGAGATGGGGATTACTTTCACTCACACTATCCATGGTGGCCAGTCAGAAAACAACCCACACAAGTTACTTACAGAGAGATTTGAATACGGAGGACTGATCAAACAGGGTAGGAGGACAGGGAAGAGAGAACATGGTCGCCGAGGACATGCAAAGATAGTAACTACAAAAGAGCAGCTATCCCCATAGGGCAGGGAACAAAGCAATGGGGATTGTTAGAACCTGTAAGCTGGGAGAAGAACCACAGAGCTGGGGAGGAGGGGTACAGCTGACAGGTGCTGACGCTCAGAGGGAGACATGCTGTGGCTGGTTCTGAGAGTGTGACAAAAGGGGGTGAGCTGGAATCAACCACGGCTGCTGGGTGAGAACATGTGGCTGGGGTGACGCTGCCAGGAATAGAAGCACATGGAAGAGAGCAGGTCGGTCACCTCTCCTCTGGCCTCCCTTGTCCCCCCAGTGGCAATGGGAGGGAGCCCAGTGTGGGATGGGGGGAGGGCTAGCCCAGGGGAGATAAGATCTGCAGTGTTCCTTCCCCAGCATCACCAAGCAGAGGAGAAGGGTGGCTGGGGCTATAGAGAAGTGTGTGTTTGACTTGATTCTGTTTGATCAGAACTTCGTGCAAATGAGAGAAAAGCACCTGCTCTGGGCAGCATGGGCTGTGTCAGGTGCAGGGCAGGTGAACAGAATTAGAAAAAGGTGCCTCTTCCTCACCATCCCAGGTTGCACAGCTGGGCAGAAAGTGTGGGCTGGATTTTAGTGCCCAGTTGACCTCTGGGCCAGGTGCACAGCTGCACAGCCCTGTGGTGTGACCGCATCTGTCCATCTCAGGGAAGGCCGTGCATCCTGTCACACAGGGGGATGTCCCTCGCACATACTGAGGAAAACACCTTTTTCCAAACACAGTGTAGTGTGACTGGAAGCACACGTCTGGAAGCTCACCATCTGTCCTGAACACAAAAGGGAGCTAGCAGTGCTGCTATCCTCAGATCCCCACTCTCCTGGGGACCAGGGGTTTAGGATGCTTATCAGGAGGTCTCTGTGACCCTGGGGTGCCTTATAGCTCACGGGAGACCTGTCTCTTCTTGACACAGGACCCGGGTCCTGAATTATATGGGGGTGCTTCTAGAGACAAAGGCATAGAAAATAAAAACATTTTTCTCAGTAAACCTGGGACAGGAAGCTGTTTTTGAGGGCTTGTGTGTGGCGGGAACCCAGCTGGTTGTTCGGAGTCTTCAGTAGGTTTGAGAGGTTATTTCAGAATTCTTTACAATAGAGTTTGCAAAGTGAATGGGATCCTAGAAATGATCTAGTTGTAATGCTAACATCCCTTCTCTGCCTTTTGGCTAAGATCAGGTGTAGATGTAATGCTAACGATGATAACAATGGCTGCCTTAGGTTAGGTTTCCTGGAATCAGACTCTGAGACCAGGTTGTGTGAGGAACTGGGGAGTGAGGATTCATGGAAACACACAAGCCGGGAGGTGGGGTGCTGACTAGACCCATGGGGGTCCCTGGGGCTGCTTCCGACTTTCAGAGCCATCCCCAGTGGAGATAAGAAAGCCTGATCTTGCATCTACATATCAGTCAAGGGCCCCTTTGGGTGGAGGTGTAGCCTGGGAGGGCATTTTGCTGCAGCCTAAGACAGGCTGACTGAGGGATGAGTTAGGAGCTTCCTGGGAGAGGGGGTTGGGTCAGAGAAACAAGGGTGGGACTGGCTCATTGGCTCTGAAGAGGGGATCTTAGCAGAGAAATCAGCATCCTTTACACTGGGAGGACAGCCACCATGCTCCCACCCCCTGATCACCCACACCAAGCTAGATACTTTGTGTTTAAACCACCCCAAGTCTCCCCCATCCCAGTGAGTGGCACTGACATCCAGCCCCACTTCTCAAAACAAAATTATAGGAGTTGTCTTTTGTCCTTCCCTTTACTCCCCTCCCCATATCGGAGCCCATCACAGGATTTATTGGCTACACTTTCAAAGTATATGCTGAATCTATCCCCTTCCTCCACTCCCACCCAGCAGCATCCTAGGATGTCTTCTTGTGAGCATTCTGCCTGCCCTGCTGTCCATTCTGAATGACCTCAAAGTATTGTCTCTTTTTTTTTTAAAGATTTATTTATTTATGTGTACAAGAACTGGGGTGTAAGCCGTAAGTGTGGGGAGAGGGGTGAGAGGATTCACCAAAGACAGAGTGGGGAGCAGAACATGCAGATTGACTGAGATACACTGCTGAGGGGAGCAGCAGGAGAGGCAGGAGAGGTCTGCTGTGCCATGAGGGTCAGCTGTCTGGCTAGCTGGGGATCAAACTCCTGCTGCAGTGGTTGGCGACAGCTTGATAGCGCTGTCATAACCCCTGTGCCCCCAGGGAGGCCCATATCACTCTCTTAAGTCAAGTCTTTCATGGTTTCTTGCTGAACTCCTTGCGTTGGGAGGTCAGGCCCCACACCATTGGTTTCCTTCTTCTCCAAACCCTGTTTGCCCTGACCCAAGTATTCTAGCCACACTGCCTTTCTCCTGATTCCTTGACCATGTCAAGCTCATTCTTGTGCCAGAGCTTTGGCAGTAGCTCTTCCCTCTATCTGGAGTGATCTTCTCTCAAATCCACCATGGCATGACCTTGTCATTCAAGCCTCAGATAAAGGTCACCTGTTGCTTAGGCCCCTGATCACCCTGCTTTGATTATTACTGAAGACATTAGAGTAGTCTGGCTTCAAGGATTGGGGTCCTCTCTTGTGGTCCAGGTGGGTTGCCTGCAATTGATCAAAGCTCCCCTTGTGCAAAATAACCTGCTGCTGGGCTTCTCTTTTGGAAAAAGATTCTTACACAATCTATTTCAGGACCCCCGGAGTCATCTGAGGGCCCATTGGCCTGCCACAGCACAGCCTCACTGGATATGGAGAAGGGGGGCACTCAGGAGGGTACAACTCAGCCTAGCTCCTCCCCGTGAGTCAGCTAGCAAGTGGAAATGAGAAGCCCCTGCACTACTGGATTCTTAATTACACCGGAAACTGGCCAGCCCTGGGTCCAGCGCTGAAGGGAAATTTGGTTGCTTGGTCTACAGGCTTGGGGCAAGTAGGAACAGAGATGAGGTTGGAAACATTCTTCACATGTGTGTTTTCTTCAGTCATTAGAGGAGAAAAACAAGCTGTTGCAATGTTTGAAGGAAACCATCATCCAATTTACAAGTAGTTACTGGGTTCTGACTGTCATTAAGGCATGGAAGGAGCTGGGCCAGGCCCTGGGGCTCCGGGAGTATTATACAGTCCCTTTTGTCACGGAGCGTATTCTAGGAGGGGAGACGAGGCCGAGGGCATTGGGGCGGGACAATAAGCATGGAGACCCCATGCTGCTAGTTGTGTTGGGTTCTCATATCAGCAGAGCTCCTGACAAATAGCCAGGGTGTGCCAGGAACCAGGGGCTGGGCTAGTTATGAGGGCCAAATTCCCAGGAAGGGGCGTGGAGAGTTCCTGGGGACAGAGGCAGTGAGAGATTTCCTGCAGGAGGTGGGCTCGGATCTCGCTGGAGGCCGACTGTGGTTCTAAGGACATCGCAGGAAGAATGGGCCATCTCTGCGCACAGCCCTGCCTCTGTGCCTCCTCTCCTTACCCCCACTGCCTTCCCTGGGTGGGGAGCACTCAGGAATGAGTTGCCTACAGGCCCCAGGGCCACCCTACCTGGCTGATGTACTGCAGTCTCCAGTAAACCCACCCCGGAGATGCTTTCTGGCCGGGAAGTGCACTGGCACCTCAGACTCGCTTCTTGGCAACAGCCAAGACTGGTGTTTGAGTCTCCGCCTTGATTCCTTTGGAGGGGGTGGAAACCGCTGTCCAGAGGGATGAAGGGGTGAAGTGGAAAAACATGGGCTGGCTTCAAAGGGGAGCACAGGGAGGCTGGGAACAGTTGTGCTTTGTGAACAAAGTCCAGGCTGAAGGCAGAGGGAGAGGGAGCATGAGAGCGAGGTGGGGAGGGAGTCAGTTCTTGGTAATTTGAAGTTAATTTTGAATGGCCTTGAAAATCACCATGCAGCATCCAGTTCTGCCTTTGATGGTCGAAAGAAACCAGCTGCTTTTATTCCTCTTCAGGACTTGTTTTCCCCCCAGCAGTGAAGCAAATTAGGCAAAGCAGCAGTGGAGGATGCAGTTGGTATAATTTCTGAAGAAAAGGTTGGACTAATTGTTTGTTAGGAGCTAATCGAGATGAGGCATATTTCTCCCGCCTGCTCCATCCTGCCCTGGATAATGTCTCTTTGGCATCTTCAAAGACAGACACTCTCTCAGGCTTTCCTCACTACCAAGGGCCCCTTTTCTAACCACCAGGAGACTGGCACCATGATAAATATTTGGGGGGACAGAGGCAGGTAGGAAATGGCCCCTTTGTGCGAGTAGGGCCCGTGAGAGAGGCCAGCTGTAACCCTTGCCCGGTGGGGGTACATCAGCGCAACAACAGCAGTGGAGGATTCGGGGGAGGGTAGTTTCCCCTTTTTCTGTTGCCTCATTCTTATTATGAACTCAGCTGTACAAATTAAGATCTTGACAGCCTCTTTGAAGGATAGGCAAGGCGGCCCCGTCTCTGGAAAGTCTAAAATGGACCGTTGTGGCCCATTTCAGCAGCCAGCTGAGAAGCTCGCCTGTGCTGTTTAGGGCCCTTATAGGGCTGTTTTGAAGTATCTGAAAGCTGGCAGGATGCCAGGCCCAGGGAGGCACTTGACCCCGAGATGGGAGGAAGATGGAAAAACTGTCATCACAAACAGCGAGTGGTTCCTCTCTTGATAGAGGTGGAGACTCTCACCTCTACGGCAGGCTTCTCCTTTGAGCCACTGAAACCGCCGGAATGGACCCTTGGGGTCTATAAAGTGATTTTCCTCCTGCTGTTTCAGGGAAAATGTGGAAGTAACCCGAATGGAATGCCGGTGTCTTCACTGTGAATGCAGGAGTGAATTTGTGGCCCTTGGCTGCACCAGGGCTAAGCCTCTCCTGTCTCTGCAGCCCTCCCTCTACCCTTTCCTTGCTGGCCTCGCCTGCCTCCACCCCTCTGGTCCACATGCATTAGTCAGGCAGCTTAGTTCCTCGATGCTGCTGGCACAGAAAAAACCGATTCCACTGGATCCTTCCTGAGTAATGATGGGGATGCAGAGGGTGTGTGCGGGGATCAAGGCAGGTGATATCATTCAGATCTATTTTGGAAACTTGGGATCCTGCCCAACCTGACCTTCCCTGGAGTGATGTGTCTTTCTGTCGCCAACATCAATCCTAAGGCAGCCAAAGGCCACCCAAAAGATTCAAAATTTCTTCTGGTTCAGTCACACAAGTCCCTTGTTGGGATGACCTTAGAGCATGAGCGTGGTGACTGCTGGCGCTCCCAGCTCATGGAGTCCTCCTATGGTGGCCCATGTGGCCCCTGGGGGCCTCTAACGTGTCTCTGAATGTTTAATGAAAATACTCTTGTTACTCTTGCACCTGAGCCTCCTGGGTAAGGGTCTGAGCAATGGCAGGAGATGGATGGGGAAAGGGTGTCTACTGGAATGACCTTGGGTGGGGGGAGGAGGGGAGCAGTAGCCCTGGTTCCTGGGGAAGGGATACCTTAGATTTTTACTCAGAGGTACAGGGGAGGGACATTAATGAGTGGTGTCTTTCAAGACCACCCTTGGAGAGATCCATTATCACAAAAGAAAATTCCTTAGTGTAGCGCCCCCAAATGGTCGGTCTAAGTGTCTTTCATTCAAATAACTGCTCAGTCTGCCCTCCCCCACAGCCAGCTCCGACCATGCTTTGGTGCCCAGGCCTCAACCTCCCTGAGAAGTCTGTCAGAAGGCAAGGGTGGTTCCAGTTCCTGCACTACACACACTAAACAGCTGCCAACATCTCTGGATGTCTTCCCTACCCTTGTCCTCATAGCTGTTGCTCAGTCATTCCAAGGGTAGGTAGCTATCACCCAGTTAGGGGTGTGGAGAAAAAGAAAATTTGGTTGGGCTGCCTTCGGGCAGTCTCTCCAAACCTAGGACTAGACTAGATTTGATCAGTTATTTGGACAGAACTGGGAACCCATGGTAGGTCTCAGTTGGGGAACCCCAACAATTGCAAATAATATTTTCTTCCAGGGGGCACTGTAAGAACCTATGGGACTACTTGTGTGAAAGCTGCACATTAACTTGTCTCCCTCCTGAAAACACAGTGACCTACACCCTGGGGGGTTATCACAAGAACCTTCAGGTGTCTAAGCAAACACCACAACAAGATGCCCAAGTCCTAGGGTGACGGCAGCTCCTTGGGGGGTGTTCCAGGCAAATACCCAACTCATACTTGTATGAGCCCTGTGACCAGCTAATCTTTGAGTGGGAGTCTTCCACTTAGAGAAGATGGCACAGTGTCCCTGACTGCAGCTGAAGCCCCTCCGGCCTGGGTCATGCCAGGCTTGATGCCAGCCTCCACTCACCAGCCAGGATTGCCAAGGATCACAGACTTTTGCTGCCCAGGCGGGGTAGAACCTGTGTTCTACCTGGATCGCTGCTTGGGGCCAGGTGGAATGGCCAACACAGGAATGTAAGGTGGGATCCTCCGGCTCTCCCAAGTGGACCCAGTTTGTTTATGGCCTCTGTTCAGATGTCTGGGTCTACTCCCCTGGGAGGGCCTGGTCGAGGTCATTCCTCCAAGAGGGTCTCATCTTGCTGTTTGGAGTCCTGTTGGGAGTTGCCTTAATTAACTGCTGTATGACACTAACTGAACAGATTTGGTCCCACTCTCTGTCAGTCATATTAATCAGAGTGACTGGCAGAGAGGTGTACGCAAGGGAAAATTTGCTAGAAGTGGAGATTGCAAACAAGGGGTGTATGTCACTGGGAGATTATTCTCCATGTGCACGTGGGGTTTCTGCATGTTCTGTGAGCAGAGCAAATACTTGCCTTCATTCCTGGCTACCTTTTCAGGAACGCTGTATAGCAAACAGCCTTGGATGAGACCTCTCTCCAGAGAAGAGGGCAGGCAGCCTCACTGTTCCTTCTAAAAAATACACCTCCCCTAAGCATGATGTCTCCTTCCTTAATGCAACCCACTGTAAGGGCAGGCATCACCTGGCTCTTGTTTTGGTCTCCTGGTAATTGGAACCTGGGGACTGAGGTAAGAAAATGCTGGTGCTCTGGCTCTTGCTATTTCTGTGAGCAATGAAATCCTTTGTCTGTGGCCCGGGGTCTTGTGTCTCCCACCAGCCACCAGGAGAGCATGGTCAGCTACCTTGTTAGCTTGCAAGTGGGGTAAATTTCCAACACCTCACCATCCTTGACGGCCACATCTCGTCTGGACCCCACAACCCCCATAAGTGTGGTGGGCAGGAGGATCAAAACTGTGTCAGACAGCTGCTGGTTGGTGGGGATGTGGGGACACCATCCCCGACTCTCTGTTGTCCAGCCCAGGCAGCTGGTTCTACATATAGATCAGGGGTGCTGACTGGAAAGGGCTAGGAGGCGCCCCTATGCATCAAAACATTTGAGTTTCTACCACAATCCTCCACATAGCACAGCCTCTGTTTCCCCATCTGTCAAGCAGGGGGAATAATAGCCCCAACTTCAGAGGGATCCTATGGAGACTAAATAAGCAGGTTGGCCCAGGGAAGCCCCAAGGAAGGTAACACTTGCCGCTGTTGCTCCTGTTATCCTCCTCATTGATAACATTCTGATCTCGGCTCGTTCTTTGCAAGGCCTGCCTCTCCCTCTTAACAGCCTGTCTGTAATCTGAGTTTATCTTTTCTACACTGAAATTGGCCAATTTACATGGCACCCCTCACTACAGTCGCTGGATGTGCCACTAATCTAATTAGACTAATCTCGATTTCCTGGATTTAATTACTTTTAATTTAATTAATTTAGAATGCAGTACACAGGGTGATTAATTAGGGAACGTTCCTGAGGGATTCGGAAGGTGAATAGCAGTCAGTGTTTAAATATCATTGTGGCTACTTGGACTAGCCGTCATTTCACACTGGAGGTTGGAGACCGTGCCCTGGGAGGCGAGATTTGAGTGGAAGCCCACTGGCACCAAGCTCAGTGCCCAGTTGGCCATTGTTTTCGGTGACTTCCAGTGACTTTTGTGGGGACAGAGAAGAGGCAGTTGGTTCCAGTGACCACCCAGCTAAGGCATGAATCATGAGAGGTGAGGACAAACTGTTTCACTGTGGTTTCCATGCATATGGTAAATCAGCAAATCACAGGCCCCCTCTGGGCCAGCACACACTGCAATATTTTTATTTGCTACATACATTTATTGAGCACCTGGAATAATAACAATAATAGTGATAATGATGATAATGTTAGCAAACACACAGTGCCACATGCCAGGCACTGTTTTAAGAGACCCTGGGTTGATAAACTCATCTAATTGCCACAGGAGGAAGGCACTATGAATGAGGTACAGTTGTTTCTACTCTGAAGGAGGAGCCTGAGGCCTGAGGTAGCACTGCTGGGGCACTGGTTACTGGTGCTGTACAAAGGGACAAGTGCACTGTGGTCTGTAACAGGCATGTGGAGCAGACAGGTTACGCCTGGGCATTGTAGCCAGCGCCCTTCATGTCACCTATGCCTCCCGCGTCTCTGAGAGGTCAGAATAGCAACAACAAAACTGGCAGCACCCTTCCTGTGGGTCAAGTACACCTGTGAAGACTCGTTATCGTGTGCTGGCCCTCAAAAAGGCGGGCCCAGCCACTGCTCGCTGCAAAGAGACAGCCTGGGGCTCCCTCATAGCTCAGCTGGGAGTCGGACTGAAAGGTCAGGCAGAGCCACCCTCCCTCACTGCCTCGCCTCCTCTTGGGCCATCCACTTCAAGAGGCCGTGAGCTCTGTCCCCAGTGTCAGGCTGTGGTTTTGTTAGACCCTCAAAAGCAGAGCTGAGCCCTATCCTCCAACCTGAGCTGGGCCAAGACGCTTCCCAAGTTCAGCTCCAATCCCAAGGTCACTTCTTTTCCAGATGGGTTTGTCGAGCATCTCAAGGCTCTGATCCTGCCCACATGGAATGATAGGCCAGGGTAGGGGAAGGGAAGGAGCCAGCGTGGTAGGGACTCTACTTCTCCTGCACAGTAATGCTGAGAGGCTGGGCCCTCTTGCCTGGAAAAATA
Source organism: Talpa europaea (assembly GCF_964194135.1). NCBI lineage: Eukaryota > Metazoa > Chordata > Mammalia > Eulipotyphla > Talpidae > Talpa > Talpa europaea. Next base: position 54,985,748 of record NC_140075.1, read on the forward strand.
AAGACACAAGAACTGTCCTCAATGTATGCCCTGCAGGGAGAATAGAACCAGTAGGTGGAAGCCATAGAGAGAGTCTTTATAAGAAAGAATTTTCCAGTAGACTGAACTGCCTTAGCTAGAATGGGCTCATCAGCAGTATAAATCCCTGGAGGTGTTCAAGCAGAATACCCACCAAACACCCACCAGTGGAGGGTTTCAAAGAGAAGCAGATTGACAATGAGCAGATTTACTCACCTGGGCTTCTCTTCCTGGATGGCTCTTTCCTATTCTTTTTAGCTGGCTAACTCCTATGCAACTTTTAAGTCTCAGTTTAGGTGTCACTTCCTCCAGGAAGACTTCCCTGTACATTCCCATCATCCCCAACTGGATCAGGATTCCTCTGTGCTCCTAGAAGGCCCTGGGCATTTCTTAATCACTGCACTCACTACACATTGCAACGACATGCCTAAGTTTGTAGCATTCACATCCTGTCCCTGTTACCCTCTCCATAACCCTGCATGGTAGACATGATATCTTGGAGGAGGGAGAACCAGAGGCTCAGTAGGCTACGGACCCTTGAAGATGGGAGGAGGCAGAGATAGTTGGGTCTGGCTTCCAAACTCAAAGTCTACATCTTCCCGCCATAGGACATCACCGCTTTCTTAGCGGGGATCTTGAGTTCTGTGATTCACATGGGCATGGGCTTGCATAAGAGCTGTGTAACTGGGGCAGCAGAGGCCATGCCACCAAGGGGTGGCACAGGGACCATCCTTGAATGTCAGCTTGCTTGTCCTTGGCTCACTACGTGCACAACCGAGCCCGGTCATCAGCACGCGTGCTTTCTGCGCTCACTCCTGGGGTTCATGGGGAGGCCAGGGAGAAATGGGACCCAGGACAGCCACAACCTGGGTCTCTCCTGCACCTGCGGGGCTGGTTTGAGCCAGAGCCAAAGCCCCTCTTAGCACCCTCATTCCTTGACTTAACTAAAGTGAGAAGAGTCCTGCCCTGTGCTTTTAAGGCTGGATTCTATTTCTATTAAGATCGCTGCTGGCCCCGGAAGATTAACTCACAGTCACCCCTATGAAAGCTGATCCAAGTGGAAAATCAAGTTAGAAAATTCCACCTTCCCTTTCCCTCACACCTCAGCAGATTAAGGGAAGGCCTGATGCTGAGTTATGGGGATTTATGGGAATGTGCAGTTGCTGGCTGTTAAACACTCACTCTTTGGGATATTGGCAACCTTGCTTCCTATAAATCCTTGCTGGTATTTCTTAGCCTTTCCTTGCCAGCAATGCGGAGGCCTGCAACACCTTTCCGTGCAGTAGCCTGTGAAAATATTGAAGTCGGGCCCAGAAAAACACCAGCATAGAAAGGGGAAACTTTGATGTTTGCTAGTTATTTTCAGACAACCCTTGCCAAATCTTAATTTTTCTAGTTTACAAGTAAGGGATTCTGACCATCTGTCTGCTGTCAACCGATGTTTGTTTGGATGAAGATTTTATTTTTTTTCTCCCAATCTAGCACTCCTGTTCTTACAAGTAGTTTATTGGACTTCACAAATGTCAGCATTTTGCAGGCATTTTGTAAGCAGCTTATGATTTAGTATTTAATCAAAATTGAGCAGTCAGCATCTGTAATCAATCTGAAGTGGGAGTAACTATGAGATTGAAGCTCAAAATCCAACAGGACCACAATTGATATCTCCCAACTTTCTCTATAAGAACTAAGTTTGCACCTGGAGGTATGAGGTGGGCAGAATGATGGAGGAAATGAACACTCATGGAGCACCCATCATGGGCTATTTTGTGACCATCTCAGTTACTGATTGCCCAGGTGACACTACATAGCAAGCCACCCCCCACGCACACACTCGGGGACTGAGAAAATGAGCATAGTTTAGGTCACTGATGACTGAGTCAGCTGGGAGCTGCATCGAGCCTTGGCTGAGCTCTTTACAGGTTTGGAGAGAGATTGGTTCTTGGTTGATCTTGGCTGGCCTCATCTGGGACAACAGCAGTGACTTGCTGCACACCACATGTTTCTCGTCCTCCATTTGGCGGGCCCAGGCACATGCTCCTCATCATGGCGGAGGGTGAAAGCCAGCAATCCCAGTCATACAGTGTGCTCCCAGGCTTCCACCGGCATCTCATTTGCTAATATCCCATTGGCTGAAGGAGGTGACCTGGCCTAACCCTGAATTCAAAGAGGGTACACTCACCACCTCCTGATCCAGAGAGGAATTACAAAGTCACAGGCAAAGGCCATCTGACAGGGAGGGTTGAAGAATCAGGGTTCCTTAATTCATTCTACCTAGAACAGTGATGCTGGAAATGCTATGAAGGAAGTTATTATCGTAACCCCAATATCCAGATGGAGAAAGAGAAATTCAGAGAGAAACTCACTCACTTAAGGTGTCTCAGCAGCTAGCCACGGAGATGGCATTTTTTTTTGTTAGCCTTCCTTCTGAATTACTTCCTTTTGACTTCTTGAATCTGTTTTTCCCTAAGAACAAGTAAAGTCAGAGAAGTGGGGTGCTGTAGTGCCAGCAAGTCACAGAGCAGGTTCTCTATGGATCCAGGCAGACAGGTAAAGAAGAGTCCTGGAGCCCTTTGTGGCTTTTTCAGACTTTTAATGACCTTTCTATGTCACTTGTAGTGTGGCAACCAGGCGCAAGGTAGGCGGGGGTTTGGGGGGCAGGAGGCTGGCAGGCCTCCTAGCCCCAGGTTAACCTATACTGTTTTTGGGAGCTCTGGTGTTTTCTTGTGTTTTCTCCACCACTCTCCACTGCACTCTCCTTTGCCATCCCCACTGCTCTCTGCCTCACCCTTCTGCCACACTGTCCTTTGTGATGCTGCCCTTATACACTCTGCCTCCAGGCTCAGGTGTGCCCATTTATGCATGCCCACACCTTACTCCAGGTGTCCACCATCAGGCATGCTTGCCCTGAGCTCACGCTCTCAAGAGCCTCCTACATTCGAGACTGCAGGTGATGGCCACGGAGGCCAACGGGGCAAAAGCCTGAGCAATCTCCATCTACCTTACAGGTGGGGAGGGGATTCTTATAAATCGTTCATCCACTTCTTCATTTCACAGACAGCAGACCAGAACCAGAGGAGAGTGGTCTTATGACCACTCATGAGAAGGCCAGACTCTCAGGATCCTGGGGACTTATTCTGTGGGGAGCCTGCTGAGTACCCCACACTCCCACTGCCAGCCATGAAAGTAGCACCACCAGGCAGGCTCTGCGAGGCCCAGTGTGGACATACATCCTTCAGAGAATCAACTGCTCTTTATGGGGTTCCCAGGTGGTGTGAGGAAAGTGAAGCCCTTGCTAGGTTTGCTAGAGAAGAATGCTAACTGCCAAAGGTCTTTTATGACATCGTTGCTAAATTCCTTCCTTGGTTGGTGCTATGGACTGACCTAAATCTGTATGTTGATGCCCTAACCCCCAGCTGAATAGTCAGTCTGGAAATGGAGTCTTCAGGAGGTAAGGGCATGGGGTGGGGTCCTCATTTGATAGACCTGTGGCCTGATAAGAAGAGCAAATGCTCTCTCCACACACACACCACACTGAGGAAGGCTTGCGTGAGCACAGTGGGAAGACTGCCGTCTGCAAGCCAGGAGGAGAGCCCTCACCAGGACCCAAGCATGCTGGCACTGTGATCTTGGACTTCCAGCATCCAGAACTGTTAAAAAATGAATTCCTGTTGTCTAAGCCAACCCAGTCTATGGTACTTTGTTATGGCAGCCCAAGCTGAGGAAGTTGAGGATCAAGTCATTAAGTGCTCATTTATGCATGTGCTTAGGTGATGCTTGTTAATATTTAATAATCAAAAATATAAGCCAATATTAATTGAGCACATGTTATGGGCAAAATCTCTGTGCCTCACTGGGGTGGAAGACTGGAGTGCCCACAGCACAGTGGGACTGTCTTCCTTGTCACCCAGACTTGTGCCCTGTGCTTCACGGAGGCAGTCAATCAAGGTTTCATAGGCAGGTCTTTGCTTCTGGGCTTAAGGGAGTAGGGCCCAGTAGGAGGAGGCACAGCTACCTGGTTAGTTGTCCAGACAGCTCCCCGCTTGACTCCCAGGGCAGCAGGGACCTTGGGGAGAGTCCCTGTGTCATGTGTCTCTCCCCTGCAGCACCCCACGGGGTCATGTGGACAGTGAAATTTTAGTAAATCGGATCTGATGCTTCAGGATCTTGGCTTCAGGGGGCCCTGCCACCTTAGCTCTATTCTCTCTTGCCTGTCTATTCCCACATGAATTGCAAGAAGCTGTTCTCAGCATCCGAGAGGACACTCCCAGCAAAGAGCAATAAGTGCTGACCAGCCGGGCCAGCTGGAAAGGGCAGTGATTGGGGCTGAGCATCCTTCTTGCTCCTCGACTAACACCTTCCTGTCTCCAAGGATCAGCTTAGAGGGCTGGTAAAAACTGTCAACAGGAAATGAAGCTCCGGAGAGAAAGTGGGGTACTCCTAAGAATCAAACTCGCCAGGACTCCTACCTTCTTCCCTTTAGCTGCCTCTGGCCCCCAGTCTCTGTCTCCAGTGCCCTCAACCCCCTCCAGTCCTCAAAGTCCCTCTCCTCCATCCTGACCTCTCTGGGAGTGGGGGAAAGTCAGCATGGCGCCAAGGAAAGAGCTCTTGACCCGAGAGGGCTCTACTTGGTGACTACTTACCCAGTAGTCAACCCCTCTGAGCCTCAGTTTCCTGCGCTGTAAAATGGGAGGTCAATGGTTATTGTGAGGTTGCCACAAAACCATAACGTCACATCAAAGAGGATGTCTTGCTCGATGACATTCAATTAATGTTTATCAGCCACCCCCTCCCTCCTCCTGTGACCTGAATCATTATGGCACTTTCCTAGCCCTTCAATAATTTAACATTGATGGTTTATTAAACAGGAGCTTCCTAATGGGCTGTTATTGACATGGCAAAGAGCAGTTCTTTTTCTGTGGGGTTGCCGAGACCCCTGACAGAGGAGCAGCTGAAGGGGGAGGTTGTGGAGATGGCGTCCTCTTGCCAGGAGGGAGTGACTGAGAGCAAATCCTCATTCTTGTCAACGCCATGCCTTGGGAAACCCCTTGACCTCCTGAAATCTCACTTCCTGCAAATGGGGTTCATATTACCTTTCCCACAAGGTTTCTATAGAAACTGAAACAAAGTAGGTGAAACTTTCAGCTCCCCCCCCTCCTTGTTCTGCATCTCAGGCCAGCTTCAAAGGGGGCGGGGGTAGCTGTCTATCTAGTCCACCTGCAGTATTGCAATACCAGGTGTTTCCCCAGAACTGGTCATTGGGCCCCAATGAGCAATTTCACCTCCAAAAGTCTCTGTGATAAGATGCCTTCTGGGAAGCTCATGGGTGGAGGACCTGATTTAATTTTCACAGTCACCCTAGTTTTGCAGAGGGGAAACTGAGGCATGAAGAGGTTGAATTACTTGTCTCAGATCAAAAACGTAGTGAATGGAGAGTAGGGAGAAGACTTAGCAGCTTTAGCTCACAGCCCATGTCCCCAGCACTGAGCCCTGCCCCCTCCCGCGATGATGCCTCCTTTCGGGTATTGCAGGAGTATAAACAAATGCCATGTGTGATGAGACTGGCACATAGCAGCCTGAGATCACTGGAAGCTGATACAATCCATACCTAATTCCACCTTTTCATTTTAAAGATGGGGAAACTGAGGCACAGTTTATGTAAGTGACTTGATAGTCACATTGAGTTGGTTGGACTCAGAATCAAATTTCCCAGTGGCAAACTACTTTGTTTTTCATTATGTTCTGCCCTGTGCATAAAAATTAAAAGGACAGAGAAGCTTATATTTTGGAGGAAAAGTAACAGAGAGGAGGTGGGGCTGGACATATGAGAAGCCAGACCCTTCTCCTTAATTTCTCCAGCCACCAATTAGGAAGAGTCTATTACCCTAGTTTGTAATTTCACAGATTCGGTCTTGGAGGGGCAGGTGGGTGCCTTGCCTGAGGCTGTCAGCTTGGGCTAGTAAGAGAGAGCCAGACCAGCCTTACTCCAAGTCTAGTGTTTTTTCTACATTTCCACCCCAGAAGTGGGGCCCAAGATCAAGGTCAGAGTGGCCACACTTATGACCACTGATTGTGATCGGGTGGGGTGTGGAAGGGGGTTGGCTGCTGATGCTTGTCCTTCAGAATACAGAGCCCTGGAGTACAAAGGGATGGTTAGGGGCTGGACTGGAGCTGGGGTGGTGTGCCCAGGGGAAAAGGCAGCTCTTAAAACTGGAAGTGTATGCATTTTTCCTTGGAGCACTGAGGGATCCTAGCAGAGACATTTATTCGATCTCTAAAAATCTAAATAGCCTCCTGGCCATATTCACCTATAGTATGGTAACTTTCAAAGGGCAGAGAGTGATTTTGCACTCAAAGGTTTAAGAGTCAGATGCTGGTGACAGACGGAAAATACCTTGGAACTCTCAGGTTTTGTGTTTCCCACAGTTTATCCACATGTGCAAATGGAGTGGATGAATCCAGATGCACCCTGACTTCATCAGCCTAGAGGGTGCTCTGGAGCAGGATGCCAGGAAACTTTGTCATCCGCTACATCTTATTCAACACTTTTATCAATGATTACAATGGAATTAAGGTGTGGGGGAGAACATTTACTGAGAGTCTCTTGATTGTAAGCTACTACCACTAGCATTTCGCATGGATGGTTTCATTCACTCCCCAGAACATGCTACAAGATAGGCTGTATTATCCTTTACAGACCAGGAGTGGACGAGGAGCTGCCCAAACCCCAAAACCACTGGGGTAGTCAGATTTGGAACCCTGACTCCAAAGCCTGGGGTTCTGATTCACCCAAGGTGCTGGAATGCCTTGTCACTGAGGAGCATGTAGGGATGTGGGAGACGGGCCAGATGGGAAGGTAGGAGGCAGTGTGAGTCAAAAAGGCCTCAACAGGGGTGAAATTAGCATTGAACCTAAACTAATGCACACCAAGATGAAAGGCAAAAGAGACCTTTGCTTGCACTGGGGTTTAGAATACCCACTAGACACACACAGGATGTGGGGTACCTGGGTCAATAGCACAAGTGAAAAGAAGTTGGTTTTTAGTTGACAGGAAGTCTTCTATGAGTCAACAGTGGGAGGTGGCAGTCAGAATGCTAGTGTCACCATAGAGGGACACTGAGCAGAGGAGGGAGGGGCCAATCCCAAGTCACTTTGCATCCAGAAAAAGGAGGTCGGGTCTGGAAAGCTCCATGGAATAGGAGCACTGTCAGCGTGCCAGGCTCTCAGACACAGCAGCTGTGTGTGTGTGGGGGGGGGGCGGGGGGTTGTGGGAGGAGAGTGTCCTTTGCTGCTGCATCAGCTCCTCATCCTTTGTCATTAGCAAACTTTATTAATAGATTTCTGAGCAATTTTAGCCCTGTCTTGGTTTTCATGCATTTGCCCTACCTGCTTGGAGAATGTACTATTCATTCAATTTTGAATTTTCATTAGGTAACCTGAGTACATGTGGGGATTCCCTGTGACCAGTCTCTACATTAGGTCATATTTAGAGAAGCACAAACCAGCAGGAGCAAGGAGAGAGTGTCAGTCTTCATGCACATCACTCGAAGTGATGAAGAAGGAGACCCTTTTTTACTTCTCTGTCATTATCTTGTGCTTCAAACCTTAGAAGTTTCTCTTTCACTCTTCAAAAACATCCTGAACCTTCCTGACAGCTGTGTCTTCTTTTCGAGTCTTTCCTTCTCCTCCCCCATTCATTTTTCTTTAGTTTTCTGTTCACTTGACCGCTGACCCCCATTCTTCTTACCAAGGAGGTCCTAAGACCAGTTTCAGCAAGCCAGTATGCTCCCCATTTCCTCTAGTTTCTCTAGAGTGTCTGCAACTCCCTGCCTCCCACTTCTGGGGATGGCCAAGACAGAGCTCTTCATAGAGAGTTGGAGGAGATGCACATTTTTTGGTGGTAGGTGGTGGCCAACATGATGGGGGGTGGGTGGCTTCTACATGCACACAAAGTTTGTCCTCATTGCATCAGCTTGTGGCCGCTCATGCATAGAAGCCCCTCTGCGGACTGCCATGTGGTAGCTGCTTGCAATGAAATGCACCTGTCAGGGCTCCTTCTTTACCCATCAATCCCCATCACCTTGCATGGTTCATTTCCATTACATTTTTGGCCTCTTCTTCCAGGAGTTGACTCCTGTTTCTTGAAGGGAATACCATGGAGCCCCCTGGGAGCAGGCAGACTGTGGGAGAGATAGCACTGACCACAACCCCATGTGTTCCATTGCTCATACCACCCGCCTCTGTAGCTTGGTAGGCCCTGCGGCTACCAACATGCTGACAGTGCTGCATATGGGAGACGGCTTGCTACCTCCTGCCCTCTGCTTTGGTGACTTTGCAGGCCCTGGCAAAATGTCAGGCAAAATGGAGAAGGGCCTCCCAAATCACTTGTCACTTACCTGAGCAAGAATTAAACTAGGAGCCCTTGAGATTTCAGTGTTGTTATTGCAGCATAGCCTGGCCTTGTCCAGCAAACACCCAGAATGTCAGAATTAATGGAACGATTGCTTTTCTTGAGTGTTTTGATGTAATGAAGTAAAAAGCCACCCAGATGCCATGGGTGCCAGGGCTGCTGATTACGCTCTCTTTCCCTGTCATCCGGCACAGATGGCACTTCCTGTTTGGTAACACCTCACGTGGGTTCCTTCAGCCCCCTCCAGCTCTGCCAGTCACCATCCCACACGCTCAAGTGTGCACAGTATTAGAGAGTTGCCAAGAGCACATCCTTGTATCTGCCAAGGAGTGTCTGTTTGAGGAAGAACATTCTGAGGGAATGTTGGGAGATGAAATGGACTGTTTTGGGAGGTAGTAACTCCTTGTCTCTGAGGAGAGTGCCTGGAGGGTAGATGGGTGGGATAATGGAGGGGGCAGAATGGGAGCATGAAGAGGGGAAGCCAGGCCTGGGTGGGGTGGAGGGCGCTGGGAGGGACAAGATGGAGCCAGTTGAACCTTGGGAGTCCCCAGCATAGAGGCTAACATAACTCTTTTGGGAAAGTGAATGAGTGAACAAATTTTGGTCACTGAGAAAGTAAAGAATCTGTGAGATAAAATCATCTGGCCCAGTGAGCATTATAACTCTGACACCCTTCTAAAGGCGTGGCCTCATGAGATCAACACCGTCAGCTCTCCTGAGGTTAACAAAGGATGACGAGTGCGCAAGTGATGAGTGGTCGCCAAGGCTTGTGACACACTGTAATTTACTCACCAACCACAAGGAGGGTGAGCAGGGAGGAGTCACAGCCTTGAGACTACCAAAGTCATCGTGATAAGGGCCCCATCATAAGGACCCTAGCACTTTATCTTGCACAAAGTGCTCTCCCTGACATCTAGAGCGCTCAGACATGACTATCTCCAGGCTTACTACCGTATATCATACATTATCATATATCTCCGAATTTATTATCATAGCCTCAGGAGGGAAAGAACTGCCATTCTCATTTCACAAGCAGGCAGGGAGATTTTCAGAGATTTTTTTTTTCCCCCCCACAGGATCACATGGCAAGTGGTGGGGGAAGGGTGTTAAGATTTGACTCAAAGATCCTTCGACCTAAAGTGATGGATTTTAAAATGAAAGAACACATCTACTCTTGCCATTAGAAACTGGGACTGAAATGATTTCACATGCTTCTTGGTTTCTGAGGATTTTCTCATTTCTGTATGGATGGTTGGGGGATGGCAGGGGGTAGGGAGAGGATAACTTACAGACAAGAAGGGTTTTCTTGGAGTAAGCAAAGAATGTGGGCAGGGATTCATGGAGTTCAGACCCTGGCTCCTTGTCTGACCCACTTCACCTCCAGGGAACCTCAGTTTCCTCATCTGAGTATGGGAGGAAAGGCGTTGACACACTTATAGATTTCTAGGAGGACTAAATACAGGGGTTTTGAAAATCATACAACACAAAGATTCTTGTTGCGAAGTAACAGAACTCCCAGTAACAGAATACCCTGATGCCTTGGCTTTAACAGTTGAAGATTTATTTTCCTCTTGACATAGGAAGTCCAGGTTGAGGGGTACCGGGCAGGGCAGAGGTGATTAAATAATGCCACCAAGAGCCTGGTCTCTATCTGTTTTTCTGCCCTAACTTCATTTGCTTGCACCTAGTTTATAAGCACAGGTTGGATGCTGTACCTTCAGGCCTTGTGTTCAAGTGCCAGGCAGGGAAGAGAAGGGAGAAGAAGAAAGAGTCAGCATCTATTTTAGGACGGGGAAAGTTTTCTTAGAAATGCAACAGATTATTGGCCAGAACTGGAATCAAATGGCCAGCTTGTAGGCGCAAGGGAGGCTGGATATGTGAACCTTTGTGGCCAGGCTGACCACATCCAGGGTTTTGATCGAAAAGGAGAGACTGGGGTCCATAGTGGGTGACAACTGGCAGTGCCAGCTATGGCTGTTACGAGCATGGGCACTGAATCCACAGGGATCTTTCAGATTCAGTCTCTGAATTGAGTGAAGGCAAATTGGTGATCCCACAGTTTGAAGAATGAATGGATTCATAATATCCTACTGTCAGAAGAAGCAGAGGCAGGCTGAGGACAGGAGGAGGGGCGAGTGTGGCTGGTCCAGAAGATCAAGTAGTGGATGGAGGTTCCGTGGTCCCCCTCTTGCCCTTTGCCATTTGTTTTGTTTCCTCTGTTCACAGCCCTGTTCACTTGGGCTGTGAGAACTGAATCCGAGGAACTCATTTCTAGTCACTGTGTTTGTGTGTGTCTCCACCCCAAGATGTCTAACCACAAACTTCCTCTTGACTCCTGGCAACAGAGAGAAAACAAACCACAGCAGCTTTCATTGCTGAAAAACACAGAACGGACTCGTTTGCCTAATAAGCCCAGACGGAGAAGCTTTATTTCTGGGAGGAAATGCTGAAGACTCCAGTCCAAGGAGTCTGGGTTGGGCAGTCAAATCTCCAGACTCCGCGAAGGGATCCAGGCACATTCAGAGGCCGTGTGGTGGGGAGAGGAAGCCGCTGGCCAGGGGCAGTAGATGAGGGGCAGGAGTCTGGCCAGAGGGCCTGGCAAGTGGGTATGCTCAGGCATCCAGAGCCTCCCCCAGCCTGCACCACCGAGACGCCCCTCAACTCATTCTGGTTTCAAAGAATCTGGGCGTTTCTTCTTCCTTTCTTTTATTTTCTGTTATTAATTTCAGCTATTGATTAATTCCCATCTCCTACTGTCTTTTTGTTTCCTTGCTTTTCTAATTTCTTATGATGTATATTCAGCACTTTTATTCTTAGTCTTTCTTCATTAATAATGAAGGCATTTCAGACTATACATTTTCCCCTGAGCTGGACTTTTTTCAGGATCCCCTAGGTTTTGAAATACAATGTTTCCCTTTTCATCTGTTTGTAGATGAGTTTTCACTTACGTGTTAATAAACATCCAGAAGTATGTCTATTAATTCCCAAATAGGTAAAAATATTTTCAGCCACATTATTTTTATTTTATTTAAATTATTGGTATCATAATAAGAGACTGTGCTTTGTAAAAATCTCTTCATTTTAAATTAAAAATTTGCTTTTTTCTTTGCTTACAAGTATGTGATAAAACTTGATAAACATTCTATGGGGGAAGGGAAAGCTGAACTGCTCAGGCAGATGCAGAAAAGTATGAGCTCTTAAATGTCCTTATTCTGCAGATAAACGGGTTGGCTTCTAATATTGCTTCTATCCTTTTCTAGATGTGTCCGTTCAAGCATGAAACAGAATTTTTATTTTCCATCTTTAAAATGGGAGCATAAGAGCAGCCACCTCCCTGCATCACTGTGAAGATGCAACGAGATGTGTGCACACACGTGCCTGCACTTGCCTGCCACAGGGCTGGCATCACTAGAGGGAAATATTGCTGTTCTGGCTTTATTCTTTTTTGCAGAAAGGGAGAACCTTTGCTGTCCATGCCCTAAACTCACTCAGAACTGTGGTTTCTGGTTATTGAAGGTACTGGAAGGAAAGAGGAAACGGATGGGCCCACACAGCCCTCACTGTCCCTGCAAGGGGAGGTGCCTGGGGCCTGGAGAGGAGGGGCCACCTGCCCGCCAAACACTGCAATTTGGTGGCAAAGTCTGACTTCAAACCCAGGTCTTAACTGACCAGTCCCTCCCACTTCTCTGGCCGTCACTCTAGTTTCCCTCTTGAAAGAAGAGCCAGTTGGCCGAAGGTTAGCCTCTGTGATGCAGGGAGGATTCGAGGCTCCAGGTGGGGTGGCAGCCTCTGAGCTTTGTTATGTTACACCTTTGCCAGCTGGCAGGGTAACTCTGAGGTCAGTGAGCTCCAAGAGCGGCTATGGAAAGAGGGTTGGCTTGTGAATGGTTGCTGCTTTAGGTGTTGTGTCATTGCTCAGTGGGGATAGGAAGGAAAGCTGAACTTGATCTGGAAGAAGAGCCCCCAGGGGACCCTGGGAGGTACCTGCACCCCTCTGGGCCTCAACCTTTCACGCCTGCCTGCCTTGTTTCCTGCGGCCTGGCACCGACTCTGACAAAGGCAGGTCCTCTTGGAGACCCTGTCGTCTCCTCTCTGGTGCAGACCTCAAGGGAAGCCCCGTGTCATGGATCATGGTTGGCAGCATGGATATGCTGGTGGAAACTGGAAGGGCTAGGATGCCAGCCTGGGCAGCTCTGCTGAGGCCTATTTAGTAAGAAGTAAGGCAGGCAGAGTACCAGTCAACATTGGAGGTGGCTGGCACTATGCCCTGGAACTTGGAAGGAAGGACTTGTGGGAGGCTAGGCAGGGGTGGGAATCACGGAACAGAATTTCAAAGTGAAGTCTGGCCAAGTTATCTGATTGGAGCCATTGATTTTGGGAGCAAGTGACCATTTCTTGGCCCAGGAATCCCTGGATCCATAAGCATCATGTAGCCACGATGGGTATGGACCAATCGTGGGCCAGGATGCTGTAACAGACACAGCAGCACATGCCTAATATACACATGTGGGTCTCTGACCTCAGACACAGGCATGTGCTTTGAAGCTGGCAGTGGGTAGGGTTTGGATTAGAAGCTGATTCTAGTGATTCCTTTACACGAACTTTAAAAAATGGTATGGCCTTTCATAATCATTGTAAAAATAAGTCAATGCATGCAAAAGTGCTTTAGAAATACCAGCACAAATACAGAAGGAAGTGATGGTATATAGAATTTGCTTGAAAAGTGCTGGCTGATTCTTTACTCTGCCTCAGCCTTTTGTTAGAAGCTGTAGAGAAAGCTAGTGGGGTTAGGTCTTATTTCCCCCTCCTGGGGCTTGTGGGCTTTCTCAATGTGAAGTGTTTGGCAAGCATCCTTCCCTCCCTCTTCCTTCCAAAACACTTTAATTAAGCAGCTATTGTAAGCCAGTTTCTGGACCAGGAGCTGAATAGCATAGTGATCACTGTCTGCTGCGAATTGATGGGGGGAGGTGGGGAGGTAGGAGGCCCAATATGTTAGCCAGGGTTCTCAAGAGAGACAGAGGGTGCAGTACTATAATTGGCTGCATTTTTTAACCTTTCCAATGTGCACAAGGCAAGGAGGCAATACACAAGTGCAGGAAGGCTCCCGGAAAACCTCACACAGAGGAGACAGGTGAGGCAGAACTTGATGAGAGAGCCAGAATGAGGAACAGGACCCTCCAGGTGTTTGGACAGAAGGAACAGCACAGACAAAGTCCTGGTGGTATGAAACCCACCCACAAGAGAACTTCAGAACCTTGGGGCCTAAATCCCAAGTTTAATCCCAGAGTATAGGTTGGAAGTCTTATTGGAGTTCAGACAAGCTGATGACCCTCATTGGGATACCCATGTTGAAATGAACTCATCATGGTGTCAACATGGATCAAGGCCATGGCAGAGCTCACATGTGTAGGGAAAGCACTGGTTCTAATTCAGGTCCTGGCACTTCCTAGCTCTGTGACCTGAGGGCACTCTGAACCTCCCCGAGCCTCAGTTTCACCATCTCTAACACAAAGACAGGTCCAGTTGGGGCATTCTCTTGGAAATCTATGTCCTTGACTGGCAGAAACAGCCAGAAGATGGGGTTATTAGGTGGACAAAGCCAGTTCACATTGACCTTGGCACTGGGGAGATCCAGAGAATAACTTGTGATGTCAGCCCTTGAGGAGTCCAAAGTGCAGTGGAAAGGTCCAAAAATGCAGCCAATTATAACACAGTCCAGTCTGACTTTTAATAGACTCATGAGGCTAGGAGATATGGGCTTCCGCCCAGAGAAGGGGCCCTTTGCTCAGCCTGGGAGTTAGAGCATCCTTGGAAGCATTCCTGATAGATAAGCAGAAGTGAGCAAGACAAAGGAGGGAATTCTAGGCAGAGGAGACAGAATGGGCAAAGGCATGGCAGTGGAAGCCAAGAACAGGTCTATGCAATGAAGACACAAAATCTGAAATTGTGTTGTGAGTGGGCTAAGGCGGGGCGGGCTGCAGAAGTCACATGAAAGGTACCGGCATGAAAGGTGCTTGTCTGGGGTGCAGTCCATCACAGCAATGACAGTGAGAGCAGACGCCCAACTGCAGAGTGCAGGAATGGGGCAGGCCCAGGCTGTGAGAACTCCACTGGGGGCGCCCACATCAGAGCAGTGCTCTGGGGGGAAGATCACCTTGGGCCCTGGTGGTCTAGTTAGCACTGCTTCAGTGGGGCCCATTTGATGCAAGTGAAGTCTTTTGCTCAACCGAAAGGATGACCTGCAGGAAGGCTATGGCCGTATTTCACAAAACCCAAGGGTGAAAAATTCAGCCTTACCTCTGAGGAACTAAAATCCGGAACTGCAAAGTAATGCCTGTGGCTCATCTCCCTTCTCTCACAGCTTCTCTTCCTCTTTCTTCTCTCCATTTTCTGACCAGCTCTTATTAACTAGAGTGAGGTTGCCTAGTTCCTGCCTCCCACCACCGAGTGCTCTGGACAGGTGAGGAGAGGTTCTGGGCCCTGGTGCTGATGTCCCAGGGACAGTCTGACCAGCTGAGCCCAGGCAGCAGATTGGCTGCTCGTTGGGGCCCCTCTGTTCTGGTCAGCCTTGCGGCACCCCTGACACCAGTGCCCACCCTGGTTGGTGTGTTGGGTGGTGGTTCCCAGGGGAGGGGCTTGGATGCTGATTTGGCCCCCAAAGGTTGTCCATTCTCAGTGGACACTTACCTGAGGGGGTAGAGTCTGTCAAAGGACAGTTGGGTGAGCTCACCCACCCTCAAGAGGCACAGCAGTTAGAACCCACGGGGACCCCCATTTACCATTTCAGGAAAGGAAAACCAGACAGAAAAAGCAAAACTTAGAAAAATCCCCAAGTTTGCAACTGTGGACTGTAGACTCGAAACGGAGTCCAAGAGGAACTTGTCTTGGGGTGCTGGCAGGGCCTCTGGAAGGCTGGGTTCTCATGCTGCTGGCCTGGGGAGTGGGTACAAAACCCAGGGAGGCAGCTCTTGGGACATTCAGGCCACCAGGGCTGGAAAGTAACCAGTGAGGAGCCTGCAGCCCAGGGCTGAGAGGGCATCCAGGATTTCAGGGTGAGGGGGTAACCTGCAGTGTTCCTTTGTTTCACATTTCCCCTCAGACTCCACAGCACCAGCTTGATGAACCAGAAGCCATTTGGTTGTTTTCCCCAAATGTGGCAGAATCGTTCCCCTTTCTCTGCTGTGTGTTGTCAGAAGCTGGGCTTCCTGGGGGGTCTGGTAAACCCAGGAGGCTGTACAATCATTTTTAAATAGAATGATTTTCCTGAATAGCAAAGGAGGCCAGCTGCAGCCAATGGAACAGAAAACAGCCTCAGTGGCGGAGGGGATGAGTGTGGGCCCCACCCTGTCTTGCAGCCCACCCCCCGGACAGAGGATCTCACGGTGTGGTTACCTAACCGTTGTCACGGTTAGGCCCTTGTGCCTACCAGGTCCACTCAGCTCCAGCTCCAGCTGCTGTTCTTAGGAGTCGAGATCTCACATAAGTCTCACCAAGTGTCAGTTTTCTGACCTGTGATACGGGAATCATGACGGCACAGAGAGAGGCTGTGCCACTGGAGCAAGCACTTCGCACTGGGCTGGCTTGCTCAAGTTTTGGTTTCAGTCAGTACTGTCCCTGCTTTGGCACACTCTGAAAGGCTTCAGCCCAGTCCCTCGAGGTTTATTTATTGGTTTTCAGTGGACATTGTAATGCATCTGATGTGCCAGGAAGCCCCGCCTTCCCAGTGTTTTCTTACCTCCCCCCACAAGCTGCACCTCTGCAATTTCATTTGGGTTCTTTCCTTCTCCATCTGCCCCATGAGAGCCTGCGGGCTGACCTCATCCTTCCTCGGGTGCAGTTCAGCTTTGCCCTTCACGACAGTTTCATAGTGAGGGAGAGGGCATTCACTTCTTCCTCCTGGCCCCCAGGGCTCTGAATTTTAATGATCCTTGGGGTGCTGGCTCTAGCTGTGTGATCTCAGCTTTTCTGTGCCTCAGTTTCCTTGTGTGTCAAATGGGGATAATACAATTAGCCTTAGGGTTGTGAGAACACAGGAGTCAGCATGTGCAGAACACTCATGGTACTCCTAATACCTAGGAAGGGCTCACTGCAGTTTGACTGAATCTCTAAAACAGTCTTCAAAAATAGACATTTTAAGGACCATGTAGTCTTCTACTGTGTGAGTAGATCATAGTTTATTTAATGGATCCCTTGTAGTTGGGTTCTTAGGCTGTGTCCCATCTTTCACTATTATACACAATGCTGCAGGGAACATCTTGCATGTAAATCTTTCTGATTGCTCCCTTAGAAGAACTCCCCAAATCTCACTCATCTTTGAACAGTCTCATCCCTCACACTTCGATGATGACCTTTGAAAGAAAACTAAAGCCTGTTTTCAACCAGACAAAGAAACATATGGAACATGTTAACCACGAGGTGGTTCAGGAGGAAGGTAGAAATCGGTTCAAGATGGGTTTGGATCCATTTCAGAATGCTTGACACAGAGCTGGTCATAAAGCTCCCCTTGAGCCCCTTCCCGGAGGAGAGGCAGAGTCTCAGCCCTCAGGGACCACTGATTTCTCTCTTTGAGGCAATTCCAAGGGGCTTTGATGTTCTTGGCGTTGGAGAAGCAGCAATGACAGATCAATAAATGAAGCCAGACTATCTGGACAGAACAGCACTCCTCCAGCCAGCAGGGGGTGATAGTGCCTGATTCTGTCAACCTGTAGGACCTGGTGGATTTCTTACTAACAAGAACTCCCTTTGTTGTCTTAAAACTTTGGCTTATTTTTAATATATTTTGCCCATCATTTTCTTCCCTTCCTTCCACCTTTATACTTTGCAGATTCGATTTGGATTGCCATTTATTCATCCATTCATTCAGGAGAAATCTATTGCATCTTCCCCCAAGCCCCATGTCAAGATTGTTTTCAGACTTCTCAGACCGAGAAACGCTTGCTTTGGAGGCTCTACCTCACACGTACCCAACATGCCGAAATTCACCCATACAGCATTTTAAGCATACATTTTTCTCTGAAACTATAAAGATTGTTTTTATAACATTACTTTTGAAATTATTTGGCTACAAGTAATTCATTTGATTTATGGTTGCCTTTGATTTCTCAGCAATTATCAGGGGTACTCAGGAATTCTTGCAAAGTGAGAAAATCTAACCTGCACATCATTTTCAAACATAATGAAATTTTTATGAATTTTTATGAATACTAAGTGAAACCATTAATGAGGCTGATGTAATATTTTGTTTTGTAGACGTTTCATTAAAATTTTATTAATTTCTATTGCAAAGTTTTCCTTTGTGTTCGGAATCCAAATCATCCTGGGTTTTTTTTTTTTTTTTTAAGATTTATTTATTTATACAAGCACTGGGTACAGTCAGAAGCGCGGGAGGGTGAGAGAATTCACCAGAGCCAGAGCGGGGAGCAGAGCAGGCAGAAGGACCGAAGTACACTGCTGAGGGGAGCAGCGGGCGGCAGGAGAGGTCTGCGCGCCATGTGGGACCCTCCACCGGTGGCCGGGGAGCAGCCGGGGATCGAACCGGCGCTGCAGAGTCTGCGGGCAGCTTCGCAACCCAGCGCTCAACCGCTGCGCCACCGGGGAGGCCCCAAATCATCCTGTTTTTGAGTCTCAAACTTTTTCAGTGATTTCTGCAAAGTCCTCAGGCCCTGTAGTACCCTGTGACTCACAGAGCCCTATCAGGCTTGGCGATGTCAAGATGAAAGGCTCAGCACAGCTCTCATGGAGTTCCCGGGCAGCTGAGCGGCAGATGGGCCAACTACTGTCAGAGAAGAATAAGTATTGTTGTACTAGACAGTGACAGGGCACAGCAAAAGTGTCTCCACTAAGCTGACTCGGAGCAGGCGGTGGTCAGTGAGATTCTAGAGAGCAGATGTGGCCCAAGCCAGCCAGAATGGTAAACAGGTGTTTTCTAAGCAGACAGGAGGAGGAGGAAGGCCACTGCAAGCATAGGAAGTAGCAAATGCAAAGGGGCCAGCCAGAAAAGAATCTCCTAGAAAACAAGCTGAACTTGCCCACGCTGATGTCTCTCCTCTTGTTTCCCAGGCCAGCAGCATTGGTAACACCTGGGAGCTTGTGCTCCATTTTAACAGGATCCCAGGGTGACTCCTGCACTGAAGCAGATTCTATCAATCGTTCCTGCTGGATGAGAGCTAGGCCTCCTTCAGGGACTGGGGGTGGAGGGTGGGGAATGTGGGAGTGCTGGTCACCTGAGGGACTGCAGCCCAAGTAGAACAGTAGTTGTTCTGACATTTAGTGAGAAAGTCTATTTATGGGGGCCGGGGGGTCGTCCAGACAGTTCAACCATTCCTTGGAGACTTGGGGCTTTCGACTCAGAGACACTCCCAGCCTGAGGCCCACACTGTCCCTTCCATTGGCCTCCACTCCAGACAACCTGTCTTGCCTGCTGGCT
Source organism: Talpa europaea (assembly GCF_964194135.1). Classification (NCBI taxonomy): domain Eukaryota; kingdom Metazoa; phylum Chordata; class Mammalia; order Eulipotyphla; family Talpidae; genus Talpa; species Talpa europaea. The sequence continues at coordinate 55,004,599 of NC_140075.1, forward strand.
CCCTGGGTCAGCATACCACTGATTACCTAGTAGACTGAAGACTGCATAATTTATTCCTGCGAGTAATTGATCACGTTAGGATGAGCACGGACAAGTACCAGGAAGAGAAGGGAGAAGAGGCATCAATAACCAGGGGAAGGAAACCTGCTCCAATCAGCTAATTAGATGTCTCTCTGAGGAAGCTCATTCAACATAATGGTCCATGTCGCTGTTGTTGGCTGACCACCCCATCTCCTGCTCCCATGCGTGGCTGAGCTTTCTGGTGAGGGGTAGTGGAAAGAATTCTAGACTGATCCAGAAAACCTGGCTTCTAGCTTAGGTGATCTTAGGCAAATCACTTCTTTTGAGCCTCAGTTTTATCAACTGCAAAATGAGGAGGGTTGGATCAGTGGTTTCAAATATGGCTGAAATCAGAACCACCAGAGATACCGTTAAAAATAGAGACTACGAAGTCACACGTGCTGATGCAGTAGGGTCAGGGTAAGGCCAAGAACCTGTGTGGTGACAAGCACCTCATACAGCTCCTGCAAGGCTGGTCCAACGGGCAGCTGGGAACCACCGAGACCAAAATGATAACTTCAAAGCTCCTGGCCAGCTCATCCATAAGAGTGGACTTCCCATCTTAGCAGGACCATTGCCATTGGTTGTGAGGAGGATACGAGAGACCTGTCTTTTGACCCCATCTCTGTCACTAATTCATTGCCCAGTTACAGTTCCTCCCTGAGCCTTACTGAACCTACCCATACTTGCGTGGACAATGTCACACTGCTTTTATCCAAACACCAAGCTTGGGGGAGATTTTCAAAACATAGCAGCCAGGTCTCTAGCCACTCAGAACTTCTACTTCTGTATATCGGGCATAGTTCAGGATGGCATGTGCTTAAGGGCTGCTGGGTCACTCCAAAGATCAGCCAGGTTTGTAAGGCAGTAAACCGACCCAGGCACTGCTTAGTGGGACAGCTGCTGCACTCCTAGTTCAGGGAGGCCACTACCATGTCGGCAGGAAGCAAGGCCCACAAATAGAGCCACGCATCTTCTCACTCACCTTTCAGCCTCTAAGGGGTCTAGACAAATCCTGCCAGGGAGCATACCACCATGTTGCCCCAGAACCAACAGACTTGGGTACAAGCCTGGCTCTGGGTTTCTAACGGGGTGACGTTGGGCAAGTCACAGGAGCTCCCAAAGTCAGTTTCTTTGTCTGTAAAATGAGGTCAGCGGTAACTCCATCTTCTCAGCCCAGTCAGGAGGATGAAATGGAACTATTTGGAGCCAGTGTGTGCTCATGCTTTATGCAAATTGTCCACCCCCACCCCCCACCAGCCACCTTCCCTCCAGCCATCTGCACTGGGACCACAGGGTCTTAGCCTGGCTGAATGTTATCATCTCTCACTCCACACAGGCAGGGCTTGGAGGGAATCCGCTGCTGTCCTGCACCAGGGGGCCAAACGCCCACCAGGAGGCAGACGCCCGGCTTTTGGTCCAGGAGGTAATCCCTGCAATTACTCTACTCTGCACAGCCAGCTGCTTTGCCCAGAACTTTTGGGTTTTCGCTAAACTTTTGGAGCCTTGCTTGACACCTAGCTGGTCCACAGGGACCTGCATGCTGCCTAGTCACTGAGCCGGAAAGCGATTCCAATGAGACTGAATCGGTTCTTGCCTCTGTCGCTTTTCTCTCCATCCTCTTTCTCCTCACCCTAATCCAAGATACCTTCATCTCTGACTTGGATGAGGAAGAGCCCCCCTAGCTGGTCCCCCTGCTCCCATTATTGCTTTCTGCACATATGTTCTCCTCATAGCAGCTGAAGGCGAAAGATCCAAGTTGTGGCTAAGATCATGTCATTAATTATTTATTTTTTAATTTTTTAAAATTTGTATGTATTTTACAGCATTCTTCATTTTTGTACAATGTATGCTTCCTCCTCTCAGGTATAGTCCCCATAAAATTCCCACCACCAATTCACCTGTGCACCATTTTAACTGGTTACCCATTCTCATTGAATCAAGTCCAAACTGACACATAATAACTACCTGTGGAATGCCTTCTCATTCTCTCAGTATGAACCACCTGCACCCCCTGGCCATCTAGTTCTCATCTCTCGTCGTGCTATCCACCCTTGCTCACTTTGGGAGCAGAAAAAAATGCTATGTCTTCTAACCTGTTGTCTGGCCCACCTTTGCACTCAGCTCCTCCCAGCTCTTTGCAGTAGGCAAACTTGATTTGCACTCCAGACAATGAGACATGAGCAGAAGTCCGGACATCCCAGGAGCCTTTTCTCTTTTTGTTCTCAGCTGCATGCAGAGGATGCAGCAGACATCTCTAAGAGACCCCAGGGAACAACACAGCAGCTCATCAGAAGGAACTTGGGTTTTGAATAACCGAGCAAAAGACCACCCAGCAAACACCTGACAGACTCTGACAGAAAGGAGGAATAAACTTTTATTGCCTAAAATCACTGAGATTGGGGTTGTGTGCTGTAGCAGTTAGAATTACTCACCCTGACTCAGGTCCTGGAATCTTTGAAGATTCATCCTGCTTCTCTGTCCTGTTCCTGTGCTGGGAATGCTTTCCCCTATCATTCCTCATATGTTTGTCTCTCTAACGGTCAGCCTATGTCTGTGTTCTTGTCAAAATTCTAAAAGAACTTTTTACAATGTGTGCATGTGCTTTAAAATTTTAATTTCATTGTGCTTCTCCCTAGAACATAAGCTCCAAGGGCATGAATCAAGTCTGTCTCACTCACCTGTGTCTATCCTGTGCCAAAGCGCCCAACAAAAAGTAATCATTGGACAGCTATTAACTGATGGATTAAATTGAATGAATAAAGCAATTATGTATGATTCAGTTTAGCTCAATTCAAATATTGACCGGGCATCAACTTTGTGCAAGGCACTTTACACATATATAATGCATCCTCTACTTAATTCTCATTAAACCCCTGGGGCTTAATGTAAAAATATTATTCTCCCCACTTTACAGGTTCAAAAGGCCTTGCTGGCAGCCATGGCCCAGATCCTCTCCACATGGCCTCCTCCGGCCACCATCCATTTCCTGAAAGCTAGGCACTCCTACCTCCATTTCTCAGAAAGAAAAACTCATGCTCAAAGAGACCAAGTCACTGTCCCAAGGTCATGTAACTAAAGAGGTACGGGTGCTGGGATTTCAACCCGGACCTCCGGGGAGGGAATGGAGAAGAGGACCCGCCTTTCTTACAGAGCTATTCTTCCTAAAGTCTGACAGCCTCATTAAAAATCCCAAAAGCACATTCTGAGCGTGGGTAGAAATGAAGACCTGGAATTTCTCCAGAGTCCTATGAGCTTGGTTTGCAGTGGGATTTAATTTTAAATGTAGAACCCATTCTCCCCCGTGACGCCTGGGACTAGGGTGGCGCCATCTTGCACGCGGGAACGCAGCCCCGGCTGGGGTGCTGGTGTCTCCTAGGATCCTGGCCGGGCTGGCCACCTCCTGTAAGCTGGAGACAAGAGCATTCAGGTTCATCTGGGGAGAGCAGCCTGAGCTGTTGATAGGCAAAGAAAATCTGTGATTAATTATAGCAGATGAAAGGACGAAGTAATGAATCCTTTCTGAGGGCCGGGCGAGCTGAGAAGTCTCACTCGCTGAATGCATTTGGAGACTGCACAGGCCCTTCTGAAACCAGCAGTAAACTTTAATGGCTGCAAGTTCTGCGACTTGGCTGGCTGCGGATTGGATGGTGCCTATAACTCACGAATTCTCCAGGGCGGGAGCTAATTAGGGTGCAATTTTTCAATTACGGAACATTGAGCGAGCCTCTCCCCAGCCCCTCCCCCCATCCCTCAATGGATACACTCCATTTGTCTATTTTCCTTTATTTCTTAATCATTTGATGATATGACAGCAATTATTTATCATTTGCAAGAGAAAATCGTCACGCAACTATTGTTTCCCTCTGGAAGCCCCAGCTCTTCTGAGCCATGGGGATGGTTACATTTGATAAATGTTTGCATTCCCCACTGCCCCTCTACCCTCCCACCCCGGTTGGTGTGGCAACAGGAAAACATTCGCCTGTGACGTGGGCCTGCTCTGATTGGAAGGCCGTCTGTAAAAAGGCATGGAAAAGAGCAAGATCGAGTTTAAAAGAGCAGCCCGGAGCTCCAGGCCCACCCACATCACCCAGGTTGAGGCTGTGGGACATTTGCTTTGGGAAACTTGGTCATTTCTCAGAGTTAATAAGCCAGCCTCAGAATCAGGAATGCAAACCAGAAACAGAGCGAAAAGAAAAAAAGGCAAAGAAAAAAGCAGCACGCCACCAGAAATGGGAAAACTTAAAATGACTTTGTTTAAATGTCATGGTTCTCTCAAAACCCAGTTCTCATATGTATGCAAGTTAATTAAATGGAAAAATGTCAAATTAGTTGCTTAAAATATTAATGGCAGAAATTATCCCAGATTCTAGAGCAGGCAGAGTAGAGGAAACTAACCTTTCAAGGTTTAACCCTTTTCTTGGTCATCCTCTCACAGAATAGCTTCTCTTTTCCTCTGTAAGAAATCAGTGACAGCTAAAGGTTTCTGTAGGAGGTGGTGGGCTTGCAACCTGGAATTCTCCCTGTGACACAGGACTCATGGGTGACATTGATTTCCACAGCATTGACTTTGCAAGGGGCATGTGAGGGCCCTGCAAAGGCCCAATAATCACAATTAAGTCCCGGTGGCCTGTTCTGGAGCCTGGATAACTTGTCATTGTTTTTTTTTCTATTGGTTTTGAAGGGTAATTTAGTGTAAATTGCTCATTAAGATGCAAAATAGGAAAGATGGCATAAAAAGGGATGCCAGTGCACTATTCGCCATATGCTTATTTGGTACCAAAAGGGCCCATAGCCTGTTGGGTTCCCCAATGGCAGGGAAGAAGTGAATCACGGACCTCAGCATTTCAGGTCTGAGAGGCAAGGCCGGGTCCTAATCTAGTCTCATGTTAGCATGTGGGGAAACTGAGAATGCAAAGAACATTTCCAAAGCCTCACAGCTATTAGGTGACGATTCAGCTCATTCATGCAACACAGTTCTGGCTCCTCCTCCAAGACTTCCATTTAGTAGCGGAGGACAGGCAAATCGGCACGACACAAAATGTGTTACATGCCCAATCCTGTAGAAGGTAGGCCAGAGGGTGGAAAGTGGGCTATGAGCCTGGGGACACCTTCTTTCCACTAGCCAAAGAACATTTACCAGTCATCATAGCGGTCAACTTTACGCACAACATAGTTTCCCTCTTTCCAGAAAAGGCAGGCAAATACTGTTTATTGAGAAGTTGTGGCTAGTCACTGTGCAGACACATTCAAAATTATCCCATATAATTCGATCATGAGTCCAACCCTCCCAGAGATATAACCTCTGTTTCACAGACCAGGAAGGTAGGGATCTTTCAGCAAAGCAAGTGGCTGAACACCATCTGTAAGACTTTGTATTCCTACCCCAGGCAATGGGATGACTGTTTACCCATAACTGCAGATTAGCAATGAAGTGCCAAATAATAGGAGTAGGACCCAGTTTCCAAAAGAGGTAAGCACAGAAGGAAGAAGAAAATGTTCTGACGGGGAGCAGGGGGGTGCAGAGGGGGGGAATGCAAATAATTTAGGGAAACCATAAATATTTTTTATCTACTCTGTGTGGTAAGCTGAATCATGTCCCTTCCCCCCGCCCCCATGCGTCTATGTGCTCATCCTGGAATCTGTGAATGTTACCTTCTCTGGCAAAAAAGACTTAGCATATGACCTGAGCTGGGAAGTTTATCCTGGATTATTCAAAGTAATCACAAGGGTCTCTCTAAGAAGGAGGCAGGGGGATGAACGTGAGGATTAGGCCATGTGGTAAGAGAAACAGAGATCCAATGATGTTCCTTAGAAGACAGAGGAAGGAGCCCTCTGCCACGGAGTACAGGGTGGTCATTAGCATCTAGAAAGGCAAGGCAGTCACAGGACAGGCACCTACCTCTCTTCCCACCAGCGCTGAGGCCTCTCTGTCAGCTGCACTTCCTGCAGCCACGCAGAGACAGGGAAGAGCTGCTGGACTAGAAATAGATAGGCAGAGGTAAGGGAAACAGGTTTCATACAAGAGCCAGATCATGTAAGCCTACTAACAGAAGTTCCCTTGGAGTGGAGATGCCAACTCTTCCCTTTTCTCTGAGGACCTATTCTAGGCCCAAGAGGAGGAGGAAGCAAGATCCCCAGCTTGGGTGCTGTCACACCCCCCACCCCATGTTTGAGAACAGAACCTCTCTGGGTGACATCGCACACTGATTCCAGGTGGGTCCCAGAGCCGCAGGAGAGGGTTCTGGCACACAAGAGTGTCTCCACTGCTCTGAGAAACAGGTTAGGAAGGTGAGATCTCCCTGCACCCTGCCTGCCTCCCTCCACCGTGAGGCACCACGGCACTGCCCTGGAAGGCTGGCCACGCTGCCGATGGTGACTTATTTGACACACTTAATTAGCTTATTTCCATGTAACATGTTTTAATGGAGGCCATTACAGCCTAATAAAAGGAAACAATAGTGCCATAAATCCCAGGATCAATAGAAGGGAAAGTGGCGAGGCCAGGAGCGACTTCCGCTGAAAGATCCAGAGGGACTTCAGGAATGAAATTCCCCCTTGAAATTGAAGGACTAGGGGAAAGAACATTTGCCAGCTCACCCACTCAGTCAGCAAACATCCAGAGGGCACAGACCACGGGCCAGGCACTCCCTTAAAGCTCCAGAGGGCAGACAAAAGGCACAGCCTGGGATTTGTGTGTGGGGTGGGGGTGGTGGAGAGCAGAAAGATATAAGAACAATAATGTCACAAGTCATTGTGGCCACTTATAAACAAGAGAGACTTGGGAAGAACACACTTCTTGGGAAGAGCGTCAGGAAGAACACACAGCTAGTTTATAGGCTGCTGGGGGCCAGGTGAGTTTGAGGAACAAGGAGTATGAGAGCACAGAGTACAGACATGGGGCATGGAAGAGGGTGAAACCGGAACATTGAAGCACATTGCCAACTGGACTTTTGAAATCCAGAGATCCCGAGGGACTTGGAAGGCATGCTTTTCAGAACCTGCAGAGAAAACTCCTTGTCCTGAATTCATTTGGCACCCCTGGGGATTACGGTGGCCCCCTGATGGCTTGGCAGGAGCAGCTGTTCCTGCTCTCCCAGTCAAACTTGACAGGACCATGCCCTCAATCAGGGCACTGCTTTGCACCTGAGCAGAAGCTCACAGCACAGTAACGGGCAAGGCGGCCTGACGTGAATTTGGAGGCAGAGTAGGAATGGTTTGAGGAAGACAGAGGAGTGGAGGAAGAAGCCCCTGGAAGGAAAGGGCTTGGCCAGGAAAAACCTAAGAAGGTGTTTGGAGGGAATTATGAGATGTTCACACTCCAGACAACTCCAGAAAGCTGTTAGCTCCTTGTAAGTCTCCATGCTCCTATGAATGGTTAATCTAGTGCTAAGAGCCCCATGGCGCATGGTCAAGGTACACCACTGGCTCAGTCAGTATCCCCTCCAACGGTGATCTGCAGCCTCGCAAGCCCATGCCTGGTATTCAAGAGGAGAGCTAGATTCTTTTTTTTTTTTTTTAAGATTTATTTATTTATACATACAAGAACTGGGGTATAGGACAGAGGTGTGGGGGGTGAGAAGATTCACCAGAGACACAGTGGGGAACAGAACAGGCAGACTAACTGCTGAGGGGAAACAGTAGGCAAGTCAGGAGAGGTCTGCTGTGCCATGTGGGTAGTTCCCTGACCAGGGATCGAACTCATGCTGCAGTGGCCACAGATAGCTTCATAGGTTGTGTCTTAACCCCTTGAGCCACCAGGGAGGCCCGAGAGCTAGATTCTTAGTTTAGCTTTGTTATCAGCCAATGACATAACTGCCGATTATACTCACTATCTCTCTGAATCTCAGTTTCTTTCTGGTAAGTGAATTTCTCTCAGTAACTCTTTCTTTCGCCCTAACATCTGATCAGTCACCATCTCCAGTTGATTTTATCATCCCTCATTGAGGATCCCCCTTGGAAACAGAGCTCTGACCCTGGCTTCTGACTTCCAGACTTGCTTCTCTGCTTTCCAAGGTCTGCTTCAGTTCTGTGAAGGGCCAGATAGCAGCTATTTAGGCTTTGTGACCACATACATCTTGGGTGCATATTTCTTCTCTGCTAAAAACAACCAAATGTCCATCAGCAAGTGAGTGGAAAAACAGATGTGGTATATCCATTCAGCAGAATAGTGTTCTTCAGGCATAAAAATCAAGGAGGTACTGATCCATGCTTTAACCATTACATGGTTCAGTACATGTTCAGTAGAAAAAAGCCAGTCACAAAAGGCCATATATTATAGGGTCTCACTTATATAAAATATCCAGGATTTCAAATCCTCAGAGACACAAAGTAGATTAATGACTGCCTAGGACTGGGGGTGAGGTGAGGGGACAAGAGGGTGAGGTGAGGGACCGAGGGAGTGTGACTAGAGGTATAGGAATTCTATTTGCAGCAATGAAAATGTTCTAGATTGATGGCAGTGATGGTTGCCCAGCTCTGTGATTGTCCTAAAAGTGCTTGAATTGCATACTTTTAATAAATGAATTATATAGTATGTGAATTCTGTTTCAATAAAGCTATAGTGAAAATATAGAAAATTATTTTTAGCTCTACCAAAATAAGTCATGGGTTGGCTTGGCCTATGGGCTATGGTTTCCTGATCCAGAGGTCTACATTGCTGCCCAAAAGAACCATTTAAAATGCAGGTGTGGTCTTTCCCTCCCATGCCAGAAATCTTCAATGGCTCCCCATTACCCGCAGGATGAGGAGTTAATTCTGCTTCTCATTCATGGTTTTCCATACTCTGACCTCAGCTTGTCTTTCTAGTCTGGTGTCCTTTTATCCCTCTGCATGCTACAACCACATAGACTAATATTCATATCTACGGGCACATCCCTTTGAGTCAGTCACTGCTGGCCTCACTGCCTTCAGCATTTGGGAGGCTCTTATGCATCTCTTCAAATCTCACTCTCCGGCTTTCCTCTGTGGGTCCTTCCTTCTTCTCCCTGGGAGAATGAATTGCTGCTATGGGAGGCATTGTCTTGTATTATATTTACTTGTTTAAATATATACTCTGGGTCTCCCTGGTGGCGCAGGCGGTTGAGCGCAGCGCTGTGAAGCTGTCCACAGCCTCTGCAGTGCCGGTTGGATCCCCGCTGGCCTCAGAGCAACCCACCAGGTGAGCAAACCTCTCCTGTCTCGCCCACTGCTCCCCTCAGCAGTGCATTTCGTCAGTCTGCCTGTTCTGTTGCCTGCTCTATCTCTGGTGAATCCTCTTACCTTCCCGCGCATCTGGCCTGTACCCCGGCTCTTGTACAAATAAAATAAATCTTTAAAAAAAATTAAAAAAAAAAATATATATATATATACTCCCCTTTATGAGACTGGCAGCCACTGGGCAGCAGTAGAATGGAGTCCATATCTTTTCTTCTTGGCCCAGTCAGTGCTCTGCACAAGTGCCTGGCGAGCGGCGCTCGGTAACTGCTTTCTGGAAATGAATTGCAACCCAGTGTGAAGCAGATTAGCTAAACCATATGAGGAATCTCAGCAAAACCCTACTGTGGAAAAGATTCTCTAGTAATCCAAGTTCCTCATTTTCTAGGATAAGACCAAGGCCCAGAGAGGGCAAGTGACTTGCCGAGAGCCACCCAGCAAAGGGCTGAGGCATGTCTAGAGTCTGAGTCCCCACCTCCTTCCCAGGACCGCTTCTGTGCACACCTCCATGTCTTTCTGCAACCACCTCCAACATTAACACTCTAGGAATCGGTACGGTTTGCCACAGCCAGGTTTTACAGCCATTGCCTTGGCCCAGCTAAGCCAGACATCCCAATGGCCAGCAGCCTGGTTCTCCTCTGGTTCCACTCTGGGCACGCTCGAGCTCCCTCGAAGGGGTCACCCACCTCAGGAGCAGCCTGAGGAGTTGGCCAGAGCCTGCAGACATCGCTGGCTGCTGGAACAGAGAGCTCAGCCCAGCCTCTGACGCAACTGGAGCAAGAGGTTGGATCCCAGCTCAGATTTTGATCCCACGGTTTGATTTATTGCTTTGGGTACTTGTTCCACACATGTTTTTCCTATGCCTGGGGACACCCCAGACTGACTTCGGGTTTCTCTTTCTTTTATATTCTGTGTGTGTGTGTGTGTGTGTGTGTGTGTGTGTGTAGGGCAGGTATTTCTGAGCCAGTAACAGGATTAATGTTCCTACAGCTGCTAAATAATGAAAGATTCAGGGATTCCCTAAAGTGTGTTCCTTTCATACAGGCACACATATAGCCAGCTTCAACCTCCACGGCCTGCAGCTGAGTCCCTACTATGTGCCAGGCACTTAAATACTTGCAAACCTCACAGCAGTGGGGATTGCCCTTGAGTTAAGGACAACGGAACCAAGGCTTGGAGAAGTAGCATAATGTACCTACAATGCCTGGTGCAGCCTAGACCCTGACACAATGGTACAGCCTAGACCTAGGAGTTCAGTTCTAGCCTTGCTTTCTGCCTCATTCCCTCTTGCACCCTCCTTTCCAGAGGGAGACCTATTGTCGGCCAGGCACCTGGTTGTAGCAATGACACACTTGCCCACAATCCTGGGGAACAGCTTTACTAAAACTGATCAATCTCTAGGCTTAGCCCACGTGGGTATTTTCTATTGATTTTCTGGCTTCTTGAGCTTAGTGATCAGCTGTTCTGATGTCTCTAATTTATCAGAGGAAGAAGTTAAGGTCCTGGGAAGTCAAGCAACGTGGCCAAGATCAGCTAGAGGGCCAGGAACTAAGCTGGGGCTGCTCCTTCTCTCAGCTCAGGCTCCTCCTGGAATGCCTTCATGCCACAAGCTCTCTTTCTCCTGGAAATTTGTTAAGCCACTTCTGATCACTTGCCCTTCAACTGTGGGGAGTGAGCCTCCTCATCACAGGTGTGTCTTTGTGATGCCTTCCTGGCTCCGTCAGTGATGCCAGCACACCAGGTCAAAAAGCGGGAGACACAGTCTCTGCTTGTGGCTTCTGTGGCGCTGACTTTCAGGGGCCTTCTATCCTTGTCCTAGCAGCTCCCAGCAGGGACTCAAAGACTATTCTGGGAGGGGAGTTAGTTTTCACTCTCTCCAGCCTTCCCCACTCCCAGATAAGACATCCCCAGAAAGGATTGAAGTGACTAACCCAAGCACACACAGAGACTGGAGTCACTCCCCAGACTAGGAGTCACTGCATTTGCTGCAAAGTGTGGCTGTGATTTTGAGGGTCTTTGTGTCTTTCCTAGCATTTCCAAGTGGAGGGATAAGAACCATGGTCCTCATGAGATGGGAGGCAGATGTCAGCTCTTTTGAGGACACATATACTAATGCTCAGTGTTGTTTGAACTGTAAAAAGATTACCCGAGAGGCAATGAGCACCCCATGGCAGGAGAGGACTAAATAAGCCCCCAAGGGAGTTTGGAGCAGGGATTATATTGAAGGAGGCTCATGACTCGGTGCCTGATCCAAAGAATCCAGGACCCCAGGATCCAAGAATCCTGCGTTTCCATTTAGGAGAGTGGGGGAGGAGGAAAGGGTAGTAGTTTAATTATACAAAAACCTTCTCCCCTAAGAGGTCTCACAGTTGGCCATTAACTAAAAATTTTGAGGGATGTTCCCCAAAATACAGGTCTGGGCCTTGTAGTTTAGTCTTAGCCCCCCACATGGGGTATCTAAGGCCCCAGCACTTAGAAGATGTTACAGAACCTCCTTCTGGGAAAATGAGCCCAGGAAAAGGGTGAGGATAGTCCCAGACACTCAGCTGCAATTGATGGGGCAGATGAAAGCACAGGAAATGGCTATTGTTTCAATTCCAAGCAGCAGCCTGGACATCCCCTTGGACCTCAGGATCCAGGGGTCATTGAAGGGTGGGGTCCAGAGAGGTCTCCTCCAGCAGGGCAAGTGGATCTGGATGTCTATCCTAGTCTTGCCATTTATTAACTGTGTCATGGGTAAGTCACTTGGCATCTGAGTGGATTTTTGCGTTTGTGTGATGGGGACAGCGACTCCTCCTATCTCTGGTTGTGTGCAGGTAGATGATGTTCCTAATGCAGAGCTGGGGGAGGAAGTGGTTTGAATCCCACATCTTGATTTATTGAGTGGGGTAGTCACTCTTCGAAGTTCCTTCCTCAGCTTGGGGCCAGCCAGACCGAGTGTGGTTTCCTCTCTGAGTGTGTGTGCCTGCGCGTGTGCCTGCGTGCATGTCAGGTACCCGCCTTGCACAGGCCCCAGGGTTCATGAGCACGGAGAAGCCCAGGACTCTCTTGGACCAGCCCGGCATGCCAAGAGGTGCTGGGGCCCCATCAGACCGGGCCCTGGGCAGACTGGAGGGAATGCTGACAGGGTGCCTCTCTCATGGCAGTGGGAGTGGGGTGGGGGTACCATCCCCGGAAAATGAAAGGATCAAAGTGACAAAAAGTATAACCAAATCAGGTAAGCAGTAGAATTCTTTTCATTTAAATTTCATCTCCCACAGATTTTCTTAAATCTTTGATGCCTGCTATCACCTCTATGTTAGAATCAGGTGTCAGTCTGCATCTGATTTTACACCAAATCAGCTCATTATTTTCTTTAAGCTATTTCCAGGCCTACTGAGGGAGCACCTTCACTCCCACATCATCTGCTCACAGAAAGGCTTGAGCATCCCTGCTCTTAAAGGCAGACGACTCTTCAGGAGCTGGGAGACATGGAATCCAGCTGTGGCTCTTCACCAGCTCACCTTTGACAAGCAGCTCCTCTTGTGGGCCCTCAGCTTCCTATTCTCTGGAGAATGACAGTGCCTGCCCACTCTCCTTCACAGGGTGATGGGAGGCATGAGGGGAGTCGGGGCCTTTGTGAAATGCCAACCCAACCCATTCAGGTTGTGTCCAGTTGTGTTCTGTGAGTTCCAAAACAACCAGGTATATAGAGCATGAAGGTGGCATTCAGGGCTCTTGGGACCCAGAGAGAGGCAGGGCCCACCTTTTGCCCTCCAGAGCTCACAGGCGATTCTCGTGCCTAGAAGTGGGCTCTGAATCGCTAAGCCTTTCTTGTCTGGTTGGCATATGGTCTGCTTGCCTGTGTTGATTTGGTGATGGAGTTCTCACCGTGCTGGCCTACCCCCACCCCATGGTCTCACTGTTCCTCACCCAGCATGCTCACTCTGCAGGAGAGGCTTCCATACACTTCCTAGTCATGTGGTCGTCGGGGACAACGAGGCTGGAGGAGTGAATGACTCACCAAGATCACAGAGCAAGATGTTGGCTGATGGGAGACCAGGAGTTCTGCCTGCCTATTTTTTTTTAATCTCTTACCAAGATTCAGTGTACATTTATTCTTAGCAGGCGATATGTAATACAAAGAGCACAAAGATTTCATACTGAACAAATAAAATTCAGTAAGCCAAACACGAAAGAAAGAAAGAAAGAAAAAAGAAGAAATTGGCATTGTTTTTGCTACTTTATTTGAAATACAAATATGCAGATTTTATTAGAAAATCTGAATTGTTTCTTTATCAGAAACTTCAACGGTATCTAGGACTTTTTCATACCTTGATTAGAAAGCAAACCTATCAGCCACAAAACCAAAAAAAAAACCCAAAACCAAAAACAAAAAAACACCCCAAAACAATCCAGAAAAAATAGGCTCAAAGTTCGTCGAGACAGTAAAGGCATGGTGTCAAGCAGGGTCTCCCAGCGCGAGGCTCAACAGCTGCTTATTGCTTTGTGCAAGTCGCTGCCCCCTGACCACATGCTCTGAAAGGCCAGCGGGCAGCGGCCAGTCTGCGGGGAGCCAGGGCATATGCGCCTCTGAGCATCACGCGTACGTATGCGCTGTTCATCGCTCCCCTGCCGTGCGTGGGGAGCAGAGACTGGGAGCTCGGGCTGGAGTGACCCGGAGCAGTCACTGTGTCACGAAGAAGTGGACTCTCCTGGCTCTGGAATTTCACCGCCTGCTGGGACTCACAACTAAGGAGGGAGGGGATGTCCAGGAGGGCTCTTTCCAGCCTGTGCACCGAGCCAGGGGAGCCAGTCTCGACAGTACCTACACGTCATCCTTGGCCTGTGCAGAGCAGAAAGGACCAGCGTGTGCACCGGCCTCCTGCCCTTCACCGGGGTCGAGCCAGCCCTCTTTCCTGCGTCCCCCAAAGTCTGTCTCCTTGAGTTCTTCCACAGAGATCCCCAGCTGGAGACCTGTGAGCCTTATGTGGACTGCAGACAGGTTTTATTTGATGGAATTTTCTTCAGTAATTGCAAGAACTGCCAAGATTGAGACGTTGGGCGTTTTCACATTTGAAAAAAGCCTAGTCTTTCTTGAAAACTCGGGAAATCTGGCCACACCAGACTGAGTTCCTGCATGGTGGCCGTGGCTAGAGCCCCAGTCCCTGGTGTCCTTAGCCAAAGGCATGTTTGTCTTGGTCCTCACCCAGCCAACCTGACTCACTTTCATTACCTGCTTGGCTCAGTGGCATTTATGTCTGTGACCCATGCCCATGTCTGCCTTTACTTTATGGATGAGGATGCTAAAAACCAGGTTTAAAAGTCAGGGAAATTGAAGCTCTGAGGGCACTCCCTCCCCTGCCTTGTTTTAAAACTTCTCCAGGTTCCAAGGGCCAGAAACAGCTGGGCCAACAGGAGATGCTGAAATGCCCTCACCCCACCCCCACCACGGAATGTGCCCCCCTCCTGCCCCCTACAATCATTGCATTTTCCAGATTAAAGAATCCAGGCAGGCTGGGGCTTATTTCCCACCCAATGTCTGGGGTGTATTTTCTCCTTCAAGTTATTACAAGCTCGAGATCTCTAGCAACCCAGGGTCCTGGAGGTGGAGCTGCCTTTTCTGACAGCCCTGGGGTGCTCAGACACCAGGCTCCCTCTGTTCCCTTTCCATATGCCCCCCTCTAGCCTTTGGTCTGGGTGCAGCTTGTCAACATTAAATAAGCACTTCTTGCGGTTCGCTCATAACAATTCTTTAGATCTTGGAAGCCCGGCTGTGGAGCGCGGCATATGCATAGATCTCGTTTTCACACAACAGGCTGCTCAGCAGATGGAGACCCAGACCAGCCTCCAACGTTTAGCTGCAAGTTAAGATGTGGGAAACTAGGTGGCTTTTAACCAGTCCGTACTGCTGCCAGCATGCAACCTTAGAGAATTTTCACAGGGAAAAGAAAAAAAAACAAAACCCAACAACAACACACACAGACACACACACACACACACACGCATACACACACACACAAAACCAACAAAACCACAGTTTTCCTTGCTCCCCCAAACCAGATGGCAGATGGTATGGAACCAATAAAACACAGATTCAAACGTTTGTTTATTTAACTTTGAATGTAATATGGCCTTGCGGTCCCTTGCAAGGAAACACCAACCTCCCAAAGAAATGACAGATCAGAATCAAACCTCAGGGCGGCAGTTGGAGGAGATGTTTCTGGGGAGGCTGCAGAGAGGAGCCAACTACAAAGAATGACTGGACTCCAAGCCGCGTGGCCTGTTTGTTTGCCTGTCTGGTGGCTAGCCTAGGAGGTCTTTGCGATGCTGACTGACACCAGGTTTCTGGTGCTTGTCTGCTGTCGAGGCTGAGTCCAAAAGGCAGCCAGCCACATGAGGAATGTTCCTGCGTCATCTCTGAAACAGCTGTGGAAGATGTTGCTCTGGGCCACCAGTGTGAACGACCATGAGAAAAAAGCCTAAGCCCAGGAAAAAGAATCTTTTTCTTGGTGCTTTGGGTTTGTGATATCAAGAGAATGAGCTTTGTGATGCAATGTGGCTCCCTTTTTGATTTGACTTCCAGGAGGCCCACCGCTAAATTATATGCCCAGTTAAATCAACTGTCTACGTTAGTTAAGATTCTTTTCATTATAAGTGGTAGAAATCCAAGCAAACTGCTATAATTAAAAGGATAATTTTATCAGGTCAAGTAAATGCAGAGAAAACTTGATTCAGGAGTTCAGTTAAGTTACCCTTCCTAAGTCCCAGATGGGTTTTCTCCACAAAAGAGCTACCATAGCCCTAAACTCACAACCTATGAGGGCTGAGTAACCCCAGCAGAAAGAGACTCTTCCCCACCAGCTCTGTTAGCAAAGCCCTTTTGGAGGAATCTAACTGGTCCTACTTGCAAATAGGCTCATGTTTTAACCAATCACAGTGGCCAGAGACTTGGGGTTCTTTGTTCAAAACTGGGTCACATGACCATCCTTATATTAATAGTTTGGAAGAGGGGCTAGATTAACCCTAACCACATGGGATATATTCTTATAGGAAATATGGGGTGGAAGGTGTAGATGTCTACTTTAGCCTAGGATTCTGGCGTAGCTCTCCCTTTATCTGACTCATTATATGTCTCTTTTAAATGATATCAGTAAATCTGTCTTTAATGGGAAGCAATCCTAAAAATTGTTGCAAGTACAAGTATTAGAGCAGGCATCTGGGGCCCAGACTGGTAGAGAGGTAGAGTAGTCCTGGGCAACAGAACTCACCCCTACATCTTCCCAGACCCTATCTCCAGGCTCCAAGTGCCAGGCACCTGACTTCCTGAACAGAGGGGCTGCTGGGAACTAGGCGCAGAGCCAAGTGGCCATGTTGGACTTAAAAGCACTGACAACACATGGGCCCTCTCTCTTTTCCCATTTTAGGGCAGGCAAGGTGATCCAGCTCTCTCTTCAGAGACTATGGCGATCACTATCTCGACCCTCACTGGATTTGGGTTGTGTGGTACATTTGAAACTTGGCTCTCTCCTTCTTTCCCAGTCCTCTGCCTGACCTCTAGCCAGGAAATGCCTTTGATTCTTTCTTCTGGAAGCTCTGCTATGGACTTTGGTCACCCCACTGTGGGTCTTGCCTGTTTAGCTAAACTTTGGTTCACAGGGGATACGTGATTTTGGAGTCTAATTTGGAATCTGTATTTTGAAATTCTTCTCTCCCCTACCCATTTTTCTTCTCTCTCTCTTTCTTGTTCTCTGATTAAAACTCTGAGCACACTAGAGTTTGATTACTTTGTCTTTATGTGATATTGGCATGTCCCCTGGCAACATGGTTTTTTCCCTTAAAGTTTGGGGTCCCCAGGCATCCCACAGTATCAGTTTTGGTTCGCTGTGGTTTTTCCCAGTATCAGAAGTTCTGAATACGTGAATGATTAATTGAGCAAGTGAAAGATTGAGTAGACTTTAAAATACGCTGTCCAAGGCAATTTGTTGGCAAAATTGAACCATCACTGATGCAGAATGCCAGTGCCAGAAGGAACTGTGGGTGCTTTAACTATAACTCTTGCGTGGTAGATGAGATCAAGGAGACCCAGAGCAGGGCTGCCTCACCCAAAACCTTGTCCAAAGCAAATCATCTGCAGAAACTACAACCCAAAGCCAGGGCTCTTCCTAGTTCCTGTCTGACTGTGGCCTCTTGTCGTCTTTCCTCTGTCCCTGGGCTTGACACCACTTTCATTCTCCAGGCCCTTCTTCTGGAGTCTTGCTATGAGTGGTCAAGCAGATTCTTCTTGCCAATGTATCAGTTGAATTTTTCCCAGGAATATTTTGGGCCTTCAGATCCAGAGAATCTTGAAGAATGGTCTTGGTATCACTTTGTTAATTACTGAGTGACAAGTAAGCACAAATGTAGCCAATTAAAACTGCCACACTTATCATCTCTGGGTTTTATGAGTCAGGAGGCCAGGTACTGTGCTGTGTGAACAGGTCTCAAAACCACACTTAAGGTCTTGGCTAGGTTGCATTCTCATCAAGAGGCCCAACTAGGGAAAGATCACCCTCCGAATCACTCTGTTGTTGGGCAAATTCATTTCCTTGTGACTGTATGAATGAGGACCCTGGCTTTTCACTGGCTGTGAGCCGGAGGCCTCCCTTAGGACCTAGAAGCTGCCCACCCACGATTCCTTACTCAGTGCGCTTCCTCAGCAGGGCTGCTAACTTCGTTAAACTGGCAAGGAGAATCTCCCGCTCCTGTCTGCCCACATAGTTCTATATAAAGCAGCATCATCCTAACATTTAGCCCATCTCCTTGCATATAATATAACCTAATCACAGGAGTGACTCCTCATCACTTTACCTAGTCTGCTGGTTAGAAGCAAGCCATGGGTGCTGTGAGGGCTGAGAATTATCAGGGTGACCTTGGGGTTTTCCTTCGCAGTCTCTCACACCCCATGCATTCCTAACTCTGCATAACAGGAAGCCCCTCTGCACGCCTGGCAGCACACCGGTCTCCGCAGACAACAAGTGGGGATGATGAGCCTACGAGCAGATCGTGGCCCTACAATAAGGCAGATGCTGAGGCTGCATGTTTGAAGGTCCTGGGAGTCACAGAGGTTAGTTTCCTTGGGCTGGGAGGGGCAGGGCAGGCAGCTCAGAGGAGAACGAGTCAGAGTTGACAGTAGGACATAAAGGATGGCAGAGATGACAGAGATGTGTAGGCAAAAGGACAAGGGGGGATTTGGGAGCCGTAGGTAATTCAGTGTGGCTGATAGAAACTCACTGGGCTAATGCAGGTGAGGCTAAAGCCCCAAAGGGACTTAGAAATCAGCTTTACAAGTGTGCAGCCAACACGAGTCCATAATAGGAGACATGGGGTAGTGGCATGATGACCTTGGGACCCCAGGGAGAGGAGGACCCCAAGCAGGTGCTGAGTGGGGAAGTGGCAGTGGGCTGGAGACAAGCCTGGTGTGTCCCTACTCTCCCTGACAGAAAGCCCTGGGGAAGGCAGGCCTTCATAGAGCCATTTCAGGCAGGCAGGCTGTCAGGATGATGAGTTCTGGAGCTTGGCAGCTGCACGAAAGAAGAAAAAACTCCCAACAAGTCCCGTTTCACTGCCCTTGACCCTGCAGTAGAGCTCTAAGTGCAAAATCTGTCATCTATTAATCTGTTAGAAGTTGACAAAAGGGACTTTGATCAGAGGTTGTTTTTTCCCCCCTTCTTAAGTTTCCTGATGACACATAATAGCCCGTGTCAGCCGGAGGGCCGGAAGCATGGCCATCATTCTTTTGCTCACTTCAACTCCAGCCGCCTGCTCCCCCTGTGGCTTCTCCCCACCCTGATATTAATTGGCCTGTAAGTGGTTACGTGTGTTTCTTTTTATGTGTCAGTTTGAGTCTGCTATTTGAACTTCACAGCTATTGGAGAACACAGAAATGATGCTCTGGGCCCAAGTTGGGAAATGGAACCATCAGGAACATTCACTCCGGCTCTGACAGCCTGTTTTTTTCCCTTCTTCTGTCCCTTGAATCTTGCTTCCCCCCTCCCTCACCCCTGCTGCCTCCTCTCCTCCAAGGCAGCCCACCCTAACTTTAAGCTCAGCTCTTAGAATCATTCACAGCCAGAAGACACCTCTGGGTGGGAACCCCAATTTGCTTGCTTTCAAGAAACTGAAGCTCGTGAGAAGTTTTTTTAAATGAAAGTAACATTTGTTGAAGATCTGTTGTACACACATTTCTCCACATGTATTTTCTCATTCCATCCTCACAATACTGTGAGTTAGGAATCACACTGCCATTTTTCAGAGAGGGAAACAGACTCTAGGAGACTAAGTGGAGAAGTCTCTAGAGCCTGGTATTATCCCCTGCCTCTGCTCTTACAGCTGTGTGATCTTGGGCATGCCCTTCAGCTTCTCTGTGCCTCAGATTGTTCGTCAAGAATGAGTCTTACCAAACTTACTTCAAAGTGTTGTTGTGAGGATTAAATTGGTTGAATATTTGGGGAGGTTCAGAACCGTGCCCAGTATGCAGAAAGTACTTGATAATTGTCCACTGCTGCTGGGTGTAGCGTAGTAGTTCCAGCACTACTTCTGGATCAGAGAGACTTGCAGGATCGTAGCTATACCAAATAGCAGTGAACTTGGGAAGATCTGTCATCTCAAAAACTGTCCCCCATCTACAAAATGCGAATATTTCTGATGGTTGTAGATCCCTCAGTGAAATGTTAGTCCCCCCAACAATTAGTTTTTGTGAGTTTCGCCAATAAACAAGTCTTATTCAACCCCAGAGAACTTTTCATTTGATCATAGAGATCTGTATGAAATATGAATGGACTTCAAAAATGTATAAGTAATATTAGAGCGATGAGACCATACTGAACCCAGAAGACAGCAGAATATCAAGAGAAAAAAGTGGGGCATCAAATTTAAAATAAAACAGAGCTCTTGAAAATTAAAATTAACAGAAAACATTTTTTTTGTTTTACTTTGAAAACTGATTTTATTTTCTGAATCAAAAAGAAGTGTATTCATGTTAAATTTAGAATGCTTAACTTTCCACTGACCTCTCAAAATATGTTCCAGATATTGCTAACAGTGATTAGAACTGTGTAAAAGTTAACAACCCATGCCACATTTTAGAGAAAAAGGTTTAAAAATAGGAAAAAAAGTTTAAAAGAAACCCTTCTCAAAGGCCAAGACAATGACAATTCTAATAAAAAGAAAAGAATGTTAATTAATATTTGAATTTTAACTCACAGTGGTTTTCAAGAATGAAAAATCTTATCTCTTTTAAAACAGACCACATACACAACATTTGGAACATGCAGAGATTTTTTCAGAAAGCAAAAAAAAAAAGGATAAATAGATTGAAAATAGGAAAGAAAGATAAGAAACCTGGAAGATCCATGCAGGATATACAGCATACACCGAGTAGGAGTCCCAAAAAGAGAAAAATGGAGAAAACACAGGGGAGGCAATGTTCAAGGGAATTATACAGAAATAAAATTCCCAGAACTGAAACCATGAGTTTTCTTGTTTGGATTTACCACATGCTCAACACAGCAAATGACAAAAAGACCCACATCAAGGCAAATGCTTGTGAAATTTTGGAATAGCATGGATAAAGAGAAGATATTAAAAGCTCCCAGAAAGGAAAAATGAAATGCAAAACAAAAACAAAAACAAAAACAAGGCATTATAAAGGATCAGGGTACAGGATGGCAGTAGATTTCTCAACAACAATTCTGGAAGCTGACTTTACCCTAAAATTCTATACCCACCCAAACTATTAATTTGGTGTGGGCTTCTCAGCAGCAACACTAGAAGAAAAGAAAGAACATATTCAGAATTCTGCAGATAAGTGATTTGCATTATAGAATTTATACCCAGTAAAGAACAATCCAACAGGAGCTCTCAAGACATGCAAATTCTCCCCAAATTTGCCTTCCACTCCCCTGTCTCAGGTGTGTATAGAAGGGAGCATTCTGCTAAAGTGAGGGGCTCAAGCAAGAAAGAGGTGAATGTGGGGTTCATGAAGCAGATTATGCAATGGAGAAGAAAATGAAGAGATGCCTACAATTATGTGGACACGTGGCTGGATGGCAGCTGTGGCCCAGGCATTGGGCCCCATCTCTTCCTGCTGGCAAGGCCTCACCTTACGGACACTGTAGAATCCCTAAGAGCCAACTGACTCCATTCAAGCCCTTCCTGGTTTCCTCTGTATGGGAAGAGAGGAAATTTTCCCTTCTAGGTTTTCTCAGACTGGTTGAGTGGTCAAATTAACATCAGACAGATTAGTAGGAGAAAAGAACAGATTTTAGGGGCATCTACCTAGCTGCGGACTCTAAAGTCAATGAGACATAATCAGGGTATATGTCCTGAGCTAAGGATCAGGGTTTAGAGCAGCCAGGAGAGAGGAGGGGGGCTCACATGACAAAGGTGGGGATGACATATGACACAGACCAGATGTTTAGTAGTCACATGTTTGCCCAGCCATATAGAAAGGTTTCTCTGATAGAAAGGCAATTTCTGGTAAAAATACTAATTTTGGGTTATACTCCCAATTTTCATTCTTCTAGGTAGTGAAGGGAATGGTAACAGTTTTTTTGTGACGCTGCGTGACCTCCATTGATCTCAGTTGGAAATAATCCGCATGCCAGAGTATGGGGAGGACTCTGTTGAACATTTGGGGGAAGCTATTCCTTGGCCTCCTTGGCCAATCTCCTCTCATTCTCTCCATGGGGCACACAGAAATTTCTGGAGTTGACCCTGTCCCATAGGAATTAAGGAAGACTTGGTCCTGTCATCTATCTTGGTCTGACTGCCCTACCCTAGTTGCCTCATCCTTTAAACAGGATGACAACAGTGCTAATGTCACAAGGTCATTGTTAGGAACAAATGAGAAAATATTTGCAAAGCACTTATGGCATCTGGCAAGTGGTATGCAATATTGGAATTTGTTAAATAAAATGCACTATATATGGATGAGTAGATAAACTTGCAGTAGATTGGAAAAACATTGGTTTAAACTTGAGCCACAGCTGAGCTGTCTTGGCCCACTCCCATGGTCATGCATACCTACACATAATATATGAAAGGCACCTCCTCTGCTGATGCCAATGCTAATCTGACCCTATCAGTTTCTGTTAAGGGACTCCTTGTTGTTCTGAAGAAGAGCTGGAGTCCTCCCTACCCACCACCCTTGCTCTGCTGTCCTCTTCAGGGTCACTTTGACCCAAACCATTTTCTTCCCACCTATCTTCTAGCTCCTGAGACCTCTTCAGTCAGCCTGCATGCTCCTCCTGCCTCAGGACTTCCCCCATGCTGCATCCACTTCCTGCAACCATCCCTCCTCCCTTTGGCTGACTCCTACTCTCCTCTTGGATCTCAGTGGGCCATCATTTCTACAAAGAAGCCTTCTCTGGACTCAAAGGAGATTAGAAACCCTGTGACATAATCTCATGGCCCCAGGGTGTGTTTAATGCTTGCACACAGTATAACACCCGCAGTTCCTTATTTGTTAATTCAGGCAACGTATACTTGAGAGCCCCTTTTACATGCCACACACCTTTCTGGGCCTTGATGCTCCAGTAATGAGCCAAGTAGACAGAGCCCCTGCCCTCAAGGGAGTACTATCTAAGAGCTCTTTGGGGCCTTACTAACCATCAGCTCCATGAGGGCAGGAGTCCTGTGTGACTTGCTCAGCATTGTATTTCTAGTACCTGGCACACACCTGGCAGAAAGAAGACTTTAATAAAGTCTGAGAAATGAGCCAAAGGAACTTTGCTGCCTTCCCTGAGAGAGCAAAGATGGGGTTGGGGGCACCGTCCCCCTACTTTGTAAAGATGTCCCAGTAGTGCTGGCAGGAAACAGAGGTGCTGACAAGCAGTTTAGAACAGCTTAGCAGGAGGTTAAAAAAAGAGAAAAGTCCCACCCAGGCGGAAGGTCGCTGTGGTTTCTTTGGGGAACGTCCCTCCCTTGGCTCCTGGCTTCACCCCCGGCTCATCTGGCCTTGTTTGTAACCAGGCCAGCCTTCCAGAATGAACAGGGCCTGAGGGGCGGAGGTCGCTAACTCTGATTAATCCTGAGAAACAGTAATGACCCAATGGTTCACGCCAGGCTTACTTGTGCCTAATTTCCTTGGGCAATCTAGCCCCTTAATTTCACTCTGAGGTTTAGGATTTCCCCTAGAGCTCGTGGGGAGACAGGCCAAGATGTTCTGTGTAAATGTGGGAAGTGTTGGACTGGAAGTCGGAAATGGGGGCTAGGGGAGGTGAGAATAGGTGGAGGAACTCAGCAGAGCCTTCTTCTGCAGAACCTCGGCATCCTGCTCATGTGTTTCTAGAATATTCTGCAGAGGGATCTAATATTAACAGACCAGGGGACAGAATGATTTAGCTTTTTCTTTTCCCCAAGGGGAACAGTGGGGAGAGGAATAAGAATTAGGGAGCACACAGTTCTAAACAGATGAGCAGTAATAGGCTCCATCTTTGAACCAGCCAAGGCAGACTCAGAGCTTGGCCTAGAGCTTGTGGTTTGCACTTAACTTTATAAATGAGCTGGATCAACCTGGGGCCTCAAAACAGATCTCTCTGGGTTTGTTGTCCTGTAAACAAAGGACTCTTTCTTTACATCCACTCTGATGGACTCCAGCAGTACAGACACATAGGAACAATGCCTCTTAGCCCTTGAGAAAATCATCCAGTATCCATGATCCTTCTTTTCTTCCCTGTTTGAAAGTCTCTGCCTGCCTTAGTGGGTCACAAGGCATACACAGGACAGTGCTGTGCACCTGACAGAGGGCCACGGTCCATGTAGTTAAACTAACAGCAGAACATGCTAAAACAATCTTTAATTAACCAACTCACCAGATTACTGCAGGGTCTCTGTGCCCCTTGGCAAATACCGGGCTGGGGCCCGGCAGGTACTCTCTGGTTCTCCTCTGCTGTCTATTCCCATCAGTCCAACTGTGTGTGTAGGCAAGGGGTCTTTGTGCCTGTTCTCAAACTGTACCTATTATTCTAATTCAATAATACATTTAATGATTCCCCAATGCAGTGAAATATGAGTGTAAAGAAGTGGAGTTGTTTCTTTGCCAACTATGCTGAGTGCTCTGGAAAGAATCAATATAAGTGATAGCTAAACATCTTCCATGTGCCAATTGTTTCTTCTAGACCACTCTGCAGAGGGATTAAGTGTAAGTGTGACAACTATAAAAGTTAGAGGAAGAAACTGTGAAAAATGAGTCTTAAGCATTCAGTTTCATGTTCCCACTGCATTTTAAAGACACAGCAACTTGAAATTGTCGATGATGCTTCATGGGTGTGGTTTATTTGGGAAAGCTAAAAAAAATTCCTATCAGCCACTCCAGCAATTGAGTCCCCACTTTCTATATCTGTTGGGTCAAGTGACCCTGATAAAGCTGGATCTCATCAGATGCAAGAGGGCTGTTCCTATACCTTTAATGCCAGTCCATGACTTGGAAGGAGAGAGTGGCAGGGCTGACTCAAGTCCTGCCATTAGGGTGAGAGCCTCAGAGCTGGGAAAGTCTTCATGGACTTTGGATCTAGGCTCTCCCAGGGGGCCGGGGTAAGAGCATGTTCACCATTGCCAAGTTCCAGTCTCTGAATGCCCCCTGTGACTCACCCCCAGCGAGACCAGAGGCTGGCTCATTTTGAGTTGTCTCCTGCTAGGCATGCTTGACTAACTTCCATCAACTTTTTCTGTGTCCTTTCAAGTATTCTCTTTCACCTCCCAGTGAAAAAGTTCCATTACTTATCTTCAGTTATGAGGAAACCAGGTTCAGAAGAAGCTAACATTGTAGTATGAATTAGCTTACTATATTCGCAAGGTCTCCATATCCCTTCAAATGGTCCTTTAATCTTTTCTACAAGCTTCCTACTTCTTTCAACCCATGATCCATCCCCTTCTCACAAAAGATCTGCTCTAGGATCCATTTCTGCAGGTTTATGGCAAGAGTCTACCTGATCCCTGTTTCGAGCTTATAGGGGAAACTTCTATACATTGAATCAAGACAAATTCTAGCACTTTCTAACTCTGAGAACTTGGACTGTTGACTTATTTTTTCTAGATGCTGTTTTCTTATTGGTATAGTAGAAATTAAAGTAGCTAATTTGGATGCTTCATTTGGTCAGAATTGCTCTTAGTACCAACCATGTGCCAAGTACTGTGTTGCTAGGTGCTGGAGATATAGGTGTGAGACAACCAGAGACCTGGATAGCCATGGGAATGAAGCCTTGTTGGTTGATTGATGGGCTGTTGCAGAGGTTGGCAAACTCCTCTGTACAGGGTCAGAGAGTAAGTGTTTTAGGCTTCTCTCAACCATTGAAGCACAGAAGCAGCTACAAGCAATACAGAAGAAACAGGTGGGACATATTGCAATCAAACTTCATGAAAACAGGTGATGGGCTGTAACTTGCCTACTTCTGGGCTAAAGTATTAATACATTGGATTGGAAGCCAGTCCCAGATCACTCCGAGAAGGCAACCTCCAAATTATCAACCTCGTGGATTCAACCTAGAAGGTGAAAGTTTTTCTGGCGGGTCTCCAGAGTCCTTCTCATGCTCCATGAAGCATCATTGCTTTTGTTATGTGAGCCAGGTCTATCGGAATCCACACTAGCTTAATTTACTTTCCCAACTTGCTTCCCTAATGGCTAAGTGGGATTTCAGTGGCCCCTTCTAACAGATGTTGCAGACATGCCAAAGAGGCAACTGATTGTGCAGTTGTGGGTGGGAGGGCAAATCACATCTCCTCTCTACCTCTCTTAAAACAAGCAGGCTGGACTAATGGTGTCCCAGATGGGACATGTATCAAGTCCCTCAGGGTGCTTGTTAAAAATGCAGATGCCTAGGCCCAGACTTTGGAACCACTGTCTCACACTCTAGCGATGGTTTGGGGATTCTGGACTATTAACAAGTGCCCCAGGTGGTTCTCAAGAAAGACATTCCAAGGAGCTACAAGAGACCTGTAGCTGGGACATTCAGTGCTGGGGAGCAGAGGAAAGGAAGCTGCCTGTCTTCTTTGGACAGGGCTGGCCTGTGGTGGGATGGAGCACGGTGCCGCCAGGGATCTTTATCTCTTTATCTCGTCTGCAAGGACGTGGCAGGATGTGGTTGACCTGAACTTTCTGTGCATGGGGGAACCAGAGAACAGGGGGGAGATTCACACCCCAGCAGAGGCTCACCCCACATGCCTAGAATGTGCCCAGTGAGTATTGGGAAATGAGGTTCTGGCTTCACCTCCTTCAACCTCCTCCAACCTCACTTCCCTCATGTATCGAAATGGGGGTGGTTGTGGGTCATTGGCAAGACACCATGAGGAGCAAATGATGCAACATTACAAAGTCTCTCCTAAGGGGGCAGGGAATTCTGTCTCGGGGGAATGAGCGTCCTCCTGAAGAGACCCAGCCCTGGAGTCAGGAGCCTACCTCACCTGCTGGGTATGATCAACTGCGCCATTGGGAACGAGACCCGAGGCCTTCCAGGACCTCAGTCGGCTGAGTGAGGGGTGGGGTGCCAACGCAGCTGTGTCTCTCCATGCCCTTCCTTAGGACTCCCTTGAAGACTGGGTGAGATCACGGGGTGGGAAGTGCCCGGTGCTGTCAGGGACTGTGACAACAAGTGCCCAAGATCCTCGTTGGCAATTTGGGGGGTTACTAACTTTTACAAGTTTCTTGTTTTCCATTTTTCTTTTTTTTTAGAAAGAGGAGGTAAGAAAACAGGATCTCTGAAAGTCATCACTGTTAAACAACCTTCTCCTTTTGATTTATTGTCCTCTGAGTTTATCAGTCAATTAAGAAGCGGTCATTGGATTGTGTCCCCAGCCTGGGTGAGGCGCAAAAGCGGTGGTTTTGGGAGTATGCCACGGGGCCCTTCACACGAGAGGCTTGGGGTCCAGCCTGGGAGCTAATAGATGTGTGTGGAAAGTGAAATGGCAACGTGATGATGACACTGTGGCCTGCGGCCGCTGTGATGACGCTGGTCATGATGGTGAGAACGAAGACGCTGTCGGCCTCAGTGTTCCTCGCAGGCTAGACCCTGCTGTGCCGCTCACACAGTGTTTTTATGATCACTATCTTATTTGATATTCGAAACCATCAAAACAAACCCCCAATTTTACTGAACTGAGAGTAATAACTTCTCTGAGAGCAGATAAGGAAGTAGCTGAGTCAGACTTCGGTTCCTTATTTTGACCGTGAGTGCCCCTGGCCCCAAGACATCACAACTTTCTTCCTTTATTGGAACAGAACATTGCAAAATGCACATTATCACTGGGAAATGACATGAGTAATCGCCACATGGGGGGAAATGTCACAAGAGCTTGGGAGCGGCAGGTCGGGACGCTAGTGGCTGCGGTACGGAAGAGGCTTAATAGAGACAGGAGTAATTAAAACAAGCCCAGAGGCTGCGTGGCACTTGGGTATGGGGGCCGTGGAGAAGGGAGAAGGGTGGCACCCGTGGCAAGAGGAAGCATGTAGGTAATAGGGAAGTGAGAAAGTCCAAGGTGCCAGGACACAGTCAGCCATGAGTCTGATTGGAAAGGGGGTGCATGCTGGAGGGGACGGGGGCTGGTGAAGTGATGCATTCCTCCAAAGATCTGGAGTATCCTTCTTCATTGTGCTGGAGGTGGGAGGGTCCCACCATTTTCTCTTTGACATCCTGTCCCCTTCAACTCCAAGTCCGTTTATAATCAAATAAAGAAGTTACCAAATCAAAGGGCTGTCTGCAGTCTTAGCCCAAAGACACAGTCTGCTACTTCTGAGTTTTTTCTCTTAAAAATGTCAGAGGGCTGCTGAAACAGGAACAGCGCTGAGGCAACAGCAGCTCTGACTCACAAAGGGCACATCAAAGAAACAGCAGTGATAAGGGGCTGGCAGCAACCATGCGTGTGAGCCAACTTCTCCTGACGCTCTTTGAGGCTTGGGGGCCCCTCTGGGCAGTCTCGTTGTGTGAAGAAGCATGTGGTTTTCAGAAACTGGATGACTCACCACACAGGCAGGGTTTGGGAAGAGATGCAGTCCGTGCTGGTCTCTTTGACGCTCAGCCAGGCGCCAGGTCCAGGACTCTGGGTCACTGCACATTTCAGGTCTTCAGGGCCTGAGATTCATCTGTCCATGCAGCCATGCAGCAACCCATGCAGCCACGCGGCCATGCACTGATCTATTTGTTCAACAGATGCTACGAGCACATATATGGTGCAGGCCCTGTGTGGTCTGACCAAACCATCACTGCCCTCAGCACACTTATGATCTATTGGGAGAGATAAGTAGTGAAAAAATAACTATACAGGTAACTACTGTGGTAAGTGCTAAGAAGGAAACTGCAGGTACTCTGACGGCAGGCAAGTAATCAGAAAGCCTGACCTAGTCTGGAAAAATAGTCCGTGGGAGCAGGGGCTAGTTAATGCTAAATGATGGGTGAGGCTGACAACTGTACAGTCAGCTTGTCAGCTCCATCTCCCTACCATTAGGGCTCATATAAGGAGCAGAACTCACCCTTTCTATTTCTAACTCTCTCTTTCTCACTTTCTTGTGCTTTTTCTACACACACACACACACACACACACATACTCACTCACTCACACACTTCAATGGTGTCATGATGCTTCAATGGAATCAAGTCCCAAAGACTTGGGTTCAAATCCCAAGTTCCCCGTTTACACTTGCTGATCCTCAGTCTTCCACCTTCAAGTGAAACAATAGTAATGACCTTCAGGATGTAAATTAGAATAATTTCTATCAACTTTCTGGCCTATAGGAGACCCTCAATAACCCTGACTTTTAATCTGTTATCATCTGTGTGGAACTGTATGCAAATGATGGGTAGGTTTGTTTCCAGGTATGACCAGAGCACCAGGCCTCCTGTTATCTGAAATGGCTGGAAGATTTCTAGAACATACCCATCTTTGATAAAAATCTGCATTAGGTGATCTCTAAGATTCCTTGCTGTCCCACATTTTTTAGAATTCTAGAAATCCTTGATGAAAAAAGCAAAACCTGGGAATAATGTGCCAAGATTCTGTAATTGATAATGATGGAATCTCTTTTTGTTTCTGTAAGCCTCAGTTTCCCCATCTGTCCAATGATGGACTTAGACCTAGGAGTCTTTCCAGCCTGACAGTCTGAGATGTAGTTCTTCAGGGGGGTGAGGACCCGGGCAGAGCTGGTGCTGGATCAGTCACAATGTCAGTAGAGTTTACTTTGTACCTTTCCCTTCCCGGTCATGTTCCTTCTGCCAGCTGGCTCCAAGTTTCAGGGCACCCATCTGCATGGTTCCTCTGACAGAGTGGCGTGTGGAACCTGCTGACAGCTCAGTGTATCACACTGCTCCATGGGTGTCCTCAGCATAAAGCTTTTAACACCCGTTCATGTTGTTGTATGTCTTGGCATTTCATTTCTTTGCAATGCTGAGGTGTGTGGAGGGTTCTCTGAGGCTGGACTTGGGTCACTGACTGCGAGGCTGGGCCCTATGTCCACCCATCATTATGATTTGGGGAGGAGACCAATAAGACATTAACACATTTCCTCCTCAACAACATGAAATGGCAAAGCCAGTCCCAGAAAGATAACATCTGTTGCTACAAAAACTTTCTAGAATAAATTCAGTGAGTGTTAAGGTAAAGGGACATTCCAAGGGTACTATGGGATGTGATTATTTCTTTGATAAATATTTAGGGATAACAATAGAAAAGGGTCTTTCCCTTCACCCCCTTGATTTTCAGTCTGTTGATTTTATTTTAATTAAACAGGTAATGAAGGTTTATTTAGAATAATTAGGAAAGGAAAGTATTACCAATAATTTCATCATCCTGAGACATCACTATTTACATTTTAGGTTCTAGGTTTTTCTTTTTCTGTCTGTATGATGTGTTTGCATAACATAGATTTTTTTTTCTTTCATTTTTCTAATTGTGGTAAAATATATTTCACAGAAATTTTAGCTAGAACCCTTTCATTTCAATCTGCGGGCTTCCCTTAAGCATTTTCTGCAGGGCAGAGCTAGTAATAACAAACTCCTTCAGCTTTTGTTTATCTGGGAATGTCCTAAAATTTCCCTCACTTTTGAATAACTGTTTTGTTGCATATAGAATTCTTGGTTGATTTTTTATTCTAGTACTACTTTGGCAATACCAGCCATCTGCTTTTGGCTTCCAAAGTCTCTGATGAGAAATCTGCTGATACCCTTATTGAGAATCCTTCATACCTGAACAGTCACTTCTCTTTTGCTGCTTTCAATAGTCTTAGCGGTTGACAGTTTGATTACATGTCTGCCTCAGACGTGAGTTCACCTATTGGTGTTTGTTAAGCTTCTAGGATTAGCCTATATTCATGTCTTTCATCAAACTTAGAAGGTATTGGCCATTATTTTTTTCAAATAATCCCACAGTCCTTTACTCTCTGTTCCTTCTGGGAGTCCTATAATGCACATGTTGGAGCGTTTGAGGGCATCCCATAGATCCCTGAAGTATGGTCACTTTCTTCAACATTTTTTTCTTTCTGTTTCTCTGATTCAATAATTTCAATTTTCCTGTCTCCAGATTCACTGATTCTTTTTTTGCCTTCTCAAATATGACTTTGAATCACTCTAGTGAATTTGAAATTAAATTTAATGTCTTTTTCAGCTGGATTTTTTGGGTCTCTTTTTAGATTTTCTCTTTACTGATATTTCTGTTTTGTTTATACATAGTTTGTTTTGTTTGTTTGTTTACTTTCCTTCATCTTCTTTGGGCATTCTAAGATAGTTGCTTTAAAAATCTTTATCTAGGGGCCTCCCCTGGTGGTGCAGCGGTTGAGTGCTGGGCTGCGAGGCTGCCCGCAGCTTCTGCAGCACCAGTTCGTTCCCCGGCCGCCGGCGAGGGTCCCACAAAAATAAATAAATAAATAAATAAATAATAAAAAATCTTTATCTAGTAGGTCAGCCATCTGGTCTTTCTCAGTGACAGATTTTGTTAGTTTATTTCTTTTTTTCCACAGAATGGGTCATACTTTCCTGTTTCTTTACGGGATTTTCATTGCTCTTGAAAACTGAACATTACAGTTCAAGCCTTCCCCTGGAAGTTGCAAACCTTCAAGAGACTCCAGAGTTCCAAAATAGTTACATTACACAAATTCTTCCAGTGCAATTATTGTTTAGGCAGGAAAAGAGATTCCTTGTGATTTCTACTCTGCCATCTGCCCAAAACCTTCCTTGTATAATTTCTTTTTAAAATAGGACCCTATATGTTACTCTAATTTCTTTTTATCTAGTCAAGTTGTCATATGTGTCTTCAAATTATGATGACCGAGGGATATTTTTATTGTATAATTACCCCAACTTTACTTAGTTCCCTATTACTGTACCTTTCATCTATTTTCATTTTTTATCATTGTAAGTATCGCAATGAAACACATACATGACATACATAGATTTATACATGTTTTTTGTGTCATTTGGATGATTATTTTGTTAGGAAAGAAGAAGGGGAGATTTTGAGGTATACTGGGTGAGTAAGAGCGACAGTAAGTATACAAAGGCCATAGTGAGTCCTCAGCAGAGAGAACAGCTTTAGCAAAGACCCCAAGGACGGAAGGTCCATCTCATGTTCAGAAAACGTTAACAATTATGAAAATATCTAGGCTCCACCTTCTTTCAATGTCTTGCCTGACCACTTTAGGCCATGACGCAATAGCCAGTCTTTTGAATATCCTGGACTATGCCATTCAGGGTGTTCTTCATGAGCCAATTGACTCCCCCAGATTCCTGGGTTGCCCCCCATGCATCTGGCAACACACAAATCAATTCCTCTAAACCCTAAGCAGCCATAAAAGTCCAGGAAATATTTTAAGGACAATCTGCTCATGTCTTAAAATAGTGCCCAGTCAGAAGGAAACATACTCCATATGTGTCTAATTCACTTGTGCAACCAAATACAAAGATTGTAGGCTCCACTTCCCCTCTCTTTCTTTTTAATTTAAAAGGAGCTATTTGATGTCCCAGAAACCCTTTGAGGCTTTTTATTGCCCTTATAGACCTAACAATAAAAGATCGTAGGAGGCAGAAATTGGGTAGTTCTGGGTAAAAAAAAAAAAAAAAAAAAAAAAAAACCCAAGAACTGAAAAGAATCTGGTGAGATGATAATTGATAATTTCAGAATTTTGGAGGTGGCTCCAGGTTAGAGTTGTGAGAGGGGAGAAGAGGCAAGGTAGAGACTGTCTCTGTGCTGTGATTTGTAGGGTACCTAGTCAGCAGCTGCCTGCCTTCTCCCCAGTGCCAGAGACCCCAAAATAACTTTAGGTGAAGACCAATAAAAGGATCCCCTTCCCTCTCCCAGTGGCACTTGGTACAGAAAATCATTGTAGTGTTTTTTAACCAGGGGTGATTTTACCCCCCAGGGACATCTGGCAAAATCTGGAGGCATTTTTGGTTGTCACCAGTGAAGGAAGTGGTGACATTGGCACCTAGTGCCCAGAGGCCAGCGATGCTGCTGAACGTTGTGCAGCCTGCAAGGCAGCTCTGCAACAGAGTCACCCAGGCCAAAACACGGTGGCGCCGAGGTTGAAAAACCCCAAAATAAGAGCGAAATGGATCCTCTTGGGGTGGATTTAGGAGCATCTATTTTACTCTATGGCAAATAACAAAAGGGCATTTACTATTAAAATAAGTACAGTAAGTCCTCAGTGTTGTTGATAGTTTCTTGGAAATGGCTATGCTGAGAGAAATGAAGACTTATTATAAAGAAAGCAGGTGCTGGAAGAAGCCTTCATTCAGCATCCAGTGGGAGTTGCTTTTCAATCATCGGTGTCGTAACACAAGGGCGTGGAACGAAAGGATCTTATTCGATGAACTCTGTACACCTTTTAGGGTGCAGTGAGGTAGGACAGGTTTTATCCTTGCCCTCTTGACCCTGCTCTCCCTCCACTCCCTTCAACCTTTTTTTCTGGGTCTTAAGAGCCAAGAAAACCTCACTGGGATGCTCCCTGAGAAGGAAGGCCACATGGGGTCCACTGCATAGCAGTCCCAAGCGGGTGCTGGAGTGGGCTGGGGGCTCCCCCTTGAAAAGCAAGGAGATGGGGTGGTGGGCCCTCCACCCTCACTGAGGATCAGGAAGAGGGGAAGCACTGTATGAGGGGCCCAGCTGTGTGTGGGCCCAGTGCCAGAGCTGCCACTGACAGGAGCACCGGAAATGTCAGGAGGGGCGGACAAGAGAGTCTAACTGCATATGGAAGAGTGGTAATTGAGAGGCTAGGGTTAAATAGTAAATATCTGTATTGTCAAAAGGCTGATAATTATTCCATAAATAGCCTATGAACCTTGTAGGATGTGATGGAGGATGGGAACAGAATCATCCAGATTGAGAGGGCCCAGAGAGGCCACTCATGGAGTAACCCTTCTCCATCCTGATCCCCTGGGCGCAGCTTGCCTGCCTGTCTGGAGATTTTGAAGCCTGGGGCTGGTCCCACCAGTCTGGTTCTTCTCCCTGCCATTCTGCTAAGCCCTTCCTATTAAACACCATACTTATGTAGCATGCCCCTACTCAAAAGCCACCAGTGGCTCCCTGTGGCTCACCTCATTGCATCCAAATACCTCTGTGTCCAATTACTAATTCGACAAATAGTTATTTATTTTTACTAATTACTAATTCAACAAATATTTATTTTAAATTTTGTATTGAAGCTGAAAAACATAACATGAACCTGGGCATGATTAAATGGTCCAATAATACAAAAAATATAAACAATGAATATTGACTTCATTTAGGGCCCTCCTTACCCATAGCCCCCTCTCCAGGGACACCAGAAGTGCACCATACATACCACATGACACATGCACATGATTTGCTCTTTCAAAAATAGGACAAAAATCTACTTTGCTCTTCACCTTGACTATACTGCTTATAAATATATCTTTATGATTACTCCTTTTTGGCACAGTCTCATCATAAGAATGTGCTATGACTTATTTAAACAGTCTCCTACTGAGGACTTGGCTTCTAATCTTTTGCTAAGATAAGCAAGGGCAATAAACGCCTTGTACACCCCTCTTTTGAATAAGAAAACAAATTCCTGGAAGCTGAGTGGTCCTAGCAATAGATAGTACCCACTCCTCCTGCAGGGCGGGGCAGAGCCCACTTCCCTCCAGTCCAGCCACCCTGTGTTCGCATCACACGTTGTCATCATTGCCAATCTGGTAAGTGAAAATAGCTCTTGTTTTCATTTGTATTGCTTTGATTATGAGGCTGAGTATCTTTTCAACGATTTCAAAATCCTCTGAAGTCCTTTTTTCCGTGAGCTGCCTACTTTCAAGCCCCTTGGCAATTTTTCTATAAGGGAATGGAACAAATACTTATTGACACCCAATTATGTGCCAGTTAAATCACCATTCGTTCTAGTTTCCCCTTAACCAGTTATCCCTGGCTCCCAAACCTCTTCTCCAGTTCCATACTTTCCCAGTCATCACCTGTCCCCACCCCAGTCTCCCCCTACGCCCTGGGAAAGGCATGTAAGTGTGTGTGTGTGTGTGTGTGTGTGTGTGTGTGTGTGTGTGAGCCGGTGCTCAAGCGCGGTGTGAGTGAAGGATGTGTGTATCTCATTTTGTTTATATCAGGGTTATTTTAGAAAACGACTAATAAAAGTAATGCATGCTCTTGGTAGAACACATAAATAGTATAAGAAAGGAAGCAGGAAGATAAAATTTCATGTAATTCTAATCATGCCAAGATAAACATCTTTGGGGTACTTCCTTCAATATTACACTCTGCATGCATGTGTCCCTTTAATAAAACTGAGATCACACTGTACAGATTGTTCTCTTTGTCTTTTTTACCTACTGCTGGTATCACAAAGTCTTTTTTTTTTTAAAGATTTATTTATTTATGCATACAAGAGTTGATGTGCAGGCCAGAGATGGGGTGGGGGGATGGTGAGGAGATTCACCAGAGACAGAGTGGGGAGCAGAACAGGTGCATCTACTGAAATACACTGCTGAGGGGAGCAGCG
This sequence comes from Talpa europaea, assembly GCF_964194135.1. Lineage (NCBI taxonomy): Eukaryota > Metazoa > Chordata > Mammalia > Eulipotyphla > Talpidae > Talpa > Talpa europaea. The sequence continues at coordinate 55,039,817 of NC_140075.1, forward strand.
GGTGAGACAGGAGAGGTCTGCTGTGCCATGTGGGTATCTCCCTGGCTGGGGATCGAACTCGTGCTGCAGTGGCTGCAGACAGCTTCATAGGTTGTGTCTTAACCCCTTGCGCCATCAGGGAGGCCCGGTACCATCTAAAATGTTTCATAAACCTCATTTTTATTGGCCAGAAATTTCTTTCATATAAATATTCCAGAATTCATTTAGCCTGCTCCCTGTTCATAGATTTGGTTTCCCTCCCTCCCTCCTTCCCTTCCTCCTTCTTTCTTTCCTTTCACTTTATACACAAATGCTATTTATATCCCTAATTCTTTCCTTCAAATGGATTCCTGGAGGAGACTTTACTATGTCAAAGGGTCGAACATTCTAATGGTTCTGGATTTGGTAGTTCAGAACATATCCTACCTCTTTCTAGTATGTCTAGATATTGGGCAATTGAAAACCAAGAGTCACTTAAGCTTGGATCTGGATGTGATTTAGCTTTTGCTAAAGAGAAGTTTTGTGAGTGTGATTCAAGCTTTTACTGGTAAAGGTCAGGGTGGCAGTGGCATGGTTCTCAGGCCATGAGCTGCGGCCAGGTCATCACCATTCTGGAGTTTTCTGATTAAAATACAAGCAGTGGTTCCATTGGCAGCCAGGTCTGCGTTGTGTTTTGGGGACTTGTTCCTGAGGGCCTGCCTGGGGTGTGTTACTTCTACTTCCCCATGATCCTGCGAGCTACATTTTCTCCTTAATAAGTTGCTTTCTGTTTAAACTAGCTGAATGGCTTCTGTGTGTTGGACACTAGCCAAAAAAACCCCTGTTTCTTAAATTGTCTTCCAGGTAGGTTATACCAATTCTTGGTCCCACTAGGTGTGAGAGGATGTGATCTACTCTTCCAAACCACCCTGAGAGTCACGAGTCCCATTTTCGTTTCACAAGTTCAGAAACTTTAAACAAGGCCAAGGTCACACAGCTGGTAGGTGCTGAAGCCCAACATGACCCAGCTGTATTGATGGGAGAGCCCAGGTTTAAAATGGGACCAATTCTTTACAGAACAGGAAAAATGACAAGTGTGAAGTGGAAAAAGCTCCTGAGCAATCCCCTCACCCAGAGCCAGTCACCTCCAGCATCCCCAACAACAGCTCAGCACATATGTGCACTCAAGACTCACTTGTAATGTTCTTGCTCAACTGCATGACCCAGATTCAGTCAGAAGGCAACTTTACTAGTCAGGCCAAAGTGAGGGACAGTCTACAAAACACTGCCTGCACGCTTTACAATGTCAAGGCCACAAAAGACATAGAAAAATGTAGAAATTGTTTCAGATGAAAGAGGCCCAACAACCAAATGCAAGACCAGATCCTGGATGGGATAGAAATGTTCTCTAAAGGACATTATAGGGGCCTCCCTGGTGGCACAAGGGGTTAAGATGCAGCACTATGAAGCTATCAGCAGCCACTGCAGCACAAGTTCAATGCCTGGCCGTGACCCACATGGCGCAGCGCTGCTCCCCTCAGCAGTGTATTTCAGTAGATCCACCTGTTCTGCTCCCCACTCTGTCTCTGGTAAATCCTCTCACCCCCCCCCACACCTCTGGTCTGTACCCCAGTTCTTGTTAGCATAAATAAATAATTTTTTTAAAATTATTAAAGAACATTACAGGGATATTTAGCAGCATCTGAATGCAGACTGCATACCAGATAACAGGACTACATCCTTGTTAGGTTTCCTGTGTTTGTGGATGTGGTCATATGAGTAAACAGCCTTGGTTTTCGAAAGCACAAGCTGAAGTATCAATAGTTAAAAGTGAAGGCAATAATAGACCAAGTGATGTGAACAAATAGGCAGATAGCGATGAAGCAAGTGTGGCAAGATGTTAAATGGGGAATCTAGGTTAAAGTTATATGGGAGTTTATTGTCCTGGTCTTGCAAAGAATACTTAGCTTTGAAAAGTCACAAAATAAAGTTTGGAGAAATTCCTTCCTGGAATCAATGCTTTAAGTGATAGAAGAGCAGCAGGGGAGAGAAGGGCTGGGCTCCTGCTTACTCAGGACCCACCATATGCTGGACACGGATTTACATATTTAAATGTCCACAGGGCCCCAAGAAGCAGCGCCACTATGCCCATTTTAGAGGCGGTCAAACCTGTGCTCAGAGACCTGTGTAACCAGCCCAGGGCACACAGCAGAGAGCATCTGGACCCACCGATGCCTGACCCTTGAGCCCACAGGGGCTCATACCAGCTCTGGGTAACAGGGGACAGAGGAATCGTGTGGGTAGGGATGACAGCCTGAACATGTAGTCCCTGTGGGCCCTGAGGAGGCGAGACCTGGTTGGGGGGGGCACTTTGAGAGAATGGCCAGTGATGAGGAGCAGGCTTCCCAGCTCCAGGGCTCAGCCACCGTCTCAGGAAGGGTTCCTCTGAGTGCAGTTCCCAGAGGCAAGAGGGCGGGTGTCAGAGTCAGCAGCAGCGCAGAGCAAATGCCTCTCTTGGGAGATGACAGAATCTGCTAAGTGGGTCTGAGTCCCACCCCACCTGCCTTTTATGGGCACAGCCTGCTCCATCTCACTGAGACATTAACTAATAAAATGGCAGGATAAATAATGTCTGTTTTTAGCATCTACCCTGTCACTGCTCAAGACATCTTGTATTTCATCATCTTACCATCCTTTGAAGCAAGTATTACTCTTCCCATTTTGCAGAGGGGACTGAGGCTCAGGAAGCTAAGGCAGCTTGCTTGGGGTTGCGCTTTTCAGGTAAGGCAGAGTTGTGTTTCACAATTAGGTCCAGGGACCCCGCAGCCTGCCCTGGGGCCGGACCCCAACCCAAAAGGGTGGAAGGCCTTTGGAGATCAGCACATGCCTCCTCTTGTTTGGTGCTGGCAGGAGCTGAGTGCTGCAGGGTCCAATGCAGACATGCCTACCACACTGCCAGGCAGCAGCCCCCACCCTGGGCCACGCTGTGAGTCAGAAGAAAGTCTCTTCCATGGTTCAGTCTCACCACTTCACCTACTTTCCCAGAGACTCCTCCCCCTCAGTTTTCTCCACCCCCAAGCACACTCTGCCTTCCTGATGCCTTCTGGAAGGTCAGAGACCCCCACTATGGTGACCAGTGCACCCCTGACCCTGCCCTCTGGGAGAAGGGTCTGCTAAACAAATTAACAGTCAACTGGAACATCATGTAGCAACCCTTTACTTAAAGAACCTCTCCTGGAGATCAAGACTCCTTACTTCCAATGAATGAAGCTGTAATGGCAGAACTTTAGGGACTGTGGTAGATTCCTCAGGACAAATGTTGAGATGAAGCCAATGGAGAGGACACTCACTGTGGTCTGAAAAATCAGTGTCGTAAAACCACAAACTGCCCAGTGTCATCTCCTTCCCCAATTAGAGCTGAAATCCCCTCAAAGCATCTCTACCAGTGGTCATCTGATTTGATTGCTTCTGGCATCGGGGAGCTCACAACCTCAGGGGGCAGTGTATTTCATCTTGGTGCAGCTTCGTTGTGTAGAGACTAGCATGATTCGTTTGTTCCCAGGCTCCAGCTGGTCTATCTGAGGGCCACTGGTCGGGGCTGACTGTGTTCCAGCTGGAACAGGTGTGTGTTTCTCCCTGCGACACCGTGGAATCAGTCATCCTCACACCCGAGGTCAATTATTTGTCACTTCTCCACGCCGGCGGCAGTCAGCCTGCCTTATTTTTCCACGTTGGAACAATCCCATTATAGCAGGCACTTTTTTGGGTTACATGTCAGAGTCCTCTGACATCAGGTTGTATTTAAAGGTTCAGCACCAGGACTGTGTCCTGTCATACCCCAGCAGCCTTGGCCAGCCTGATTTCCCAGTTAGATTTTTCTGGTAATGCATAAATCAAGGCCCCTAGTCTCAGTTAAGTGCTATATGGTATGGATGGTGGTGAAAAGATCAGAGACCTGGTCCCACCAGCAGTGGAATATGGTACTTCTGGAAGATACTAATTCTGTGAGGGAGACACCAAACCAACCATGAACAAGGGAAGGTCTTAAAAACCCAATTAGATAACAGTTTTTCTGTATCAGCCAATATAGAGTGTGACACACATCAGATCAATATGTTAAATAAAACAGAATTCAGTGCGTTAAGGTTTGTTTTAGGCAATACGTGCTGGGATAGTTGATGTACATCAAGGATGATATCATTGGTATAATCACGGCAGACTTCCTAGAAGAGGTGTCCTTCAGGTGGTATTTGAAGAACAGTTAGAATAGTTAGATGCAGAGTGAAGTTTCAGCTGATATAACTAGAGCCCAAAGTAACAATGACTTAAACACAATGGAAGTTTCTTTCTTCCTCATAAACAGTAATAACTTAAGCAGCCCAGGGTTAATATGGCAGTTCTATGGTTTCGGAGACCCAGGATCTTTTTGCTGTATTGCTCTTCATTCAATCAGCAACTTTTATATCGTATGGTCCAAGATAACTGCTCCAGCACTTGCCATCATGTCCAAGTTCAGTCTACAAAAAGAAGCAATGAGTAGTACCCATCGCTTCCCCTCATGTCTCATTGATAGATATTTGTCTTGTGACTGTATCTACCTCTTCAGTTCTATTACTCAATTCATCACAAATAGTGCTGAGAAAATGCCTCAAGAATTTTAAAATACTGCATTATTGCATTCAGGTATCTGTTCTCACACTGTCCTTATCGGGTTGACTATGATAAATCACTTGATCTATCATTTATTCATCAAAGAATGCCTATGTGAGGCATAAGCTAGGCACTGGAATAAAGCACAGATTTTCTACCTAAGGAGAAAGAAAGGCTGGGCTTCTTTGACCCAAACTCTCTGCGTGAATGAGCAAGCACAGCTCAGAACAGTCAAGGGCATCACATGAGCATGGGGGCGGCTGGCCCTGGAAGCCACCGCTTGCTCCCAACCTGCCTCACCCTGTCCCACCTCGTGCCTGCTGACACCTTGAATGTCCTTTTTTTCCCCTCCCCATCCTTATAAATTCTGACTGTTCCTTGAAGTCACTCCAGACCCATTTTTGATCTGCTACGCCATTTCTTTTGACGACTCCTCCATGGAAACTCACTAAGCCCAATGTATTATCTGCAACGCTTGTCTTTGCAATTGACTTTCTCCTGTGATTTTACGAGGCTGAATGTTGTCCTCTTGCATAACTGTCTCATGCTCCGTCTTGGACACAGGACTGGGCATGCAGCAAGGGTCGGAGATGACTTGTTGGACGTTGACAGATTTAGCCAGCCAGTGGAGGTGGTAGGGCGGCCATGATCGCATTTTCCCTTTTTGCTGACATGTACCCAATTCAACTTTATGAGATTTTTCTGGAGTGTCAGCTGTGCCGTTTTGAACTGGACTTTGAAGGGCAGAATGTCCAGAGGCAAGGGGAATGGCATGTGGGAAGGGCTTGGCAGAGGGCAAGGATGTCTACAGCCTTTCCCAGCCTCCAGCAGGGTCTTGGAATGTTCTGGCCTACTTGCAGTCTTCAAGGGTCATGTCAGGGAAAATACACATAAGGCCATGTTGGGAATGTGGGCCACAGGGAAAACATAATGGAAGGCCAAGGATAAGATCCCCTGAGACAAATCAAATCAGACCTAAGGAGTCAGGGCTGGGGCCCAGGTGCTCAGGGATATACACTTGGGGAACACCTTCTTGAGATTAGAGCAGACAGGACGGTGAGCCAGATGTGGGATTCCCCAGACATGAGCCAACTGCACTGGACTTCGATCTTTGTGTGGTCTCTGATGGGCCACTAACCTGTGCCTCAGTTTCCTCATGTGTGAAAAGAGGATGAAGAGAGTTCAGTTCTATCATAGGTTACAAGTTAGTCTCGGTGTTTCATTTTTAAAGTTGAATTGTTTCTATATTAAAAAGTTGGAATGTTTTACATAAAAATATTGTATTTTATAGATGTTCTTTTAAAATCCTGGACCTGCAGGGCAATCATCTGTGTAGCATTCACCCCCGCCTCTCCCCTCTTCCTCTGACACGGCCCCGGCCGCCTTCCAGCTTGTCCCCGTTCCCAGCCCTGACCACACACTTCCCCAGGTTCTTTCCAGCAGCAGCAGCCACTGCGTGACCCAGAGTGGCTAGCAGAAAGGAGCGCTGCAGAGCCCGTGTCTAGGAGGTTTGGGGCCTGGGGTCTAGCCCAGACTGGCTCAGACCCGCTGATGGGTGCAGAGGAGCCGCCTCCCTCTCTGCCTTTATCACGGGTCATAACCCTCAATAAGATCCTTTCAAGTTCTCACATTCTGCGATTATGAAAATGCCATTTAGCAGAGAGAAATGGAACTATGATTTCAATGCTGTGGAATTTGGCTGTCCTGGCCCCTTGCAAACTTCATGACAGGGTGTAAGAAGGGGGAGACAGAGGAGAAAGAGGGAATGGGGGGGGCTTGGGGGAATCCTAGCTGGGGAGGCTGAGCAAGTCTCTGACTCAGGCCACCTTCTCTGGCTGATGGTGCTGTTGAAAGAGGCAGCCCCGTCTCCTGGAATTCCTTCCAGGTCAGTGTATTGAAATGCCCCAGTTCCATCCTTTCCAGAAGCCTGAGGCTCTGGGTTAAAGCTGAGGGTGTACAAACCAAGCATTCATGAAGGTAGATGCAGAGCCAAATTCCCAGTTTGCTCCACATCAAGGACACTTGTAGATAAGGCTGGCGGGGCGGGGGGCCGGGAGAGCGAGGGCAAAGTGTCAGGTCACGATAGGCAGCAGGAGTGGCAGTCTGGAGGTCCCGATGTTCGCCCTGCTTTTTTCCTAATTGGACCTCAGGTTCCTTGTTTGTCGAATGGTATTAAAACAAATGAACAAATAGGCCTGTTCTCTCTGGCTCTTAGAGAAATCCTAGAGAATGGAGAAGAGATGAGTGCCCGCCAGGGGGTGTGGGGCTTTCTGGGTTTCTTTGCCTTGGTTTCCTCATCACTTTTTCTCTGGGACACTCTCACTTGCCCAGGACAGTGGGGGCCTGCCTGTTCAGGCTCAGGGAGACAGGATCCTCCCCACAGAACCTGCAATCAGAGCCCCCACCAGCTGTCAACTCTGTGGTCTCCTCCTCAGTATCTTCACCTCCTTGGGACACTTCAGCAAGAGAGGCCCCTGCTCACCACCTGGACAAGATGCCTCCTGGTAGGAAGGTGAGACACAGGACCCCCAGCAGGGCCCCCAGAATTCTGGAAAGACTTGACCTCAGAGCTCTCTGAGGCAGGTAGTCCTTGGCAAGTCCTCCACTGGTGAGGGAGGTTTCCTGAGGAGAGCTCAAGATCAACTGACCTGAGAAGATCATCCTTGCCCTCCAGATGAAGAAGCCCTTTCGCTGGGCTGCCTTTCTTGTGTTTTTGTAATACGTAAGTAACACTTGTTTACATTGAAAAAAAATCAGAAAATGTAGCTGAAATATTCACAAATCACCCAAAGTCTATTTCTCTATGATATGTCATGTAGGTATCATGCTTTTTAACAGAAGTGAAAAGGCTTGTGTTTGCTAAGCTGCTTTTTCCATTCAACAGTATATCATGAACATCTCTTTAATGTCCATGTACATACTCTTAAAACTTTAATCCTTAAAGAATTCCATCGGATAGATGTACCACAATGAATTCAATCAATCATCTCTTGATGGACAATACGTTCTTCCTGATTTCTATGAGTATCCCTGAGTTCAAATATTTGTGTCCATTCCTTATTATTCCATTGAGATGGATTCCCAGAATGAATTGCTGACTCCAGAGTCAAGCACCGGTAAGAATTTTGTCTCCAGAAAGGAGACAAAACTTGCTCTCTTCCCTGCAGACTTGTCCCCACGGAATATTACCTCTTCCTTTTTCATCCTTGCCAAGAGCTTATCATTACTTTATTTTGTGTTTATTGGTTTTTACTGAGATTGAAAAATATTTCCATGTGTTTCTTGGCTACTTCTGTTTCTTCTGTGAATTGCTTGTTCATCTAGACGGACCTTTCTGTGTTTGCTTTTGCTTTCTCATGCCTGGAGGGAGTAATTCCTGGCTAAACTGATGGCTATGAGTTGAGCCAGGATGTGGGCATTCTGGCTTCCAGAGATTTCTAAGGAAATCAGCCAGCTGGCCCGAAAAATCTGGGTGTGCACCAGCCTCCACTCCCTGTAGGAAGAAGGGTGAGAGAGGTTTCCCTGGGGAGTTTTACAGGGAGAATGGACAACTATTTGCCTTGATAAAGGGCTGGGCCAAATGATTCTGGTGGTTTCTTGGATCCCCAGATTCTGTGAAAGATTGGAAATCTGGAAACCCTATGAGCCTGTCAGCACCAAGCATGACTAAGGCCCTGTCTGTTTTCCTTTCACCTCTCCCTGGAATTTTTCTGGACCCAGAGGTAGAAACATCATAAAAGATCTTCTAGTGTGAAGCAAGGCACCAAAAAAAAAAAAAAAAAAAAAAAAAAAAGGGAAAAATAAAATCAAATATGAGCACGTAGACATGACTACATTGATGCACTTATCAAAAGTTACACATTTCTGTGTGTCACAGCTAAAAAGAAAGTGGATATACTTGTTTTATTCCTAACAATTTCCAAAAATTGTTCTACTAAAGAATGGTGATGGGGGATTGAGGATCTTCTTATCTCCCTACTGTTTTGCAGAAGAGAAAACTGAGGTGCAGGGCAGGCACATACTTGACAAACCCAGCAAGTGGCATTTGGTCTCCATGCTGGCGGGACAACTTGGAGCAAGTGGCATTTGATGCTGGAGGAGTTCCTGCTTCTAGTCCCGGGATCTTCCCTGTGATGTCTGGTTCCAGTGATCATACAATGAAATTTTTTGCCTGTAGTAAATATTCTTTGAATGGAAAAAAATACATCAGAGAACAGGTTATACTAACAGATGTATAGCCAGAGGAGAGTGAGTCCCTTTTTACTTTGACCTCCTTCACAGGTCACTGTTTTCAACCTGCTGGAAATTTGTCCTTTTTCCCTTTCATTATGCGCGCTCGCGCAGGCACACACACACACACACACACACACACACACACACACACACACACGTTAAACTATAAGATTTTCTTTCCAAGCTTCGTATGCAATCACTTCAAAACACACACACCCCACACAGAAACAGAGGGACAGGGGTGAGAGAGGCACTGTGGTGGTCCCAGAACTAGTATCACACACACTTTGGAATCTCTCTTACTCTCTAAGAAACCTCAAAGACTGTCCCCTTTCTTTTCTTGTAAGAGTGTAACAGGGGGGTCCCCAGGGATAGGGGAGATTCCAGGTTCCCTGCCCCACCCAAGAAAGGGTGAAGCTGAGCCAGGAGGAGGAGAAGCTGGAGAGGACGCTACAAGAAGGAAGAGAAGGATGGGAGTAAGGAGGCCTGGTGGAGGCACACAGAGCAGGGAGATACATGAAGAAGCCACGCTTGCTTCTCAGCCTTGGACTTATGCCCGGGACTTGGGGGACATAGAAGGAAACCCTAGAAACAGATGTGGGTGAGAGGCCTGTGAGAAGGCTCACAATGGCAGCCTTTATCTTCATTTTTATTTTGCTCCTTCCATCCCAGACTTGCCTGGCCCCTTCTGTCCCTTTCTTGTGGGCCCCCACCAGAAGGTGCCTTAGACTTGTGACAAGTTTTTGGGCCTCAGCAGTCCTGTTTTGGACCAGCCCTATTTGACAGGGCATGTGTAACTTTGAGTGTTTTGTGTGGAAACTATTTTATCTATTCTTTCCTTTCCCTTCTCTTTATTGCACACTAATTGTATTAAAGTTCCTTTCCATAAAAGGGCTTATGCTCTAAAGTATGTTTTGTCCTGATGTGGTGAATGCCGGAACCTATTTAGAGCAGGCGGATTTGAGGGTCCTGGGGGGTCCCCTCACTCTGCTTGGCAACAAGAGGAATACTGGCTTTGTGGCATTACTACCCCCCATTCCAAAACATCCCCCCTTGGGTTCTCTTTTCACTCTGGATGTCTTCAGAACTCGCCTACCCACCATCCCTGGAGCACTTTGTCGCTGAGGCCATCACACAGCTGGCCATCACACTGCTCTTTGAGGGCAGGCCTCCTCCGCAGAGAACATACCCAGGATGTTAAGGGACTTCAGCAGTCATTGAGCACATCAAAGTCACAACCTCCCTTTCCCAGCAGGGGTGTGGGTGGGTCTTCGGGGAGGTGTGCTGAGCCGAAAGCTCCCCCAGCTTTTTTGGCTGGATGGTGCTAGGACTGAGCTCTGGGGGATATGGTGGCTGGTGAGACCCTTCTAGCCAGCCTTGCTTCTTACAGTGCCATATCCTCCTCCCCGACCCCTGCCGACTCCCAGTGCCTTGTATCAGGCATTAGCACCCCCAGTATAGCCACTCCCTCCACCTCACCACAGCTCCACGATGTTGCAGATAAAGACAAAATTCACAACGACACTGGAAAATGAGTCCGTGGGCAGACGAAAATGCAGGCACAGTTCTCGCGGAATTCCCCAGCTCTTTCTCTGTAACTGCTGTGAGCTGCCTCTCCCCTTCCCAGTGCCCTGGTTAGTCTTGCCAACCACATGTCTGTCTGGTCCGTCTGCTCAAGAGATCAGTCTTACAGTTTGTACCTCAGCTCTCCTACGTGTTTCTCATCTGTGTCATAACCATCACCTCTTTACCTTTCTCCTCTGCATCCCAGGAGAGACGGCCAAGTTCTTTTTCAATTTGCTGATCTCTTTCTGGGTCGTTCCGTCTATTTTTTTTTATTACTTACTTCTAAATTGGTTTTTAATTCAGCTATTACATTTTTATTCATTTTATAAATCTTCCATTTCTTACCCATCTTCCTTTTTCATCACCTGGTTATTTCATCTTGAAATGAGGTATATATTCTCTCGCTGAGAATTTCTGCTTCTCCTCTAAGCAGGTAGAGTCTTCTCCTCCATGGACCTTATTGGGTAGGTGGACAAGTTTCCTCCTGTATCTCCAGATGGGCAGGTTTGTGTGCTGACCCCCTGTCCCTAGTCCCTGGGTGGTCTGTGCTGTGTGGGGGTGGGCTTCCGCACCCCCTGCCTGGTCTCTGGTTCTCCAAGCTGCTCGCCTTGGCTGTTATGACCTCTCCCTTCTGGCCCCAACCCCAGCGGTCTGGTGAGAAGGACACTTCCCAGAATGCATTGCCTCATCTGCCCCTGATTTTCAGTTTTCCTAATTGTTGTGTCTTTCCCAGTTGTAGACTAGATGGTAACAAAAGAAGCGGGTGCTGAGATAAGGAGAGGTAGCAAGACTGCTTCCAAGAACAGGTCTGAAGAGATGGAGAGAAGCGGCTGACCTCATTTCTGGTGGGTCTGATCCAGAGGCCCCTGGGATGGGACAGACCAGGCCTGCACTTCCCGGTGGGCCTCTGTTTGACAAAGGACTTGCTGAGTAGGTTGGGCAATATCACTGCTTATTTCCCCTTTTATCTGCAATCCTAGACATATGAGCTATTCATTGGGACATTTTCGAGGCTACTTGGTGGGCCCTTCACTATTCTGAGCTCGGGTTTCATATGCAACTTTCATTGCAAATTTACCATGTAATCCTCTGCATTCATTCTCCAACCACAGCTTCTGATTTTTCACTTTGAGTCCAACCCTCTCTTAGTTCAGCTGACCTGGGTAGGTGCTAGCGCTGGAACACCTGACCTTAGTCAATCAGCACTTTAGGCGCTGGCCTGTGCCTAGAAGCTGATATAATCAGAATGAGGGTCAGGACTTTTGTGAAAATGCCTGAAAAGGAAACTTGGGTCCCTGCATTAGACCTGAGACTGAAGGCTTGTGAGTCACACCTCAGATGGCACCCAGAGGACCACAAGGAACCCCCTGACCCAGCCTTGCCTGAAGCTGATACTTTGGCTCTTTTAGCAATGAGAACCAGTAAATTCTCTTTTGGTTTAAGCCCATTTGAATCAGATTACCATTCACCGGAAATAGAATGAGTTCATCATTGCTGCAAATATGATCACAGGATGGCGCAAGCGGCAGGGGGCAGGGGTGCAGGGAGGGGCTAAGGACAAGGATGACCTATTCCCAAATGTTTATAGTGTTGCCTTTGGGTGGTAGGATTGCATATTTCCCTCTTTACATATTTTATCTCACTGTCTTACATATCTGTGAGCAGTATTCTTTCGTTAAAAAAAAGAAAAAAACAAACAAGGAAAACTCCCAATAAATAATATATCAGGAACTTGCTTCTTCAGTTTGGAAAGACAAAGGGGAGAAAGAGGCCCATGTGTGTGTCCCTGTTGAAGACTTGGACTCAGTCAGGTGCCTCTGGGGGGTTGGGGGTAGGCCCTGTAACAGACATCTGAGGAGCTCCCCTTAAGCTGCATGAGGAAATCCTTCCTGATGCAGCAAGAAGCCAGCTCATGCAGCTGTTCTCTCCAGAGAGGGTACAAGTTGAAAATAGAAATGGTTTCAAGAGGTTTGAAACTTTCCTGAATGGCAATCTCTTGCAGAATTGGAGGGGGTTGGGTGGGGGGGGGGCGTGGTATGTGTGGGGCTGTCTCTGGCTTTGGGGTAGTTGTCCCAGAGGCCCGTAAACATTCCCTAGGGTCCAGGCCAGGGAGGGCCACCAGCTGGACAGGGCACCAGTGTGTCTCACTTGTCATCACCCTGGACCTATCTGTTCTCCCCTTGCCAGGGACCGAGCAAGGCAGGCAACTCACTGCCTGTGTCCCCACCGCGCGCAGGGCGCAGGAAAGCACATGTCCTTTAGCACTTGCCCTATCTCGAGTGGCCCAGAGAACGAACAAGTCACGTGGAAGGTGGAAAGCCAAACCCTGAGTCACCACTATAGACTGTGGCCGCAGGCAGAGAGGCCCCCTGAAGGCACTGCACGTGACCTCTATCTGTGCGCCCAGGCAGTTAACTTGGAGTCAGCCAGATCAGGGATTCCTCCGTGTGCGTGACAGTGTTTGAGTTTGGGAAGTCATGCAAGATGTGTGCTCCCCCGTAGGACATCTGGTGTCTATTTTTCTACAGCACCGTTTCTCTAAGTGTGTTTCATTGTATTGTGGTTTTTGAAAGGGGCAGCGAGGAAATGGGTTTATAGCAAGATTCATTTGGGAAATAATTTGTGTCGGCCCAGGAGAATCATGATTTATCTTAGTATGTTCAAGGCTCTGGGAAGTGCAGGGGTAAAGGGTTTCGGTGGAGCAACCACCTGTTTTGGGCTGCATCACCCACATGCTAGATGGGCAGAGAGTGACTGCTCCATGAATTGGAGGTGGGGTGGGGACTGGAGCCGCCTCGGGAGAGGCAGAGCAAAGGGCAGGGGTGGGTGGGCCAGGCAAAAAGGCAGTGCAGGGAGCCCCAGAGCATTTAGAGCCAAGGTGGCATCCAAACTGACCCTGGCTCTTTGGGCTGTTCCCGGTGGGGCAGCCGATTGGCTGGGCACTGGCCACGGCCCTTCCTGGGGTCAGGGCTGAGGGGCAGGTGTCTGGTTGCTTGTGCTTGTATAGCTGAAGCCTGGAGCCCGCCTCTCAGAGACTCACATGGAAAAGGACTCAGCCACTTGATTGGGGGCAGAGCAAAGTTATACATTCCATGTCTTACATTCCAATTCACAGGAGACAGCACAGTGCACACTTTCCTATAAATGTTTAAACCCTCGATTTAATCAACAACATGCACCGGTGATGAACGTCTCCTTACACGGCAGGGTAATATTTTGAAATAATTTGAAACATTCCCCCACACCGTTCTCCATGGTTCCTACCCTTTTTTGGTCTTAACTCTCCAACCTCAGGGCAGAGTCGTCACGGCAGAAATGACAAGCAAACGTCACAGCAGAGAGAAAAGCAAACGTAGCTCTGAGTTCAAGGCATTAGTTTGGAAGTCTAAAAACCTTGCTCTTTGAGCATCCCAATCTCGAGCTGGCAGGACTCGGGAGCACTAGTATGTGGTTAGTTAAGCCATTTTCCCACAAGCCCAGATTTGTTTAATGCTTCCTTAAGCAACAAAGGAAAGCAGCCTCAGAGGGAAAGAAAATGCTGCCCTGGCACTCTGTTTCATCTTCTGTGCCCCCAAATACTGAAGTTGAGGAGATTTTAGAATCCCCTAATAGTTTGGAGATCTGAGAGCAGAGATGACAAGTGCCTACTCCCTGAATAAGCTTCTTAGAGGGGCCCCAGTGTTCAGTAAGGGACCAGCAGACCAGAGAGGCTGTCCAAGGGCCCAGGCTGCACGGTGTGCCCCGCCCCTAAGGTCATGTGGGGAACAGCAGAATGCTTCTGCTGATGGTTCCCAAGAGCCAGCAAACCTGGAAGGCTTCCTGCTGGGGGTGGCAGGGAAGTGACAGCAGATGTCAGCGAGGATCACAGCCCAAAGCAGCAGGAATGAGGCACTCCTCGCCAGCCCACCAGGGGTGGCCTCCTCCGCGCACCAGTTGGGCAATGCCCAGCTTAGTAGAGCCATTGTGGACCCTCTAGAACCAGACATGCTCCTCTGGGTGCCCTGCTTCCCCTACCCTAACAGGGTGCAACCTGTGGAAAGAGAGGGTAACACCTTAAATTGACTAAAACGGACCTCAATCAAAAACAGAATGGGTTCCACTTATAAGAGGAATGTAGGGGAACCAAATAAGGAATAAGGAGAAAAATAATTATAATAAATTTAAAAACAAAATTAACAGGCAACTATTAATCAGAGACACTCTGCAGGGGATGGGGGGAGAGGAATCAGAACAGGGGAGGGAATGCGTTCTTACACAAGGGACTATGGTGATGGTGCACAGGTAAATTGGTGGGAATTTTATGGGGACTGCACCTGAGAGGAGAAAGCATGCATTGTATAAAAAGGAAGAATGATGCAATATATATATGTGTGTGTGTGTGTGTGTGTGTGTGTGTGTGTCTCATAATGATAATAATAATAATAAAAATTTAAAAAAGCAGAGTGGGGAGTCAGGGATGAAACTAGCTTTTTTTCTTTTTTTTCACATCTGAATGTGTGGACTATGAAATTTATCCTGATAGAATACTGTTAGAACTAATCCACAGTATTTTAAAAAGTATTTCAAGCACCCATCTCCTTGAATTACTATCAAATACTATCTGACTTTGGTTTCCCTTACCCACATCCTGGGTCAAAGTTAAGATGACAGGAGGTACACTGCATTGATTCCTGCACCCCAGAGCTGGCACTGGAGCCCCTACAGGCTCTGCTGGTGGGTTCTGCTCGGCCCACTGGTAGCTGAATGTCCAGGAGCAGACCTGGCCCTCAGCGAGCCCTAGTCTCTAGCTGTGTGCTTGCTGAGTCACTCTTGTTCCTGGTGTGGTGACCCAAAGCTCTGCAAGAAAGGATGCTGGGTCCTTTGCAAACCCTAAATCTCTGCCTGGGACTGCATGACTGTAGTCAAATCTCCCCTAGGGGCTCAGTTTCCTCTTCTGTAAAATGAGGTCACTTTGCTCTGCTACTATCAGTAGTTACAGCGCCCACGCAGGCAGTGTCTTCCATGGGAAGGCGCCTTCCTGTGGCATCTTGTGGCACATTCTTGACAGCCCTGCCAGTAAGGGCTGAGCTCTAGTTTGCAGGGTGGAAACAGATTCAGAGAGGACAGGGACTTGCCAAGTGCTGGACATCCAAGTGTCCTATCTGAGACTCCACAGATTATGACACACACCATTATTTTATAAACAATAAAGAAAACGAGGTGCCAGTTGTAATTGCAAGAGGTCCCAGGTTGGAAAACACATTCTAATTTCAGAGATATCAAATGTATGAGAAGCAGGTCTTAGAGCTGATGGCCACCAAGTTGGACAATGGTGGACTTGGGAGCCATCCTAGGCCTGACTGACCTCAGGGCTTGTGTTCCTTATATTGTCAGGCTGCCACACACTGACGTTATGAGAGATTCAAAAGAGCCACAGAACGAGACGGGACTTCTAAAGGGGTGATATGCTGTGCAGACCCAGAAAAGGTAAGTCAACAGCTGGACTGGAAGAAATTCCTTGTTGCCTCTTGTAGTAGCTACCTCTCCACTGACAAATTCTCAGGGAATTTGAGCAGAGGTGGAATTTGGGTAGAAGTCTGTCACAAAGTAGAAAACAGACTCCTTGCCGGTAGTGTCTTATGCAAATTCATAAGCTAACTCAGTCAACTGGCTTAACCCAGAACCAATGCACCCACAGAGAATCAACTTCCAACCAGTGCTGCAGACTGTTGGAGCTCTGAGGAGGCTACCCCATGAGAGAAATGGTCCAGAACAAAATCTAGAATACTGTCTGGGTTCCCCAATGACTCTGCTATGTCCCAAATCTGAAGCTTCAGGAGACTCTGGGGTCTGCCTCTCACCTGCCAGTCTCCTTGAATGGGCAGGACCTATGTCCCTGGGCACCATTCTTGACTGTGGACGTATCCAGTGAAATGGGTCAGGAAGCATTTGCAGACCCTGGAAACTATAGTCCCTACACCTGAGTCCCTACAGCTTCAGACCCTGGGATCTAGACCTTTAATCACTCGTCATGGAGTGCCCAGAAGAGGTGTGCCCACTCTGGCCCTGGGCCTGTTCTCTACTGGCTCCCTGACCTCCTTCTCTGCTAGTCTCTGAATGGGCACCTGGCATAAGTAAACATTACCATGCTGATTGACCGCCACTGAATATAACTGGTCCCAAGGCCTTAGGTACCTTATTTCATCAAGACTTCCCAATGCTCTCTGAAGTTGGAACTATCATCACCATTGTAAAGATGGCAAACTTGAGGCCCAGAGAGGCCAATACTGTGTCCAAGGCCACACAGCCTATAAGTAAGAGAGCTCTTCACCACATCTGTGCACTTTGGCTGGAACAGCGCCTGGAACAATGTGAGCACCCAATAAACACTTGTTCAATGATAGAATGAAACCGCCTTATGTTGGTAATGCTGACAGGTTTGCTCGGAACTAATTATTATTTAATTTTATTCATCCAAGCACCTGCGTTTGCATCCAGTGTAAACCTACATAGGAAGTGGGTTCCAGGCAACCTAGACTGCAACACACACTCACCCCCCCCTTTAATGACCCACCTGCAATTGATATACTGCTAAGTAGCATTTCTTGTACTGGGAGATTCTATTTCCACACTAGCAGCAAATTTGACCTTTGTGTCAGCTGCCAGCTGCTTATAATTCTGACAGATGCAAGCACATTTCTGGGAAGCTGTAGCCACTCCGAACTTTGCAGATCAACAGGCAACGCTGGCAGCTTTGGTAAGAT
Source organism: Talpa europaea (assembly GCF_964194135.1). Taxonomy (NCBI): domain Eukaryota; kingdom Metazoa; phylum Chordata; class Mammalia; order Eulipotyphla; family Talpidae; genus Talpa; species Talpa europaea. The sequence goes on from NC_140075.1 coordinate 55,056,967, forward strand.
TGATCGACCCTCGAGAATCCCATTTACAGCCCTGACGGAGCCTTGGTTTACCACGGCCTGGGCACTAATGACTTCGACAGCTCCCATCTAAATCTGTCAGCCAGGCTGGTGGCGATATTAAAGAACACTCTATTTATACGAAGCAGCAATTAGAGGAATGCTCGCTAGTGGGGCACTGCTTCCAAGTAAATCCCTGGCCTTCCAAATGGTGTCATGCTTGTGGTTATTTTAATCCGCTTGGAATTTCAGGGATATTAATGTGACGGGCCATCGCTGAGGATTAGCCAGGTTTATTTCTGCTGACATTTCAGAGAGCACACTCAGGTTCCCAAGCCGTGCCCCAGAGCCTCCCAGCACCTCGCTGGGAGATGGCAGTGTGGTGGGAGGGGGGCCACTCTTCCTGAGACTCCGCTTACCAGTCTCTTTCCTCCCTTCTGCCTTTGTACCTCCATTTTCTGTCAATTTCCTTCTAGGCCCTTCCTTTCCGTCTCTCCTTAGATGCTGTCTTCTTCCTGTTTTTTCCAAGAACCTGAGATGTTCCTTCAGACATAAGTATAGTTCCTTCAGACATTTGACATTTAAAGGAGTACTGTTCATAGTTAACATAGGATAGGGTTGCTGGATAACATAGAGTGTGCTCACTTAAATGTGAATTTCTGTTAAACAACAAATAATTTTTAAGTATAAGTATATCCCAGGCAATATTTTGGGATATACATTCACTAAAAAAAAAAATCTATTTACCTGCAATTCAAATTTAACTCAGTCTCTTGTATTTTTGTTTGCTAAATAAATCTGGCACCCAAACCTAGGGAGGGTTAGCATAAAGTGGAGAGATCACCACTGAACAAAGAGGTGTCGCCTCTTATCTACCTTCCAGCTTTTCCTCGTTTTTATTCTGCCATCACTTTGTTAGAGTCCTGAGAGTCTGGTTCATCCTCATATACAGTCCTCACTTTCAGATGAGGCTTTCCCTCTACGCTGTGAATCTCTTGAGGGCAGGGACCAGGCCTTATTTCTCATCATAATCTCAGACCCTGACATCTGTGCTATCTGGAGGCAGTCAATAAATATTTACTGAATGAATGGATGAATAAATGAATGTTTTATTCCAATAACAATGATGTCACCTCTTAAAGCATTTTTGGGACTCTTTAATTCAGTGATGAATCCAGTTAGAAGAGCAGGCCCCAGTGTTAGTGATGACCTCTAGATTTCGGGGAAGGTTTGGGAAGGTTCTGGGTGGTCTCCAGGGAGATGAGGAAGTGACTGTCACCGGCTGGTATGGAAATATTTCAATATCTTAGCCATAAGCATGACTGCATTCTTGCATACAGGAACTGAATATCAGTTCTGGAAACAGGCCCAATTATCATCACCCAGCTCTGAGACACAAAAAGTTTGAGAAGTTAGTTGCTGGACATACAGCTCAGGCAGCAGTGCTGGATTGAAACCTTGCAGCTTGGCTCCAACTGGGGCCATGTTTCTACCCCCAACCCACTCCCGCAATAGCTACCACCCTCTATTAATTTCTTAACATACCTGCACAGCCAGGCACCAATCTTAGGACTCTGTTTCTTTGTATGCAGTCTGTCTTAGTGCAGCCTGCTCTAGAAAAATGCTGCAGACAGTGTGGCTTAATAACAGACATTTGCATCTCACTGTGCTAGAGGCTGGAAGGTCAAGATTAAGGTGCCTGCTGATTGGGTTCCTGGTGAGAATGCTTTTCCTGCCTTGTAGATAGACTTCTTGCTGTGTTATCACAGGACAGGGAGACAGATGGACAGAGAAAGAAAAGAGAGAGAAAGAGTTTTTGCATCTCTTCTGGTAAGAGCACTAATCTATTATAGGAGCCCCACCCATATGATCTCATCTAAATTTAATAATCTTCTAAAGGCCCCACCTCCAGACATCATCACATTTGGGGCTAGGACTTTACGCGTGGATTTGGGGAGAACACAGGCGTTCAGTCCTCATAACAACTGTATGAAATGTGCGCTCCTATTATTTCCATTTTACAGATGAAGAATCTGAGTCAACCTGAGGTTGGGTGACTTGCCCAGGGTCATGCAGCAAGCAGGGAGAGGGGCTGAAAGTAAAACACTGGCTGCAGTGTTTATGCCTCTACCCAGACTTCTATGTGGCCTCTGAGTATGGGATCATCACCTTCTTTCTCAGTAACCACAGAGTTTATATTTGGGGATTGTAGACCCAGGCCTTCGTTCATCCCCGCACGTGCCTTGTGTGATTGAGACACACCACAGGACAGAAAGATCACAGTTCCTGCCTTCAAGTACTGAACAGGGGAGATGAGCCTTGCCATTGTTGCCAAGTGCCAGCTCCACGTGTCACCTCCTTTTCCTCCACCCCTTCACTTCTCCAGGCCCCCATCCCAGTCAACTCTCACCTATTCCCTTGCAAGAAACAGCGGCCTGGTATCTCTAGCTCATCTTCCACCCGTCCTCAAATTCAGCCCATAGCAGCGTCCTCTCTGCACAAAATCCTTCAATAGCTCTCTGATTTGTCTTCAAAAACCTTCAAATGTGCCCTTTACTCGGCTGTCATCTCTAGCCCTGGCCCCTCACGCCTGCAGCAAGGAGCACAGATGGATGGGAGCTTCTGTAGTTGCAGCGGGGTGGGGCCCAGAACAACACAGCCCACCCTCGACCTGCCGCAAACCTACAGGAGCCCAGGGCCCCAGCTAGAAGGCTCAGGGCCCCAGCTGGGGCGGCAAGACCACCCTCCACAGCCTGGCACCAAGGCCTTCCGACAGCCCATGACAGCCCATCTGGGTAAGTGAAAATTTAAAAGCCAGAGGGCTTTATTGCTGTTTTCTCAACCATGGTTTCCAGAATCCAGCCTGCAAAGTACTGTGTTCCAGTCAAAATTAGCTACTCTGTGTCCCCCACACTGGCTTTCAGGGTTTCCAACTACGGGGCCTTTTATTTTCCAGAGTCCAGCTTTCCAATTAGACAGTCAGCATGACATTGGCCTCACTGTGGAAGATGCTTCCAAGGTTGGAGGGAGTTTGAGAGCGCCTGCTACGAGAGCCCAGGGAGAAAGGCAGAAGCCAGGGACGAGAGCAGGACTTTGGGGGTGACAATCGGGCACCCCAGCAGAGGCAGATCAGTTGAGATGCTGGATGTGAGGATGGTAAAGGAAATCACCAGACAGGGTGATCAGCAGGAACAGAAGTACTATAAACAGAGCTATGAAGATTCAGAAACTTTGAGAAGAGGGATGGGCTGAGCTCCTCCTGCAACGCCCCAGTTTGCCTGCTCATGGGTAACTTTTGGCAGTCAGAAGAATTTTAGTTCACTCCCCCTCTCCCCCGTCACTTTGGTCCCAGCTCAAAAGCCATGCCCGGACGAACGTTGCTGCCTGCAGAGTAGGGAGAGCGCCCAGGACCCCCCGACGAAAAATTCTTTCTGTCACACTGTGGCTAGAGCTAGGGAATGTGTAGCGGAGTGCTGGCTCCACAAACCCCAAGGCACCGTGGGCCCTGCAATCTCTCCTCCTAGCTCATTTTCTAGCATTTTTGCCTCCCCTGTCTCAACTGTTGAGGGCTATGAAAGCAATGCCAGATAACCCAGGGTGGCTAAGGGCTTACCAGGGGCCAGGGCCCCAGTGGCACTTACTGTGATCCAGGAAAGGGCTGGATGGTGGCAGGGGCGCTGGAGGGCTGTCAGGGAGCAGGGGGTGCCTGGGCCCATAGATGGATGAGACATAGTGAAGGACAGGGAGAGCAGTGGGGGAGACGCAGAGGCACCCAGGACTCCCCCCAGACAGGGGCAGGACGACAGGTGCCCGCCCTCTTGCTGCACCTACATGACTGACAGCCAGGTTGGGGCCAGCTGAGCCTGCAGGGTGGGGCCCCATGCCTCACATAGGAATGGCAAGTGTGGGAGATGGCCAGCCCTCCTGTGTGCCCGGACTCTGGGGAACCTTAGCACATGGTCTTGCTGAGTCCAGGGTTACGGGCGTCAGGGGTGACTTGCAGCCTGGTTTTGACTTGGTTCTGCCTGGGTCTAGGTTCAGCTCTCTACCACCACCCCCTCTTCTCATAAACCACACCATACCGTGCTCCAGACTATAGAAGCTTTCACCCCCTTATAGGAGGGTTGAGTTTATGTTTCAACTTGACTGGACTAAGGGATGCCAGAGAGCTGGTAATGTATTCTTCTAGTGTTCCTGGAGGAGATTAGCATTGGAATAGACTGAGTAAACAAGATGGCCCTCATCACCCTGGGGGCATCATCCAATCTGTGGAGAGACTGAGTAGAACACAAAGGCCAAGGAAGGGGCATTCCCACTCTCTCTGCCTTAGTGGAGATAGTCACCTACTCCCTGGACGTGTGTTCCCCATTTTCAGCCTTCAGAGTCAGACCAGGACTTATACCATTAGCTAACCCCCTACCCCCACCCCCATTCTCAGGTCTTTGGACTTGGACTGAATGACACCTCCAGCACTCCTGGTTCCCCAGCTTACAGATGCAGATCATAGGTAGGTGTGTGGTGTGTGTGTGAGGAGATACAGGCCCCTGCTTCCCAGGCCCATAATCATGTGAGTTAATTCCTACCATAAATCTCATCCATCCATCCATCCATCCATCCTCTAATTGGTTCCATTTCCCTAGAGAACTCTGCCTATATTTTCTCTGGCCTCCAGATATTTGCATATTCAGCTCTGTGGTCTTCTCCACTCAAGCATCACCTCCTCTGGAAGCCTTCTAGACCCCAGTCTAATAGCCCCTGCCAGGTGCTCATGCAGCACCGTGCATCCTCATTAGATTATAATGGCCTGGTGACTTGTCAGCCTCCCCCACTGGGTTGCAGTATCTCTCCCTTTGCTTATTCCAGACACTATTCTTGGCATACAGTAACTGCTTTGTCTGTGTCAGTCCAGGGGATAACTGCAAGGCCCTTGTTCTTCCTCTACACATTGAGGCCCCAGACAGCCTGGCAGACCAGGCCACCTCATGGAAAACCAGGCCTTTCTGGGTGAGAATTGCTCAGTTACCCATGACTTGGCCTGAGGCTCGGAGCTAGGAGTCCATGACGGCCCTTCTGGGTAAGTGAAAATTTAAAAGCCAGAGCGTTTTATTGCTGTTTTAGGAGTCTTTGGACAATTCCTTCTGGAAATAATGTAAGAGCCCAGGGATGTCCAGAACTCAGCAGGAGACCAAAAAGGATGTGGGTGTGGCCTCTGTCACTAGCTGCTCCCCACAAGCTTCCAGCCAGGAGGACATTTGTGGGGGTCTGGCTCCCTGTCCTGGAGACCTACCCTTCTCCTTAGAGAGTCCCTGTATTTCTGGAGTGGACTGTGTAAGGGAGGTGATGTGCCTCAGAGATATGACACCTCTAAACCCATCCAGGGGCTTTGTGCATGGGGGGAGGGAGGCCCCTGCTGGAGGAAGCACTGATGTTTGCAAGCAACCTGGGTTGGAGCCCAGCTCTGCCAAGTCCTCATCTGGCACTTGCAAGCAATCCTGGACTCTGCAAATCTTCGTTTCTTTATCTGTGAAGCGGGAGAGACAAGACACACAGGGTCATGAAGTAGGCTATGGAGAGTGTCAGTGTAGAAGGGGTTGGAAATTTCCAACATGCTCTCAAGAGAGTCACTCAGACTATATTTAGGGTTTAAATAAACACTGACTCCCTCGATTGATGGAGCCCGACCCTGACCCTAACCTATGGACTTCAACCCTGCCTTCAAGAGTCTACAGTCTCGGGAGGGGGGTCACAACATGGCTTCGCAATCTGGAGGGCACCCAGGGTAAGGTGCCACGCTGTCTGTGGGCAGAGGTGGGAAGGCCAGGAGGGATGGGAACAGTCACAGGGGCTTCCTGATGGAGGAGCGTGAGGGTCAGGAGTTAATTCTTGAGGGGAAACAAAGGTCGAGGATGTATCCTGGGACATAGGGCCAAGTTAACCAGAAAAGAGGCTCTTATTCATTGGTAGCAAACTATTTCCCACTTCCTGAATTTTGTAGAAGGTTGGGGGTGGGGAGGTGGGACACAAAGTGAAGCCCCCAGCTCTACCCAGGCCCTGGGAGGTGAGCCCTCCCCCGTCTGCCTTCCAAACTGTGGGGCAGATGGAGGAATGTTCAGGCAGCCTGGAGCCAGGTTCTCTGCATCTGTCAACCCCTGCTCCTGGCCCAGAAATCTCCCCTGCTTTGCTGTGATTACACGAGACTGTGAAGTGTCGCCTTGGGTGTCTCTGTCAACACTCCCTTATTTTCCATCCACTAGAACAAGTAAATGTTTTGGAGGACAGAGAGCACCCATCCTCTCTGAGTTTGTATCATCATCTGGCTTAATTTCCTGCTGTCTTGTTCTGTATGTATTTTTCCCCTCCTTGTCATGAGAGGGAAGGCCTGGGGACACTTTCACTTTTGGAGTTGATGCTGCCATTCAGTAAAAGATGGGGTTGGCCTCCCTTCTCCCCACCCTCAGCTTTTGCCAAAGGGTCCTTGTGGAGGCAACCACGTGATGGCCGGATCAGAGCTGACAGGGCCAGTGTGTGTACACACCGGGCCCGGGACTTCTAGACCTTAGAGAGTTGACACCCCAGGGAGGTCGTTAAACTTCTGAGCAAGGGGATGAGGGTGTGTGTGGGTCCATCCCCCTTCTCCCTCAGCACCCCCTCTTCCTCCCTCCCCCAGGAAGCTTTGGGAAGTTGGCTCTGCCCTGAGTGCTGGCTGCAGGGAGGCGCTGAGAGAGAGAGGTTCAGGGGTCCCTGACTGCTTAATTGGCTTCCCTTTGAATTCTTCAGCTGGAGAATGTCCTCAATAAAACCAGACCGGGATCAGAGCGCAAAGTGAAGTAACACTTAGCTCATGAGCAGAACCAGACAGAGTGTAACACTTGTGGGCTCCACGTGGGGAATCTGGTTTTAAAATCAATTTGAAATTCCATTTGGAGAATTTCTTCTGGGCGGAAAATTGGACTCCACCTTTGAGAGAATGAGGTTAGATTGGTCAGAGGACTAGGGATGCCAATTATGACAGAGATGGGAAGCTACTGTAGGGATGGAAAAAGCTAGCATGGGTTTAGGGCAGTGAGGTAAATAGGTCAAGAAAGCAGCCCAGTTTGGGGGGTGATGGCAATATAGGCAGGGCCAAACCCATTTGTGTGCAAGCCCCCGCACAAGCACTGAAAAGCAAGTTATTTGCTGTGTCTGAGCTCAGGTGGGGTGGGGGAGAGGAAGAGAGATGGAGAGATGGGGGGACAACAAAAGAAAAAAGAAGAGAAAGCTGTATCCTTTTCTGACATCGCATCTTCTATTTACTCTATTTAAAGTAAAATCAGTGTGTGTGTGTGTGTGTGTGTGTATTGGTGGTGTGTGATTATAACTGTGGTCAATCACTGTTCATTTGTACTGCATCGCTTACAAGGCTCTGCATTCACTATCTCAGAACACTAGGGTGGGCCTCTTCACCTGCTGCGCTTCCGTCCCACCAGCTGTCATCTATAGATAATACAAATGGTTGCTTTTCCTTAAAAGTCCCCAGGGTGCAGGGAAGGTGCAGAGGTGTTGGGCTGTCTAGCCACGGATCACACCCAGAGCCCTCTTGGGCCAGCTCTGTGACCGCTCTCCTCAGGCACTTGACATACCCGACGTTACTTGGGATCTCAGTCTCTCCCCATGCAGAGTGGATTTGAACTGCGACCCCCCCCCCCCCAGGAGCAGCTTCCTCCCATGGGGCATGCCCTGAGAGCTGCTCACTGGCTGGGGCATGGAGGGCAGAGCACGTCCTCAGGAAGGAGGAAGACAGCCCACTCCATTTTCTCTAGGGATCTGTTGTCCCTGCTTGGTGGTGACCTGGGTGGTCTGCAGAGGCCTTCTCTGCCTCTAGGATCACTTTGAGCAAGTCCCCTAATGTCTCTGGACCTCAGTTTCCCCATCTAAAAAGTGCTGAGAGTGGAACCAGGCATGGAAGTCGCCACCATTTGATCAGCAGCCCCCCATCTCTCCGAATCCCTTGTCGCCAGAAATACAATCTCAAAATAAGAGAAAAAAAGGCTGGATCGCCTGCTTGTTTTTGGTTTGGTGATAAGTGATTCACTGAAACTCATGACGTCATCCCTTGGCACAGTTTAGAGAACACGGAGATTTTTTAAATGAAGTTTGGCTAAAGACAGGGTGATTAACTGCTCATGCAGGTCCTTCTTTCTTTCCTCCTCGAAAGCCATGGAAATCGAGCCAAATAGATTAAATTATCATTATGTTGCATTGACATCCAACGCTGTTCCCATTAAATGCATTCATTAGCTAGTAAAAGTTCAATAAAACCCCTTATTAATGGCTCCTCACTTCTCGCCCCCTCCCTGTGTTCTCTCTCAAAAGACGCCCCCAAGTTTCTGTGCAGTCATCAAAGACTTCCACAAGATCCCCCCAGCCATTACTTCCTAGGCTGCAGCTTCTGCAGAATGGAGAAACTAGCTTTAGAAAGATATAAATAGGGCCAATTTAGATATCTTTATTGCCATGACTCCACCGAGGACCAAAAGACGAAAGAGTTTCCTGCGACTTTCTTTAAATGTTACTTCAACTCTTAAGCTATCTCTTCTTTGAGAGCAAATGGATTCAATTATGCCAAGCCTGTGAACAGGAAACATGGAATTTATGCCTGAAATTTCCCCCATTCACCGGTGATTCAGGTTTGTTTATGCCGCCAGAGATTCTTTGTGCTGGCGATGTGAATGTACAGAGGACCGGCTTTGATTTCCCATAGAAGAGCTCCCCATTGGGCGCGCCTTTCCAGGTGTGCTGTGGTACAAAGGCCTTGATGTTCAGGTGATTTCTCATTGAAACCCAGAGTCAATCATGCAGCTTTTGAGGTCCTGCCGCCTCCAGGGCCCCCTCTACCTGAGTGCACATTGCTGTAGCACAAGTGGGTGGAGGTCAGCATAGGGCTCTTGGGCCACCGGCTGGTTGAGGCATCCTTGTGTGACGTGCGTCACCTGCCCATGGACTGCTCTGTGTATGAAATGGAAGGTGAGGTTGCCCCTCGAACTGTACAGCTCCATGCAGATGAAAGGTGTCGCTCTCTAACCCGCCTGCTCTGTCTACTCCTGTCCTCCTGCTTCTGTGATACTTCAGTCTGGATCACAACTGATACCCATATCAGGCAAGAACTGAGGAACTTCTAGAATGTTCTTTCTGTTCAAAGGACTGCATCTTAGTTTGTGTTGCCCACAGTTTTTCCCCCAAAAGGTATGCTGGTGCTTTATTGTATGATAGGCTTCAGGGTTCCTGGGAGTGAACTAAAATGACTTTTGGTGAGGCTGGCAACCCCTGGAGGGCCAGGGCCTGGGAACGAAAGCCCCTCGATTTTCTAAGAAAGGATGAAAGACTCCCAGGTTGGCCGGAGAGATATCACCCTAACTAGAACTGGGTCAGTTGCGTCAAAGCTCAGGCGTCTGCAGATCTTTAGGAAGGCATAAGCAAAAATCTGGTTTCCGTTGCTGAAGCACTGATTATATCTGCTGAACCCTGGGTGATGACAGCCCATGTTTCTCTGATAAGGCAGTTATGGGGTGGGGAGAGGGAGAGATTAGTGTCCTGTTCTTCCAGAATACATGACTGGATGTGCAGAAAGCTCTGACCCTCTGAAGATACTATAGCAGGTACAATGGCACCTTCACCAGGACCCTTCCAGGGATGAGAATGAAGGGATTGTGGATAAAAAGACTTTTGCTCTGAAATATTGCTAAGAATATCAGCATTTTGAAATACGTGTGTCATTGAGCATTTGTGTCAGCCTGTGAAGTTACCATCTTTATCCTCCTGGTGCCCAAATTTGCAGGTCAGGGCAATGAAATGACTTTCCTAGTCTCACATGATCAAGGACAGTCAGGATCCAGAACTGGACTTGCCCCAGGCTTCTGTGCTGATCATCTGATCCAGCTGGTTGTCTTTGTAGCCAGTGTGGCTACAATTTGGGCACCAAGGGACAACCAGGAGGTCGGGCTGCGGCATGGGGTAGGGTGTCACAGGATGCCAGGCAAAATCCTGCAGCGCACCCTGGGGTCTCCTACCAGGAGGCCTTGTGACAACAGGGCTCAGCAGACATTACAGAGGACAGAGATGAGCTACAGGAAGGGGGACTGGGCTGAGACACACTCTTTGTCCCAAGGGTTGAGAGGCAGGGTCAGGTTGGAGGTCAAGAAACAATTAGCTCTATTTGCATGAACATATTTGCATGATGCCCAGGTGGTTCAGCAAAATGCCAATCTGGATTTCCCGCTGCCTGGACACGGGCAGGTTCTGGGCCTGGGTGAGCAGTCAGGCACAGCTCCCCACCCTCCTCCTTCTACCCGGCCCCACCGCGCTACTGCCTTTACCATGACGAAAACCCTTCACCGATGAACGAATATTTCCAGAGATTTCTGGGAACCTCGCAGGAAATTTGAGTGGCTCTCAAGTCCCTACACTTCAGGTGCATTGTGGGTATGAGTGGCTCCCAGAAGTCCTGTCCTTGGAAAGCAAGAGATGAGGAAGGTGGTCCTCCCCATGTGCACACACATCCTCTGCAGGGGTGCAGGTGTGAGTGTGTGTGTGAGGAGCTCCAGAATGGCCACTGCATTAGAATTTCGGGGAATGCATCAAGGTGTGGGGGGGAGGAGGGAACAAAACAGGAGATGGTGTTGATGTCTGCAACGCAGATTCAAGCCTTGCTTTTGCCGCCATTCAGCTCTGCAACCCTGAAGAAGTCATCGACAACTCCTCTGAGCTCAGTGTTCCCCGGGAACAACAGGGGTTACCAAAGCAGGGGGTTTGCAGGTGGGGTGGTGGAGAGACAGGCTGCTCTGAACCGGCCCAGCAGTGACATCTCCCAGCCAAGGAGCAGGGCCTCAAGCTTCTCTCCAGGACTGCTTCTGGGAACTCAAGTCTGCAGACCTCAGTGGGGCAGAGGCTCTTTGAGGGTCAGGTCAGCTTTGGACGTCCCATATCCCAAATCTTCTAGCAGGGTAATACAAACAGTGGTAGCTAACGTGCCAGCCAGTCCTCCCCACAGCCTTTGTGCTATTTCCTTCGCCTTGGTCTCAGTTGAGGATCCTTGGGTGCAAATAATGGATACTGACTCCAGATGATATAAGACAAAAGGAGGATTTGAGGGTAGGCTCCTAGGGCATCCACAGAATTGAAGGATACCCAGAAGATTTGGGTCCCAATAGCTTTGTTGCCTGCCCCCAACCCTTTCCTCGCCCCAATGCATTACTTTACCCCTGCTGGGCATATGTTGTTCCAGTTGTTGTTTTGTTCTAAGTGGAATCTTTTGCAGGAGTTGCTGCTGTTTTAAAGGTCAGACTGCAGAAACAGCCTGAGCCAGCGTGGAGCTGCCCAGCCAGCTGGGGGAAGAGGTGAGTAATGAAGAGGTGCATGCACTGGGCCCCTGAAGGAAGCCCTGTCCCTGACCACGCCCTGCCTTTGCTCCTAACCACGCCTCTCTGTTTACTTTAAAAGGAGCTCCCTCTCCCCACCTCAGTGAGCAGGTGCTTTGGACACGACTCCCCCTTCTCCATTGCTGGTGGAGCAACAGGCTCTCCCTCTACTTTGTGGAACCTGGTCATTGCATGAATCGACTTCTTGACACCAGCTGGCAGACCCTCTCGGGGTCTGGAAACCTGAGAAGAGGAAGTTGGTGGAACATCTCTACGGAATACTGTCCCCAGTGTGCTGGACTCCAAACAGCTACCAACGTCTGTGGCGCGCATTCAGTTTCCTTCCCATCCCCAGGAGAGAATGTGGTTGAGAATGTGATGGGTCCGGCTGGGGCAGGTGTCTGTCCATGCTCACCTGGACTGCAGGATATCCACTAGTGAGGACTGCAGACAAGGGGAAGTCACAGCAAGCTGCAGCACCGCCATATCTAGGATGTCTTCCATTGCTGCAAGACAAAAGCAGTGATATTTTTACATGCATCTCCCAGAGCAGAGCAAATTGCTCCAACCCTAAAGTATAGGCACAGGGACTCTAGAGATTTGGTAAGGGGGTGTGAGAGTATTTCTGTCTCCACAACTGCAAATGCTGGCGATTTAGAGTGTGACACGGGCAGAGCAATTTCATCCATTTTGTAGACAGACCAGTCAAAGCATACATCCCACTGGTCCAGGCAGTGAGTGTAGAAAATCTGATTGTGCTTTTGAATGAGGAGGAAGTGGTGTGTGTGTGTGTGGCATCTACAGAGCCCGTAAACACACCCGTTCACACATAAAGAGAATCCCACCATTATTTAAAAGTATGCCCCTTTAAGTGTTCTTTATTATTAATAATAATTAATAAATAAATGGTTCAGAGAGTTCTAATTTTCCCTTGCCGTCAAAAATTAGCATATTTTCCCCCATTTTCCTAAATTGCTACCTTTTGATAATGTGTATGTAATTACTGAAACGCTCCCTGATTCTACCCAAACTCACTCTTTGTTAGTCTGGCTGACTTTGCCTGCATGCTGTCAGATGCTGGTGAGATCTTTTAAAAAACTGTTATGATTGATGTAATTAAACCGAGACAAGGCTTACATTTTGCCTTTTCTGCTCTTTTCATTTCTTCCTCCCCTCCCCAACACGGCAGAATTGAGAGAGCATTAGTTGCCTCTGATTTGTTGGAACTGCCTTACCAGAAAGCGTAGTATCTGCATTTTGCTCAAAGAACTTAATAAAACACCCAGAGCAAACTTCAGGCAGAATTGTTCTCGTCAATTACTAGTGCGGCCTCGGGTTTCTCCTCGTTAATTGCCGAGAGCAGGGAAGCTTTACTCAGTGCGCAGTCTACCCAAGCATGTATGGAGTTTAATGAATCATACTAACTCTGCACTCCAAGCAATTAGGTAAATCTAGCTGTTAGTTAGTGAGGCATAAAATAAATTTAATCTCTCTTCTAAAAAATCAATTATAGTGCTGTAATGTATAATTCAATTTGGGTCATGCTACATAAATTTTCTGTTTTTAGTATGTTTTTAAACTGGTTGTTATTAGATTTTGCAAGCTGTGCATGTGTGTGTGTGTGTGTGTGTGTGTGTGTGTGTGTGTGTAGACTGGAGGATGAGAGAAAGGGACAATTTGGAGAGAGTCTGGATTTATTAAGGAAATGGTGCCTCCCCAGCATCTGTCCATTTGATTTGATTAGTCTTCCTAGAGTACCTACTAAGGGCCAAGTCTCAAGGGAGAAAGAGAGAAGGTGTAATAAATGTCTCCCCTCAAGGCACTTACAGTCTAGTTAATAATGTCAGATCAAACCAATTAGAAAATAATGAGTGAAACTGCATGGGGCAGACACAGATAAGAGGTATTAGAGGGAGAATTTGGGATTTCAAATCTGGATATATGGGTTCCATTTTTAACTCTGCTACAGACTGAAGGACTCTGCTATTGTCTGACCTAAAGCAAGTTGTCTTGAGGTCTAGCAAAGCCTCAGTTTCCTCATCTATACAATGAACAGAACAGCCCCTTCCTTCCAGGGCTTTTGAGGTAGAGTCATATGATGCCTGTTGGGAGCACACCCTGTGGCACCCTAAACCTGCTGCCAGGCTGAGAGACATGCATGTAAATGCCAGTCCTCCTCAACTTCCTGTGAGCACCCTGAGGGCTTGCCCTCTCTGGTATTGTCCTTGGCTCCCAGCCCTGACTGGGAATGAAGAGAATGCTTCAGATGCAGAAACTAGAGCATGAGTGGTGGATGGTACAGGCCTGCTGGGCCAGAAAGTGGACATTTGCAAAGCAAATCAGTGACAGGTGTCAATCCAAGGTCACTTTGCATCAAGGGTTGGGCTCAGCTTCTGATTCTTGAAATAACCCTGCAGGTTTTTCCCTAGTAGCTGGTGAGGAAGCTGACACTCAGAGAGGTTAAGCCACTACCTAAGGACACAGTAAGAAAGCAGCAGAATAGACTAGAACTCCAGTCTCTCCCTGTACTTGTTACCCTACTTTGCCCACCTCTCCTCCACCCCAGGGATGAAAGGCAGAAGTAGGAAAGATGAGAGAAGAACAGGAGGAGCGTGGAATTCACAGTCACGAGCTTTTGCTGAGAGGTCCTGAGTCTAGAAACTCCCTCCCAATGAAACCTTAGAAACATTCCCCCAAACCTGCCTCCCGCCTCTGTCTGCCCATTTGATTTTGTTAATGGAATTCTTAGGAAAAATTACACACCGTTACATTTCCCTGCTAATCTCCCGGCAACAGCCATGGTACCGAACATTATTAAAATAGTTAAGACTCCATCCCAGCTGTCTCTTTCCAATTTTCTTGCTTCCAGGGGGTGCTCAGCAAAGCAGTGAGTAGGCTCACCTACTGAGTGCTCCTCCTCATCCTGAGGCAAGGGCAGCGATAGAAACCGGGGCTCCCCAAACAGTCAGGGGCCCGGGGGTGTGTGCAATGTGGGGGCGGGGGAAGAGCGATGGAGGTTTGGGGACTGGTGAGATATGGGGTTCTGCCCGTCTGTTGGGGGGCCCGTTCCCTCTCTAAGTCTCAGTTATCTCACAAGCCTGCTGGCTTCCCTTCCTGCTCTGAGGTTCTCTCTGTGTGTGTTCTTTGTGACTTGGAGAACACGCCCGCCACTGGCTGCGCTGGAAAATGGAGACACTGGTGTGCAGGCAGTGTTGCTGTCTAATAAGCTGCGAGCTGCTCAGTGCCATCCGTTGATTCACTTCGCAGAGGCTATGGGTCATTAAAGGGAAAAAAAATCTACACCAGTGCATGTGAAGTAGCTTCCACAAAATGATTCCCATCACAAAATAAGCCTTTAATTAGCAGAACATCTCACCCAGCTGAAGCACAACTTTCACAGACATATACCCAGTGATGTTAATTATGAAATGAATTTGCACATGCATGATTTATGGGTCTTTGACTTTAAAGAGAAAAAAAAAACCTAGCTGCCTACTTTATTTATGCTTTCTGCCCTCCAAGAGAATTCACAAGAGAGAGATACCATGGACGGTTCCAGTGTTTCCTGGAAGCTTAACATCCCTTTCAGTGACTTTGATGTTTTCTTACATCAATCAGCTAAATATTTCTTATAGTCTCAATTGTCCAGCAGAGAGCCAGGCCTGGGAGGTGAGGGGGTTGGGGGTGCGGGATGAGTCACAGTTCTGGTGCTATGTTTCGATGAATTTTATACCCTCAGGGGATCTTGCAGAACAATGGGTCTATCTCCCTAATGCTGCAGACTAGAAAGCCATCCAGAAAGGGAACAAACTCCCCCAGATCGGCACAGTGAGTCAGATGGGTGTCCCAGTGCCAGTCTGATTTCCTGACTGGGAGCTTCCCATTATATCCCAACCCACACTGACAGTACTCTGGAAGGCACTAGAACAAGGAGGAAGCACTGTCAACTATCTCCTGGGGTAGAGGAGGCATGTGTGCACGCACCCTGGACACATACATACACATTCACGTACTTCACATGCCCTGGTGGATCAGAACAGGGTGAGTGGACTGCAGAGTGGGCACCGGGGTTCAGGACCTCTAAGAGGGGCGTCCTTGGAAAGATCAGTAGCACCTGGATGAGGCACCTTGGTGTGGCCTTGGGGAGTGGCACAGGCAGAGAGGGGCAGGCTGCCCCAGCAAGTGATGAGCACTCATTAGGAGTAATTTGGTGACAGGGAAGGATGATTTTGCAAAGCCCTGGACCACATGCATTTCTCGCCTCCCCTTTTGCTCATGGGCCCCCTATTCATCTGGGCAGCTGGACCACCTCTGTGGGACTTATGACTGCAGAGCCTTGACCTTGAAAAGCTGGAAACGGGAGGTGTGGAGGGAATGCCTGGTGAGCTGTTTTGGGTTCCCACCTGAGGGTAGACAGAGACTCAAGATGTGGGTTGTGATGGGAAGGAATCCTGGGTGTGGGAGGGGGACCTGTGACTCCCCCTTCTAACCAGTTCTGCACAAAGGAAGCTAGTAATGGGAGACCAGCCACCTCAGATAGGTTTGGGGAGCTGCCTTTCTCCTGGCTGGGGCACACAGGACCCAGGGCAGCAGTACGGGGCAATGCGGCAGAGGAGTAGGGGGGCTGAGTGTGGTGTCTAAACAGACTGGAACAGGCGTTCTGTGGCATTCCCCAGGAAGACCCAGAAGAGCTGACATTGCCTATATCTGGGAGACTGCAGGCTGGCAGCCTGGTGGGGGCCGAGTGATGGGAACAGGGTCTAGCAGAGGGCGCCTCAGCCCGGGCCCCCCAACTTCATCAATCTTAGATCAATCTCTGGAAGTGGGGAGGGAGGGCCAGAAAGAACCTGACATGACTGAGGATACACGGGGATGATTGAGAATACCCAAGACCGACTGGCTGTATTTCTGCCAAAGTAGATACTGAATTGATTTAAGAGAATTGATCTATAGACTACCGGGTTGAGATAGATGCACCTAAGTTCATGGCCTAGAAGCTCCACTATAGTGCTGGCTTGGAGGACAGTGAGTTGAGAAATGCAAGGAAGGTGAACTGCACATGACCTGGATGCTGGAGGGGTCTCAAATGGCACTAAGCCTCCAGGCCTTCCTTTAGGATGAAAAGATGGAAAAACACAGGGCCCTGGATATGCCAGGATACAGAACACTGGGTTTCTTGCTCAGCTCTGCCATACACTGGCTGTGTGGCCTTGGGCAAGTGGCTCAGTCTCTCGTGCTTCAAAAGTTTCCCATTTTTAAAATAAAAAGGGTGGATTCATAATCTCTAAATCATTGGTTTTCAAATTTCAGAGCACTTGACACTCAAGGGGGGAACTGGGTTTAAATGTTCGTTCCCAGATCTAATGCACAGAGATTTGGGCCAAAGGCCTGGCATTACTCGAAGAACTGCAATCCATGATGATAACCATTGTATCTAAGATCCTGCTTTTCTGCAGTTGGGTTCACTCTTCCTCCATATCCCCTGCACAATGCTCCTCTCCCCTGGACAGATTTCTTCCATGCACCTAAGTTGTCTGTCATTCTCCATCCTATGCCTCTGTGCTTGCAATGTCTTCCAAAGCTCTAACTCTGGAATATTCCATCTGGTCTGGTCCCTATTCCTCCTCCCTCTGGGAATCTCCTCCCTTTTCCTTATGCCTCTTTCTGTGAAGGCCAGCTTCTCTCCCTCCCCTTCAAGCAACTGGCAGCTGTGCAGTGGTACCTGAGGGAGGCAACTTCTCTGCTCTGGCTGCTGGGCAACCCCAGACCTCAGAGAACCCTACTCATGCAACCCTTTCCCTACTGTTTTCAGACTCAGTATGTGTACTGTCCCTGAGCTCCAACTCCTGCTTTCTCCCGCTCAAAACCCCTTCCCCTGGTTTCACGGACACTACCTTTTTTGTTTTTAATATATGATTTACCAGTCATTCACCAAAAAAGTTTTTTATGAAAACTTTTAAACATGGCAGCATAGAAAGCAGAAAAATCAAAATTACAAAAGTCAACAGCCTGATATGCTTAAGTCCAGGTTTTTGAAATCAGTAAGTAAATAAGTTATACACACACACACACACACACACACACACACATATATATTTATGTATATATATAAACAAATGTATAAAGAGTATAGTTATTCCATACACACACTTTTGTGAAATCTTTCCCCAGTGAATAGGTCTATGCCTTCAATTCCATATACCACTATGTGGAAATATTCCATCTTTTCATGACTGTGTAATATTCCTTTGAAATCATGTAATGGATTGGCCATTGATCAACATGCAAGCACTGTCTAGTCCTTCACGATTACAAACATCACTGCAACAAACATCTTTGCGTGTTTACGTGGTTGTAGAATTCCTAGAAGTAGAACTGCTAAATGAAAGGGTGTTGAGTATTTTACATTTACTTATTTTGCCATTTTGGCCCTCAAAATGGATTACCAACTTATCCCACCAATATTTTGTGAGGAGCTGATTCTCCATAGCCCTACTCCCACACCAAGATTTTTGATTCTTTGTCAAACAGACAGGTGAAAATACCCTTCTGCTTTTTCCTTTTCCTTAATTATTGGTAAGATTGAGCAGTTTGGAGTTGCTCTATGAAGTGTCACTTCGTGATCTTTGCCTATCTTTCTTTTTCTTTTATCAAAACAAAAAACAACATATTTTTTGCATTTGCTTCTTTTAAAATTGCAGCAGTGCAAAGGGCTATAAAAAGTGATAAGATGAGCTCCCCAACCTTAGGCCCCCACGCTGTTCATCTCTGAGGTTTGAACAAATTTGCACTGAACACTTGGCTTTGAATGATGACTCCTCATGCCCCTGCGGCCCCTCCAGCCCCCAACAGAAAACTTCTGCAGGGTGCCGCCTGTCCCACCTCACAGAGGCAGGATCACAGGCTGCAGCTGACCACGTACTGCTCTCCCTGTGGGTACAGCATTCTGAGTAGTGACTGTAGCCAGAGCTGTGTTAAGGGGTAACTGCGATGGTGCCTGCTGGGAGTCCACCTGCCCCCGCAGGGATTGCAGAGTCAGAGCGCACCTATCTGAGAGCAGAGCCATAGGCAACACCCTGGGCTCAGGTAGGCTGCAAGGGGTTAACTTCCAAGTTCATAGTTAAGATGCTGTTTAAGTAGCTGTGGCTCTCAGTTTCGGGCCTCTTGTGAGGCTCAAATGTGTGTATGTACAAATAAAACCCGAATCTTCTAGAAGCTGTGAGTCCTGAATGTCAGTGCCTGAAATCCTACTCTTAAATCACATCCTTGTGTACAGGAAAGTGGGGGTTCCTTTCTGCAGGGGATCATGCTTTTCTTAGTTATTCCACATATAATCAATATGGTGGTTAAAAACACAGGCCGTGGAATTGGGAAAAGCTGGGTTCAAGGTGTCTTACTGACTGTGTGGCTCTGGGCAGATTACTTAACCCCTCTGAGTCGCAATGTCCTTCTAGCTACAGTGGATATCACACTTCTCAGTTTATTCTAAGAAGCTAATGAGCTGTCTTGAGAGTCTGAGTTCAGTGTCAACTATGTTATTATCATCCTTAATAATTAAAATTATTAACAACACTGTTCTTAACCACAATAGCCTGTGCAGGCTCCTCTCTTTCTCACCCCCACCCCTTTCAATTCTCAGCTTGAGAACAGGCTCACAGTCTCTGGCAGGGCCCCCTCACCAACCCTTCCTCTGTTACCACCTGGGTGGAGTGGACTCAGCCACCACACGGCCCTGTGGTGTTCAACTGGCCTCCTTGTTATTCCCGACAAGTGGTCTCCTGAGGCTGACCCAGACTTGCCAGTGCTGGAGCAGGAGGGCCCTTGCGGGGATGATTTGAAGGGTTTTGAAAAAAGACCTCTGTGCTCTTTTCACCTGCTGTCTGCCATGGTGACAGAACTCCCGCCATTTGTGGAAAGTCTGACATTGGGTTGACTTTCATTTTAATATTAGAAAACTGCAGCAGGACTCTGTAGGAAGCAGGGCGGTGCTGCCCACCTCTGCCTGCTTGCTGGAAAATCCTGTGCAAAGTATTCGATCTCTCTGTCTCTCAGTATCCCCATCTGCACAGTGGGGACATAATGGAAGAGGGGTGAGTGCTAATGAGATTAAGGAACCAGCAAGGACTGGCCACTGTCAGGGCCCACAGGCAGCAGTGGTGGGTCCCGCCTCTCCAGGCATGGTTCTCCACTCTTCCAGGTAGATGCTCAGTCTATGTGAGCCCTCTCCTCTGACACACCCCTATTCTTGACCTCTTGAGCCTTAAAGGCTCAGTGTGGGAGCAGGGGGCATGGAGAGGTGGTGGGTGCTCAGGTTGGATGATCAGGAACCTCCTTGGAGGGTCTTTTTGGGGAAGACTCTTCAGGAGGCAGGAAGGGAGTTGGGGAGCTGAGGAGCCACAGGCAGGCAGGCCCTAGAGAAGACTGTTGGAATGTGGGGGTGGGGGGAACCATGAGGTTGTCTGGGGGAGAGAAGAGAAGGGCAGGGGTGGAGGAAGGGGGGCAAAGGACAAAAGAAGAGACAGAGGAGATAGGAAAGAAAAGATGGGAGGAGAGAGGAGAGAGGGGGAGGGAGTGTTCTGGGAGAGGAGAGAAAGTGAGGGTAAGGGAGGGACAGGAGAGGAAGGGAGACAGGAGGTGGGAAGGGAGAGAAAAAGGGAGGGGCAGTGAGGGCAAAAGGTGGGGGGAGGAGAGACAGCTCCTGGCCAAGGAGTCATGGCATTACAGGGCAGGGAGGAGGCAGCCCAGACCCTGCAAACCTGCCTGCTCTAAATGGGTTCCGCCATCCCCCGCATCAACACAGAACATATGCGACTTTAATGGGAAGGAACTTTAATAAAACTAGGAAACAATACAGGAAAGGCAAAGAGTCTAGTTTCTAAATCAAGCACCCAAAGTTACCCATCCCCTCGTGGGTAAACGTCCACCCAAGCAGGGTTGGCCCAGAGCAAGGCCCCAAAGCCTGCCACAGGTCTAAAGCACCTTCCAGTGGGGACCCACAGAAAAGGGTCAGAAACCACCAGACAAGTCTGGGAGGAAAAGAGCAAAATCAAAATCAAGACAAAACCCACCATTGTCCCCTCCCCACGGGTCTCTCACCCACATCTGTGTCACCCCGTCCACGACCAAAAGGCAAGTGTAGTTTCTTCACGTGTCTCTCATCAACATGTGCCTCCTCCAGGGCTCCTTTTGACTCTCCATGCTGCTTCCATCCTTCCTCAGTCCCTTCTCCAGGTTCTTTTCTCCCTGCTCAGCTCCACCCTCCCTTGGGTGGGGCAGGAAACCTGGAACCTCCCCCTTTCCTGGGGACCACCCTGTTACAATGGGATGGCTCTCCCAGCTCTCCCACCAGAGCTTCCAGCCTTTGGTCCTATTGTTTTTTGCACCTTGGTTGCCCAGTCTGTGGAATGGGAATGCTGATGTCAGTGGCTACTGTTCTGTTCCTGGTGCAGGAGAGACAATGCGTGGGGGTGCTGCTGAGGAAGAGATGCTGTGGCAGGCAAGCAGGCTGCTGTTTCTTCCTACCCCACTGCTCCTTGTAAGAGTCAGGTAAACCCTCACCCAGGGTCTTTGTACTGGCTGTTTCTTCTACCCAGATCTCCCTTCTTCCTCATAGGTGCCTTTTACCTCCTTGATTCTTTGCTCAGATGTGGTCCTCTTATAAATGCTTCCCTGGGCGCATGTGAGCACACACACACACAGGCCACACCACACCATACACACCTCACACAATACACACACCACATGCAGCACACATGCAATACACACCACACAATAACACATTGCACCACATGCTACATACACACCACACACCTCTAAATACATGTGCATGCCACACCAGGTGTTCCAGACTTGTACCATACTGCACCACACACACACACACACACACACACACATACCCACACACGCTCGTCTTGCCCCTCCCTACTTACCTTCCATCAGCAGCATCACGGGTGCTGGAGAGACTCATTTCTTATTTTGTTTATTTGACTGATTGTTGTCAGTCCATCTCCCCCAGTGCAATATTCTTCTTATCTATTGCTGTATGACACACTTCCTAGTAACTTCGGTGCTTGAAACAACAAACCTTTTATTATCTTTTCTTATACCTTACCTTTTTTTGAGTGAGGCCCTCTGGTGAGGTGGGGTGGAGGTTTTCTGCCTCCATCTTGGAGAAACAGGTGATGCTCTGTGGCGTTGCAGCACTGCCAGCGGCTGGGACGTCCAAGATGGCGTCACCCCGCTGTGCGGCCTCTGGGAGGAGCGCCTACACTTGACCTCCCCCACATGCCCGCAGGCAGACCTTCCTCTCCGGGCCTGGGGCTCCTGGAGTTGTGTTTTAAGAGGTGTGGGTGCAAACTATGAAACTTCTGATTTTACCTCAAAAGAGCACTTCCACCTCATTCATTCTGTGAGTCAAGTCACTGTAAGACCAGTCCAGATTCAAGGGCAGACAGTCACCTCCACCTCTCCTAGTGGGAGAAAGAAACTGTGGCCATCTTCAATCTATTACAGCTCACCTCCTGAGGGCAGGGTCTTTACCATCTTTTCTTTTCTTTTTTTTTTTAAAGATATTATTTATACAAGAACCAGGGTGCAGGCCAGATGCGCGGAAGGGTGAGAGGATTCACCAGAGACAGAGTGGGGAACAGAACAGGCAGACTGACGAAATACACTGCTGAGGGGAACAGCAGGCGAGACAGAAGAGGTCTGCTGTGCCATGTGGGATTCTTGCTGGCCGGCCTGGGGTCAAACCCACGCTGCAGAGGCTGCGGACAGCTTCACAGCGTGGCGCTCAACCGCCTGCGCCACCAGGGAGGCCCATCATCTTTTCTTTTTGCTGTACTCCAGGGTCTGGCACATAGTAGTTGTGTGACAACTATGTATTGACTGAGTGATTAAGAGAAGAAATCTGTCTAGTCTAGGCCAAGGCCGCTGCCATCAAGAAGCCCTCTACACCTACCCTAGACCATGGGTTCCTCTTCTACCTCAAACCCACCTCCCACCTGCCCTGCCCTTTCTCCAGGTCTTGGGTTCCTTCCTCTTCATGGAGAACCCTAAAAACTAGTCCTTCAGCTCCCCGAGGGCGAGCATGGGATCTGTGGCATGAGGTGGATCCAAAGTTCAGAGACCCTAACTTTACCCATGGTGGAGGGACATTTTATACCTATTGGTTCATGAACCACAACTGCTGACGAGGTAGATGTTGCTTTCCCATTTTACAGATTGGACACTGGGACCCAGGGCACGGGCCCGTTTGCTCCAGTCACATAGCCATGGGGTGGGGGGCTGGTCTGGTGTCTCCACAGAAGCAGGTGCTGCGCACTAATAGTTCCAACCACATGCTTCTCCAATGTGGAAAATGAGATGCCTAAGTCTTCCCCTTGAGATTCCAGGACCCACTGAAGATGGGGCTCAGGAGCCCTTGCTTTTCTTTTCTCTCCCCTGGAGGCCATGGTTTCCCACCTCCAAGATGCTCTGGAGAAACTCAGGCAAGGGAGCAGGTTGAATATTCATGAACCAGCCAGGCATGAGTGATTAGAGCCTCTGAGTTGGAGGAGGAGGAGGAATAATTGAATGAGGTATTTACATAACAAGTTAATGCCGCTGCCTGGGGGGCTTTTTTGCAGGCCCCTCCCCACCCCAATCTGCTCCCCACCTTGTGCTGTCCCTCCCCTTGGCCATCTGAGGTGGAAGTGCTGTGATTGTCCCTCCCAACCCCTCCACCCTCCCAGCCCCCCCAACCCCGGGGCTGACAATTAAGTTATAAATAAATATTGTTAAAGGGAGAAAATTAGAAGGTCTGGATAATGCTGGCAGTAGGCAGTTTGGTGGCCTGCACAGGGGGCTGGAGCTCTAAACAAGCAAACAAATAAACAAACCACTGCACTCTGCAGATTCTGGGACTGATCAGGAGAGGCTGGGGGGATTTGGTGGGCCTGACCCAGCCCACCACAATCCTGCAAGCACACCTATCCTATATCAGGGCTTGTCTTTTTTTCTACAACACACAGCACCCAGCGTGACCCTCTGTGCTCTGGGTAATGACGGCAGGCCAAGAGAAGAGTAAGGGCTCTGTACCATTAAAAAGAGAATTCCTCTTTTGTGGCTGCAAAGGCGAAGCAAGTCACTGCTCCCACGCCTTCCTGAGAGCTGCCTTTGGGGTTACCCCTGGTCAGTGCTCACTTGGGGTTCTGGAACCAAAGGTTATTAGCTCATAATCACCTTGTTCACGGCTGGCTGGGAGATGTGCAACGCGTCTGACCCCGGGCAAGAGGAACACAGCCAAGTTCTCTGGCTTCAGTTAAAAGGGTTCAGCAGCCTCTCCCTGGAGGTGAAATGCTAACACAGGCTGGGGATCGTGGAGGGGAGTAGGAGGCTTTAACCACTGGGGTGCCAGCCATGGCCCTACTGCCATGCAATCTGCATTCTCCCAGTGCTGGGGTGGTAGTCGGGCCTGTGAGATCCCCATAGCCTTGATGAGCAAGAAGGGCTGACCGGGGCACTGGGAAAGCTGCAGTTCTGGGAAAGTGAGCATTTATGTGGCTTCTCGGAGGCTCAGGCCCCTCTCTCTAGAATAGCTGAGGCACCGCAGCTCCCTCATAGGGTCTGAACAAGGATTAAGTGAGCCATGCTGCACGAACCATTCCTGGGTTTCTTCCAGAAAGATCATGGGGCACTTGACTTGAGTTCTGGCCTCTCCTTGATGACTAAGTTATAAAGAAATCTTGGTAACTTTCACAGCTCTGAGTTTGGTTTTCTGGGGTTATGAGTCCTGTCTGGGGAATTTGAGGGAGGATTTGATGGAGACATACTGTGTCGGGGGATGCCTGGACCTTGAGCCTGGAACACGGTAGGTGCTCACTAAGCACCCAAAGAAGCAGAGCCAGGTCTGTCAGGCCCTCCCAGGAGGCTGGGGCCAGAGGCTAGTGAGGAGACCAGGGCCCAAGACAGATGGCTTCAGATGGCAGAAGCAGACCATTGCCTAAACGTTGTGGCCGAAGTATTTTAACCCCAAATAAAGAGGAACCCAAGTTGCCTGATGGTCAAGCACCAAGGTAGGTGCGAGGGGCCTGTCACAGGAAGCTCCTAAGAGAGTCTGGCTGGGACTCCTGAGAGCCTCCAGGCCCTGGCTGGTCTAAGGCGCCTTCAGTGCTGTGTGGTCATGATTTAGAAGGGAGGGCCCTCCTAGGAGGGCCCAGTCTGGAGGGCTACAGTGGGGGGCTGGGCCCCCATGCCCAGGGGACTCCCCTGATGGGCATGCTGGGGTGGGGAGGGAGTAATTTGGCTCTAGTCAGTCTGGGCTTCCAAGTAGAGGCAAAGAGATCTGCAGGAGACTCTGCTCATCCCCAGCCCAAGACCATGCTGCATGATGGGGTACTCCTTGGCGGGGGGTTCAGGAGAGCTGAGTAGGGTGTTCAGGGAGGCCCAGAACCCTTCTGAGGTCCCACCACCTGGTTTGATCCCTGCTGATGGGGAAGTGGGTGGCTAATGCAGGCAGGACCAACCCCAGTGCCCATGTGCCCTCACTGCACACACATCACCTCCTCTCACATCCCAGGAGGTAGGGACTTGTGTTGTTCCCACTGTCCAGATGAGGAAACTGAGGTGCCGACAGGAACAGATGCTCAGACAGGCAGACAGCACTGGGACTTACCTCTCTCTACTCCTTTGAGCTGCCTGTGCATTCGTGCCCCGAGCCCCCTGAGCCCCCTCCCCACTCCCTACCGCATGACCCCAAACTGTCACTACTACCTTTCCCTCCCCTCTTAACTTTCCTGAAGTGAATATCATTATTAATATTATTTGCCTAATTAACACATTGGCTGAATGACAGAAAACATGCAAACAGGTTTTGCCAAGGAAACTCTGATTAAAACTGCAGTCTGTCTAATTAGATGGAGATTTCTTCATTAGTTTCCCCATTTTAGATGAGCCGCTCCCTCCCCCAAGCCCCTTTCCTTGCGCTTACCCATCAGCTCCCAGACCTAACGTCAGGGGCAGGGGGCACGGGTACCCAGGGAGGCCTTCTTCCCGGGTGATGCTGCCCCATCCCTCTGTACCCCCTTGCTACTGAGGCCCTGATGGCATTCCTGACCCACTTTGTGGTGGAGCTGACCAGAGAACAGAACAGGCACGAGCACCCAGCAAGCCTCAGAGTTGCAGGGCTGAGCATCCTCCTGTGACTGTGGTACCTGAGGTCTGGTTTGGAGACAGGTCTCCTGGGGGCTCTAAAGGTCTTTTCAAACTCCTGCTTAACCAAGCAAAAGCAAAACCAGACCCAGCCCCTGGGATCAGACACCGTGCATGGGCAGCAAAATAGACATTTAATAACAGCAACAAGGGAGCGCTAGGTAGCACTGGTCAATGCTCCCTCTGTCTGAGACGTGCAGCTCTCTCATCTCCATAGCAGCCAGACAAGTGAGGTTATCACCACTTCATGGAGGAGAAAACTGAGGCTCAGAGGCTGGCAGGGAGCAGAGACTTGGCCTCACACACAGCACCATTCGGTACCACACCCTGGCTTCCCCCTCTGGGGAATTCCGCTTGTTGGCCCTGGAAGGCCCCATCCTTTCCCACTCTCTCTCCCCTCCTCCACCCCAGAGGTAGTTCTCTAAGGCAGTAGCAATACCAGTGGGCATGAGCAGGGCCAGGGCGATCTAGGAATGGTCGACGTCAGGCTCAAGCTGAGCCATGGGACTGATCCAGAACAAGAGGGGCTAAAATGAGGTGGGGCACTGGGCACAGGCACAAACAGAGGCTGGGGTGTTCATCCTGGGAGGAGCAGGTGGTCATGAATTATCAGAAGGCAGCGGGATGTCCATCACCTTAGGTGCTGGGAGGCCGTGCAGGGTACATTAAACGTGTCTCCTCTTCCCAGTCGGGGGTTCTCATCTTCACATTTTAAAGATGAGGAAACTGCAGTGCAGAGGGCAGGATCACACAGCTAGGAGGTGGCTGCGCTGTCTTTTGGGGAAATGGAAGCCGCCAGGCGCTGGCATTTCCACGGGCTCAGGGGCCCCAGTGGCAATGCTCAGAGGGATGGGATTCAATTAAGAAGAAAGGTGCTAGGCACTGTGGTTGGGCTGCCCCTGGCTGGAGGGGGCAAGCAGGGGTGGATTTGAGCCTCACTTGGGATAGGAGCCAGCTTCTGAAGGCTACCTCTCTTTGATGAGCTACTCGTTCCTCTGCTACGTATTTACCGAGCACCTGCTATGTGCCAGGTGCCGTGCCAGGCACTGGGGTCCCCAGGTGGATGGGGCAAGCAGGGCCCTTCCTGGTGGAGCTGACCTGCTAAGCCTCCCATCTCCTTGGGGTAGACTTGCCTCCCTCTGGAGAGTGCCCACCAGCCCAGCTGCCCGGAGCCATCCTTCAGGGCCTTCTGCCAGGCCCAGGGCTCCTGTCACTGCCTGCTGGGGTCCGCTCACTCCACCCTAATTCCACCCTTCTTCTGCTGGGGGAGGGGAGAGAAGGAGCGGATGGGGTAAGCTGCTCTGTCCTCTCTCATGCCTCCTCCCTTTACCCGATCAGCCCTCAGATACTGTGAAGCTCTCCAGGATTTAGGGTTTGAGCCTGTGACTGAGGGCCTGCCCTCAAATACAAATGGTAAAATGTGTTCAATGCTGGGAGGTGGTGGGGCTCAGGGGGAGGCTTCTACCCCGGCTTCTCCCCTTTTGTGAAAAGGACCCTGGCCTGGGGTTTGAGTCCCAGTGCTGCCACTTGTTAGCTCAGTGACCTTGGGCATATTTCTTAACCTCTCTGAACCTGTTTCTTCATCAGTGAAATGTGGAAACCACAATGATTCACAAGATGGAGCAGAGATTAAATAACTTGATGCAAACAAAGCACCTTGTATAATCCCTAGCACGTAGGACAACTCCATCCCAACACTCTTCCAGGGGATGAGTCAAAGTTCACAGACACGGCAGCAACATTCCAAGCTCAGGGCAATGTCTTTCTCACCGTGGGTGGGAGGACGCTGACTTGGACCAACCAGACACGATTGAAGTCCCTCATCGGAATCCCAGCTGCCTTCCAGCTCTGACATGTTCTGGTTCTCCCACAGTTGCGCCTTCAGGTGCACAGGCCTGTCCTTATGGGCTTGACAGACCCAGTGACTTCCTCCACCTCAGTGTGCCCTTCTGACAAATGGGCACAGGTCCAGCCCTGCCTAGGGTGCTCTGGGGCCTGTTGGCCAATTTTACCAGGAAGCCCAAGGCCTGAGGGGAGCATGATCGGAGGCGGGGAAGACACGCCTCATTACCTCATTAGACAGCTCTGGTGCCAGGGCCACGCGGGCTCTGTCGCCATGGCAGCCAGCCCTCCGCAGACCAGGTGGTTTTTATTACCGAACTTGGAAAACTTTATGGCGGCGCCAACAATGAATCTTTATTCTGTTGTTAATAGCATGTCTCTTATTAGCATGTATCTTTTCCCCTTCTTAATAACCTTTGCATTTCCAAGCCGCATTTATAATTAAGTCATTAATCCCTTACTGGAATTTCTTGTTTTTCTGAAGCTGCAAACCAGAGGCCCTGGCTGGCTGGCGTGAATGAAGGGCAAATGCGCCACCAAATTGCTCGGGGAATGTCATTCTAATTATTGGATCCTGACCCAGCAGCGTGCTGATAAGCTGGAGGTTGGAGACGCCCTATCTCTGAGGAACTCAAAGCCTGCTCGAGGCCTTTTCTCTCCCACTGTGGCATCCCTGCCAAGCAATTAGCCTCTGTGGCAGCCTGAGAGCTGGCAGCAGGGACGAACAGGTCCCTGCGCAGGCCTAAGACAAGGACCGTTCTCCAGTTGTGTCCCCCTTGAGGCGCAGTCGCTTGTCTGTGTTTTCCTTCCCTCCCTGCTTCAGTGCAAGCTCTGGGTTCCGGTCTATGTCATTATAGATGGAAAGGCTAAGCTATCCTCCCCAATTCCTTTGTTCAAGTCCTAACCGTCAGTCCCTTAGAATGTGACCAGATTTGAAGAGAGGGTCCTTAAAGAGGTAATTAAGTTAAAATAAATTAATTAGGACTAATTAACTAGTTGAATGTGACTGGCATCCTTCCAAGGAGAGGTCAGGACTTAGACATGCACAGAGGGCCGACCGCAAGCAGTCCAGGGAGAAGACAGACACCTGCAGCAAGGAGAGAGATCCCGGAAGAAACTAACCCTGCTGACTCCTTGATCTCAGTCTTCCAACCTCCAGAGCAGTGAGAAATATAAATTTCTGTTATTTAAGCCACCCAGTGGTGGACCACCAGTTGTAACATGTTCTGGTGCCCTGCTGATGGGCCTTCGCATGCTCCATGGTTCCAGGAGAGAGAACCCCAGGGTGCTGGGCTCCTGGCTCCAGGCCGTGTTCCCACAGTAGCATGGACCCTGAATTTTGGACTGTGAGGGGCAATGTCTTCTTTCCTACAAGTTCTACTAGCTACTGGCCTCCAGCTTTGACTTCTAGAGGCAGGAGCTTGACCAGGCCATCCACCCAAGATCTGGAGAGTGAGTCTGGGTCAGGACCCCATGGGCAGAGCCAGGAGTCCTGTGTCAGCTTGCTAGGGCATCAGGGGTCAACAAGGAGTCAGGAGCTGGCCTAAATGCAGGCCAGACCAGGGCCAGGAAGGGCCTGCCAATCTGGGATCTGCAGCACCCCAATATTAGTAACAGGAGACCTGGCAGGGTATGGGTGGACTGGTTTGAAGGTTTAAAGGACACTTAGAGACTTGAGGCCCAGGTGCCCTTCCTACCTGCCACCTTTCCTGTGCCCCAATCCTAAACTCATCCCCTTAGTCTCTTCCTTACGGCCCTTGGCTTTGTCCAAATTGTTCTCAGCATGACTGACCAGCCCCTGCCCGGTCTGGCTCCCTACCCTGGAGTCATGCATGTACTGTTTCCTCCTCATGCTAAATGTCTTACTGTTCTATCATACCAAGTTCCTTCACACCTCATTTATCTGTCCATCCCTTCATCTATCCATCTATCCATCCATCCATCCATCCATCCATCCATCCATCCATCTATTGATCCATCCTTCCATCCATCCAGCAAATATTTGCTGAGTCCCTGCCATGTGTGTCCTTTGATTGACCTGATGACAATGTTGAGCCAACATTCAAGGCCCTGCCCCTCAAAAAGCTCACAATCTAGCAGGGATTGGTATTTCTCATTAATCCAACCAAATGGCTTGCATCTAAGATAAAATAGAAAAAAAAAAAAACACCCAACAAGACGTTCCATGAAGTGATGAGCAGATTATGGGACTTATTGGATTGGTGTTGAGATGCACTCTGCCAAGAGGGACATGTGAGCTGAGACCTGGACCTAGGAGTTAACCAGTAGGAGAAAAGGGAAGAGTGTTTTCCTTCAAAGGAACAGCATTGCAAAGTCCCTGAGGTGGCAGGGAGCTGGAAGAAGAAAGCCTGAGTGAGGGGAGTGCAGATCTTGGGGAGGGGACAGCGCTGCAGCTAGACAGGGCTTGAGGCTGGACTGGGAGCTCCTGGAAGGTCAGGGCTGGGTCTGTGGACTTCTTGGGGCAGTATCCAGTTTGAGCTAGGAGCAAACTATCTGAGGAAATGCACCAGGCTGTTACTGGTCATCCTTTATGTGGAGCTGGCAGTTAGTTCAAGGGCTTCTACGGTGTGTAGCCAGCCCCTCCTAGCTATTATTGCTAAGGAACACTGTTAAAATCATATCTGCTCTGAGCATCCCAAATTCATTTTTTTCCCCCACTTCCACTGTTAATATTTTGGTAGATTTTCCTCCAGATTTTCTGGGTATGGGTCACTCAGATTCTGCAGGCCACCCCAGCCCAAGTAGTCACTTTGTTTCTCTTGCTTGGCATTGCCTGTCAAATCATACATACACATGTGTGCACACACAGAGACACACAACACACTTCTTAAAGTTGTATGGCTGTGTCTGCCATGTGATCACTAATCAGGCCAGACTGACACCGTATGGCATCTGTCATGTTCCAGTGCTGTCTGTGGTGATGCCCACCTCTGAGACCTCCAAAGGGTGACAGTACCTCTTACCAACAGCACTGACAGCAACAACACTTCAAGAAGCTAAAGGGTTTCTTTCTGCCACCTGCCCTTAAGGAAGCTACCACGAGAACATGTTTGTTCTTTATTCTACATGACAGTTGGGGCATCACTGGGGCACCTAGGAAAACAGTGCCCAGTGTTCCCCCGCAGCCCACTCTCCCTGGGGCTTGGTCTGTGGAGCTAGACTGTGAAATAGTACTTTGAAGGTAGGCCATGCTGGTTCCCCAGTTCTCACCTCTCTGGGCTCATACATGGGGAAACTCCCCCAAATTTTCATGCAAGCTGGTACATGAAATTGTGCACCTGGGAGCCTACGCAGAAGATGACTAAGTAGGCTTAGAAAGATCTGGATCTTCACAAGTTGTGATTTGGGTTCTGACAGCATTCTAGTGTATTTTTTATAGATAATCATCAGTGTGCATTCAATTGTGAGCTTTATTTCGCTCAACATTGTAAGTACATCCATGCCATGACAACCTGCATAAGCATGGTCCCTAACAGCTCCCTGGTGACTCTCCAGTGGACATACGTGCCACTTCATGAGCCTTTTGTTGAACATATAGTTTGTTTCCAGATTGATGCTGTTATAAGTGAAGTGCATGGAGAACTGCCACATATTGCGCAGTTGGTATATGTTTTCAGAAGAACAATGAGCAGACTAGGAAACACGGAGGACGTTGAGCTCAGTTGCCATCCACGTGCAGCAACTTACATGCCCACCAACATTTTACGTGGACAGGCATTATGCGATTAGCTGCAATTGCTGGATCGTCTGCCTGGCCAGATTTACCATGCTTTCATAAAGTCAGGAATGATTCTTGAAGCTCGGGGTTTTCTGAAAAGTAGAAGGAATTGACTAATTGCTTATTGAGGACCATAAAGTCAACTGCATAGAGTTTCTAAGCACAAATATGGATCTAAAATAACATTTTATATAGCTAGGGGATCTGGTGTTAAAGGCAGTCCCACATCCCAGGTTATGTGAGGAGGGCCCCCCTCACTCAGCTATATAAGATAAATCCCTACAAGAGCTATGGAGAGTCTCTGTCCTCTGGATGGGGTTCACATCCTGCTTCACCCTGGTTCTGATCACCCATGAGTACTAGGTTCTTAGTCCCTTGAAGGCATTGGGACTGGCCTACAGCAGCAGAATTCTCCTTCTAAAATTGTGCAAAACCCACACTTGAAGGGGAGGGTCTTCATCAATTGCATCCTTAAGCTTTGTTGTCTTTTTTTTGCTCCTATTTGATACCTTAAACCTATTACAAAAACTGGAAGGGTGACTGTCGCCCAACTTGGCAGGGATGTCTCCTCAGGGGCCTGGTACAAAATGGTCATCTCCTTCTTTTTGCATTTTACTAGTGGGAGGAGTTTAAGGATCTTTCCAGGTTTGCACAGGAGAAGAGCTACTCCATACACATGATACCCAAATACTATTAAACTGCATGAGTAAGCACGCTCCCCAACCCCACCCACCCCACACAGCAGCTGTGGCTGAAATTTCCACTTGTACTCTGTGTACGTGTGAGGAGAGCTTGTTAACTCTTTCATATTACACCTTCCGTGGCAACCGAGGTGACAACTTATGAGAATTAACCCAAAGACCTGACCCACTAGACCCGGAGCTATTTGTCTTCTTGAATAAGGCAATTCTTGCAATTAATCATCTTTAACAATAAAAAGCAAAACTCTCATGGGAGAAGGACAGACAAAAAGATTAAGGTTCAAGTCACTCCATTCAGGCACATGTATTTTGGGCCATTTTTTTGGTCATTCTTGATGTGATGGTAAAGGTGTCATTTGCTAGTTGGTTGGTTTTATCAGAGACCACATCTACCTATCAAAGGTTCAGGAATAAGCGAGTGGTTTATGATAGTGATCAAGTCAGATTGCCCAGACTCAAGTTCTGGCTCCTGCACGTAGAGCTGTGTGACTTTGGTAGAATTACTTAACCTTTCTGGGCTTCAGTTGCCACACATGTGGATCTGAGATAATGAGTCTCTGCTTAATAATATTTGAAAAATTAAGTGAGATGATTCATAGAAAGTGTTTAATGCAGTGCCAGACACTTAGTAGGGGCCTAATAATAGCTTGCTGTTATTTTAATTACTAGCACCTCATTCTCAAAATCTTCCACGCTCCAGTAATAATCACTCACCATGCACAGTGCATGTAAGACTTCATTCCATTAACATCCTGAATTTTCACAATAATAGGGAGGAGAGTTGTTTATTTTCCTGTTCTCGATATGTCATCCTCTTTCATAAAATGTGAGCGATTCTGCCTCCCACCCTCCCCAGGACTGCAGCGAGAACCCCACAAGAGGTCTAGGTTAAAAGACTGTGAGTACCCCAGAACCACACAAATGGGAGCGATGTGACCCCAGGAGCTGTGATCTGGAGGCTGACTTTTGCAAAGCTAGTCGTCTTTCATCTTTCCATGCAGCCTAATGAGTTACACAAAGACAAGCTGCTGTCCCAGCTTTGTCCACGGTCTTGCACTTGAAGGTCACAAGGAGAAGGGAAAAGAAGGAGCACTGAGGTCAGATAGATTTTGAATGAGTTACTAAACAGAGACCTGACTTCCTCTGCTTTAAAAACAAGTAGTTCTATGTATCTCACAGAGTTGCTATGAAAATTCAGTGAAATAATTTAGGTAAAACACCCATTAATTCAACAAATACTTACTGAGAATGTGCTAGGCATGACTGCAGGGCAGTGGGAAGAGGGTATGGTTTAGTCAGGGCATTTTCTGCTGCCCATAGCACAAAATTTGACTCTAAACAGCTTCAACAAGTCAGGTACTTAACATCCCACATAACATATCCAAAGACAAGACTACTCCAGGATTGGTTAATTCACCAAGTCTACTATACCATCAAAGCCAATTCCTATCATCTTTCTATCCTCAGCATACTGATATTTGTCTCTAGCCTGGTGTCCTCATAGACACAGGTGGCTGCTGAAGCTCCAGACTGGCATCCTCACATGGTATCAGGAAGTCAGAAAGGCAAAAAACTTTTTTGCTTTTTCTTGAGTTGAAAAGCACGTTGTAAGTGGCACTCACAATGTTGTCCAACCACAACATCAAGTTCCAGATATTGTCATTACTATGAGAACCCTTGTGTCCATTTTTAAGAAAACTTTTCCAGAAGCTCAAAAGACATGCCATCAAGTCTCATTGACCCAAATTGAGTCACATGACCATTTAAAACCAATCTTCAGGAGGAGAGTGGAATTATTATGATTAGCCAGTCAAACGTCCCTCCCAATTAATACTCCTGGAACACACAACCAGGACCATGAGATTCGGGTATACATGAATGAATGCATGAATGAATAAATGAATAAAATTGTTGGCACAGGGTGGAGCACATAATAGATTCCCGATATATGTTCTTTTCCCACATTAATGAATGTTGGGTAAGTGGGCAGAACGTACTCCAACTTTTCCAACTTGCCAAAATTCAAAAAACAAAATGAAAGTAACCAAAACAGCTCCTCCCAGGGAATGCCCTATGAATGCTGGATGCCTGGAGAAGGCATCTTTGCACTCAAAGAACAGCACACACTGTTTCAGAGATGGCAGAGAACTCGACATCTGGAGCCTGGAAGCCTTGCCAGCCTCTCGTGAATTACCCAATTACACTGCTTTTCTGATCTTTTTCACTACCCCAAACTGACTGCTCTTCTATTCTTTTTTTTTTTTTCAAATATTTCTCAGAAACAGTAGACCATATTATGCATTTTTGAGACACCTGTTTGCAATCACACTGCCTTTTATGGAACTAGTTTGAAGCTTGTTTTCAGGAGCTACCTAGAAAGCCAAAACGGCTCAGCTAACACCTGCACAGGCCATTCCTCCCACTTCATGCAGGAGGCTGCGCTTCCCTTCTCTGCATTGTGGTAACTTGTGAGAATGTGT